>NC_134353.1:485041890-485641890 GCF_048569485.1 Anomaloglossus baeobatrachus | reverse complement strand
ACAAGAGTGTCCAAAAAGTTAATTTGGAAATGATCACTGTGTACTGTGAATGTGAGGCCTGGTCGGAAGGAGGAGATATCATGATGAAAGGCATCAAGGGACTGGGAATCACCTTGCCAGATGACAAAAATGTCATCAATGTATCTCCTCCAACCGATGGCATGTGGATGTTTGTACACAAATGTGTCCTCGAAATGCGCCATGTAAATATTGACGTACAGGGGTGCTACGTTTGAACCCATCGCTGTTCCCCCCCCTCCAAAGTCTACCTTTCTTTATTCGTTTAATTTTCTTCTCACCCAGTTGTTCGGACTGGGGTGTTCTTTCGATGTATGACGCCACTGCACGGTTCAATGGGAGACCCCTACTGGCTGACACTGACATTTCAATATATTGGTCACAGGTATTCTGCGTACATCTGATAGATTTCAATGTACTATATGATTCATTTGATTACCTGAATGGACTCTTGTTTTTCATCTAGTGCAATTACTGATTTACTTACCTTTTCTGGTGGTGACCCACACAGTTCCAAGTTGGTGTAACCCGTACCTTTACTCTAATTCCTTAGGTATGTGTACCTCCTTTCTTTCCCCTTCTAGTCATCTCTTCTTACATACACATATGTATTTTATTCATAGCATTCCCTAGTTTTGGGATTTTTCTTTTTCTTTGCTCTTCTGACACTGGGTAGTACTTACCTTATGTTACGTCTATATAAAAAATGTTTTTGATTTATACCCAGATATCTGTTATGTAATTTTCCTTTATACACTTTGTATAGAAACTTGAGTGTACTAACCTCATCATGTTTATGTCAATGTTCGCATTTTTACTTACTGTATGTAACAATTTTCTTGTATTGTTTCTTATCTAGTCTGATAGAACTCTCGATAAAGGTCCCATCGAGACCGAAACGTTGAGACAGACTTTTTCATTTCCGTTTCACAATAATAAAAAAACACCAAAGATACCCAGACTGTGTTCGTTATCCTTCTTGAATTGGAGTGCCGGAAATTTTTCTGTATTTGGTTGACTATGTGTCAGACTTGTTTCATAGTTTCATAGTTTTTAAGGTTGAAGGGAGACTCTAAGTCCATCTAGTTCAACCCGTAGCCTAACATGTTGATCCAGAGGAAGGCAAAAAAACCCAATGTGTCAAATAAGCTCCAATGGGGAAAAAAATTCCTTCCTGACTCCACATACGGCAATCAGACTAGTTCCCTGGATCAACACCCTGTCATAAAATCCAATATACATAACTGGTAATATTATATTTTTCAATTAATGCGATCAGGCTCTGCTTAAATTTTACTTGTGAATCCCTCAATACAACATCATACGGCAGAGAGCTCCATAGTCTCACTGCTCGTACAGTAAAGAGTCCTCATCTGTGATTATGATTAAACATTCTTTCCTCAAGACGTAGCGGATGCCCCCGTGTTCCAGTCGCAGGCCTAGGTGTAAAGAGATCTTTGGAAAGGTCTCTGTACTGTCCCCTCATATATTTATACATTGTGATTAGATCCCCCTAAGCCTTTGTTTTTCCTAACTAACTAACCCCAAGTTTAATAACCTGTCTTGGTATTGAGCCCACCCATTCCTCTAATAATCTTGGTCGCTCTTCTATCTACCTGTAAGATTATGCTATTTATAACCTTCTATACTTTTGCTAACAAGAAATGCATCCATTCCTCTCTTAAATTCATTCAGTGAGTTGGCCATCACCACTTCCTCAGGAAGAGAGTTCCAGAGCCTCACTGCTCTTACCGTGAAGAACCCTCTTCTATGCTGATGTAGGAATTTTCTTTCCTCCAATCGAAAAGAATGCCCCCTTGTTCTTGTCATAGTCCTTGGTACAAACAGATCATGGGAGAGATCTCTATATGGCCCTCTGATATATTTGTACATATTTATTAGGTCTCCCCTAAGTCTTCTCTTTGCTAGAGTAAATAGACCTAATTTTGATAACCTTTCCATGTATTGTAATGCACCCATTCCATTTATTATTTTAGTAGCCCGCCTCTGAACCCTTTCAAGTTCAGTAATGTCTTTCTTCAGCACCGGCGCCCAAAATTGCACACAATACTCCAAGTGTGGTCTGACTAGTGATTTGTACAGAGGGAGAATGATGTTTTCATCTCGTGCCCCCAGACCTCTTCTAATGCATCCCATCACCCTATTTGCTTTGGTGGCTGCTGCCTGACACTGGGCACTCCAATTTAGATTCTTATTCACTAAGATGCCTAAGTCTTTTTCCATGTCTGATTTCCCCAGCAGTTTCCCATTTAGTAAGTAATCGTAGCATCTGTTTCTCCTTCCCATGTGCATAACCTTACACTTATCTGTGTTAAACCTCATTTGCCATTTTTCAGCCCAATTCTCCAATTTACTCAAGTCCATCTGTAGTTGCAAACTGTCCTCCTTTGTGTTAACTACCTTACATAGTTTTGTATCATCTGCAAATACTGATATTTTACTCTGTAAACCATCCACCAGATCATTAATAAATATATTAAATAGTAGGGGGCCCAATACAGACCCCTGTGGCACCCCACTAGTAACCCTGGCCCAATCTGAGTATGCACCATTAATAACCACTCTTTGTTTTCTACCACTAAGCCAGCTACCTACCCATCTACACACATTTTCCCCGAGCCCAAGCTTTCTCATTTTACTTAGCAGTCTTTTATGTGGGACAGTGTCAAATGCTTTACCGAAGTCGAGATAAATGACATCCAATGATTCTCCTCGGTCCATGTGAGAGCTTACATCCTCATAGAAGCTGATCAGGTTAGTTTGACAGGAGCGATCCTTCATAAATCCATGTTGATATGGAGTTAAACAGTTATTAACATTGAGACATTCCATAATAGTATCCCTTAAAAACCCTTCAAACATTTTACCCACAACAGATGTTAAGCTTACCGGCCTATAGTTTCCAGGTTCCCTTTTGCACCCTTTTTTGAATATTGGTACCACATTTGCTAGCCGCCAATCCAGTGGAACAGACCCAGTTTCTATAGAGTCTTTAAATAAAAGGAATAGAGGCCTGTCTATCACATTACTTAACTCCCTTAATACCCGAGGGTGAATGCCATCAGGGCCTGGTGATTTGTCAATTTTAATGTTACTAAGTCGGTTCTGCACTTCTTCCTGGGTTAGGCAGGTCATACTTAACGGGGCATTTACATGATCATTCTGCATTTCCCCTGGCATATGCTTTTCCTGTGTGAACACAGTTGAGAAAAAAGTATTTAAAACATTTGCTTTTCCCACATCGCTTTCTATGATTTTACCCTCATTATTCTTTAAAGGGCCAACACCATCAATTTTAATCTTTTTTCTGTTTATATAATTAAAGAATAGTTTGGGATTTGTTTTGCTTTCCTTAGCAATGAGTCTCTCAGTTTCTACTTTTGCTAAATATATTTGTTTTTTACACATTTTATTTTTTTCTCTATATATTTTTAATGCTTCCTCGCTGCCTTCTTGTTTTAGCTTTTTAAATGCCTTTTTCTTATTATTCATTGCCCCTTTTACATCCTTATTAAGCCACATTGGTTTTCTCCTGTTCCTAGCGCTTTTATTTCTGTATGGTATGGCTAGCTCGCAGTGGGTGTTTAATACCGATTTAAAAATTTTCCACTTATTTTCTGTGCTCCCATTTTTGAGGACATTGTCCCAATCAATTTGGCGAAGGTCTTCTCTAAGTTGATCAAACTTTGCTTTCCTGAAATTCAGCGTTTTTGTAACCCCCCTCCAAGGCACCTTACTAAAGGACAAGTGGAATTGTATTATATTGTGGTCACTATTCCCTAGGTGCCCATCCACTCGTACGTCTGTTATTCTATCTGGCCTGTTGCTTAAAATTAAGTCCAGAAGGGCTGCCCCTCTAGTTGGGCCCGGCACAAGTTGGGACAGATAATTATCCTTAGTTACTGACAGAAACCGGTTTCCTTTCTGAGATACACAGGTTTCAGTTTCCCAGTCTATATCGGGGTAATTGAAGTCCCCCATAATAATCACCTCATTGTGATTTGCTGCTTTGTCTATTTGTTTCAATAATACATTTTCAGTGGTTTCTGTTATATTTGGTGGCTTATAACAAACCCCTATGAGGATTTTAT
Source organism: Anomaloglossus baeobatrachus (assembly GCF_048569485.1). Taxonomy (NCBI): domain Eukaryota; kingdom Metazoa; phylum Chordata; class Amphibia; order Anura; family Aromobatidae; genus Anomaloglossus; species Anomaloglossus baeobatrachus. The sequence goes on along the minus strand of NC_134353.1, from coordinate 485,637,760 downwards.
TAGTTTTCCTTCCTTGTATCTCCACCCATAGAGACTCCACCTCTTCATTTCCCTCTTGAATATCTTCTCTTAGTCTGGGCTTTAAACTGGACTTTATATATAGACAGACTCCACCCCCTTTCCTTTTTTTACGATCCCTCCTAAACAATTCATATCCTTGCAGGTTAGCCGCCCAGTCATAACTATCATCTAACCATGTCTCACTTATTCCTACTATGTCGTATTTCTCCTCATACATTACCAGCTCCAGTTCCTCCATCTTATTGGTCAGGCTTCTTGCATTGGTCAGCATGCAGGAAAGAAGTTTTGCTCCCCTTTTCTCAGCTTCCTTCTTAGTACCCTGTCTTGGGTCCTCTTTACGGCATCTAGTATCCTTGATTAGTTTGTCCTTCTGCTGCATGTTCTTGTCTGCTGTTTTTTCTCCCATCCCCTCTTCTTCTAGTTTAAAGCCCTCCTGATGAGTGTGGCAAGCCTTCTGGCGAACGTGTGTTTCCCAGGTTTTGTGAGGTGTATCCCGTCTCTTGCGAGAAGTCCATCGTAGAGGTAATTCACTCCATGGTCTAAGAATCCAAATCCTTGCTGCCTGCACCACCGTCGTAGCCAGTTGTTCAAATCTAGTATCCTATTCCATCTTCTGACACCATGGCCATCGACTGGGAGGATTGATGAGAAAACAACCTGTACGTTCCGTTCCTTTATTTTCTTCCCCAGAATTTCAAAGTCTTCACAAATAGTTGGCAGATCATTTCTTGCCGTGTCGTTTGTTCCTACATGTATCAATAGGAACGGGTATTCGTCCTTGGATCCGAGGATAGTTGGTATCCTGTTGGCCACATCCTTGATTTTTGCTCCAGGGAGGCAGCATACTTCTCGTGCGGTTATGTCCGGCCTGCAGATAGTTGCCTCCGTGCCTCTTAGTAGTGAGTCGCCCATAACTACCACTCTTCTTTTCTTTCTGGACGCACTGCTTGTTGCTCCTGAGTGCTTTTGAGTGTCTTTTGTTTCTGCTTTTGTTGACAAAGTAACTTCTTTTGATGATACTGTGTCTTCTCCTGTAGAGACGGTATCATCCTGAGCTGTGCCATTTTCGTTCTCCAGCATGAGGGCTTCATATTGGTTGCTAAGCTGTGTGGGTGGTGCCGACCACTTGATCCGCTGGCTTCTTTTGGTCACATGTGTCCACTTTTCAGCCTCTGTATGTGTTCTGAAGCTTTTCTCACTTTCCATATCCTGAATTGTTGCTTCTGCCTCGTCCAAGAAGTCCTCATGTTCTTTAATTAGCTTCAAAGTTGCTATTCTTTCTTCCAGTCCCCGCACCTTTTCCTCTAAGAGGGCAACAAGTTTGCACTTTTGACAGGTGAAGTTGAATTTCTTGTGCGGCAGATCCGTAAACATGTAGCATGTGTTGCAGGTGACCATGTGGATTTTCTTCTCTTCCATAATGCTGATGTAGCGTATGACAGGCGAAAGTCGCGCGCCGTCAGGTTTTGCGATGTCCTCAAACAGCGAGACCCGGCAAGTCCCAGCAATCGATCAGCTTACGGCGACTCTTCTCTTCTTAAACAGCTACAGTTATCACCACTATGAGATTGTGTTAAAACTATGCCACACTTATCTTCAGTCGCCTCCCTTTACTTCAGTACCTCGCACTCTCAGCACCTCGCTAGCTCTGGCTGGTTTATATAGTTCTACAAGGACTACTAGAAGCTGCTAGAAGCTTCTAGAAACAGGTGTGGCTAATACTACTGACTAAATCACTAGACACACTTTTTTTTTTTTTTTTTTTTTTTGCTTTTTCACAGTACCCCAGACAAACACAGACAACAAGTCCCTAATGAAATTAAACAGTTACAGTTATCACCACTATGAGATTGTGTTAAAACTATGCCACACTTATCTTCAGTCGCCTCCCTTTACTTCAGTACCTCGCACTCTCCTGTTGTCTCTGGTGGCCTTGCAAAGGAGGGTCTAAAAATATTATGAAAAGATTCAATAAAATTGCTGTTACCAACACCAGATACGGTGCTACTGGTACGGGTAGACTGTTGAAGATGACGAGACCGTCCCATGTTTGTCAAGTTACAACTGGGAGATTCACTCCCTGCACCTGCACGGTTGTTTGGTGGAAAAGCCGAGCTAAGATCGAGTAACAGCTTCTGCTGATACTCCTGCATACATGCATCCCTTTCTATGGCTGGAATTATGTCACAAAATTTGGACTTGTACCGGGGATCTAATAGTGTGGCAAGCCAGAAGTCATCATCACTTCTAATTTTGACAATACGAGGGTCATGTTGGAGGTAGTGCAGCAAGAAGGCACTCATGTGTCTTGTGCAACCATGCGGACCAAGTCCACGCTGTGTTTGTGGCATAGAGGTGCTAACCGTTCTTTCTTCCTCTGACATCTCCCCCCAACCTCTTTCAACTGAAATTTGACCAAGGTCTCCCTCATCCGCTGAGTCTTCCATGTCCATGGACAGTTCGTTCTCCATTTCTTCATGTTCTCCTGCACCTTCCTCAACATTTCGCCTGCTACCATGCGCCCTTGTTGATCCCTGTCCCCCATGATCCCATGCCTGCCGCGTTGGTGATGATGAACGTCTGGACCTTGGTGATGTTGTTGTGTCTTGCGCATATGAATCCTCCTGTAGTTCCTCCCCTTCCTGTTGTCCCACCCCCTGACTCCAAATAGTGTTTAGCGTGTGCTCCAGCATGTAAATGACTGGAATTGTCATGCTGATAATGGCATTGTCAGCGCTAAACATATTCGTCGCCATGTCGAAACTGTGCAGAAGGGTGCATAGGTCCTTGATCTGAGACCACTCCATCAGGGTGATCTGCCCCACCTCTGCATCTCGTTGGCCCTGGCTATACGTCATGACGTATTGCAGCAGGGCTCGGCGGTGCTGCCACAGTCGCTGTAACGTGTGGAGAGTCGAATTCCAGCGTGTCGCCACATCGCATTTCAGGTGATGAACCGGCAGGCCGAAAGACTTCTGGAGCGAAGCAAGTCGCTCAGCTGTGGCGGTTGAAAGGCAGAAGTGAGCAGACAGTTTTCGTGCCCTGGTCAGAAGGCCATCTAGGCCGGGATAGTGAGTTAAAAATTGCTGGACAACAAGGTTCAACACGTGAGCCATACAAGGCACGTGTGTCACCTTGCCCAGGTGAAGGGCTGCATCCAGGTTTGCAGCATTGTCGCACATGGCCTTACCAGGCTGCAGGTTGAGGTGAGACAACCATTTATTAAACTCAGTCTCCAGAGCTGCCCACAACTCAGCCGCTGTGTGACTCCTATTTCCAAGACATGTCAAGCTAAAGACCGCCTAATGCCGTTGCGCTCTGCTGCCAGCATAGTAATGAGGGGTGCGTGATTCCTTCTGCGCAGTGAGAACGCTGGTGGCCTGACCAGGCAGGCTTGGGGCGGAGGTGGAGGACCCAGATGAGGTGGAGGAGGCAGAAGCAGTGGCAGAACTTGGACAGACAGAGGATTGACACGCAAGTCGTGGGGATGGCAAGACTTGTGCAGCAGACCCTTCACCATCTATCACCATAGCTACCCAGTGCCCAGTCAGCGACATGTAACGTCCCTGTCCATGCTAAATGCACCCGTTCACACACAGAGTTTCTCAAGGAACCGATGATGTTGTGTGCGACATGCTGGTGTAGCGCGGGCACACCTTTCTTAGAGAAGTAGTGGCGACTGGGCATCTGGTACTGGGGCACAGCGACAGACATAAGGTCTCTAAACTCCTGTGTGTCCACCAGGCGGAAAGGCAGCATTTCGGTAGCCAAGAGCTTACAGAGGGATAAAGTCAACCTCTTAGCTTTGTCATAGGTCGCAGGAAATGGCCTTTTTGTTTGTCCACATCTGAGGGACAGAGATCTGGCTGCTGTGTGTAGACGGTGTTGAGTAGGGTGTCCCTGGAAAAATGCAGGTTTGTGAGGAAAGTGCAGGCGTAGACATGATGTTGCCTTCATCCAACGTTGGTGCTATCGATGTCTGAGAGAGCTGTACTCACGCACTTGTTTCCCCTTCCAAACCAACTGACGACCTACCAAGCAAACTGCCTGTTGCAGTTACAGTGGTGGAAGTTGTGCGTGGAAAACCAGGTGTGACAGCTGTCCCCACAGTCCTAGAAGATGAAGAGCGCGCGGATGCACTTGAAGGGGCAGGCGGTGGATGGTTCGCTCCGCTAGGCCGCATTGCAGCACGGTGAGCTTCCCACTGGGACATATGATATTTATTCATGTGACGATTCATGGAAGAAGTTGTCAAACTGCTGAGGTTTTGCCCTCTACTAACAGAATCACGACAAATTTTACAGATCACATAATTTGGGCGATCGTTTGCTATGTCAAAAAAGGACCACGCTAGGCAAGGCTTAGAGGGCATGCGACCTGCTGATCCACCCCGACTAGTGCTCAGAGGCACAGTGGTGGCTGAGGATGCAGTTGTAGACGTGCTACCAGTACTCCGACTCTGTCCAGGAAGGCGCAAGGTAACTTCATCGTCAGTTGCATCCTCCTCCACCGTCTCTGTTGACCTCCTCGAGGGCCTGACTGTGGATTGACAGTAGGTGGGATCTAGAACTTCCTCATCAATTGTTGTGTTTGCACTCCACTCACCCTCAGACCGAGCCTCTTCTTGCCCTGACCGAATATTTAGGTTGTCATCCCAATCTGGTATCTGCGTCTCATCGTCATGTTCCTCATTGTCTATTACAACAGGTGTTTCAGTTTGTGAATAAGGGTCAACATTATGCTCAGAAACTTGGTCATCACGGCCTGAATCTGAGTCACAAAGGTTCTGGGCATCACTGCAGACCATTTCCTGGTCTGTACTCACTGTAGCTTGGGAGCAGACCTCTGATTCCCAAGCTATAGTGTGACTGAACAGCTCTGCAGACTCAGCCATCTCAGTTCCGCCATACTGTGCAGGGCGGATGGAGACTTCAGAGCTGGGAGAAAGCAAGTTTGATTGGGATGACAACTCAGAGGACTGGTGTTTTTTGGATGCGGTAGTTGAGGTGGCGGAGAGGGCACTTGTTGGACCACTTGAGATCCATTCAAGCATTTTCCTTTTTTGGCCATCATCTACCTTTGTTCCAGTTGTTCGTGTCCGTAAAAAAGGGAGCACATCGGATTGTCCACAGTAAGTAGTAGACATCTTACTTTTGCTGGAAGATGGTCTATCTTCAGCAGATGTTAATGGAGATTTGCCACCTTCCCCACGGACAAACCCTTTTTTTCCTTTTCCAACACGCCTCTTCCCCTTTCCACCTGCATCTGTCATTTTGCCACTCATTTTGATTGCGACAAGATTGTGCACTTAAAATGTGGTAGTAAAAATTGAGAGGTGGTGTAGATTGCAGCGGTGGTCTAGCTTTATTAACAGCAGAATAAACAACAATACCTATCCCTGACAATGCAACTACGGCCCTTAAACTGGCAGCATAGTTTGCTAGTATAATGGCTTAGTAACAATGAGTTTGAGTGTGCAATGGAGTGGTGCTGCAAATAGCTTTGCACCAGTGGGACACTAATGGAAGTCCAACAGCCACTTTTAGGATGCCACTAAGTTTACTCAGTGTTTGCTAGTATAATGGCTTAGTAACAATGAGTTTGAGTGTGCAATGCAGAGGTGCTGCACATAGATTTGCACCAGTGGGACACTAATGGAAGTCCAACAGCCACTTTTAGGATGCCACTAAGTTTCCTCAGTGTTTGCTAGTATAATGGCTTAGTAACAATGAGTTTGAGTGTGCAAAGGGCAGGAGGGTACAGTGGCAGGGTTGTGGGTCTGGGTAGAGGAAAGGAAGCCTCCCTTTCTATCCCTCCTAATGGGGAAATGCAGGGAGGAAATCCCTGACCTTAGCTACACAGACGTTGTCATCTTGTGTAGCTGTTAAAATCTGTTTTCACGGACCTCACTGTCACCTATGGCTCTGACCCTGCCGGTATTAGCCCTTACAAGGACTAATAGAAACTTCTATCCCTATTCTGTATAGGGCTGTGTATAGAGCGTACACAGCAGTGTCGGAGACAGGAGCTACGCCAGCTTTTTGCTGCTAGAACCGTTCTCGAACGTATCTAGAACTATCGAGCTTTAGCAAAAAGCTCGAGTTCTAGTTCGATCTAGAACAGCCCCCAAAATCACTCGAGCCGCGAACTGGAGAACCTCGAACTGCGAACCGCGCTCAACTCTAAAAGTGACACAGACCACCAGCCCGTGTGGGAAACCAGAGTACACCCGGTCGCGGCGACCGGCCACCAGCACCCTGGTTAACCACTGGACTTGTCTGATTTATTTAACCGTGAGTAAGCTGAGACTCCCTGGTCTGACTAGGCGTGGCGGCCCCTGCCATCACCGTCCGCTGCACTGAGTCACCGGGCCCCGGGGAAACCATCCCTACCCATGGAGGGGTTAACAACCAGCTGCCATCCCATCGGCCCCAGGTGCCCCACAGCAGCAGCGGTGGTGCCACACTTCACCACATACTGTGGGTGGCGTCACAGACTGATTACGGCAAATCCCGTACAAGTACGTCCCCTTTTATTTGGAGTGTCCGCGTGACCCCCGAGTCCGGAGAGTCCCTCGAGCCACACTGCGGATCCAGATCCGAACAGCCCGGCTGCTACTAACGTGGGGGTGGCACATCTGAACCTGCTGTCCTCAGGGCCACAGCTTAATATCATTGTGAGTAAACAGAAGTTGCACTGCATCCCCATCATGTGGTCTCCCTTCTTTCTGTGACGGACCCCTCCATTCACTCCCTGGGGCCCGGCCCTACTTGCGGAGGACCTACCATCCAGGCTGCCACCACCATCAGCCCCAGTGATAACAGACTGTGCAGCGGCGTTTCCATCACCATAACCGCAACCAGGGTCACGGAAACGGTCATCGGCCATTATACAACTGTGACACAGCATCCCTGTACATATATACGGCCCGGGACCGAGAACCCTATAGCCCTGGGTTACACATACGCATATTCTGAGGGTCAGTGTAGGATCTCCAATGAGTCACCCCCCCATTCCTGTCACTCTGGTGACAGTCAAGTTTTTAAGGTCAAAGACAAAATTGGCTGGTACAAAAAGGGTTAGGCAATCCAAGGTCAAGTTCAGAGTTCAATCTAAAGGTCAGTCTGAAAGGAAGTGCCAGTGAAACTGACACAGGAATAACAAGTATCTTTAACATGCCAAAAGCATTCTAACAGGGGCTAAAGGGTACTTTGCACGTTGCGACATCGCTACTGCGATCTCGTCAGGGTCAAATCGAAAGTGACGCACATCCGGCGCCGGTAACGATGTCGCAACGTGTACAGCCTAGAAGCACCGCAAAAGCGTTGAAAATTGGTGATCTGTGTAGTGTCGGTCATTTCCATAATTTTGCTGCAGCGTCAGGTACGATGTTGTTCCTCGTTCCTGCGGCAGCACACATCGCTGTGTATGAAACCGCAGGAGCGAGGAACATCTCCTTACCTGCGTCCTGCTTGCAATGAGGAAGGAAGTAGGTGGGCGGGATGTTTACGTCCCGCTCATCTCCGCCCCTCCGCTTTTATTGGCCGCCTGCCATGTGACGTCGCTGTGACGCCGCACGACCCATTCCCTTAGGATGGAGCCGGGTCGCCGGCCAGAGCGACGTCGCAGGGCAGGTAAGCAGGGCAGCTATCACAAGATATCGCATCTGCGACAGGAGCGGGGACTATCGCACTCGGCATCGCTACAATCAGCTAGCGATGTCGCAGCGTGCAAAGTACCCCTAAGAGTAGACAATGCAGGGACTGGTGAGTATGTCACAGCGTCACTATTTACTTTTAGCATTGATTTTCAAGGTTTAGTTTTTCCTTAAGGATGTACATTACAGGTACTGTAGGTACAGTATATGCATGTCCGTGAACATTTCTTCTTCTTCAGTATGTACCCTGTGCCTCAAAATCATTGATCTACCCAGCTCTATCCAAAATAATGTCAAGGGCACCTAATTAGTGAGAAAAACTGTCTCTTCGGCGACACTTAGAAACGTAATGCAATTAATGAAACAGAATTAGGACAATTAATATTTCAGAATATCATTCATTAGTTGTTATTTTGCAATGAAAAACATGGCCTTCTGGTAAGGTTAGTCTCATGAAAGCATTCTATGTACAAGTCAGAACAATATTTTTAAATTGATTCTGGAAATTATTCAGAATTTCACATAAAATGTACACTAAAAGATGTGGCTGAATGGTTAGAATAACAATGTAAATCTTCTGTCATATGAATTACTTATCAACAATTAAAAGGTTTTGTCCTTTGGATAGGTCATCAATATTAGATTATTGGGGGTCCAACACGCTCTATACCGATCAGCTATTATTTACTCTGGAGATGAATGGCACAGATTACTCTCTCTGGATGCCAAGAACTTTGCCTCAAGTCCTATTCAACATAAGATTTAAAGGTGTTTGAGACCCGCAACACACATCCGTTTTTTTTGTACGTGTGCAGTACATATTTGCACGTACCGGAGCCACGTACACACGGAGACCCATGTTATTCAATGGTAGATGGCACACACACGTAAAATCACACGGAACCTGTGTCCGTGTCATAAGTACGTGTGTGCGCTTTTCTACACGGACTACATGTCCGTTTTTGGCCGGCAGCACGCAGGCACGGTCCCGCTTTAGTCTATGGGTCCGTGTCTGCACGGACCGCACACGGAGTATGTCCGTGTTCAGCACGTATCGTCCGTGTCCATTTTTCATCACAAAATCTGAAACACTTGTTTCCAATCTATCAGGTCAATAGAAAGCAAACAACAACACCAGGATCTCATGATGAATGATTAAAATCGTTAATTGGGTAAGAATGCGGGCCTTTAAAAACGGACGGCACACGGACTGCACACGTACGTATTTTATGTCAATACGGACATTTCACACGCACACACGGCTCGCATACGCCATCACACGGATGCCATACGTACCGGAGAAACGTCCCAAAAAAACGGAACACGGACCCGAAAAACGGACCGTGTCGCACGGACGTTTTTTTTGCGGAAGTGTGTTTTAGGCCTATGTGCCGCCCCGTGGAAGCAGCCGGGCTGCTCGGACCCAGATCTGCGGTGGCTAGAGGGGTCTCCGTAGCTTTGCTCCGCCATCTTGTCTCTGCGCTGTCCAGGAACGTTATGGCAGAGTCCTGGAGTCCCTGCTTCTCTTCCGCTGTAGTTACATGCCGTCAAGCCCCCTCGGTTTTCACTCAGCACTCTTCCCGATGCTGTGGCCCTCTGGGAATTTCCGGTTCCGGCTGACTCTCAGTACGAGGGGTGGAGCTTCGGCTTTGTGCGCTCTCGGGGAAGAGGACGGCGTTGGTGGCAGAAAAGATGGCGGAAGATGGCAGAAAAGGTGGGAAACGGGGTCTTCGACTCTTGGCTTCGGTCTTCAAGGCGCACATCACCCAGGCAAGTTGGTGCTGCTCGTATCCTGCTCATGACGCCAAATTTTCGAGGTATGCCGACCCTGTGGAAGCAGCCGGGTTGCTCTGATCCGCATCCGCGGTGGCTCGAGGGGTCTCCAGACCTGGGGGGTCGTGCGGCCACTCGAATAAAGGGGGGTATTTACAGGGGATTGTTATAGGTCGTGACACCACCCGTGGTCTGAGGTAATTTGGGTGTACCATCGCTGCCACTGGGAGTACCCGGGGGTGATGGATGGGGGCAGCCAGATGTTAAGACCCTCCGCGGGTAGGGGGAATGCCCCGGGACTCGGTGATGGTGACAGGGATGTGCTGTTGGGGATGTAAGGGGGTCACTTCCGTACTCACTCAGTCCATAAAGCTGACACCGACAACTTAGTAAACCAAAGTTCTGGACATCGCTGCCACTGAGCGGGAGCACGTTTGGGTCCCATTTCTGCTGGTGTTGCCTGATGATCTGTGACCTTTCCCTTGGCACCTTGTTCTCTTCTTAGTTGGCCCCTATAGCTTGAAACTAATCAGGTCCCACTCCCCAGTGTGGCTAACTGAGGGAGCTTGCTCTCAGGGTTCATGCTTGGGATTTCCTGGACCATTTTAATGGAAAGTCCTATCCCCCTCATTGCGCTAGTACCCCGATTTTGGAGCGGGTGGAGAACCCGCTTCAGATTCCAGACCCCGTCATGACATTTGTCGCATCCATTTTTTCAAAATAAAGGAGGCGATTATGCAGGCAGCTCGTGGGAAAGGTCCAATCTCCTTTATGGCTGCGCAGATAATCCTCCTCCCTGATCTGGCTAGACACACCTTATTACAAAGGAGAGCTCTGAAGCCCCTCTTACTCCAACTCAAAGAAAGAGACATTCCATACAGATGGGGGTTCCCATTCCAGCTGACAGCCAGTAAAGGAGAAAAGTCTGCTAGTTTTCGTTCCCTAGGAGATCTTGCTAACTTCCTTGGAACAGTCGAAATCCCAATGGTGGACCTGCCGGAGTGACCGTCTGCTCCAGGATTACCTGTTTCTCCGCCTCGATGGCTTACAGCACATCGGGCCAAGAAAACAAGAACACAGCTTCTGATGGCACCTCGGACGACACCTGAGACCTCGTGGCCACGTGAGATTTCAGCTTTTATTGACTCTTGCTCTGTAACTCGAGTCATTCTCTCGCATCCTGGAGTGACTCCATGGAGGACCGGTTGTCCACTGTACTCGGGGATACTGAACTGTCTGGGACAGACGTATTAAGAAGGTTTTTTGTTTATAAGACCTGTTTAACTGTTCTAGCTTAGACTCCCCTAAAGTTGGAGGTGGTATATAGTAATTTGATGCATGTTTCTCTGAATTTTATACATACTGCATATTCTGATTAGTTTGCATACTTTATACTTTTGTGTCTCCCAAGATCTTATCTAAATCTAGTTGTTTCCCACTCTGCATATTATAGTGGTAATGTTATAGTCTTTTATTTTCGGATGTTTTAACATAGTGTTACTTCCTTAGTGGCGGGGGAAGGGGGCGTTACGGTAGAGGCTTCCTAAGCGCTTGGCTTCCACCTCCTCCCCTCTAGGTGCAACTAGTGGCTATTTGCCATACTACTGTAAATTAGCACTTATGTCTTACAGGGTTTACCTCTTCTCTCTGAACCCTGCTTTACTCTCTTCTTTAACACTCTCACTTTTCTGCTACATTTCTCTTGTCTCACTCCTTTCCTGCGTGGGGGGGGTCGGTTCCTGCTCACCTTGATCCTGCATGGCAACTGTCGCGGGCGGAGGAGGGGACGCTGCGCTCTCCCACTGCTCGGGTCCGGCTGCCGATGCTGCTGCGGCTGCTGCTGCTCGGTGGTGGCTCGAGCGGTGGGCCGGATCCCGGAGACTCGAGCGGCGTTCCTCGCCCGTGAGTGAAAAGGGGATTTTGATTGTGGGGGGTTTGATTATTGTCCATGACGCCACCCACGGTTGTGGTGATAGTGGTGACCCCACCGCTGCTCTGAACGGGGATCCTGGGAGCGGTGACAGGGAGCAGCCTTGTTGTTAGTTCTCCCCTCCGTGGGTAGGGGGTTGGTTGTCCCGGGGCCCAGTGATGGGGTAGGGATGGAGGGCAGGCGGGTTACGGGGCCTGGTGAGGTGCAGGGTCGCAGGGGCAGCGCTGTGCCGCACGGCACGGTGGTACTCACTCAGCCCAATGATGAAGACACAGTTCTCGGTAAAACACTCGGCTGGATGGACGGGTCTCACAGACGGCTGCGGTGTTGTTTCTCCCGGCAGGTTGATGGTGACTGCCTTTCCCTGCACCTATGTACGGTTGATGGTTCCGATGGGTTCCCACGGGTAACCCGCTCCCCAGCTTGGGTATGGGCTGGAGGAGCCCCTCTATACCCGCACGCTCTTGCCCTGAGAAATGGTTGCCTTGGCGGTGGCGGTGTCTCCCTCACTTGGTTGGACTGTTGCCTTCTGTCGGGACTTGGCTGTTTGGAAACCCAGGAGGTTCCCTTCACTAACGAATTCGGCAAATTCACGGCGACTCCTAGCCTTGCCGGGGTTCGTAAGCCCCTGCCAGATGGTGCTGGCTTCTCTTTGCGTACCGGTCCGATACTCGACGGGCCACCGCCCGTCCACGGTCCTTGCAGTAGACTCCAATCGGCCACTCCTGCAGACGGTCACCACCATCTGCCAACCTTGCTGATCTGTCCGGGCCACACACCCGGACCAACTTCAGGCTGCTCAACTACTACTTCCTTCTGCTCACTTTCACCTCCAACACTGGTCTCTCTCTACTCCTCAACTCATCTGCCTGGTTTTCCCACCTCCAGGACTGTGAACTCCTCGGTGGGCGGGGCCAACCGCCTGGCCCACCCCCTGGTGTGAACATCAGCCCCTGGAGGAAGGCAACAAGGGTTTTGTGTTTGACTTCGGTGTGCCTGCTGGGAGTGTAGGGTGTGTTGGTGGTGTTCTCTGTGGCCCCTGGCTTGTCCAGGGCGCCACATTCGCCCTTAGTTAAATGCAGACCATCCGCGGGCTGCCCGTCCATCACCGGTTTTATTTTCACCAACTGAAAAATATAAAAAACGGTAACACACATACAATTATAATAAGTTCTTCCCACATCGGGAGTTACTCTTACTTAAACATTACGGTTACGGCTTCCGCTCTCTCCCACCCAAGCAACCTGGCCCTGATGCTGCCCCTAAGCAAACAGGAAGCACACCTTGACCCCAGTCCTGCACAAGTTGCCCGAGCGGGTTCTGTCCTTTTCAGGGGACCCACGTCCATGGGGAACCCCTGAAACCCCCAGAGGATTGCCACCGGTTCCGGTGGTGGCTGGGCCCCAGCCTACTCCACTGCGGGCCCTTCCTCCAATCTGCCTCTCCGGAGGCGGTAACGGTAGAAGTCACAACAACATTATTTACATGCCACTAGTTTGTGGTTGCCCTGCAAGTTCTCGGGCCTGTTCATAAGGAGTTCCTTATGCAAAATGGTGAAGGGGGTCCCAACGGGGACCAGTTGCCGGCAACGACCGGTTTCAAGCAGGCTGACAATCAAGGCTTCAATCAGGTGACTTTTCACGGTATCATTCTTTTATCATTTTCAACTTTCAAACTGCATTTTTAACACACAATGTTGGTGGTCCCAACGGGGACAACTTTTAGGCGGAGGACCGCTGCCTTTTGCGGCTCAACAGTCCATTCTCACTCGTTGGGCTCTAGTGCCACCTTCACATGGTGCACCGCTCTGGACCCCGATGGTAGCTCGATGCAGGCAATCTTCCTCCATATACATGCGGGCATGCACATCCGCTCTACACCCCTCTCGGGCATCGATCTCTCTGCGCAGCTGCCGTTGCCGCCGCTCCCAGTCGGGAGCACTTTCTGTTTGCTCCGGTTCAACGTGTGCGGGGGACGGACCCAGCCAGAGTCCCTCCGTGCCGGCTACGACCGGCACCTTCAGTAATGAGGGACCCCGCTGTGACATGGCCTGCTCTGCCTCCTGGCAGCTGCATCCCCGCCGTGCCTCCGGTGCATCTTTGCTGACGGCCTCAGCCTTCGGCTTCTTCCATGGAAGCGGATCAGGGCGGTCACGAGCTTTTGCTGCAGGTCGGTCCGCCGGGGCGGATTGGCAGGTTACCGCTACCTGTGGTGGTGGTAGCGGGCCTAGTGGCGGGGCAGCAGCAGCCAACACGGGTAGCGGGGGAGGTAGCAGGGCGAACGGGTATGGACCGGGTCCCTCAGCCGCGATGACTGACCCACTAGGGGTACAGGGGCGTGGGTCACTTACCCTCCCTTCCAAGACTCCCTCCACCTCGCGTCTCCGTATGGCCACCACCACTTCCGCCATGTCGGCCTCCCACTCCTCCAGGAGGAGCTGCATGTGGACCTGCAGACGGCTGCTTAGCTGGACGGTCTGGACTTCCACCCATGCTGCGGTGCCAGGCGCGGGGACCACGGTGTTGTCGGTCGGACTCAGCATCCTTAGCAGCGGCCTATTCCAGGAACCAGTAAATGGCCGCAGGGTCCTGGTGTCCCTGCTTCCATAGCCGCGCTCACATGCGGCCAGCCGCAATTTCGTCCCCCTTAGCCTCTTTCCGGCTCCTCCTCTATAGGGGCGGGGTTTTGGCCTTCGCGCCTCTACTACTCGAGGAGACGCTCGAGCGGGAACTCTTCGCGCCCAAGATGGCGGCTTTTCAAATTTTCCGGCCGGACACCTCCGGCGGTCACACAAGGCGCACTTCCACCAGTCGGTAGAATGGTAGGATCCTGTTCGTGACGCCAAGTTGTCGCGGACGGAGGAGGGGACGCTGCCCTCTCCCACTGCTCGGGTCCGGCTGCCGATGCTGCTGCGGCTGCTGCTGTTCGGTGGTGGCTCGAGCGGTGGGCCGGATCCCGGGGACTCGAGCGGCGTTCCTTGCCCGTGAGTGAAAAGGGGATTTTGATTGTGGGGGTTTTGATTATTGTCCGTGACGCCACCCATGGTTGTGGCGATAGTGGTGACACCACCGCTGCTCTGGACGGGGATCCCGGGAGCGGTGACAGGGAGCAGCCTTGTTGTTAGTTCTCCCCTCCGTGGGTAGGGGGTTGGTTGTCCCGGGGCCCGGTGATGGGGTAGGGATGGAGGGCAGGCGGGTTACGGGGCCTAGTGAGGTGCAGGGTGACAGGGGCAGCGCTGTGCCGCACGGCACGGTGGTACTCACTCAGCCAATGATGAAGACACAGTTCTCGTTAAAACACTCGGCTGGATGGACGGGTCCCACAGACGGCTGCGGTGTTGTTTCTCCCGGCAGGTTGATGGTGACTGCCTTTCCCTGCACCTATGTACAGTTGATGGTTCCGATGGGTTCCCACCGGTAACCTGCTCCCCAGCTTGGATATGGGCTGGAGGAGCCCCTCTTTGCCCGCAGGCTCTGGCCCTGAGAAACGGTTGCCTTGGCGGTGGCGGTGTCTCCCTCACTTGGTTGGACTGTTGCCTTCTCTCGGGACTTGGCTGTTTGGAAATCCAGGAGGTTCCCTTCACTAACGAATTCGGCAAATTCACGGCAACTCCTAGCCTTGCCGTAAGCCGTAGGCCCCTGCCAGATGGTGCTGGCTTCTCTTTGCGTACCGGTCCGGTACCGCCGGGCCACCGCCCGTCCACAGTCCTTGCAGTAGACTCCAATCGGCCACTCCTGCAGACGGTCACCACCGTCTGCCAACCTTGCTGATCTGTCCGGGCCACACACCCGGACCAACTTCAGGCTGCTCAACTACTACTTCCTTCTGCTCACTTTCACCTCCAACACTGGTCTCTCTCTGCTCCTCAACTCATCTACCTGGTTTTCCCGCCTCCAGTACTGTGAACTCCTCGGTGGGCGGGGCCAACCGCCTGGCCCACCCCCTGGTGTGAACATCAGCCCCTGGAGGAAGGCAACAAGGGTTTTGTGTTTGACTTCGGTGTGCCTGCTGGGAGTGCGGGGTGTGTTGGTGTTGTTCTCTGTGGACTCTAGCTTGTCCAGGGCGCCACACAACCACTAGATTATGGATAGATTAAAATTCTGCTCATATAAAGGGCCTGAATGTGCCAGAGAAGAGTCGTCAAATAATATTTTCCAGCCATTAGCAGAGAATAGCAATTTTATTGTTACAGGAAAATCATTTTCGGACAGATTCAGTGCCCAAATTGTCTACCAGGAATTATCCAACATGGTTTAATAGCACTAACCTGGAGTCTAAAGGGTGCTTTACACGCTGCGACATCGCTACCGATATATCGTCGGGGTCACGTCGTTAGTGACGCACATCCGGCGCCGGTAGCGACATCGCAGCGTGTGACACCAAGGAGCGACGATCAACGATCGCAAAATCATTTAAAAACGATGATCGTTGACACGTCGCTCCTTTACTTAATATCGCTGCTGCCACAGGTACGATGTTGTTTGTCGTTCCTGCGGCACCACACATGGCTATGTGTGACACCGCAGGAACGACGAACATCTCCATACCTGCGTCCACCGTCAATGAGGAAGGAAGGAGGTGGGCGGCATGTTCCATCTGCTCATCTCCGGCCCTTCACTTCTATTGGCCGGCCGCTTAGTGACGCTGCAGTGACGTCGCTATGACGCCGAACGCACCTCCCCCTTGAAGCTGCGACATGGCAAAACAGATATGTGCGTGTGACGCTGCCATAGCGATAATGTTCGCTACGGTAGCGATCACCACATATAGCACCAACGACGGGGGCGGGTACTAAGGCTCACAACATTGCTAGCAATCGCTAGCGATGTCGCAGCGTGTAAAGCACACTTTAGACATCATCCAGGTGCAATAGCATGGTTTCAAAGTTGTAATGTCCCAAGCAACACTCCATCAATCTTTGAAATGTTCCCGATGCGTTGCAGAGGCCGAAAGGCATACAATTGAACTCGCAGAGGCCCATTGTTGTCGTAAATGTGGTCTTCTCCTTGTCCGCCTCTGCCACGGGTACCTGCTGGGACCCACTGGTCAGATCCAAGGTGGAGAAGTAATTAGCTGATTTTAAGGCTGCTAACGACTCCTCTATTCTGTGTAGTGGATAAGCATCTTTATCTGTAATGCGGTTAATCTGCTTGTAATCAACACACATTCTCATTGTGCCATCTTTTTTCTTTATGAGCACCAGTGGAGCTCCCCAGGGGCTACAACTATCTCTGATCACCCCAGCCTCCTTCATTTCTCATAACATTTCTTTGGCACGCTGATATTGAGCCGATGGTACAGGGCGGTATCTCTCTTTAATGGGAGGATTTGATGTTGAACCCCTTTTACCTGCCTGAAGTCTAGAGGGTGTTTGCTGAAGACTCGCTTGCATTCTTGTAAAACCCAGTAAACCCCATGCTTTTGGTGTGAAGGGGTGGAGTCGGTGCCCACCTGTAATTTCTGACACCAGTCCTCCAGCTGTCCCTTGGAGCCGTTGTCTTCCGCCTGGTCAGACGGGATCAAGGGTTCCACTATCCTGATGCCATTATTATTGACAGTGTACTGCTTAGCTACACTGGCGTATCGGGGTTATTTGGCTTCCTCCTCCCCACAATTCAGGATGCAGACAGGTACTCTCCCCTTGCAGACGTCTACTACCCCCCTGGCTGTCAGGATCACAGAGGTCACAGCGATGTCGCTGACAAGGTACGTGTGTGTGACGCTGCCGTAGCGATAATGTTCGTTACGGCAGCGAGCACCAAATGTCACACGAACGACGGGGGCGGGTGCTATCACGCTCAACATCGTTAGCAATCGCTAGCGATGTCGCAGCATGTAAAGCACCCTTAAAGGCCCCGTCACACACAGAGATAAATCTTTGGCAGATCTGTGGTTGCAGTGAAATCATGGACATAATGTTCCATTTGTACACAGCCACAATTCTGGCACTGATTGTCCACAATTTCACTGCAACCACAGATTTATCTATGTGTGTGACAGGACCTTAAGTCGAGGGGAGTCTCAATAGCTTTTCACAGATCCTTTGTTCCTGAAATCCTGAAATCTCTTATTGACCCTGCAGGCCGCTACATATTCCTCCAGGTGTCGTGGAAGAACTCCAGATTTGTGATTTCGAATATGTACAGCCCGAACCAGTTCCAGAGGCGATTCCATGTGGCGTGTCTACACCTCCTTGAGGATTTCGCTGGTCCTTCTCCGGTAATATTGGGAGGGGACTTCAATGTGCCTTTGAATACTGGTATGGACGTCTCCTCGTGTAGGTCCTCATATCCCCTTTCTTTGGGAAAGAACTTAAAAAATTTGACACACAACTTGAGGCTGGTGGTGGTGTGTCGGGTACTACACCCCGATGAAAAGGACTACACTTTCTATTCCCCGGTTCATCAGATCTATAGCAGAATAGATTACCTTTTTATATCCCACTCTTTATTAGACACTCAGGACAGGTAGAGGCGGGGATAGGATCCATCCTGTGGTCTGACCACGCACCAGTTTATATGAGCTTGTGTCTGGGCTCCAGAGCTGGACATGGCTTGACTTGGCATTTAAATGAGGGCCTCCTGCAAGACCCCTTGTGTCGAGTGGAGATTCTCAGGCCATACAGAATTTTACAGAGGAACAGGGGGACCCTTCCTTGCTTTCGATCAAATGGGAGGCATTGAAGTATGTACCCAGAGGGATTTTTATTTCACATGGATCTCGGATTAAAAAAGAAAGAGCTGGGGATATTAAAAACATGGAGGCCCCCATGCAGCAGTGGATACCGCGCCTGACGCCATCCTATACTTCCAGTCCACTCCACTTATGTACAACTGAGGAAGGTCCGTTGTGGACCGAAAATGTTTTTTTCATGCACATTAAACAAACTTGCATCACTTTCATGTTTGGGAGTGCCTTGTTTAATTACATTGTATGGCTTTGGAACCTGAAGAGCACCCCTATCGCTCTTGATATCCCAACAAAGAAGTGCCATTTCTTCTTTCTTCGATCAAATGGAAGGCATTAAAGTGTGTAACCAGAGGAATTTTTGTTTCACATGGATCTCGGATTAAAAAAGAAAGTGCTGAGGATATTAAAAACTTGTTATCTTCTATAGCGAGTTTGGAAAAGCAACATAATTTATCCTCCTTGGTATATAGTCAGCTATCAACGGAACGCCAGAAACTGATGAGTATCCTAGATCAGAGATCTAGATCCCTATGGGACAGAATAAAGAGCAGGTTTTACCATATTGGAGATAAAAGTGGAAGACTATTATCTAGAGCTTTACACCCCATGATTGCAACTACCCTATATCCCATGTATAAATAATGCGGGAGGTTCCAAAGTACATAATACTCAAGAAATTATTTCTAGCTTTACCTCATATTAAAAATCCTTATACAACATAAAAGGACACTATACAGACTTATGAGCTACTCAGAGGCAGGAAAAAATCGAGGATTACCTCCAGCAGCACAGACTTCCTTCATTGCTTTCTGAGCTGGAGTAGTGGCTTTACTCTGGAGGAAATAGTTACGGTCATAAAAGAGGAGAAAAAGGGGCAAGAGCCCAGGCCCAGACGGTTTTACTGCAGGCTACTATAAGGCATTTGTGGATATCTTGAGTCCAATATTTCTTAATTTATGTAACTACATATCATCTAGAGGCATACCTCCCAACCGTCTTCCGCTTTTGTCCCGTGGCTCCGCCCACCCGCTCTCTCCCCATCTGACTTTCTCCCCCTCCTAATGCACATGAGCAGAGCCGAGCGCTGCTTCACTGCTCTGGTTCTGTGCTGCCGCTGTTATGGGTGGGCGGCAGCAGCACTCTGGCTGCCGGCACTTTAAATCGGCACCTGCAGCTCAGCGTGCACTCACTGCTCACTGCTGGGCTGTTTGTGTACGGAAGTGCATCTGTGGGCGGAGCTACCGAGCAACATGCTCAGCTCTGTCCACAGATAAAGAGACTGCAGGAAGAGGAGCTGAACACCAAGGAACACTGTATGTGACCCCCCACCTACCCAAAGCTGTATGCCCTAACCCCCTCCTCACCAGAGCTATATGCCTCCAGTCACCCCCCTCACCACATCTGTATGGCCCCCTCACCAAATTTGTATGCCCCCCACCAGATCTATATACCCCCCCAGCACCCCCCAGCTCTGTATGCCTCCAGCCCCCTCCCACCAGATCTGTATCCCCCAGCCTCCTCTCACCAGATCTATATGCCCCAGCCCTCTCCTCACCAGAGCTATATGCCTCCAGCCACCCCCCCTCACCAGATCTGTATGCCCCCCAACCCCCACACAAGATTTGTATACCCCCAGCCCCCACACCAGATTTGTATGCCCCTTAGCCCCCACACCAGATTTGTATGCCCCTCAGCCCCCCCCACCAGATCTATATGCCCCCCAGCACCCCCCAGCTCTGTATGCCCCCAGCCCTCTCCCACCAGATGTATCCCAGCCCCCCTCACCAGATCTGTATGCCCCTGCCTCTCTTCACCAGAGCTATATGCCTACAGCCACAGCCCCCACCAGATCTGTGTGCCCCCAGCCCCCCCATTGGAGCTGTATGTGCCCCCAGAGCTGTATAAGCCCCAACACCAGAGCTATATGCCCCTTAGTAATATCTATGCTGCCAGTAATTTGTATGCCTCACAGTAAAGTGTATTTCCCCCAGTAATGTGTGTACCCCTTAGTAACGTGTATGCCCCTCAGTGAAAAACACAGACGTTCTTCACTGACGTGTTAAACACGCATATGTCCCTTCATACTCCGTGATTCATGGCACACAGTGGTTGTCCATGTGCAATCCATGATACGTGATCCGTACTCCGTGATTGCACATGATATGTATATACTGTAGCCCCCCAGCCCCTCCTGTGCTGTATGTACTGTAGCCCCCTAGCCCCTCCTGTGCTGTATATACTGTAGCCCCCAGCCCCTCCTGTGCTTTGTATACTGTAGCCCTCAGCTCCTCCTATGCTGAATATACTGTAGCCTCCAGCCCCTCCTGTGCTGTGTATACTGTAGCCCCCAGCCCCTCCTGTGCTGTGTATACTGTAGCCCCCAGCCCCTCCTGTGCTGTGTATACTGTAGCCCCCAGCCCCTCCTGTGCTGAATATACTGTAGCCCCCAGCCCCTCCTGTGCTGTGTATACTGTAGCCCCCAGCCCCTCCTGTGCTGTGTATACTGTAGCCCCAGCCTCTCCTGTGCTGTATATACTGTAGCCCCCAGCCCCTCCTGTGCTGTGTATACTGTAGCCCCCAGCCCCTCCTGTGCTGTGTATACTGTAGCCCCCAGCCCCTCCTGTGCTGTGTATACTGTAGCCCCCAGCCCCTCCTGTGCTGAATATACTGTAGCCCCCAGCCCCTCCTGTGCTGTGTATACTGTAGCCCCCAGCCCCTCCTGTGCTGTGTATACTGTAGCCCCAGCCTCTCCTGTGCTGTATATACTGTAGCCCCCAGCCCCTCCTGTGCTGTGTATACTGTAGCCCCCAGCCCCTCCTGTGCTGTGTATACTGTAGCCCCCAGCCCCTCCTGTACTGTGTATACTGTAGCCCTCAGCCCCTCCTGTGCTGAATATACTGTAGCCCCCAGCCCCTCCTGTGCTGTATATACTGTAGCCCCCAGCCCCCCCTGTGCTGTGTATACTGTAGCCCCAGCCCCTCCTGTGCTGTGTATACTGTAGCCCCCAGCCCCTCCTGAGCTGTGTATACTGTAGCCCCAAGCCCCTCCTGTGCTGTGTATACTGTAGCCCCCTGCCCCTCCTGTGCTGTATATACTGTAGCCCCCAGCCCCTCCTGAGCTGTATATACTGTATATATATTATATATATATATATATATATATATATATGAGTATATAAAACCCCCATCCTCCCTTGTGATACATACATAGCGGTGTCAGTGTGCACTGTGCATGGCTAGGACTGTTAAAGTGTTGCCAAGTGATCACATGCTGAGGAGGACCTGGACAGAGACAAGCAGGGTAGGTGAGTGCGGCTGCTGCCGGCTTCCCCATATTATTACCTCCAATGTATGTATATGTATGATGTATATATCTATGTATGTCAGTGCAGATGACTGTGTATAGATTTGTCTGTTTATATGTATTTTAGGGAATTTGTCTTCAAATATGTACCGTATATGTGCGTATGCCTGTGCTCACGATCAGGACTCACTGTGTCCTGGAGGCATCGGGTCCTGACCTGCGGGGCTGCACGTCTCCTCCGCAGGAGAACGCAGTTGCCTGTGCCCACGATTAGGACTCACTGTCAGAGTTCCGGGATTTCCAGTTTTCTTCTGAAGGATCTTGCCCTTTGTTAACATGGAGTTTTCTGTTCTGTTGCCCTACTTCCTGTTCATCTGTTTAAAAGCCCGCCCCTAAGCTTAGTCTAGTTGCCTGAGTATACTGCTTCCTGTCTACTCCTGCCCTGCTGCTCTTGGTTCCTGATTGCTATTTGGATCCTGTTGAAACACCCAACACCGGCTCTGGACTTCACCTGGTCTCATCAAGCTGTGCCCGGACTCCGTCTGCCGTCTCTGGTTGGCACTTCCGCCCGGTTCCTTCCGTTTCATATCCACCCTAGGACTCACATCACGTACGGACATTTTTGGACTATACCTGTTGCCCTTTCGTGTCCCGGCTGCTGCGCATTTAGGCCTTCTGGGGTGATCACCAGACAGTCTCTGTATAGGGGTTCGCTCCTGGTGGTCTCCCTGGGGGAGTCCGGTGCGCGGCCCCGGGAATTCCCCTTTCTCCGAACCTGGCAGGTATTTACTGTGTTTATGTTCTACTGTGTATATTCTGTCCTGTGTACATATTGTTAGTTACATATTATAAACGTCTTTGCACCAAGAACCCGTCTCTGGTTGTCATTGCCCTAACGCAATCGAAATCCTCAGTTCATACAATAGTATTACACTCACTGTGTCCTGGAGGCAGCGCATCCTGACCTGCGGGGCTGCACGTCTCCTCTGCAGGAGAACGCAGCTGCCTGTGCCCACGATCAGCGTTCAGTGCGCTGCGGTCTCCTGCTGTGTTCTCCCTACGGAGGACGCATGCAACTGCAGCAAACAATTGATATGCTGCAGTCTGGAAAGACGCTCCGCAGGTCAGTGTTTGCTGCAGAAAAAATAAGCACAATGGGCAGGAGATTTCTAGAAATGCCATCCACTGTGCTTGTACTGTACAATGCAGCATTTTAGACACAGCAAAAACATGCTACATCCAAAATGCTGCAAATACTGATCGTGGGCACGCAGCCTTAAACAATGTGATCAGCAGTGCTGAAAAGGATTGGATGTGGGCGTAACAGATTGCAAAATGGGTGTGGTTAGGGGCGTGGCTTAAAATTGCCGCATACTTTGTCCCTCTTTCTCATCTTTAAATGTTGGGAGGTATGTCTAGAGGTAGGTTCCCGCAGCAAGCCCTTAGAGCACATATCACATTAATTCATAAACCTGAAAAGGATCGTCTTCTCTGCAGTAGTTACAGGCCAATCTCTCTCATCAATACTGACGTTAAACTCTATGCAAAATTAATAGCAAACAGGCTACGAACTCTTCTCCCAGTGCTTATCAACGCAGACCAGGTAGGGTTCATACCGGGTAGAGAGACGAGAGACAATATTATCAAGACAGTGTCCTTAGTATATTGGGCTAAAAGAAGGGGTATCCCTATGTGCGCCCTGTTGATAGACGCTGAAAAAGCCTTTGACAGGGTGCACTGGGAATTTGTTTCTGGCTCTCAAAAGTATTGGATTGGGGGAGTGTATGGTCAACAGAATTTCGGCTCTATATGCGTCACCCACTGCGCAGGTAAAAATAAATGGTACTTTATTCCAATTTCTTGCTGAGGTGATCAGAACAAACCCCTCAATTCGGGGGGTGACAATTGGATGAGGAGAGCACAAGTTGGCCTTCTTTGCTGATGATCTACTTCTTTATATTACATCTCCGGTCACAAGTATTCCAAATTTGGTTTCGGAGCTCTCTAGCTTTGGTTGTTTCAGCAACTTTAAAGTTAACTCACATAAGTCGGAAATTCTTAATGTCTTGTTGCCTCCTCATTTGGCAACGCAACTACGCTCCTCTTTGCCCTATAAATGGGCTACGGAATTTCTTAGTTATCTGGGTATTAGGATATCTGAAGATACATCCCATCTCATGACTTTGAATCTGTACAGAGCCTTGCAGTCTATTGAGGAAGACATAACTAAATGGAACAAACTGAATCTTTCATGGTTTGAAAGAAATGAACACGGTTAAGATGGATCTTTTACCACACCTCTTATTTTTCTTCCAGGCCATTCCTATATGCCTTCTGGCCTCCTTCTTCTCTAGACTTAAGGCTTCAGTCAGCAGATTTATCTGGGCCAACAAAAAACCTTGCATTTCCTATCAGACCCTCTGCAGAAGTAGGAGGGGTGGCTATACAATTTTGCTTCATTGGGAACGTGTATCCTGGACTTGTTCTGTGGCGCCCCTGACCTGGTCAGGCACCACTGAGTACTGCACCCATGCTGGGGACAGTACAATACAGGTAATCCAGAAGGCTGACCGAGGTGTGACTACACAGGCGCATAGTGATCAGGTCTCACACATGTACCTATGAGAGGACCCCTGGGGATCCCAGGAGGGGGAAAAGCCTGCACCTTCACTGGAATAGTGGAGGGGGCCAAAAGCCTCCATCTCCTCTCAAGGGGTGTGGTAAGAGAGCCTGGTTGCTAGGTGGCGTAGGCAAGAACAGGAGAGGAGGAGCAGTGAGCCGGTTCAGTGCAGAGTCCAGGGAGCTCCGAGAGGAGCTGACCCCTTCCCCTGGGGCTGTTGCAGTCTGACAGCGCCCGCGCAGTGGCTACCGACGGGGGAGAACGGTCACCTAGGAGTGCTACCCGAAACCCATCTCCAGCTAAAGAGAGAGCACAGAGTGGGAAGTAAGGCGACTGCTAGGGAGTACCAGGCCCAAACGGGCGGCAGATCCCGGAGCGGGGATAGATCCACCTTTCCTTGCTAAACCTGCCGGTGTGGGGCCCTCAAAGCCCACACCACAACACCTAAAAGCCGCAGCCACGTAGCCACAGTTAGGGCCCATAGTTCACAGGAGGCAAGCAGCTGGAGTGATCTGGTCCAGGCAACAAGCAAACGGCAAACGAAGGGGAGAGAGGCTTCAGCAACTTCCCTGGGTGACCCCCATAGGGACTAAAAGTCGGGGTTACCCCAAACCACCAAGGGCTAAGGAAGGCGAGTTGGTAGTCACCACCAGAAGTCAGCCTGAAGGATACCTGGTTCCAGCCTGGTTCATCCCAGCTACGCCCGGGTTACTCACCCTGCCACCTGAAGTGAGTAAAATCCCTGAAAGACATCCTGCGTGTGTGGAGTTATTCTGCGCCTTGTGGTACTACGCACCTACACAGGGCCCTGGGGCTTGCCTCACTCTCAGGAGGCTACTACAACCGACTGCACCCACCATCAGCTCCAGGCATCCCTTAATCTGCAGTGGCGGTCCCCACTGACCGCAATACTGAGAGTGGCGTCACGACAAATAGAAGATTTCCTACCTGTGACAAAGACCAGACTGTTCCATCCAAGTGGAGTCCCTGAAGGTAATGCACCGACACTGCACATGCGGGGCTTCACATCTGGCGTCACGAACAGGATAAGGACTAGACCTGTCTAGACAGGTGACCATGTGCCTGGGCGGTCCGCTTGAAAAATTGGAAGCGCCGCCATATTGCCACCATGAAAAGCGCGCTGAAAAACAACAGCAGCCCGCGCTGGGAGAAGTTACCGCCCACAAAGAGGTGTGGCTACCCAGAGATCCCCTGCAGAGTTCTGACCTCGCTTGTGAAGAGAGCGGAAACGTCCAGAGACGGCGGAACGGAAAAGAAGCCAGCAGCTTGTTGCTAGAGAAAATGGCGTCTGAATGCAGAGACCCAGAGCCAGGCTCGGCTGCCTGGTGGTGTCGGGAGCTCGCCGAGTTCTGCGATCAACTGGAGGCCAGGGTCGGAAGGCTGATCAGAGAGGGACGGACGGAGTTTCTGTGGATGACCGCGGCGGTTCAGGCCTATGAGGGGAGAGCCGCGCGCCGAGTGCCAGACCGGGCGGTGACGACTCAGACCCCGATGCTGCCACCGATGGGTGAGTCCAGTGATGCCCCTGCCAGCGCGAGTGCCCCGACCCCTGCTGCCACGTCCGCGGTCCCTGAAGAGGCGTCCGGCGCGGCGACGCTGAAGCAGGCCGCAGCCACGCCAGGTGCAGCCCGCCAAGCTCAGGCCGCCGCAGCGATGCCCTGCTCGGCCCACCAAGACCCGGTCCCTGCAGCGACGCCCAGTCCGGCCCGCAGAGAACCGGCTGCCACCGCGACCCTCATCCGCGCCGCAGGTGTGACGCTGACCCAGGCCGCCGCCATGCTAGGCCCGGCCCGCCGAGACCCCACCGCAGCCGCAAGTGAGGTGCTGAACCAGGCCGCAGCCCCGTCAGGTGCGGCCCGCCAAGCTCCGATCGCTGCAGCGACGCCCAGCCCAGCCTGCACCGATCCCATCGCGACAGCGACGCCGATCCAGGCCGCCGCCATGCAGGGCGCGGCCCGCCAAGACCAGGCCGCCGCCATGCAGGGCGCGGCCCGCCAAGACCAGGCCGCCGCCATGCCGGGCGCGGCCCGCCAAGATAAGATTGCATCACCATTTTCCCCGGCCTGCAAGGCCAGAGCAGACACCGCTCCCCAGTCCAAGGAGGTCCCTGCTAGGAAGTCCCTGGTAGGTGAGGACCCCGCATACTGGCAGCTGAAGGCTGACATGGAGGCCAAGTTCCCACAGGAGATGGTGGATCAGTACATGCTCCCTCCGCACACCCCCAAGAGGATTCCGGCAACCCCTGTAGCAACTACGCCAAAGAGTCCCCCGCCTGGGCCTGCTGAAGAAAGTCCATCCCCAGCACTGCCACGACAGGAGTGTTCAGAAGAACTAAGGGGGAGGGGAGGCCAGGAAGCTGAGGAGCTGACTCAGGAGCCACCAGCAGTGGATCCATGCCCAGAGCCGGAGATGTTGCCATATTCCCGCTGGGACGAGGAAGACCTAACACCGTCTGCTGAAGAAGATCTACCCAAAAGCCTCACCTGGGAGCTTGTAAGCTGTACCTCGCAGAATCCAGCCCGCAAGACACGGCGCCGTAGCAGAACCCAGTTTTCCCCTGCACCGCCATCCCCAGAGCAGAGAGAAGTCATGGCCCGAGACTTAGAAGAAAAACGGTTCCTGAGAAGAGCCAAAGCACAGGTCAGAGGACCCCTTTGTAGAGGAATTGTGGAAGACTTTAACTTGAAGAGCGGATACGGCTTTATAGTGGCATCAGGTATGAAAGAGGGCATTTTTGTCAATAGACGAGACGTCAGAGCCCACTTGCCCAGAGGACATCCTGGAAGAAACCTGAGAATGGGAGACACAGTGCAGTTTACCATGCATCAAGGCGAAAGAGGCTGGTATGCGCTAGATGTAACGCCATGTCTTAAAGGAAAAGCCACAGGCACAGAAGAAGAAAGGAAAGACAGAAAAGGAACAGAGAAAGAACCTACCGATGAGACTACCACAGACGAAGAAAGAGGTCGAGAAAGCAGCAGGTGCCGCAGCCCTACAGGCCCAAGCCCTGGTGAGGAGGAATCCATGTAAATAACATAAGAAATACAGCAAGTT
Organism: Anomaloglossus baeobatrachus; assembly: GCF_048569485.1. Lineage (NCBI taxonomy): Eukaryota > Metazoa > Chordata > Amphibia > Anura > Aromobatidae > Anomaloglossus > Anomaloglossus baeobatrachus. Next base: position 485,610,691 of record NC_134353.1, on the reverse strand, counting down.
ACCAGTTTGAAAGTTTGCAACGTTACTGTTTAAGAGATGTGCCCACATAAACTAATGTGAGAAATGAACCTTAAGGCTATGAACTGGCTATAGCCACAAACTCTCGCAGTGTAAATAGTTACACCAGAGGGCACCACCACCACCAGAGTCAGCCTGTTTAGGGGCTTGGCTCGTCTGCAACCAGGGAGCACGTCCGTATATAGGGCCTTGGCTTACCTGCAACCAGAGAGCATGCCTGTTTATGGGGCCTGGCTCTCCACCACAAAGAGGGTACCTGGTCAGCATCAACTGTGGAGGCCGCCTCTGGATCCTGCCAGAAGTGGCTGAAGGCGCGGCTCCACCAGGCCAGGTATACCCTGAAGACCACCAGACCATGAAAGCCGCCTCTACATCCTGCCAGAAGTGGCTGAAGGCGCGGCCAACGTGAAAGGGTTTAGGGTGGGTTAACGGACTTGTGGGTGGAGGGTGGTGATGTATGGTACCTGGTGGTTTTAACATGTTTTACCATGTTTTAATGTTTTATGCATTTTAAAATGTTGTCTTGCAGCCCGAGGACGTGCTGGTGATAACTAAGGGGGAATGTGGCGCCCCTGACCTGGTCAGGCACCACTGAGTACTGCACCCATGCTGGGGACAGTACAATACAGGTAATCCAGAAGGCTGACCGAGGTGTGACTACACAGGCGCATAGTGATCAGGTCTCACACATGTACCTATGAGAGGACCCCTGGGGATCCCAGGAGGGGGAAAAGCCTGCACCTTCACTGGAATAGTGGAGGGGGCCAAAAGCCTCCATCTCCTCTCAAGGGGTGTGGTAAGAGAGCCTGGTTGCTAGGTGGCGTAGGCAAGAACAGGAGAGGAGGAGCAGTGAGCCGGTTCAGTGCAGAGTCCAGGGAGCTCCGAGAGGAGCTGACCCCTTCCCCTGGGGCTGTTGCAGTCTGACAGCGCCCGCGCAGTGGCTACCGACGGGGGAGAACGGTCACCTAGGAGTGCTACCCGAAACCCATCTCCAGCTAAAGAGAGAGCACAGAGTGGGAAGTAAGGAGACTGCTAGGGAGTACCAGGCCCAAACGGGCGGCAGATCCCGGAGCGGGGATAGATCCACCTTTCCTTGCTAAACCTGCCGGTGTGGGGCCCTCAAAGCCCACACCACAACACCTAAAAGCCGCAGCCACGTAGCCACAGTTAGGGCCCATAGTTCACAGGAGGCAAGCAGCTGGAGTGATCTGGTCCAGGCAACAAGCAAACGGCAAACGAAGGGGAGAGAGGCTTCAGCAACTTCCCTGGGTGACCCCCATAGGGACTAAAAGTCGGGGTTACCCCAAACCACCAAGGGCTAAGGAAGGCGAGTTGGTAGTCACCACCAGAAGTCAGCCTGAAGGATACCTGGTTCCAGCCTGGTTCATCCCAGCTACGCCCGGGTTACTCACCCTGCCACCTGAAGTGAGTAAAATCCCTGAAAGACATCCTGCGTGTGTGGAGTTATTCTGCGCCTTGTGGTACTACGCACCTACACAGGGCCCTGGGGCTTGCCTCACTCTCAGGAGGCTACTACAACCGACTGCACCCACCATCAGCTCCAGGCATCCCTTAATCTGCAGTGGCGGTCCCCACTGACCGCAATACTGAGAGTGGCGTCACGACAAATAGAAGATTTCCTACCTGTGACAAAGACCAGACTGTTCCATCCAAGTGGAGTCCCTGAAGGTAATGCACCGACACTGCACATGCGGGGCTTCACAGTTCCACCATAAGAGTAGCAAGTGCTGGGTAGACGTTTAGTATGCCAAGACAGAACATGGACCTTTAACTGAGATTTGGATTACAGACAGCCTCCAGGCCTCCCCTCGGATGTCATCGTATTTGGTTCTGAATGTATCCAATGGGTAAGGCAGAACCATGAGAAACTCCACATTACTACAATCCCAGGCATACTCACACCTTTATGCGGGAACCCTAGGTTTCCAATGGGACTACACAGCCACATCATACTACACAAGAAAAAAAAGGACCATCCTGTAGTCAACGATTATATTGACACTTTGGAGATTAGACCACTTTCATACTTTTTTCCAGAGTCTGATATTCTGTCAGTGACCTGGTTTTTATATGAACAGTTAAAGAGTTATATCAAATCCCTACTCCCTCGTAATAACATCTTTAGGTCCCCCACGATATTCAAACAGCTTTGCATAGGGGATGTGCCCCCTGCCCTTTGGTCTCACTGTTGTACAGCTTGTTTCTTGAAAGTGTAACGGCGGACGGGGCTCCGCTTCATTTCTTCTCCAAGTGGGAGGAGGACCTGGGGAGACCTATTTCTGGGGAGGACAGTGCCAGGATTCTATTATTTACAAAACTCTTCTCTACATGTGCTCTGACCCAGGAGAAAAGTTACAAAATTTTGATACGATGGTATAGGTGTCCGACTACTATTACAGCCATGTTTCACGGAGCTCCGGATACCGATTGGGACTCTGGATCATGGGATAACTGGGCTGGATCGGTGTGGGGGTGGGGTCGGGTTGGGGCTCGGGCACCCTATGCAAGACCTATTCTATCTCCCTTGGCTTCTCTTACTTCTTTTTCTTTTTAGTTTTCATGCATTCTTACCTTCTAAGCTTTCTACATTATTCCTCGCTCTTTTGCTTTCTTATTCGTCTCTCTTTTCTATTAAAACAAGTGTGTTTTAATATTATGTGCATCAGACACAAGAACTCTTGTACCAACTACAAATATTATATGTGAATTTTTTCTCTTATGGTACGGTTGCAATTATTAATTCTTGGATAATTGTCCCTTGATATTTTGTCCATAATAACTTCAATAAACTTTGATTTGAACAAAAACGTCTTTTCAATTACTTCAAAAGCTCAGGAATACTTCCAAAAATCAATGTCTGTGAAGACAGTAAACCGTGCAATGCAGTACGGTTGCTCAGTGGTTAGCACTATGTGCCGCCCCCGTGTCAGCAGCCAGGCTGCTTGGATCCGGACCCGCGGTGGCTCAAGGAAAAGGCGTCCGGACCCGGGGGTCGTGCGGCCACTCAAATGAAGGGGGCTATTTACAGGAGATTGTTTTTAGAGTTCGTGATACCACCCGTGGTGTGTGGTAATGGGGAGTACCACCGCTGCAGTTGAGAGTACCCGCGGGCGATGGAGTGGGGCAGCCGGATGTTAGAACCCTCCACTGGTAGGTGGATGCCCCGGGACTCGATGATGGCGACCGGGGGGTGCCGTGGGGAGTGCAGGGGGTCACTTTCGTACTCACGCAGTCCATAAAGCTGACACCGACAACTGGATAAACCAAAGTTCCAGACACTGCTGCCGCTGAGGGGAGCTAGTTGGGTCCCGTCCCCGATGGTGCTGCCTGGTGATCTGTGACCTTCCTCCTGGCACCTAGTTCACTTCTTTGTTGGTCCCAGTAGTATAAAACTAGTCGGGTCCCGCTCCCCAGTGTGGCTAACTGTGGGAGCTTGCTCTCAGGATTCAGGGTGCTTGGGATTTCCTGGACTGTTTTAGTGGAAAGTCCTATCCCCCTCGTTGCGCTAGTACCCCGATTCTGGAGCAGGTGGAGAGCGGATCTTGAAGGCTCCATTCTCGTCGGGTAAATTGTCAAGTTGCCTGAAGCTACTCCCTGACCTAGGGTCCATGTACCCCGTCGTGCACTGGTCCAAGCCCGGTGATGGTACAAGGCCGCCGGCTGTCCTCCTCGACAGTTCCGTGCACCTTGGCACGATCCTCTGCCACCGGGTCCAGCTCCTACTAGGCCAAGACCACCGTCTGCTACCTAGTTACTTCTAAGGAGCCCGGCTCCTGACCTCCTCTCTCCTTCACTTTCTACACTTCACTGAACTCCTCTGGGAGCTCCTTCTCCCCAGCTCCTCTCTCACTGGGAGCTACTTCTGTTCTCTCCCCTTTCTGACACTCCTGACCTGCACTTAATCAACCCCCAAGTGGACCACCCTATTCCACTCAGGCCATCCACTGGTGTGTCTGGTGGGTGTGGTGCAGAGTCTTGCTAGGATTTTACTAGCTGTTGTTGGCAATACCACTTAGCTGGGGACCCGTAACCAAGGAAGAGGTGGATACTGTACATAAGGGAAGACTGCACACTACCCTGTGACGACTTAATAGGCCAGGGCGTCACATTCCCCCTTGGTAACGTAGCTCATCCTCGAGCTACAGGACGCCAGAGGTTTTATTTATTTTTTATTTTTTAAACTGGAAAATAGAAAACATTTTCTTTACAACATACTTTTCACATTAGGAAGGATAAATGCTTGAACGTTACGGTAACCTCTTTGAGTTCGTCAGTTCAACAGTGAAACGCTACCGATTGCATTTAGTAGCGGAGGCTCAAACTTCTCTGTTGCAGCCTCTTCCTGCGACAGTCCAGTCCCAACGTCCCAGATCCCATCAACCCACCACCCAAATAAACCTACCCTCAGGATACCTATCCGCGGGTCCATGACCAGGTTAAGGTCCCGGGTGTTGATAAGACGACTCTGGTGGGCACAGGGGGTGCAATTATTTACAATTCACAAGTTCGTGTTGGTCACAACCAGTCCTGAGACCATGGTCCATGTTTACTATAGATAAAGGTAGCGAAGTCCATGTACCTAATGTACACACTGATAAAATGTTCTTTCCAAATCAGGTAGATTCATCGTTTGATTAAACCCAGTTGATTCAGTACTTATTTTCTATTATTTTCTATATGAAAAATAATAAACTCTGAAAAACAACAAACGAAAGCACAGATACCTAACACTTCTGCATTTTTACATATTAAACTACCGGATCCCGTAGCCACGCTTCCTTGCGACTACATATTACCAACGCTGGCACAAACTCTTCCTCCAGCATCACATGCTTGGTCACCTCTAGGGCATACCAGCCCCGTTCTCCACAGTGCCGGGTGTAGGTAACCATATCTTCGGGCTTTAGATTCCGCTTGGGGTGTCCCCTGGGGAGGTGCTGTGCCACATCCCGTTGAGACACGAACACCCCGGCTGTGAGGCTTGCCTCCCGGATGAACCCCCATCCTTGCATGGGGTCAAAACGATCTACTAAACCACGGCACCGTGGCCCACGGACTCAGGAAGCAGCGCTTCTCACCTGCTCTTTCTCTTCTCGGTTGCGGGCGGCAAGTTCCCGTCGTCGCCGGTCTCGTGCTGTCATCTCCATCTGCAGCTTTTGTTGATGTCGTTCCCAGTTAGAGGCGTCAGTGTCCGGCCTCGGCTCCCTAGCTGGCTCTGGATTTACTTGAATTCTGGTGGCCCCAACAGCCGTTGGGATGCCGCGCGGTGGTGGAATCGGTGACTTGTTAGGCTCCACCTCCGCTACATTGGGTAGATATACCGACTGCTCCGCAGCCGGGGTTGCAGGGTCCGGATGCTCTGCCTCTAAGGATGGGCCCGGTGATGTGGCCGGGTCTGGTCTGGCCAGTGTCGGGGTGACCGCTGTTGTGACTTGGACGTGTGACGGAACTGGGAGCTCTGCAGCTGTGTCTTCATAAACGGGGGTTGAAGGTTCCGCTGCCATGATGGGGGTAGGCAGCTCGGCGTCCGCCGAGGACGGGGTTAATGGCGGTGGAATGCTTGCCGGGAGCGAGGGCGGACCAGATCCACAGCCGCATTTTTTGGATTAAGGTAATCAACTGGGACTGGGTAACCACTTACCCTCTCTTCACATGGGATTTCGATCTCACGAGCTCGCACCGCCAATGCCAGGCTCCTCATCTCTTCCCTCCAGTGGTCCAATATGAACAAGAACTGCGTCCGCATTCTTCTGCAAAGCTGCTCCTTCTCTCCATCTATCCAGGTCGCGGTCCCGGGTACAGCACGTTCCGGTGACCAGCTCCGCTCCACCATCTTCACTCTGCGGGTTCCACTAATGTTAAGGCAAAGTCCTGGAGTTCCTGCTTCTTTTCTTTTGCTGTTACATGCTGCGACGCCCTCGGTTTTTTACTCGACACTTCCCTGGATTCTGTGGCCCTCTGGGAACTTCCGGTTCCGGGCTTACTCTCAGGACGAAGGGCGTGGCTTTGGCTTCACGCGCTTTCAGGATAGAAGACAGCGTTTTGGCACCAAAAGATGGTGGAAGATGGCAGAAAAGGCGGGAAACGGGGCTTTTGACTCGCGGTTTCGGTCTGCAAGGCGCACGTCACCCAGGTAAGTGGGTCCTGCTTGTATCCTGTTCGTGACGCCAGGAATTTGAGGTGAATAAATAAGGAATAACGTTTGGAACTCCATTCTATGTCTGAACTGGGTGCAAAAACCTAAAAAAACATCACTATATGGAGATAAGCTATGCACACCAGTGACAATGCAAGGGGAATACATGTAATAGCAGAAACTGCTGTGTAAATACTGACATGAAAAATTCAATAGCTATATGTGAGAATGAAATGTGAAAAATGGAATCTGCATTACTGCCATGAACATATGAACAAAGAGAAATTTAGCTACTGAATTGATCAATGCAATAGAGCCCCAACAATACGCCAAAGTATTTCTCTACGTTGGGGTCCCTAGCTTGTATGTGTCCTCTCAAGCAGTTAAAAAACGTACCGTGTATGGGAAGCTGAGACCCAGGCTATATGTTAGGGCCAGGTGGACGGGCAGACCCAGGAGGTGGATCCACTGGGCCGAACTCCTTGATGATGGTAAGGGGTCCGGTAGCTGGAGCACTACAGGTAGCAGGGCAGTCCGTGCACACGAGTATAATGGAGAAGTCCCTGGGACCACGGAGTCACTGATGGTAGTCCGGGTGACGGAGCTCAGGTTCGGAAGCCGAGAAGATGTCAGGCGGAGTCCGGAACCGTTGGAGCGAGATGACGGGTCACCGCAGGGATCAGAGATGGTACGGACTGTCAGGATGGCAGATAGACAGCGTTCGCGGTTCGGTATTCGGCAGGACCGGATGGCAAGGCAGGATCGGCTCTAGAAGAGAGAGAGGTGAGTATCTCACAGAAACACAAGGAGACCTGACTCCTAGCTTGGGAAACACGAAGAACAGGCCCCGCCCACTTGGACACTAAACCCCTTTATACCCTGTACCTGTGTGCTTCATTTCCTGTCAGTGGACGCTGGCCCTTTAAGAAAGGGTCAATGACCGCGCGCGCGCCCTAATGCGCATGCGCGCAGCCCAGGTGCCAGAAGCCAGAGCACGAAGCTGTGAGGAGGAAGCAGCAGAGCCGGGCTGGGGCTGGGAAGCCGACGGGCGCCGGGAGCGGGGACCAGGGGGCCTGGGAAGCGCGGGCAATGGAGGCTGGAGAGCGGGGAGCGTGGCAGGTGAGCCGGGGAGCAGGGCAGGGGACCCGGGGAGCGTGACAGTACCCCCCCCACACCCCCCTCCCCGCAACCGGGACAGGAAGGCACGGATCAGAGGAGTGCCCACATTCTCCCGGGGCTCCCAGGACCTATCCTCAGGACCATACCCTGCCCAGTCCACCAGGAAGAACTGTCGACCCCGTACGGTCTTCATGGCCACGATATCCCTTACCGCATAGATGTCGTCATCGGCAATAGGAGGAGGAGCCGAACTGGCAGCAGCGGAGAAGGGACCAAGGACAACCGGCTTGAGCAGGGAGACGTGGAAGGAGTTGGGTATCCTCATCGTGACCGGGAGCTGTAGCTTGTAGGAGACCTCATTGATCTTGCTGAGAACTTTAAACGGTCCGATGTAGCGAGGTCCCAGCTTGTAGGATGATAACTTCAAGCGGACGTACTTGGAAGCAAGCCAGACGAGATCTCCTGGAGAGAAACACGGAGGGTCCAGACGTCTCTTGTCTGCGTGTCTCTTCATCCGCAGGGAGGCACGTGCGAGGGACGCCTTAACCGAGTCCCAAATGGTTGTGAAGTCACGGGCTACCGCATCAGCAGCAGGGACATCCGAGGAAGAGGATACAGGCAATGGGACGGTAGGCTGAAGTCCGTAAACGACATGGAAGGGAGAGCTGGAGGAGGACTCACTGACGTGGTGATTATGGGAGAATTCAGCCCAAGGAAGAAGCGTGGACCAGTCGTCATGATGGGCGTTGACGTAGTGACGCAAGAAGGAGGTCAATATCTGATTGACCCGTTCCACTTGGCCATTCGACTGAGGATGGTAGGCTGAAACAAAGTCCAGAGTCACTCCCAGATGTTTGCAGAGAGCCCTCCAGAAGCGGGAGGTGAACTGAGTTCCTCTGTCGGACACAATGTGTGATGGAAAGCCATGCAAGCGGAAGATGTGATGTATATAGGCGTCCGCGAGTTCCTGGGCAGAGGGCAGTCCAGCCATAGGGACGAAATGAGCCATTTTAGAGAACCGATCCACCACGACCCATATGACTGTGTGTCCGGAGGACAATGGCAAGTCCGTAATAAAGTCCATCGCAATGTGTTGCCACGGAACTGAGGGTATAGGTAGAGGCAGAAGACGGCCATATGGCAGATGTTTGGGCGTCTTGTTCCTGGCACAAGAGGAGCAGGCAGAGACAAAAGAGGCGACGTCCGTGCGAAGGGATGGCCACCAGTAATGACGTACAATCGCACTCCAAGTTCTCTTCTGACCAGCATGACCGGCTGTTTTCGAGGCATGGCCCCAGTGTAACACTTTTCTCCTGTCAGTCTCAGAGACAAAGGTCTTCCCGGGCGGTATCTGGGCCAGGGTGACGGGAGCCACTGGAATGATTTTACTAGGACAGATGATGGGTTGGGATGTCTCCTCCTCCTGCTCCTTGGGCATGAAAGACCTGGACAAGGCATCAGCGCGTACATTCTTGTCCGCGGGTCGGAAATGGAGCTGGAAATCGAATCTGGCAAAGAACAAGGACCACCTGGCTTGCCGTGGGTTCAGTCGCTGAGCAGACCGCAGGTATTCCAGATTCTTGTGGTCCGTGTAAATAATAACGGGGTACACTGCTCCTTCCAGAAGATAGCGTCATTCTTCCAGAGCCAGTTTGACTGCTAAGAGCTCTCGGTCACCGATGGTGTAGTTGCGTTCAGGCGCTGAGAAGCTCTTGGAGAAGAAACCGCAAGTCACCATCTTCCCGGAGGAGGACTTCTGCATGAGCACTGCACCGGCTCCCGAGGAGGAGGCATCCACCTCCAAGGTGAACTGGCGGTTTAACTCCGGACGGTGGAGTACAGGAGAGGAGGCAAATGCCTGCTTCAGAGAGCCAAACGCGGCGTCGGCCGCAGGTGACCAGTCCTTTGGATTAGCCCCCTTCTTGGTCAAGGCGGAGAGAGGAGCAGTCAGAGCAGAGAAGTGAGGGATGAACTGGCGGTAATAGTTGGCAAATCCCAGAAAGCGTTGGATTGCCTTCAGTCCAGAAGGAGGAGGCCAGTTGAGAATGGAGGAGACCTTCTTTGGATCCATCTGCAGTCCGGTATCGGAGATGAGGTACCCCAGGAAGGGGAGAGAAGACTGCTCAAAGACACACTTCTCGTACTTGGCGTACAGACGATTCTCTCTCAGTCTTTGTAGAACCAGCTGCACGTTCTCTCTGTGGGTCTGGAGGTCCGGAGAGAAGACAAGGATATCATCCAGATACACCACCACACAGACGTAGAGAAGGTCCCGGAAAACGTCGTTCACCAATTCTTGAAAGACTGCTGGTGCGTTACACAGGCCGAAGGGCATCACGCAGTATTCATAGTGCCCATCGCGAGTATTGAACGCGGTCTTCCATTCGTCCCCAGAGCGGATGCGGACCAGGTTGTAGGCACCCCGAAGGTCCAACTTGGTGAACACACGAGCTCCTCTAAGCCGATCAAACAATTCGGGGATGAGCGGCAGAGGGTACTTGTTTTTCACGGTGATTTGGTTCAATCCCCGGTAGTCTATGCATGGGCGTAAGTCGCCTTCTTTCTTCGTAACGAAGAAGAAACCTGCTCCAGCAGGAGAGGAGGATCTCTGAATGAATCCCCTTGCCAGGCTCTCAGTGATGTAAGTAGACATGGCCCTTGTTTCGGCTGGAGACAGTGGATATATCCGGCCTCGAGGTGGTGTAGTTCCCGGGAGCAGGTCGATGGCACAATCGTAAGGACGATGTGGCGGAAGTACCTCTGACTCCTTTTTATCAAAGACGTCCGCGAAGGACCAATAGGCCGAGGGCAGTCCCGGTAGGGACTCTGGAACCGGAGGTCGCCGGATGGGTTGTATGGTCTTCAGACAGTTCTCATGGCAAGAAGAGCCCCATCGGGTGATTTCACCAGTGCCCCAGCTGACTGATGGTTCATGTGTCCGTAACCAGGGAAGTCCCAGCAGGATTTGATGGGACATGTGTGGGAGGACGTAGAAAGCGATGTTCTCGGTGTGCAGGGCACCGATACGTAGTTCGACCGGCCTGGTGATCCAGGAGATGGTGTCAGAGAGGGGTCTCCCATCCACAGAGGCGATCACGAGGGGTTTGTCGAGTGGAGTAACAGGCACCTGGTACTTGTCCACCGTGGCCTGCTGGATGAAATTGCCTGCTGCCCCAGAATCGAGGTACGCCTCAGCCGTGAACCGCGTCTCTCCCGTTGTCACTTGCACAGTCCATGTAACCGGGTCTGAGAGAGTCCCAGCACCTAGGGTGGCCTCTCCTACCAACCCTAGGCTTGGGAGTTTCCCGGCCTCTCTGGACAGGAGCGTAGCAGGTGTGTGCCCTCTCCGCAGTAGAAGCAGAGGCCCTTGGCGAGCCGCTCTGCTCGGCGTTGTTCAGACTGCCGCACACGGTCGATTTGCATGGGCTCGTGGACGGAGACACCAGATGCCGCTGACTGGAGTACAGCGGGCTTCTGCAGAGGAGAGGAATGCCGTACCGGACGTCTCTCACGGGACACCTCTTTGGATCGCTCCTGAAAGCGAATGTCCACTCGAGTCGCTAGGGTAATCAGGGCATCCAGGGTGGACGGTACGTCACGACCAGCCAGCTCATCTTTGATTCGACCCGAGAGTCCTTCCCAGAAGGCGGCGGTTAGGGCCTCATTGTTCCACCCGAGTTCCGAAGCCAAGGTGCGAAAACGGATGGCGTATTGACCCACCGTCAGAGTCCCCTGACGTAACCGGAGAAGAGATGAGGCAGACGCGGAGGCGCGTCCGGGCTCGTCAAAGGTGCCACGAAAAGCCTGCAGGAACTCCTGGATGTTCTTGGTCACCGGATCCTCCCTTTCCCACAAGGGGTTCATCCACGCCAGTGCCTCACCCTCTAGATGGGACATGATGAAGGCGACCTTGGCTTGGTCGGAGGCAAACAAATGCGGCAGCTGCGTGAAATGGAGGGAGCATTGGTTTATGAATCCTCTGCAGGTCTTGGGATCTCCGGCGTACCGGGGTGGTGAGGCCAAACGAAGTCTGGAAGCATCCGAAGAGGCTGCCACGGGAGCTGGAGCCGTGGATTGACTAGTGGAAGCCCGAGATGCTGCAGATGTAACTGACGCTTGTAGCGTGTTCAGGCGGGCGTCCACAGAAGACATGAATTGCAGCATGCGGGTCTGAGTCTCACGCTGGCGTGAGAGTTCCTCCTGTAAAGCTGCTAGTGCTGCAGCGGGATCCATGGCCTGTTCTTACTGTTAGGGCCAGGTGGACGGGCAGACCCAGGAGGTGGATCAACTGGGCCGAACTCCTTGATGATGGTAAGGGGTCCGGCAGCTGGAGCACTACAGGTAGCAGGGCAGTCCGTGCACACGAGTATAATTGAGAAGTCCCTGGGACCACGGAGTCACTGATGGTAGTCCGGGTGACGGAGCTCAGGTTCGGAAGCCGAGAAGATGTCAGGCGGAGTCCGGAACCGTTGGAGCGAGATGACGGGTCACCGCAGGGATCAGAGATGGTACGGACTGTCAGGATGGCAGATAGACAGCGTTCGGGGTTCGGGATTCGGCAGGACCGGATGGCAAGGCAGGATCGGCTCTAGAAGAGAGAGAGGTGAGTATCTCACAGAAACACAAGGAGACCTGACTCCTAGCTTGGGAAACACGAAGAACAGGCCCCGCCCACTTGGACACTAAACCCCTTTATACCCTGTACCTGTGTGCTTCATTTCCTGTCAGTGGACGCTGGCCCTTTAAGAAAGGGTCAATGACCGCGCGCGCGCCCTAATGCGCATGCGCGCGGCCCGGGTGCCAGAAGCCAGAGCAGGAAGCTGTGAGGAGGAAGCAGCAGAGCCGGGCTGGGGCTGGGAAGCCGACGGGCGCCGGGAGCGGGGACCAGGGGGCCTGGGAAGCGCGGGCAATGGAGGCTGGAGAGCGGGGAGCGTGGCAGGTGAGCCGGGGAGCAGGGCAGGGGACCCGGGGAGCGTGACACTATATATACGTATCATGTGGATTGGCAATAGGTGTGGTTGGGGAGGGTTCACAAACGACAAACTACTAACAAATAAGGAATAACGTTTGGAACTCCATTCTATGTCTGAAGTGGGTGCAAAAACCTAAAAAAAACATCACTATATTGACATGTCACTTCTTCCGTGCGCTTTGCCGGCAGCCCCTGCTCTGTCTATGGCAGGAGCTGCATGCAGAGCGCACGTTCTCTGCCGGCACCATGCACTTCAGAACGGAGCTTTTCAGCTGCGCTCTGAAGCGCACCTTTTAGGTGCGGTGCAGAGCGCTCACGTGCGCACATAGCCTTAAAATGTGAAATTCTTTATGGAAATCATGGATGTCATATCTTTCTTGCGGAATCAAGAGGAGACCGATCATCCAGCTTATCAGCCCAAAAGTTCAAAAGCCTGAATCTCTGATAGTTTGGAGTTGTATTAGTGCATAAAGTGACGCGCCCACGGGTCGGCGGTTACTTGTCACTGGGACGGTGGTGGAGAGGGATGTCGCGGTGGCCTGGCCCGGTTCCATGGTCCCGTCGGTGTCAATAAAAGATGAAGGGGTTGGGGATGTTGGGAGTAGTTGTCTCATGATACCACCTGTGGAATGCGGCTATCATGGGAGCCGCCGTTGTGGAAAGTCTCTGTGTTCTGGGGCGGATGGTAACGCAGCTCGGGTGTTGCAGCTCTCTACAGGTAGAGCTATGGCCCCAGGGAGGATGGTGGTAGTAGTAGTCTTTCGGGTGCTGATGGTGCGATGGGGAGGGCGCCAGCAGTAACAGGATGACACAGGCGGAACAGTTCAAGGTCTTTTTTTCACTGGTCACACACTGCCGTTGGAGCACCGGGCTACGCTGTGATCAGTCTCAACCGATCTTGGATACTTTGGAGGTCGTGGCCGGTGGTTCCTTCTGTGCATCTTACTTCAATGGGTTCTTTCTACCCCAGCTCCTAGAGTGCCATCTGCACTCCCCACGAACCCTGGGATCCCCCTTCTTTCCTCAGAACCCAAGTCGAGCCTCTGGCTCCAGACCACGGTTCCCAAATGTTCCGTGTCTTTGCTTGCTTGTCCATTCCGGAGTCTGACCTGACTTCGACGCTGTCTGGTGCTAACTGCCTGTAGTGTGTCAGATGGCTCCTCACTTCCCCTGTTGGTGCCCCGCCTCCGGGGTCCCTGAACTAGTGGGCATGAGGTCCCATACCTCGTGATGGCCATCCCAGCACTTACCCTAGCCTGGTCCCAGTGACAGAACCCCCGAGTTATGTGTTGGTTGAGTGTGGTTGTGATTGTTACTGGTGACGACCTCCTCCGTATCCGCGATGAATACTGCACCTCGGGTGAGGTGCAGTAGTGTTATGATCCGGAACCATGGAAGATCACAATAGATCATTGGCAAAAAAAAGGTGACAATAGCATTGGCAAATAATCTGGCCGCCATCCCCTTACTAACCATCAACACTAGAAGTAGCTGAGGGGTGAACTAACATCCTACTCACCGCGAACCCAGCCGGAGAACTAGCTATCCTAAAGGAAGGAAGGATGAATAACTCTCTGCCTCAGAAATAGACCGCAAAAGGTATAGCAAGCCCCCACATTCAAAGACTACGGTGATATAGGAAAACACAATACACAGATGGATGATAGGATTAGCAAAGGTGAGGCCCCATTGACTAAATAGGAAAGGATAGGAAAGGGGCTGATGGTGGCCAGAGAAAAACCCTACAAAAATCCAAATACCTGATAATACAAAAAGTCCTCAGATCAGACTTCTGAACTCTGTTCTATATGAGGCGCTCTTGTCAAACCAATGAACAGAAAGCAGGAACACTTACAAATTCAAGAAGCAACAAACACATGGACTTATAGGAGCAATACTCCAAATATAGCTGCAAGGAGCTTCCCAGCTAAGCACAGAGAGGGAAGATTCCTGCATGCAAATGAACTGACAATAACCACAGTAAATAACAAACCCAGATAAGAACAAAAAGAACAAAACAGGTGGTCTGGAACAAGTTGAGAAGGCTGGTAAACTAAAGAACAAATGACAACCGGCTCAGACTTCTAGCAGACCAAGGTTTAAATAGGCAGAGAGTTAGCAATGGAAACGCCCATTGCACAAGCACACCTGGTCTCTGTCCAAACCATTCCTGGCCACAAGAGGGAGCCTCAAAGCAGCTAAAGCATAACTGACATTCACAACACAGTAGCCTGTGGCACCTGAGGCCGCAGGGGCACCACACACCCCCACAGCTAATCACAGCACGTCCGTGGGCTGTAAACAAAGTGATACAGTGGAAACTGCAAAATTTGGTTTACATATTAACAACAACTTTTTTTCGCTGTTATGGGAAGTACGGACTCTTAAACATTACAAACATTACACATTTCACATTTGTCACATGGAATCCGATGTGCTTTCCTTTAAGGGTTGGATCATGAGCACCTCCATCCACTGTCCATTACTATGCTCCAGGTACTGGAATCTCTAACACTGATCTCTCCAGGGAACTGGATATATAGAAAAAAGATTCCGGTCTTTGTGAGCGCTAGTAATAGATCTTTGGTCTTTGATCTTTTAAGAAATTTGGCTTTATTATTAATAACATAAAGCTCTTGTATTAACACAACGCGTTTCAGCAAGATACACTTGCCATCCTCAGGTGTAACAAGAGCACTTCACACACATTAAATTTATAGATAAAATGAAACAACATTGTTGTTTCATTTTATCTATAAATTTAATGTGTGTGAAGTGCTCTTGTTACACCTGAGGATGGCAAGTGTATCTTGCTGAAACGCATTGTGTTAATACAAGAGCTTTATGTTATTAATAATAAAGCCAAATTTCTTAAAAGATCAAAGACCAAAGATCTATTACTAGCGCTCACAAAGACCGGAATCTTTTTTCTACATGCCTACTCCCATAAGGGAATCCGGGTAGAGCTGCTGTGAGTAATAGAATCCATCAGATCATTTGAACTAACAGCGGGAGGACACAGGTCCGCACAGAGCTCCAGGATTCAAAAAGTCGGTGAATCTGAAGCCAGCAGCGGCAACAAACCTGGATCCACCCAGCAAAACAACGGATAACGCCAGCTGAGACAGTCCCTCATCCCCCAGAGGAATTATACATCTAACACCGGGGTTGTGCGAGGGCGCACAACCTAACCAGGTGAGCAATTCTATAATATATATATACAGAAATCACTCCACGGGTGCTTCTCATATGCGCTATATTTTTATCTCTACAGTGATCCAGGGAACTGGATAGGCCAAGGTCGACACCAAAGGATATGCTTGAAACAGTCAATGCAGTCCTTCTCCGGAGGCATGCAGTGGCGGCAGCTCCCCCGGGCACCGCGGGGTCCATGTCTCCAAGATGCAATGTGGTGAGATTAGTACTTCAACAACCTGATTCCTGTCTCCCACAGACATCTTCAGTCAATTCTCCAGTTCCAGAGAGCAGGACCTCTTTTTATGTGCCCCGCTTAGTCCCTCCCACAAAGACACACCTCTCTCTGCCCGTACTGCGCAGTTAATGGCAACAGTTGCTTTCAATAAATGTCTTATACAGTCTTTGAGGCAAACAGTACCCGTGGCTGCAGGCACGATATCCTGTTCGTGATGCCAAGTTGACGCATCCACGGAGGGGGTTACTTGTCACTGGGCCAGTGGTGGAGAGGGATGTCGCGGTGCCCTGGCCCTGTTCCATGGTCCCGTTCCATGGTCCCGTCGGTGTCAATAAAAGTTGAAGGGGTTGGGGATGTTGGGAGTAGTTGTCTCGTGACGCCACCTGTGGAATGCAGCTATGATGGGAGCCGCCTCTGCGGAAAGTCTCTCTCTTCTAGGGTGGATGGTAACGCAACTCGGGTGTTGCAGCTCTACACAGGTAGAGCTATGGCCCCAGGGAGGATGGTAGTAGTAGTAGTAGTCTTTCGGGCGCTGATGGCTCAGTGGCATGATGGGGAAGGCGCCGGCAGTAACAGGACGACACAGGCGGAACAGTTAAAGGTCTTTTACTCACTGGTCACAGACTGCCAGTGGAGCATTGGGCTACGCTGCGATGGGCCTTAGCCAATCCCAGATACTTCGGAGGCCATGGCCGGTGGCTCCTTGTATGTGTTTTCCTTCAATGGTTTCCCTCCACCCCAGCTCCTGGGCCGTGGAACAAATCACCGGTGCCTTCTGCACTCCCCACGAACCCTGAGATCCCCCTTCCTTCCTCAGAACTTGAGTCGAGCCTCCGGCTCCAGACCACAGGCCCCGAATTTTCCGTGTCTTTGCTTGCTTGTCCGTTCCGGGGTCTGACCTGACTCGGATGCCGTCTGGTGCCAACTTCTTGTAGTGTGTCAGATGGCTCCTCACTTCCCATGTAGGTGCCCCACCTCCCGGGTTCCTGAACTAGTGGGTATGAGGTCCCATACCTCGTGATGGCCACCCTAGCACCTACCCTAGCCCGGTCCCAGTAACAGAACCCCCGTGTTATGTGTTGGTGAGTGTGGTTGTGATTGTTACTGGTGACGACCTCGTCCGTATTCGCGATGAATACTGCACCTCGTGTGAGGTGCAGTACCCTGTGGCGCCTGAGGCTGCAGGGGTGCCACAAAAGCATGGGCAACTTACAACAACATATGCTCTCATCCAGACCATGCTAAACTGCACAATGCATCCATCACAACAGCATCGCTTTACAGGATAGTTCAGGTGATGAACTGAATGCTTGCAGTCCAGACATTTCACCAGTAAAAAACATTTGGCGAATTCTGAAATTAAAAAGCTACAACTAGACTCCTACATCAGATAAAAATGGAACCATATTCCTCTCCCAACCCCCCAAAAAAGAGTAGATGCTACTCAATAGTACATCTGAGACAGCATTAAAGACCTTTGTGAGAAATGGAGTTATTAATTCTCTAAATGTCTATTAAAATACCGGGGAAAACCCATCTGGACCCGGGCTCTTTCCAACAGGACAACTTTTGATCACCAACCCCACCTCCTCCTCTGTAAACTGTTCTTCCAAATGGGAGATTTCCTCCTCCCTCAATGGCGTAATTTCTGTATCTGTGATATATTTGTTTATTTGTTCCATGCGGCTACTCTGCCCCATGTCCGCCAAACGACCCCTGATGTTATAGAGATCAGAATAAAATTTCCACATCTCCCCCATAATCTCCGCCAGAGTACTCGTATCAGGGCCTCTCCGCCGCTGTAATTAACGTATTAATGATGTGTTGTTGCGGGGGTGAAGAAGACGCGACAGGGGCCTGCCACACTTGTCTGAGTGTTGGTATAGAAAATGTTTGTAGTTAATGCGGTATCTGAGGTATTTTTCATTGAGAAGCGTCCTAAGGTCTTCTCTGTTTTTGGTGAGGTCTGCAAGGACCCCGGCTGATTTGTTTCTTTTCTGTGTGGTTTCCAACCTGTGTATATCATTTCAAGTAGTTCCTTAATTTGCAATGCCTTCATCTTCTTAATGCGTGCCCCATGTTTTATCAGGACTCCCCGAATTACGCACTTAAATGCTTCCCACTGAAAGGGTAGGGAGGTGGAATCCGTCACGTGTGTTGCCATAAAGACCTCAATCGAATCCTTAATATCATTTACGCCCAGTGTGTCCTTCAATAGGTTGTCATTAGTTTCCACGTCCACTCATGCGCCTGACCACCGGGGGGGCAAAATTGTTAGAAAAATAGGCGCATGGTCAGACCAGACCACACTTTCGATCTCTGCAACTGGGCTCCATGCAAGGGCTTGCTGACTTATTAAAAAGACATCAATACGGCTATATGAGTTGTGAGGGTTTGAGTAGAAGGTTTAGTCCCTTCCTGATGGATTTAAAACCCGCCACACATCCGTCAGTTGTAATTGATGCATCTCCTGTTTAAAGGACCGCAAGTGGGACAAAGGGATCGCGCTTCGCCAGATGAGGTATCCACCGGTGGGTCCATGGGCATGTTAAAATCTTCCCCCAAAATTACCACCCCCTCCGAGAATTCTGTAAGAATTCGGAGGAAGCTTCAGCCCGCTCTTGACTGTCCTGCATTAGGTGCATACCATCCCGCAACTGTGAACACTGTGTTCGCAATTCGTAGCTTAATAATAACATATCTGCCTTCTGGATCTATCTTCATGTCTATTAAGAAATGTGTGAAAGATTTATGCAGGGCCACGGACACCCCCCTGGATCTAGAGTCTGCGTTAATACCGTGGTACCAGGCCGGATAGTAACGGTTTTTCATAGTGGCGACACAACCAGCTTTAAAATGAGTTTCTTCAAGGAGCAGAATGTGCACCCTCTGCTTGTGCATATCGTAAAGAATTTGGGCCCGTTTTTGGGGCGTATTAAACCCTTTTACATTCAGAGAGCCGAATTTTAGTTCCGCCATGGCTCGGCACCCACAATCCAATCAACCACTTGTAGGAGGGAAAAGGGTAGGAAAGGTGACTGGGGAAGAGAGGGAGGAAAAGGAGAAAAGAAGAAGTAAGAAAGGGGCGTGAGAAAAGAAAAACAAAAAAAAAAGGAGAAAAATAAAGAAAAAGAGCAGGAAAACAGGAGAATTAGATGATTATAATGAGATGAAAATGAAACAACTAGTAAAAGTTAGGAGAAGAAGAAATACTTCAGCACCACAGAAGGGCTAAAGTAACCGTCTAACTAGATATAATAGTGGGGCAAGTCTTTATACAGCTGCGCCTTGGCCCACTAAGTGCAGCAACCCCAGTAGAGAAGCAGACTGAACACGGAAGGTAGCTCCCCCCGACCCATCATAAACCACCTAAACAACTTGTAACATCAACTACTATTGTAACATTGCCTCATAATTTCACTTGTGCTGCCGTACAGAGTACGAAGCCCACGGAATCTGATCGCCCGCTCAAGCTGCGTTGAACGTCCCCGCAAGGGCTCGAACCCAGGGTGCTGAAGAGAAAGCCTCTCAACATATTTTTGCCTTGCAACACAAGAACATCTGCCAACGTCGTTTCTGGCTAACATATTAACTTGCAGCCGGAATGATCAAACCTCAGCTCTCTGTGAATATCAAGTGTTAACTTTCTCTACATTTTAATTACCCCCACCTCAGCCACGATCGTGAGGTACATCTAGCTGATTTCCCTCCTCACCCGGGCCGCCGCAGGGCTGGCATCTCCAGGTCCCCCCAGAGGCAGACACGACCAATATGTGGTGGTCACCTCTGGGATCCGTAATGCCGCTGTAAAAACCGGGACGCCTCCGGGGTGACTCAAGACATGCATCCTGCCTGCCCGCCGGACCCTCAAGCGAAAAGGGAACCCCCACGTATAGGGGATATTCCGTTGGCGCAGAGAGTCCAGGAGAGACCGAAGAGCCCTCCTTTTATGTAAAGTCCACCTGGATAAGTCCAGCAGCAGCTGGATCCTTACCCCTTGGTGTTGTAGGTTTTCTGTCGAACGGGCACGCATCATAATGGAATCCTTTAATTGATATCTGTGAACCTTGCAGAGAACATCCCTGGGATGATCCGGGTCCAGGGACCGAGGGCCCAGAGCTCTGTGTGAGTGATCCAGTTCCAGAGGAGAGTCCAGAGGAACCCGCAGCAAAGCGTTGAAGACATGACGCAAGGTTTTAGTTTCAAAGATTTAAAGTAGACATAAATCCAGCTCAACTCCTAGCCTCACATCCAGATCCTGATCCAGAAAAAGTTAAAAACCGCATGAGGCAGATGATAATTAAGGGAAAAAATTCTTCCCATCTCCAAAGACAGCCATCAGACTGGTTCCTTGGATCAACACCACATCACAGAATTTGGTACAGTATTATATTTTCCAAGAAAGGGAACCAGGCCCTCCCTGTACTTTTGTCATGAATTAATCATTACATTTGTAGCAGAGAATTAAGTAGCCTCACTGCTCTTACAGTAAAGAATCTGCATCTGTGATGATGATTAAACCTTCTTTCCTTTAGATGTAGTGGATGCCCCTTTGTCACCAATGCAAGCCTAGGTGAAAATAGATCATTAGAACGGTCTCTGTACTGTTCCCTCATATATTTGTACATTGTAATAAGATTACTGCTGAGCCTTCGTTTTTCCATTCTAAATCGCTACAAGTATAATAACTTGTCTTGGTACTGCAGTGCACCCATTCCCTTTTTAACCCTGATTGTTAGGCTGGGTCACACATAGTGTTTGTATCTTGTTTCCAGTGCTTCTGTCACGCACGTAGTAGGAGATGTCCGTATATAATGCGTGACACACGCGTACAGACCAACGGGTGTCTGACGCACTAAAAAAACATCACAAACAAAAAGAGAGTAACACCAAGGTCACGATACAATGGAGGTCCTGGACGTTAGGGAGAGGGGTGAGGGGGCACCTCCTGAACTCAACTCAAGCTGACTCCTGAGCTCCTTAGCGTCCCTATACAGGTTCTTTCAACCTTTTAGCGAGCAGGATACCTCGGACCCTCAGCTGGCCCTAAACTCACCCTGCCTAGTGAGTAGAGATGAGCGATGTTCGAGGTTCGCCAATTTCATGTTCGAGTGATTTTGGGGGGTGTTCGAGTCGTTCGATGAACTCGAATGATTTGCTAAAAGTTCGGCAGTTCGAGTTACGTTCGAGAACGGTTCAATCACCAAAAGCGTGGCTTTTTACAGCTGCGTGTGCAGGGAGCCATCGCTGGCAGCCTGCGGTAAGCTGGTAACGAGGGTAAATATTGGGTATCCAAGCAAAGCGCTTTGCTTAGTAACCCGATGTTTACCCTGGCTACGTGTGCAAAAATCCCCAAAAGCCACACAGAAGCACTTCCGTGTGACTTCCGTCGGATGCCGCTGCAGTCTGTGTCCCGCTCCAGCCCCAGCCCCGCGGCTGCCCGCTCAGCAGTGGAGATGACCAGCGTTGCCGTCAGGAGGTTAGTGAAGTTCCTTACCTGCGGTGATGAAGTCCTGCCCTCCCGACATCAGTGCTGTCACTGTCCTCCATGGCCACCGCTTATCACATCTTCTCTCGCTGCTGACCCGAGACTGTCACTAGCGGTGACGTCACAGGCACCCGCGATACTTGGTTGTGAAGGCGGCGGTCATTGAACTCAGTGACAGCTCTGCTATCAGGAGTGCAGCGATCACCGCAGGTAATGTACCTCGCTATACTCCTGACAGCAGCACTTGTCATAGCCTGCAGTAAGTGGGCTGATCTATTGATGTTAGCTCAGGTCACTGCATTGCTCTCCTAGCCAATATGGAACATTCTGTTCTTCATTAACTGGGACATTGACTATGGTATGGATTGTCATGGGTCCCACTTGCATTACACTTGACCTGCATTTGTTTTTCTTTCTAATAAATTGGTGAAAGAGGGAATGTTTTGGGGAGTGTTTTTTCAAATAAAAATGTGTTTGTCGTCTATTTTTTTTTTATTACTGACTAGGTTGGTGATGTCAGGTATCTGATAGACGCCTGACACCACGAACCCCAGGGCTTGATGCCAGGTGACATTACACATCTGGTATTAACCCCATATATTACCCCGTTTGCCACCACACCAGGGCACGGGATGAGCTGGAGCGAAGCACCAGGATTGGCGTATCTAATGGATGCGCCACTTCTGGGGCGGCTGCCGCCTGCTATTTTTAGGCTGGGGAGAGTCCAATAACCATGGACCTCCCTAGTCTGAGAATATCAGACCCCAGCTATCAGCTTTACCTTGGCTGGTGATCCAATTTTGGGGGGACCCCCACGTGTTTTTTTTTTTAATTATTTATTTAATTTAAAATAACAGCGTGGGGTGCCCTCAGTTTTGGATTACCAGCCAAGGTGAAGCTGCCAGCTGTGGTCTGCAGGCTGCAGCCGTCTGCTTTACACTAGCTGGCTACAAAAATAGGGGAAACCCCACGTCATTTTTTTTTTAAATGTATTTATTTTTTTGGCTAAATACAAGGCTAAGCACCCCCTAGTGCCACATGAAAGGCACCAAAGGGTACAAAATTACAAAATGCAGGAGAGTGGGACATTATGTGTCTTTCTGCCATTATAATGACAGAAAAGACTGATATGAAGTGTACAAGCACAAGAAAATCACCAGAGCGCTCTACGCTGTGAAAAGCAGTAGAAAATGGCACTGGAGTGAACATGTGACCGCCTCATGTACGTTGAAGCTATGGATCCTGGGTAAATTTATGTATTTTCCCTCTTTCAGTTTTTTTGCAGTACGCAAAAAAACAGAAGGCACATGGATCACAAACGGATGACATACGGACCATATACGGAACAGAACGGATGCCACATGGATGCATCCGTGAAAAAAACGGACCGTTTTTTGCGGACCGCAAAAATGGATCGGTCGTGTGAATGTAGCCTTATTCTGATCTGCCGTTTATAAACAGTAGGAAGAAATAAGTGAATAGCGCCCCCCCCAGCGTCAGAAAATCTCTGAGGTTTCAGGGGGTAGCTGGAGATCATGATTCAGGCCGATTTTTCCGGTCCCCGCTCACGTGATTACCAGTATACACTGTACACCGATGATCACGTTACAGTAAATGACAGCGCCGGTAAAAAATTATTTATCTCCCATCTGGCATGACCCGGTGTAGCCAAGTGCCCTCCCTAACCCCCTACCCTACTCCTCTGATTTCTGTCGCTTGTGCCATGACACCCAGCATAAGCGAGGTGCTGAGCGAGGGAGGTGCTGAACTGAAGTAAAGTGCTGAATTTAAGATAAGTGCATAGTTTCAACACAATTACATAGTTTGACACAAGAACATAGTTTGAATTTATCCTTAAACATTTCCCATTGGGTTTTTTCTCTTTGTTTTTCTACTTTACTGTTTATCCCCATTTGATAGGTGCTCCATGGACAATGCTACCAGGTGTGTATCTTGTCAGATGTATGCATGCCTTGAGTAGCCGTTCGAGGGTGAATATGTCTGCACTCGATGCAAGCATGTTGCGTATTTGGAAGCCAAGGTAACTGATCTAAATAAGCAGCTTGCAACACTAAGGGGCATTGCAAACCTGGAGAGGAGTTTAGAGCTCACTGAGCTTTCTCTGGCTGGGGCCAGTGATATGGAGGAGGGTGGAAGTGGGGAAGATCAGGACCCAGAGGTAGGTAGCTGGGTAACAGTTAGAAGAAGAGGTAGGGGGAAAAGTGTCAGGGAGCCTAGTCCTGACCTGGCACAACCTAGTAAATATGCCTGTTTGGCTGATATTAGGAATGAAGGGCCTGGACTAGGGTCACTACAGCAGGATGTTGCTCCTAGCAACCAGGAAAACAACTGCTGTAGGAAGGAGGGAAATAGGAGTGCAGCAAAGCCCAGACAGATGTTGGTGGTAGGGGACTCTATAATTAGGCGGACAGACAGGGTCATCTGTCGCCGAGACCGTGAATGCCGAACAGTGTGTTGTCTGCCGGGTGCTCGGGTTCGGCATATTGTGGATCGGATAGACAGATTGCTGGGTGGGGCTGGGGAAAACCCAGCGGTCATGGTGCACATTGGTACTAATGACAAAGTTAGAGGCAGGTGGAAGGTCCTTAAAAATGATTACAGGGAACTAGGAGAGAAGCTGAAGTCCAGGACCTCCAAGGTGGTGTTTTCAGAAATACTACCGGTGCCACGAGCGTCACTAGAAAGACAGCGGGAGCTTAGGGAGATAAATATGTGGCTTAGAAATTGGTGCAGGAAGGAAGGGTTCGGGTTCATGGAGAACTGGGCTGACTTCTCAGTCGGCTACAGGCTCTACGGTAGGGACGGGCTGCACCTCAATGGGGAAGGTGCAGCTGTGCTGGGGGAGAAAATGGTCAGACGGATGGAGGAGCTTTTAAACTAGGATCGGGGGGGAGGGAGGGTAGTGGAGCTAATAAGGGGATAGATAGAGCAGATAGAGACAGGGAGACGGTAGGGGTCAATGAAGGATTAGGGGGGGATGGGACATACAAGGAATGTAGGGAGGCTAGGAGTAATAAAGGTGTTAATAGGATTAAATGTCTACTGGCAAATGCAAGAAGTCTTGCAAACAAAATGAATGAATTGGAGACTCTTATGTCAACCATGGATTATGATGTGGTAGGCATTACGGAAACCTGGCTGGATGAAAGCCATGACTGGGTGACAAACATACAGGGTTATAGTACATTTAGGAAGAACAGGAAAGGCCAAAAAGGTGGTGGGGTGTGTATATTTATTAAATCTAACCTAAAACCTGTGTTGTATGATGACATTGAGGGGAACAGCAACAATGTAGAGTCAGTATGGGTAAATGTACATGGGGAGGGGAATAATGGAAAAATGCTAATTGGAGTTTGCTATAAGCCTCCTAACATACCTGAACAAATACAGGGTGAAATGCTGGAACAAATTGAAAAGGCAGCTAATAATAATAATCGGGTTCTTATTATGGGGGATTTCAACTATCCAGACATACAGTGGGACATAAAATCTTCTGGTTCTGCTAAAAGCTGTAAGTTCTTATCTACCATTCAAGACCATTTCCTCTCTCAGATGGTAGGTGAACCGACCAGGGGAGATAACTTGCTAGATCTGGTCCTGTCAAATAGACCGGATACAATTTCAGATCTACAGGTCCGGGAGCACTTGGGCACCAGCGATCATAATATGGTAAGCTTCAGCGTAATATTCAATAGAACATTTCAAAGGGGGAATGCTAAAACCTGGAATTTTAGGAAAGCTGATTTCAACAAATTAAGGGAAGAGCTTAAATGTGTAGATTGGGACAAAGTCATGGTAACTGGGGATACCGAACATAAATGGGGTAAGTTTAAGGATATACTACTAGAGTCCTGTAAAAAACAAATACCCTCTGGTAATAAAATGTCCAGGAATAAAAAGAAACCACTATGGATAAATAAGACTGTACAAAGTATAATAAAACAAAAACAAAGGGCATTTAAAATCTTAAAGGCTGAGAATACAGAAATAGCATTGCAGGAGTATAAAGATATCAATAGGAAATGTAAAAAAGAAATCAAACAAGCAAAATTAGCTACTGAAACAAAAATCGCCAATGACATTAAAATAAATCCCAAAATCTTTTATAAATACATTAATGCCAAAAGGAAAACAAAGGATAGTATCGGCCCCTTAAAATATAATAACAAATTAGTTATAGAGGACAAACAAAAGACTGAGATATTAAATAGGCATTTCTCATCTGTATTCACCAAGGAACTGACTGTACCAGGGATCATTCAACAAGTGAAAAATCAAAGTCCACCACCCGATATAATTAATTTAACACAAGATGAAGTACGCCTACGTCTAAGTAAATTAAACATTGACAAATCCCCAGGGCCAGATGGCATTCATCCACGAATATTGAGGGAATTGAGCTCCGTAATCGACAGACCGCTGTATCTCATCTTTTTAGACTCACTTGTAACAGGGTTGGTGCCTCAGGATTGGAGGATTGCTGATGTGGTACCGATATTTAAGAAAGGTAAGAGGGTAGATCCAGGCAACTACCGTCCAGTAAGCCTGACATCAGTAGTATGCAAAGTTTTTGAGGGCATTTTAAGGGATGACATGCAAAAATATATTGCAGAAAATAATATGATAACTGACAAACAGCATGGATTCATGAAAGATAAGTCGTGTCTAACCAACCTGTTGGGGTTCTATGAGGGGGTAAGTTCAAACCTGGATATTGGTAATGCAGCTGATGTGATTTATTTGGACTTTGCAAAGGCATTTGATACTGTACCACATAATAGCCTTATACTAAAGCTCCAGAAGCAAGGACTAGGGGACACAAAATGCAACTGGGTAAGCAATTGGCTAAAAGATAGGAAACAAAGAGTAGTCATAAATGGTACATTCTCTAAATGGGCTATAGTCAGCAGTGGGGTGCCGCAGGGATCTGTGCTTGGACCGATTCTTTTTACTCTCTTTATTAATGACCTTGTGGATGGGATTGATAGTACAGTGTCAGTCTTTGCCGATGACACCAAACTATGTAGGATATTAAAAACTGACCTGGATAGTACAATATTACAAAAAGATCTGGATAAGATGTCAGAATGGGCAGATACTTGGCAAATGAGATTTAATGTTGATAAATGTAAAGTAATGCACCTAGGACGGAGTAATCCTATAGCTGCGTATACATTAAATGGAAGTAAACTCGGGACTACAGAACAGGAGAAGGACTTGGGTATTCTCATTACAAATAAGCTGAGCAGCAGCACTCAATGTCAAGCAGCAACTGCTAAAGCAAACAAGATTTTAGGGTGTATAAAAAGAGAGATTAGATCCCGTGATCCCAACGTATTGTTACCCCTCTATAAATCACTTGTAAGGCCACATCTGGAATACGGGATCCAGTTTTGGGCTCCACATTTTAAAAAGGACATTCAGAAGTTAGAGTCAGTTCAAAGGCGGGCAACTAGACTATTACAAGGAATGGAAGGCCTCCCATATGATGACAGGTTGAAAAAGTTAGATATGTTTAGCTTAGAAAAAAGACGTCTCAGAGGAGATCTCATTTATATGTATAAATACATGTGTGGTCAATATAAAGGACTGGCACATGACTTATTTCTTCCAAAGACAGTACTAAGGACCAGGGGGCACTCACTGCGAGTGGAAGAAAAGCGATTCCGACACCTAAATAGGAAAGGGTTCTTTACAGTTAGAGCGGTCAGACTGTGGAATGCCCTACCACAAGATGTAGTAATGGCAGATACTATAACAGCTTTTAAAAAAGGGCTGGATGATTTCCTCAGTACACAAAACATTGTTGGTTATAAATGACTTAGTGACTAAATGTAGAACTGGTGGAGGAAGGTTGAACTAGATGGACCTAGGTCTTTTTTCAACCTAAGTAACTATGTAACTATGTAACTATGTAACATGCGACAGAAAACTCCTCCCCAGGCCCTGCCAGGTCACCCCCTATATATATAACCCCAGCGGTGTTCCCCGGTGTCCCACGGTACCTGTGCAGCGTTGATCCCCCGCGGCCCCTCCTTCACAATAGACGCTGCTGCATACACATAGCGGCTGTCAGCTCAGCTTCCTGTGTTCAGACACAGTGAGTGGCGGTAACCATGCAACTTTAAGCTACTGCAATGCACTGCTCATAAGGTAAGGAACATAGTTGATCAGGAGAGCTATACTACATTTCCAAATGGAGGTATTTGATTTTATAGTTGCCCTGCTGAACGACTACCAAACATGAGAGTCCGTTATACGCCACAAGAAAACATGTCTAAATAGCAAGCTCTGTTGTTTAGTATTCTATTCAAGATCCTATCCCCAATATATAGTAGGTGGAATAGCAATAATATCAGCAAATACCAATATTTGGAAATGTAGAATAGTTCTCCTGATTAGGCATGCCCTTACCTCATGAGCAGGGCATTACAGCTTTGGTAGCAACACTTACGACATGGACTCTGCTGCTGTGGACCCGGGGAGAGTGGGTGCAGATTCATTGCACCCACACTCCTCACATGGAGGGTCTGCACTCCTAGAAAATGGGGGATACGTTCCCTGAGCGTGTCCCCCAATTTTCTAGACGGTCCAGAGTCGTCGTGGGACCCCCTTATTTTTTTTTCCTTACAATAAATTGGTGAAAGAGGGAATGTTTTGGGAAGTGTTTTTTCAAATACATTTTTTTTGTCTATTTTTTTGTTAGTACTGACAGTTTGTGAGGTCAGGTATCTGATAGTCACCATGACATCACAAACTGCTGGGCTTGATGTCAGGTGACCTTACAGCTAGTATCAACCCCATTTATTACCCCGTTTTCCACTGCACCAGGGCACGGGATGAGCTGCGGTGAAGCGCCAGGATTGGCGCATCTAGTGGATGCGCACTTCTGGGCCGCCTGCGGCCTGCTATTTTTAGGCTGTGAAGGGCCAATAACTATGGACCTTCCCACCCTGAGAATACCAGACCACACCTGTCCGCTTTACCTTGGCTCGTGATCCAATTTGGGGGCGACCCTACTTTTTTTTGTAATTATTATTTATAAAATAATTATAAAAAAAGAGCCTGGGATGATCTCCACAATGGATCACCAACCACGCTAAAGCTGCCAGCTGTGGTTTTCAGGCTACAGCCGTCTGCTTTACCCTAGCTGGCTAACAAAAATGGGGGGACCCCACTTCATTTTTTTTTTTAAACTATTTTTTTAAATAAAAAAAATTAATGGGCTTCCCTGTATTTTGATTGCCAGCCAAGGTAACGCCAGGCAGATGGAGGTGGCAAGTCGTAGCTGTCTGCTTTATCTGCGCTGAGAATCAAAAATACCGCGGAGCGCTACGTCATTATTTTTAATGATTTATTTTTACAGTACTGTGATATCAGGCAATCAAAATTCAGGGAAGCCCATTTCTTTTTTAGTTATTTAAATAAATAATTAAAAAAAATATATATGGGCTCCCGCTGCATTTTTTGTATTGCTAGCTAAGGGTAATCCAAGCAGCAACTGGCTGCTAACCTCCACTGCTTGGTGTTACCTTCACTGGTAATGGAAGATCCAGGGAAGCATTTTTTATTTTTTTTGCCAAAAAACTAAAAAAAATGACGTGAGCTTTGCCATATTTTTGTATGCTAGCCAGGTACAGCAGGCAGGTACGGCTGCCCCCAACCCCCAGCTACCTATTTGTACCTGGCTGGGAACTAAAAATATAGGGAAACCCTTTTTTTAATTATTTCACGAATTTCATGAAATAATTAAAAAAAACCGACGTGGGCTTCGCCCCATTTTTGTGTCCAGCCAGGTACAACTAGGCAGCTGGGGATTGGAATTCGCAGCACAGGTTAGCCCGAACTTTCTGGGCCCCTCTGCTGCGAATTGCAGTCTGCAGCCGCCCCAGAAAATGGCGCTTTCATAGAAGCGCTATCATCTGGCGCTGTATCCAACTCTTCCAGCAGCCCTGAAGCCGGGTGGCTTGCTGGGTAATAATGAGTTAATACTAGCTTTGTTTTACTAGCTAGTATTAAGCCAGAGATTCTTAATGTCAAGCAAGTTTGACCCGGCCATTAGAATCTCCAATAAAGGGTTAAAAAAAAGACACCACACAGAGAAAAAATACTTTAATAGAAATAAATACACAGACACACTTAGAGACTCCATGTTTATTACTCCCTCTCATCACTCCATGATCCATGGTCTTCTGTCTTCTTTCTCCTTCAACCAATGCAGCTCTGCTACATCAGACAGCACAGCATGGGAGGAAGACGCTGCTGCGCCGTGCAGTCTATTCACTCAGTGAGTGAGCAGAAGCTGTGTGCTGTAAGCGGTGATGTCACCGCTGACAGGCGGGTTACCATAGAAACGGTGCGTCGATCACGTGATTCCCGTTGCCGCTATTTACCAGCTGTGACAGCTAGTCCCTGCACGTGGGCTGACTATGTAAAGAGCGCCCACATGCAGGAACGGGGAGTCGACCATGTGCCAGAGCATTTCGCCGGTACACGGAGATGCTTGAACGATCACCGCATACCGGAGTGATGCACTGACAGGACCTAGCAATGACGTCTAGCCATGTGACCAGTCTGTAGCCAATGAGATAATAAACACGTGACTGGTCACATGCTATTTTGACGTCACGATAGGTCATCATCAGTGCTGGTTACTGGGGGGGACGCAGCGATTATCGGAAGGAAAAGCGGCGGGAGACAGAGTTCAGGACGCATCGCGGGGACCTGGCAATGTTTATTAACTGTATGTGTACATGTATAATGTGTTTTTATGTTTGTGTTTGCCTCCCATTGTTTTCAATGGGGTTCAAGTGGTTTGTCGAACGGTTCGTCGAATGTTTGTCAAACGGAGCCTCGTTCGACAAACCGAACCGAACTCGAACACTAGGGGGGTGGCTCATCTCTACTAGTGAGTAGGCCAACGAGTACACTAGACTCGCTACTACACTAATGAACACAGAGGGAAACGAAATACAGATGGGCGAATAAACAGAAAGATAGAAAACACCAAACTTCACAGCAGCAGTCGGACTCTAAAGTAGCAGATGGATGGGCACAGGAATATTCCTCAGCGGTTCCTTCCACCAGGCTGGCCAAAGTAGAAAAGAATTCTAACAGCAAGGACTGCTGGGAAGGCTCCAGTATTTAACCTAAATGGGCGTGAATGAATCCAAAGCAGCAACAGCTGACATGCACTGCTCTGAGCTGTGGGCAACCAAACCTGAAATTAACTCATGAAATGCCAAAGGAAAGAAAACTTTGTTTAAATGAGGAGTCAAGATGGAGATGGGAGGCTCCAGTCCTAAGGCTATCACTAGTCTCAAAACAGCAGGGAGATGACCATGACAGTCAGCTGCATCATTAAAAATTAATTAAATGTCTTGCTTACTGTTAATGGCCACACCATTCTTTAGAACCATGTGGCTAATGGTAATTTGATTTTTATTAAGTTGTAAATTAACCTTTTATTTACTGATTTGAATAAAATCCTATTGCAGCATTTCTCTAAATATGAAGAATATTTACTTTTTGATTTTAATTACTCCAAATCAAACAATTATAAGTGAAATAAAAGTGAAATTTATGTTTACCTGAATATAAGTATCACGATTATTTTACAGTTAATTAACTTTACACATTTCAGTACTTATCTTGTACTGATACTGCATTACAGCTAAATTATAGCCTAGAGCTGTATTCACTGATTTGCAATATCCCTCTGTTTGTTTGCCCAGATGTCAATCCTGTTCAGAACATTTAACCCCTTAATGACGGAGCCAATTTTGACCTTCTTAACCAGGCCAAATTTTGGAAATCTGACCAATGTCACTTTATGTGATAATAACTCTGGAACGCTTCAACAGATCCCAGTTTTTTCTGTAAACTTTGTACTTTATGATAGTGGTAAATTTAGGTTCATGTTTTTTGCATTTATTTTTTAAAATATCGGGATTTTCGTGAAAATTTAGCACTTTATAAACTTTCAGTTTTTAAAGCAAAGAATTATCTCACACAAAATAGTTAATAAATAACATTTCCCAGATGTCTACTTTACATCAGCATCATTTTTAAGACATCATTCTATTTTGTTAAGATGTTAGAATGGTTTTGTTTTTTCCAGAAATTTACAACACCTGTTTCTTTAGGTACCTATTCAGATTTAAATGGACTTTGAGTGGCCTATGTATTGGAAACTCCCCAAAAGTGATACCATTTTTAAAACCACACTTCTCAAATACTTCAACACTGCTGTCAGGAAATATTTTAACCCTTCAGGTGCTAAACAGGAATTAATGGAATATGGAATGAAAAAATAATAATTTCACCTTTTAAATTGATTCACTTTTACAAGGCATTGAGAGAATGGACCCCACAATTGGTTACCCAGTTTCTTGCGAGCACGCTGATACCCCACATATGGTCAGAAACCTCTGTTTTGACAAACATCCAGGCTCGGAAGGGAAGGAGAAATACTTGAATTCTCGGGAAAAAAGTTGGCTGAAATAGATTAACGGCACCTCGTTGTATATGGAGGGCTCCTTAGTTGCCTAAACAGCAGAAACTCCCACAAGTGACCCCATTTTGGAAACTACATCCCTTAAGGATTTTATCAAGGGGATAATGAGCATTTTGAACCCACAAGAACTACGCAGAATTTGATAACAGTAGATTGCTATATTGATAACTTTCATTTTTTTCAGGAAAATGTTTCTATAGCCCCATATTTACCATTGCTGCAAGAGATAATATGAAAAACTGCATCACATAGTTTTACTCACTTTCTTAAAGTGTGGTGATGCCCCTCATGTAGTAAAAAATTATTGTTTGGACAAATGGGAGGGCTCGGAACAGAAGGAGCACATTTGAATTTTGGATCACAAATTTGGCTGAAATAGATTTTGGGCATCATGTTGCATTTGCAGAGCCCCTGTGGTACTAAACAGCAGAAACCCTACAAAAGTAACCCCATTTTGAATATTACAGCCCTCAAGGATTTTTTCCAAGGGTTTGATAACATTTGGTCATCATATTGGAAATTTAATTTTTTTCATGAAAATGTTGCTTTTGCATCAAATTTGTAATTTTCACAATAGATAGGAGAAAATGGACCCCATAATTTATTATGCAATTTCTCCTGAACGCGATGAAACCCCATATGTGGTCAAAAACTGTTGTTTGGGTACACATCAGGGCTTGGAAAAGAAAGAGTGCTATTTGATTTTTGGAGTGTATATACAGTACCGAACAAACGTTTGGACACACTTTCTCATCTCTAGAACAACTGTTAAGAGGAGACTTTGTGCAGTAGGCCTTCATGGTAAAATAGCTGCTAGGAAACCACTGCTAAGGACAGGCAACAAGCAGAAGAGACTTGTTTGGGCTAAAGAACACAAGGAATGGACATTAGACCAGTGGAAATCTGTGCTTTGGTCTGATGAGTCCAAATTTGAGATCTTTGGATTCAACCACCGTGTCTTTGTAGAAAAGGTGAATGGATGGACTCTACATGCCTGGTTTCCACCGTGAAGCATGGAGGAGGAGGTATGACGGTGTGGGGGTGCTTTACTGGTGACACTGTTGAGGATTTATTTACATTTGAAGGCATACTGAGCCAGCATGGCTACCACAGCATTTTGCAGCAGCATGCTATTCCATCCGGTTTGCGTTTAGTCGGACCATCATTTATTTCTCAACAGGAAAATGACCCCAAACACACCTCCAGGCTATGTAAGGGCTATTTGACTAAGAAGGAGAGTGATGGGGTGCTACACAAGATGACCTGGCCTCCACAGTCACCAGACCTAAACCCAATCGAGATGGTTTGGGGTGAGCTGGACCGCAAAGTGAAGGCAAAAAGGGCCAACGAGTGCTAAGCATTTCTGGGAACTCCTTCAAGATTGGTGGAAAACCATTTCCGGTGACTACCTCTTGAAGCTCATGAAGAGAATGCAAAGAGTGTGCAAAGCAGTAATCAAAGCAAAAGGTGGCTACTTTGAAGAACCTAGAATATAAGACATATTCAGTTGTTTCACAATTTTTTAAGTATTTCATTCCACATGTTTTCATTCATAGTTTTCATGTCTTCAATGTTAATCTACAATTTTTAGAGTCATGAAAATAAAGAGAACTCTTTGAATGAGAAGGTGTGTCCAAACTTTTGGTCTGTACTGTATGTCTGGAATAATCTGTAGATGCCTTGTCGCATTTGCTGAGCCCCTGATGTGCCAAAACAGCAGAAACTCCCACAAGTAATCCTATTTTGGAAACCTTACCCCTCAAGAAGTTCATCTAGTGGTGTACTGAGAATTTTTATCCTATATGTGATTCACAACTCCTTTCTAGATTGTGGGCTCCATTAGCCAAGCCCCTGAGGTGCCAGAGCAACAGAAACCCCTATCAATGACACCATATTGGAAATGTCAGTGCGTAAGGAATTCATCTATGGCTAGTAAGTATTTTGAACCCACAGGTGTCTCGTGAAATTTTATAACATTGGGATATGGAAATATAAGATTTTAGTAGTAAAAATGTAATTTTTTTAATTAGTTGCAACGCGGGAATGCCCTAGACGTTGTGCGATACTACTGGTTGGTCTCACTTCAGGACTGAGAAGGAAGGTGCCATTTGGGTTTTGGACCACAAATACAAATATAGCTAGAGTAGTTTGCAGTCGACACTTGTGGAGTTCCTAAGTAGAGATGAGCGAACCGGTCCCGGTTCGGCTCGAGGTTGGTTCGCCGAACGGAGGTCCCGTTCGAGTTCGGTTCGTCGAACGTTCGACGAACCGAACTCGAACCGCATAGGAAACAATGGCAGGCATTCACAAACACATAAAAACACCTAGAAAACACCCTCAAAGGTGTCCAAAAGGTGACAAACAACTCACAACACAACACAAACACATGGGAAAGTGACAAGGACATATACTCATGCGAAAACAAAACAGCTGGACAAGGAAAAAGAGGAGGACACACAGATATATGAGTATATGCAAGGAAACATCGATTCCATTATTGTGCAACTTGAGCCCTGCTCATTTTAGGCTTCCAATCTTGATAAATTGCCTGAGCTCGCCACGTACGCCTTGGGGATCTTGTCGTGTCCTGCAGCTAGCGTTCTCTCGGAACCTGTCTTCAGTGCTGCTGGGGGTCTGCTGGCAGATAAGCACACGTGTCTGTCCACTGACAATGTGGACATGGCTCTCAGAGGACTTTTCTTCCCCTGGGTCAGCCAGGGGACGGGAAAGGCACGCATATTTTTGAGAGTGCTTCATGCAAAGCATCTTTTTCATCTTGAAAATTGGGTCAACTGATGCCAGTCAAGTGGGGTGTGTGTGGCCCAATTAGTGGAAACGAGGGAGACTGTGGTTGTAGTCCCCTCGCTGTGTTTCTAAAAGAACCAAAATGAACAAGTCATGGCTCTCAGAGGACTTTTCTTCCCCTGGGTCAGCCAGGGGACGGGAAAGGCACGCGTATTTTTGAGAGTGCTTCATGCAAAGCATCTTTTTCTTTTTCAAAAGGGGGGTCAACTGATGCCAGTCAAGTGGGGTGTGTGTGGCCCAATTAGTGGCAATGAGGGAGACTGTGGTTGGAGTCCCCTCGCTGTGTTTCCGAAAAGAACCAAGATGAACAAGTCATGGCTCTCAGAGGACTTTTCTTCCCCTGGGTCAGCCAGGGGACGGGAAAGGCACGCGTATTTTTGAGAGTGCTTCATGCAAAGCATCTTTTTCTTTTTCAAAAGGGGGGTCAACTGATGCCAGTCAAGTGGGGTGTGTGTGGCCCAATTAGTGGCAATGAGAGAGACTGTGGTTGGAGTCCCCTCGCTGTGTTTCCGAAAAGAACCAAGATGAACAAGTCATGGCTCTCAGAGGACTTTTCTTCCCCTGGGTCAGCCAGGGGACGGGAAAGGCACGCGTATTTTTGAGAGTGCTTCATGCAAAGCATCTTTTTCATCTTGAAAATTGAGTCAACTGATGCCAGTCAAGTGGGGTGTGTGTGGCCCAATTAGTGGAAACGAGGGAGACTGTGGTTGTAGTCCCCTCGCTGTGTTTCTAAAAGAACCAAAATGAACAAGTCATGGCTCTCAGAGGACTTTTCTTCCCCTGGGTCAGCCAGGGGACGGGAAAGGCACGCGTATTTTTGAGAGTGCTTCATGCAAAGCATCTTTTTCTTTTTCAAAAGGGGGGTCAACTGATGCCAGTCAAGTGGGGTGTTTGTGGCCCAATTAGTGGCAATGAGAGAGACTGTGGTTGGAGTCCCCTCGCTGTGTTTCCGAAAAGAACCAAGATGAGCAAGTCATGGCTCTCAGAGGACTTTTCTTCCCCTGGGTCTGCCAGGGGACGGGAAAGGCACGCGTATTTTTGAGAGTGCTTCATGCAAAGCATCTTTTTCTTTTTCAAAAGGGGGGTCAACTGATGCCAGTCAAGTGGGGTGTGTGTGGCCCAATTAGTGGCAATGACAGAGACTGTGGTTGGAGTCCCCTCGCTGTGTTTCCGAAAAGAACCAAGATGAACAAGTCATGGCTCTCAGAGGACTTTTCTTCCCCTGGGTCAGCCAGGGGACAGGAAAGGCACGCGTATTTTTGAGAGTGCTTCATGCAAAGCATCTTTTTCATCTTGAAAATTGGGTCAACTGATGCCAGTCAAGTGGGGTGTGTGTGGCCCAATTAGTGGAAACGAGGGAGACTGTGGTTGTAGTCCCCTCGCTGTGTTTCTAAAAGAACCAAAATGAACAAGTCATGGCTCTCAGAGGACTTTTCTTCCCCTGGGTCAGCCAGGGGACAGGAAAGGCACGCGTATTTTTGAGAGTGCTTCATGCAAAGCATCTTTTTCTTTTTCAAAAGGGGGGTCAACTGATGCCAGTCAAGTGGAGTGTGTGTGGCCCAATTAGTGGCAATGAGGGAGACTGTGGTTGGAGTCCCCTCGCTGTGTTTCCGAAAAGAACCAAGATGAACAAGTCATAGCTCTCAGAGGACTTTTCTTCCCCTGGGTCTGTCAGGGGACGGGAAAGGCACGCGTATTTTTGAGAGTGCTTCATGCAAAGCATCTTTTTCTTTTTCAAAAGGGGGTCAACTGATGCCAGTCAAGTGGGGTGTGTGTGGCCCAATTAGTGGCAACGAGAGAGACTGTGGTTGGAGTCCCCTCGCTGTGTTTCCGAAAAGAACCAAGATGAACAAGTCATGGCTCTCAGAAAACTTTTCTTCCCCTGGGTCAGCCAGGGGAGGCGAAAGGCACACGTATTTTTGAGAGTGCTTCATGCAAAGCATCTTTTTCTTTTTCAAAAGGGGGGTCAACTGATGCCAGTCAAGTGGGGTGTGTGTGGCCCAATTAGTGGCAATGAGGGAGACTGTGGTTGGAGTCCCCTCGCTGTGTTTCCGAAAAGAACCAAGATGAACAAGTCATGGCTCTCAGAGGACTTTTGTTCCCCTGGGTCAGCCAGGGGACGGGAAAGGCACGTGTATTTTTGAGAGTGCTTCATGCAAAGCATCTTTTTCTTTTTCAAAAGGGGGGTCAACTGATGCCAGTCAAGTGGGGTGTGTGTGGTCCAATTAGTGGCAATGAGAGAGACTGTGGTTGGAGTCCCCTCGCTGTGTTTCCGAAAAGAACCAAGATGAACAAGTCATGGCTCTCAGAGGACTTTTCTTCCCCTGGGTCAGCCAGGGGAGGCGAAAGGCACGCGTATTTTTGAGAGTGCTTCATGCAAAGCATCTTTTTCATCATGAAAATTGGGTCAACTGATGCCAGTCAAGTGGGGTGTGTGTGGCCCAATTAGTGGAAACGAGGGAGACTGTGGTTGTAGTCCCCTCGCTGTGTTTCTAAAAGAACCAAGATGAACAAGTCATGGCTCTCAGAGGACTTTTCTTCCCCTGGGTCAGCCAGGGGACGGGAAAGGCACGCGTATTTTTGAGAGTGCTTCATGCAAAGCATCTTTTTCTTTTTCAAAAGGGGGGTCAACTGATGCCAGTCAACTGGGGTGTGTGTGGCCCAATTAGTGGCAACGAGGGAGACTGTGGTTGGAGTCCCCTCGCTATGTTTTACATGATTTTCGAAGGGCTTGACATGCCTACGAGGTTGAGTTTCATCATCTGCAACTTGTTGGCAACAGAAAGGCTGCCTTTACACCCTTTTGAGACCGAGGATTTTCGAGACCTTATGCCCATTGCAGTGCCCCAAGAGCCGATGGCCAGTCGTCACTCCTTCTCCAAGAAAGGCGTGCCCGCGCTACCACAGTAGGTCGCACACAACCTCACCAATTCCTTGAGAAACTCTGTGTGTGACAGAGTGCATTTCAACACAGATACTTGGACCAGTAAGCATGGACAGGGGAGTTACATGTTGCTGACTGGGCACTGGGTAACTATGGTGAGAGATGGAGAAGGGTTTGCTGTACAAGTCTTGCCGTCCCCACGACTTGTGTGTCAATCCTTCCTCTGTATGTACAAGTTCCTCCACTGCCTCTGCCTCCTCAACCTCGTGTGGGTCCTCCACCTTGGACCAGTAAGCATGGACAGGGGAGTTACATGTTGCTGACTGGGCACTGGGTAACTATGGTGAGAGATGGAGAAGGGTTTGCTGTACAAGTCTTGCCGTCCCCATGACTTGTGTGTCAATCCTTCCTCTGTATGTACAAGTTCCTCCACTGCTTCTGCCTCCTCAACCTCGTGTGGGTCCTCCACCTCGGCCCAAACCCTGTGTGGTCAGTCCACCCTTCCTTGTAACTGCGCCCAAGGACTCCCACACACCTCCTTACTATGCTGGCAGCAGAGCTCAAGGCCATCAGGCGGTCAAATGTTTACTTTGAAATGTAGGGGAAATGTGAGACACCGCTGAGAATTGTGGACGGTTAGCTCTGGAGAGTGAGACCGAGTTTCATCAATGGTTGTCTACAGTCAACCAGCAGTCAGGGAAGGTCGGGTGCGACAATGATGCAAACCAGTCTGCGACCCTTCTTCAGGGCAATGTGACACACGTGCCTTGTATGGCTCACGTGTTGAACCTGGTTGTCCAGCAATTTTTAAAATACCATCCCGGCCACCATGGCCTTGTGCAGCGGGCACGCTGCTGTGTGCTCACTTTCATCCTTCGCACCCAGCAGCTCAACAACTGTAATCGCTCCGGAAGTCTTAGGGTCTGGCGGTTAAACGCCGGAAATGCGATGTTCCGACACGCAGGAATTGGAATCTGCACATGTTGCAGCGTGTGTGGCAGCACCGCAGAGCCCTGCTGAAATACGGTATGATGTATACCCTGGGCTAACTTGATCCAGAGGTGGTGCAGATCACGCTGCTGGAGTGGTGTCAGATCAAGGACCTATGCACCCTTCTACACAGTTTACAAATGTCGACGAAGATGTTTAGCACTGGCAATGCCATTCTCAGCGTGACAATTCTGGTCATCTACATGATGGAGCACACTGTAAGCATTATTCGGAGTCAGGTATTGGTCCAAGAGGAAGGTGAGGAAGTACAGGAGGAGTCATATGCAGAAGGGATAATAAGATCTACAAGGTCCATACGGTAAGCGGCACCTAGGCAGCAGTTATGGTGGGGGATAGGGATTAACAAGGGCGCATAGTATCAGCAAAAATTGTTGAGGAAGGTGCAGGAGCCATGAAGAAATGGAGGACGAACTTGCGATGGGCATGGAAGACTCAGCAGATGAGTGAGAGCTTGCTCACATTTCGGTTGTGCGAGGTTGGGGGGAGAGGGCAGAGGAAGCAGGCACGATTCTCACCTCTCTGCCACCAACACACCAAGGACTTGGTCCTCCTGGATGCACAAGACACATGAGCGTCTTCTTGCTGCACTACCTACAACATGACCCTCGGATTGTAGGAATTCGAAGTAATGCTAACTACTGGGTTGCCACACTGTTAGATCCCCGGTACAAGACAAAATTTTGCGAAATAATTCCTGCCATATAAAGGGACGCACGTGTACAGGAGTATCTTCAGAAGGTGTTACGCAATCTTCGATCTGCTTTTCCACTAAACACCAGTGCTGCACAGAGTGAATCTCAACGCTTTGTCATGGATAGGAGGAAATGGTCTTTTACTTGTCCACATCTGAGGGACCGAGGGCTGGCTGTTGTGCTGAGATGCCATTGAGTACGGTGTCCCTGCAGAGTTGCACTTTTGGTCATATACAAAATGAGTTGAAAAAGGACAGATGCGGGTGAAAAGGGGAACAGGTGTGATGGAAAGGGGAAAAAAGTTTTGGTCCGTGGGTTTGGTGGTTAAGCAAAAGTAACATTTGATGAAGAAACACCATCTGTTACGGTGGGACTGGCAGATTTGGATAAGGTGGTATATACTATGTTACCGCTATATAACGAAAATTAATAAGAAAAGAAAGAGAAAGGTATATATCCCCATCAGCAGTCAGTGTCCACCTTGCTCCCAGATGGAAAAGGAGAGGTTGGCAACTGGAAGGTTCGGTGGAGGATACAGAGCTGTGTGGCTATGAAACTAATAGTAGCCTGAACCAAGTTAGACGCCACTCGGATCTTGAGACTGGGAGCCCTGTTAGTGTAACAGGGTCCACACGCCCACCCAGCCCAGGAACTCCCTGTTAACATCACAGGGGCCATTCAGGACGCTGACCATGTGCATTGGGGCCACACCTGTGAACAGCAGGCGCATCAGCAGCAGCAGGCCTGTTAATGCCACTGGGCTGCACAAGCAGGACTTGTAGGACAGGAGCTGGTCTTAACCGTTCTGCGTTACCAACTGTGGTGGCGGCCTGCATCGACGCCCTATCCCTCCCTACCTCTGGCCTAAAGCCGCAATGGGTTCAACACATGGAGGTGTGCTCTTTCGGAGCATAATAGAAGACTGCGCACCTCCTTGTTGTCTCCAGCCCCTTTTATAACCTGGGTCCGCCACAAACCAGGGTGGACCACAATGCACCTCCTGGAGACAAAAGCAGAGTGATACGTCATGAGTGGCATAACTAGCGTCCTATTTGGAACCGCAACTTCAATGATGACCTCATGGCTGTCATGACCCAAACACCTCACCAGTCATCGTCTGACCATCAATAATGAGGTGACAAGTCATAGGGGCGGGCCTCTGCAAGCCATTTGGGAGTGGCCTGGCCACATCGTCAGGACACCTGATGCCCTGTGGTCTAAATGGGCCCCCCACATCAGGGGCAGGGCCAAAGAGTTCATTACCGGACCTAGTTTCTGATGCAGTAAGTGCCTGACCATGGTCAGTTGCATGAAATACAGTCTCTGAAAAAAGACTATCAGCTTTAGCATGGTGTCTAGGCACAACACAGGACTTAGACCCGGCACGGAGTGCAAGTACCTGTGCAAAGAGGCTTTTCGCACTAAGTGTGGGAGGATGCGCTGTAGCCCGAAATGAAGACTTAGCCTCAGGAATGGCACAGTCAGGCTGAGCATACTCACTAGGCGAAACACTGGAGTTAGGCTGCGGCTGGGGTAAATCGGCACACGCATGCGCACTAGCTGCCTCTCCACACTTAGACGTGGAGGAGAAAGCAGCCAGCTGGACAACCCGAGGCACAGGCCTAAATGGCAGCTGATGCCTGGGCGCAACTGAAACCGCAGCAGGCTGCTTGCGTTTAAGGCGTCACCGTTTTGTAACAACAAATAACATCAAAAGAACAGGTGTACTTCTTCCCATGGATAATCTGATATGATCCCTTTTTTCATGGACACGACCATCGCTAACAAATGTAGATGAGGCCAAATCAGCAGCTGCTTCAATGGATCTGAATTGCTCCATAAAGTGGCCTCTCCTCCACCCCAATTTCAAGATCCCAAATACTCCATTCCTCTGTGGTGCCAATCCAATCGCACTTGCTTCCTAACAGCTCTCAAGTTTCCACCAGCCCTGCTGAGTATGGGGTGACAGAGATGGTTGAGTTTGCATAGCTGTTCAGTCGCACTATAGCCTGGGAATCAGAGGTCTGCTCCAAAGCTGCAATGAGTACAGACAAGGAAGTTATTATTATTTTTATTATTATTGATTTATAGAGCACCATTGATTCCATGGTGCTGTACATGAGAAGGGGGTTACATACAGAATACATATACAAGTAACTATAGACAGACTGGTACAGAGGGAAGAGGGCCCTGCCCTTGCGGGATTACATTCTAAAGGATTTTTGGGAGGAGACAGTAGGAGTTGTTTAGGTTGAGCGTCAAGTACGTATGGTGGTGGTGTCATTGAAGGTTATAGTCATTTCTGAACAGATGAGTTTTCAGATTCAGTTTGAAGCTTGCGTGTGTAGCATATAATCTAACGTGTTGAGGTAGCGAGTTCCATGAGACAGGGGAAATGATCTGCGCAGATAGCCTGAAGCTTTGTGACTGGGATCCAGGCCCCGATGAAGAAGGTGCTGTGCCTAATCTACACCCTCATTTCCAAAAATTAAATCCTCCTGGTGGAGACAATGGGGAACATGATGAGGAGCACAGATACCTGATTGGAAGGACAACTTTACTATTCGGTCAGGGCAGGAAGAGGTTGTCTCGGAGGACTCAGGACGAGGGGAATGAAAACACACAGGGTTATTGATGAGGTTGGAGACAACACTTACTGTCAAACCAAAGTCAGCCAGTCGATGAGGTCAGCAGAGGAGGTGGAGGAGGATGCTACTGACGACGAGGTTACGTTGCGTCTTCCTGGCCAGAGACAAAGTACTGGAAGCACGTCAACAACTGAATCCTGGACCACAACTTTGACTCTGAGCAGATGTCGTGTTGGCTATGCAGGTCGCATGGGCTGTAAGCCTTTCCTAGCCTGTGAATTTTTGGACATCGCAAAGGATCACCAAAGTCATGTAATCTGTAAGATTTGTCAACAATCTGTAAGTAGAAGGCAAAAACTCACACTTTTGAGTACTTCCTCCATGAAGTATCACATGGATATGAATTGACAGCGTGAAGGTGTATTGCTCAGCTTTAGCAACTGTCAATGCAATATGCTTATTTGCCGTTCATTGCATGCATTGTTGCAGACTACACACAAGGGGCTGCTGTTTTTTTGGATCTGCCTTTGGTCACTATAGCAATATAAAATTGCTCTTCGGGTGTGGACTTGGAGATGCTGTCTATGAACAGAAGGAAAAGCTAAAGGTGTGTGTTACAGCAAGGAGCCACCGCGGAAACAGTTCGTTCAATTGTGAGAGGAGTTGTGTTGTACTTTGATGATGAGCACTGTAACGTCAGTGAGCAGCATCCTGTGCCACAGACCAACATTCCTACGGTGCTGTCTATACTGTTTACCGTGAGAGGAGCGTAAAGTCTGTATTTCTGGCAACTGGACATCACAGTACCCGGGTACGGTAGGCTGTGCCCAGACAATAATGCGGGCACGCAACACTTTGTTTTATTAGCAAAACACATATCTGTTCTGGGTAGGCCGACTATTTATAGACAATAAGTCTTGCTGCCTCTGCACTGTCAAATTGTCACATACAGTT
This sequence comes from Anomaloglossus baeobatrachus, assembly GCF_048569485.1. NCBI lineage: Eukaryota > Metazoa > Chordata > Amphibia > Anura > Aromobatidae > Anomaloglossus > Anomaloglossus baeobatrachus. Next base: position 485,568,033 of record NC_134353.1, on the reverse strand, counting down.
TAAATCATACAGGGACAGCAACACATGTTTGCATTGACTGTTGCTTTTCAAGATTTCCATGACTGTGTTGCAGAGCTGTGTGGTTTGCATTCACACTGTTATCATCTGCATTATCTGTGAGGCTTCAGCTAACAAGGGTATTCAGGGGGGGTCATGTGTTTTGTCTATGTTTAGGTAGATAACTTGTAAGCTCTTGTGATGCGCCACTGGTAAGTCGTGTTCGCACACACACACACACACACACACACACACGCACAAACACACAATTACTGCTACACAGAGGGATTAGCAAATAGTACGCAACAGAATAGATTGTTCAATTATTTAAATTGTATGCATGGTTCTTATTGTTTGTTTTGGTAAAGTTAAACAATCATTTATCAACCCAACTGCCTAGAGTCCTTTTCCTGTTGCCTGGTTTTGCTACATACTGGGGAGCCCACCCTGTACACGACTTAAAATGAAGCATAAGTCGCTATGTGAATTTCACTGTGCTACAATGCGGCCTAGCGTGCCTGTGCAACCACCGCCTGCCCCATCAAGTGCATCTGCGTGCTCTTCATCCTCTGTGACTGTGGGGGACAGCAGTCACACATGGTTTTTCACACTGAACTTCCACTCCTTAACCCGCAATAGGGAGTGTGATTGGCAGGTCATCACTTGTGTTGGAAGTGGAAACAGAACATATTGTTGAGCTGTCAGACATCGAGAGAACCATCATTGGATGCAGACTACATTATATCCACGACTGCACCTTCGTCACAGATTGCCTGGACTACCTGCAGTTAATAATTGCATTCAAGAAATGGAAAGGAGTGTAGAATGCACATGTGTTGTACCTTGCTTGGCAGCAAAGGAACACTAACTTAGTATTCCAGACAATTTTAGGAAGGCAGAAAAAGAGTCAGCTCTTTGTGCAAATTAAATAGCGTGGCAAAAGTGGACAGATGGGTACAGTGGCCGTGTTCTGTGGGTACCAGGACAGTAAAAGAAGCCTCACTTTCTATCCCTCCTAATGATCAAATGCAGCAAGGAATTCCCTGAGTTTGCTATAAAATTAGCATAGCTAAATGTGCATGAGGGTAGAATGCAGAGGTGCTAGAAATAGCTTGGCACCAGTGGGGCACTAATGGAATACAACAGCCAGTTCTATGATGCCACTAAATGGCAGTATTTTTTGCTATCATTATAGCTTATTAAAAACAGAGCAGGAGGGTGTCATGCAGAGGTGCTGCACATAGATTTGCACCAGTGGGGCACTAATGGAGTACAACAGCCAGTTCTATGATGCCACTAAATGGCAGTATTTTTTGCTATCATTATAGCTTATTAAAAACAGAGCAGGAGGGTGTCATGCAGAGGTGCTAGAAATAGCTTGGCACCAGTGGGGCACTAATGGAATACAACAGCCAGTTCTATGATGCCACTAAATGGCAGTATTTTTTGCTATCATTATAGCTTATTAAAAACAGAGCAGGAGGGTGTAATGCAGAGGTGCTAGAAATAGCTTGGCACCAGTGGGGCACTAATGGAATACAACAGCCAGTTCTATGATGCCACTAAATGGCAGTATTTTTTGCTATCATTATAGCTTATAAAAACAGAGCAGGAGGGTGTCATGCAGAGGTGCTAGAAATAGCTTGGCACTGTGGCACCCCTGACCTGGTCAGGCACCACTGAGTACTGCACCCATGCTGGGGACAGTACAAACAGGTAATCCAGAAGGCTGACCGAGGTGTGACTACACAGGCGCATAGTGATCAGGTCTCACACATGTACCTTTGAGAGGACCCCTGGGGATCCCAGGAGGGGGCGAAGCCTCCACCTCCACCCGAGGGGTGGAGGGGGCGAAGCCTCCATCTCCACTCAAGGGGTGTGGTAGAGAGCCTGGTTGCTAGGTGGCGTAGGCAGGCACAAAAGGGAAAAGAGGAAGGAGGAGGAGAAGAGCAGTCTGAAGCAGAGTGTGGAGGAGTGAGGAGCATGGAAGTGGAGCTCAGACAGGAGTAGCAGTGCAGGTTCCACGAGTGAGCCGGTTTAGTGTGCATCTCAGGGAAAGCAGACGTGAGGAGCAGACCCTGGAGCTGTGGCAGTCTAACAGCGTCCGCGCAGTGACTACCGACGGGGGAGAACGGTCACCTGGGAGTGCTACCCGAAATCCACACACAGCTAAAGAGAGAGCAACGGAGTGGAAAGTAAGGAGACTGTCAGGGAGAACCAGGCCCAAACGGGTAGCAGGTCCCAGTGCAGGGATAGATTCACCTTTCCTTTGCCAAACCTGCATGAGGGGGCACTTTACACCCCCAAGACAACACTACAGAGTCCGCAGCCACGTAGCCACAGTTAGGGCCCATAGTTCACAGGAGGCAAGCAGCTGGAGTGATCTGGTCCAGGCTACAAGCAAACGGGCCAAAAAGAAGGGGAGAGAGGCACCAGCAACTTCCCTGGGCGACCCCAGTAGGGCTTCAAGCAGGGGTTACCCCAAAACGGAAAGGGCTAAGGAAGGCGAGTCGGTAGCCACCCTCAGCAGTCAGCCTAAAGGACACCTGGTTCCAGCCTGGTTCATCCCAGCTACGCCCGGGTTACTCACCCTGCCACCATCAGTGAGTAAAACCCCTGAAAGACATCCTGCTTGTGCGTGTGAGTCATTCTGCGACTTGTAGTTCCACACACTTACACAGGGCCCTGGGGCTTGCCTCACTCTCAGGAGGCTATTACAACTGACTGCACCCACCATCAGCCCCAGGCGTCCCTTAATCTGCAGTGGCGGTCCCCACTGACCGCAATTCTGAGAGTGGCATCACGACAATCCTAGATAGAAGATTTCCTACCTGTGACAGGATCCAGCTGCATGGAGTCCCTGAAGGTAATGCACCGACACAATACTTGCGGGGCTTCACATCTGGCGTCACGAACAGGATAAGGACTAGACCTGTCCAGACAGGTGACCATGTGCCTGGGCGGTCCGCTTGGAAAATTGGAAGCGCCGCCATATTGCCACCATGAAAAGCGCGCTGAAAAACAACAGCAGCCCGCGCTGGGAGAAGTTACCGCCCACGAAGAGGTGTGGCTACCCAGAGATCCCCTGCAGAGTCCTGACCTCGCAAGTGATGAGAGCGGAGGCGTTCAGAGACGTCGGGACAGAAAGGGAGCCAGAAGCCTGCTGTTAAAAGAAGGAGACGCAGAGGAAATGGCGTCTGGATGCAGAGACCCAGAGCCAGGCTCCGCTGCCTGGTGGTATCAAGAGCTTGCCCAGTTCTGCGACCAACTGGAGGCCAGGGTTATACGGCAGATCAGCGAGGGACGCACGGAGCTTCTGGAAATGGCTGCGGCGGTTCAGGCCTACGAGGGGAGAGCCACGCGACGAGTGCCAGACCGAGCGGCGACGACTCAGACCCCGATGATGCCACCGATGGGTGAGTCCAGTGTTGCCCCTGCCAGCGCGAGTGCCCCGACCCCTGCTGCCACGCCCGCGGTCCCTGAAGAGGCGCCCGGCGCTGCAGCGCTGAATCAGGCCGCAGCCACGCCAGGTGCGGCCCGCCGAGCCCAGGCCGCCGCAACGATGCCCAGCCCGGCCCGCAAAGATCCGGCTGCCACCGCGACCCTCCTCCACGCCGCAGGTGTGACGCCAATTCAGGCCGCCGCAGCGATGCCCTGCCTGGCCCGCCAAGGACCGGCTGCAGCTGCGACACCAATACAGGCCGCAGAAGCGCCCAGCTCGGCCCGCACAGATCCCATCGCAGCTGCGACGCCAATCCAGGCCGCCGCAGCGATGCCCTGCTCGGCCCGCCAAGACCAGGCCGCCGCCATGTCAGGCGCGGCCCGCCAAGACAAGACTGTACCACTGTTTACCCTGGCCTGCAAGGCCAGAGCAGACACCGCTCCCCAGTCCAAGGAAGTCCCTGCTAGGAAGTCCCTGCTGGGAGAGGACCCCGAATACTGGAAGCTGAAGGCTGACCTAGAGGCCCAGTTCCCACAGGAGATGGTGGACCGGTATCTGCTCCCTCCGCACACCCCCAGGATGATTCCGGCAATATCCACGCCAAAAAGTCCACTGCCCTGGCCGGCTGATGAACACCCATCCCCAGCGCTGCCACAACAGGAGTGCTCAGAAGAACTAAGGGGGAGAGGAGGACAGAAGGCTGAGGAGCTGACCCCAGAGCCATCAGCAGTGGATGCAGCACCAGTCCAAGAGCCCGAGATGCTGCCGTACTCCCGCTGGGATGAAGAGAGCCCGACATCCTCCGCTGAGGAAGATTTGCCCAGATACCACACCTGGGAGCCTGCAAGCAGTGAAGTAGCAACCCAGCAGAATCCAGCCCGCAAGACACGGCGCCGCAGCAGAACAAAGTTTTCCCCTGCACAGCAATCTCCAGATAGAAAAGACGAAGTAACAGCCAGAGACTTGGAAGAGAAACGGTCTTTAAGAAGAGCCAAATCACAGGTCAGAGGCCCACTTTGTCGTGGAGTTGTGGAAGACTTCAGCTTGAAGAGTGGATATGGTTTCATAGTTGCACCTGGCATGAAAGAAGGTATCTTTGTAAACAGAAGGGACGTTAGAGCCCATTTGCCTAGAGGACATCCAGGAAGAAACTTACAGATGGGAGACTCAGTAGAATTCACCATGCACCAAGGAGAACGCGGATGGTATGCACTAGATGTTACACCATGTCCCAGAAGTCCCTACAGAAACCCTACTGTCTCAACAGAAAAAGAAACAGACACAGAAGAAGAGGAAAGAAAAGACAAAGAACCCATTGATGAGACCACTACAGATGATGACAGAGATGGAGAAAGCAACAGGTGCCGCAGCCCTACAGGCCCAAGCCCTGGTGAGGAGGAATCTGTGTAAAGCATGTAAAGTAAAGTAAAGTACAGAAGTTAAAGTTTGAAGTTTTGCAACGTTTACATGTTCAAGAAATGTGCCCACATGAACTAATGTGAGAAACCCATGAACCTTAAGGCTATGAACTGGCTATAGCCACAAACTCTCGCAGTGTTTATAGTTACCCCAGAGGTACCACCACCAGAGCCAGCCTGTTTAGGGGCCTGGCTCGCCTGCAACCAGGGAGCATGCCTGTTTATGGGGCCTGGCTCTCTACCACAAACAGGGTACCTGGTCAGCACCAACTGTGGAGGCCGCCTCTACATCCTGCCAGAAGAGGCTGAAGGCGTGGCTCCACCAGGCCAGGTATACCCTGAAACCACCAGACCATGAAAGCCGCCTCTACATCCTGCCAGAAGTGGCTGAAGGCGCGGCCAACGTGAGAGGGTTTAGGGTGGGTTAACGGACTTGTGGATGGAGGGTGGTGATGTATGGTACCTGGTGGTTTTAAAACGTTTTACCATGTTTTAATGTTTTACGCATTTTAAAATGTTGTCTTGCAGCCCGAGGACGTGCTGGTGATAACTAAGGGGGAATGTGGTGCCCCTGACCTGGTCAGGCACCACTGAGTACTGCACCCATGCTGGGGACAGTACAAACAGGTAATCCAGAAGGCTGACCGAGGTGTGACTACACAGGCGCATAGTGATCAGGTCTCACACATGTACCTTTGAGAGGACCCCTGGGGATCCCAGGAGGGGGCGAAGCCTCCACCTCCACCCGAGGGGTGGAGGGGGCGAAGCCTCCATCTCCACTCAAGGGGTGTGGTAGAGAGCCTGGTTGCTAGGTGGCGTAGGCAGGCACAAAAGGGAAAAGAGGAAGGAGGAGGAGAAGAGCAGTCTGAAGCAGAGTGTGGAGGAGTGAGGAGCATGGAAGTGGAGCTCAGACAGGAGTAGCAGTGCAGGTTCCACGAGTGAGCCGGTTTAGTGTGCAGCTCAGGGAAAGCAGACGTGAGGAGCAGACCCTGGAGCTGTGGCAGTCTAACAGCGTCCGCGCAGTGACTACCGACGGGGGAGAACGGTCACCTGGGAGTGCTACCCGAAATCCACACACAGCTAAAGAGAGAGCAACGGAGTGGAAAGTAAGGAGACTGTCAGGGAGAACCAGGCCCAAACGGGTAGCAGGTCCCAGTGCAGGGATAGATTCACCTTTCCTTTGCCAAACCTGCATGAGGGGGCACTTTACACCCCCAAGACAACACTACAGAGTCCGCAGCCACGTAGCCACAGTTAGGGCCCATAGTTCACAGGAGGCAAGCAGCTGGAGTGATCTGGTCCAGGCTACAAGCAAACGGGCCAAAAAGAAGGGGAGAGAGGCACCAGCAACTTCCCTGGGCGACCCCAGTAGGGCTTCAAGCAGGGGTTACCCCAAAACGGAAAGGGCTAAGGAAGGCGAGTCGGTAGCCACCCTCAGCAGTCAGCCTAAAGGACACCTGGTTCCAGCCTGGTTCATCCCAGCTACGCCCGGGTTACTCACCCTGCCACCATCAGTGAGTAAAACCCCTGAAAGACATCCTGCTTGTGCGTGTGAGTCATTCTGCGACTTGTAGTTCCACACACTTACACAGGGCCCTGGGGCTTGCCTCACTCTCAGGAGGCTATTACAACTGACTGCACCCACCATCAGCCCCAGGCGTCCCTTAATCTGCAGTGGCGGTCCCCACTGACCGCAATTCTGAGAGTGGCGTCACGACAATCCTAGATAGAAGATTTCCTACCTGTGACAGGATCCAGCTGCGTGGAGTCCCTGAAGGTAATGCACCGACACAATACTTGCGGGGCTTCACAGCACCAGTGGGGCACTAATGGAATACAACAGCCAGTTCTATGATGCCACTAAATGGCAGTATTTTTTGCTATCATTATAGCTTATTAAAAACAGAGCAGGAGGGTGTCATGCAGAGGTGCTAGAAATAGCTTGGCACCAGTAGGGCACTAATGGAATACAACAGCCAGTTCTATGATGCCACTAAATGGCAGTATTTTTTGCTATCATTATAGCTTATTAAAAACAGAGCAGGAGGGTGTCATGCAGAGGTGCTAGAAATAGCTTGGCACCAGTGGGGCACTAATGGAATACAACAGCCAGTTCTATGATGCCACTAAATGGCAGTATTTTTTGCTATCATTATAGCTTATTAAAAACAGAGCAGGAGGGTGTCATGCAGAGGTGCTAGAAATAGCTTGGCGCCAGTGGGGCACTAATGGAATACAACAGCCAGTTCTATGATGCCACTAAATGGCAGTATTTTTTGCTATCATTATAGCTTATTAAAAACAGAGCAGGAGGGTGTCATGCAGAGGTGCTAGAAATAGCTTGGCACCAGTGGGGCACTAATGGAATACAACAGCCAGTTCTATGATGTCACTAAATGGCAGTATTTTTTGCTATCATTATAGCTTATAAAAACAGAGCAGGAGGGTGTCATGCAGAGGTGCTAGAAATAGCTTGGCACTGTGGCGCCCCTGACCTGGTCAGGCACCACTGAGTACTGCACCCATGCTGGGGACAGTACAAACAGGTAATCCAGAAGGCTGACCGAGGTGTGACTACACAGGCGCATAGTGATCAGGTCTCACACATGTACCTTTGAGAGGACCCCTGGGGATCCCAGGAGGGGGCGAAGCCTCCACCTCCACCCGAGGGGTGGAGGGGGCGAAGCCTCCATCTCCACTCAAGGGGTGTGGTAGAGAGCCTGGTTGCTAGGTGGCGTAGGCAGGCACAAAAGGGAAAAGAGGAAGGAGGAGGAGAAGAGCAGTCTGAAGCAGAGTGTGGAGGAGTGAGGAGCATGGAAGTGGAGCTCAGACAGGAGTAGCAGTGCAGGTTCCACGAGGAAGGAGGGTGTCATGCAGAGGTGCTGCACATAGATTTGCACCAGTGGGGCACTAATGGAGTACAACAGCAAGTTCTATGATGTCACTAAATGGCAGTATTTTTTGCTATCATTATAGCTTATTAAAACAGAGCAGGAGGGTGTCATGCAGAGGTGCTGCACATAGATTTGCACCAGTGGGGCACTAATGGAGTACAACAGCCACTTTTTGTATGCCACTAGGTACACTGAGTGTTTGCTAGTATAATGGCTTAGTTATAATGAGTTGGAGTGTGCAATGCAGGCAGAGGTGCTGCAAATATCTTTGCACTAGTGGGACTATAGCAAAGTCTAATAGCCACGTTTAGGATGCCACTAGGTACAGTGAGTGTTTGCTAGTATAATGGCTTAGTTATAATGAGTTTGAGTGTGCAATGCAGGCAGACGTGCTGCAAATATCTTTGCACTAGTGGGACTAGACAAAAGTCCAATAGCCACGTTTAGGATGCCACTAGGTACACTGAGTGTTTGCTAGTATAATGGCTTAGTTATAATGAGTTGGAGTGTGCAATGCAGGCAGAGGTGCTGCAAATATCTTTGCACTAGTGGGACTATAGCAAAGTCCAATAGCCACGTTTAGGATGCCACTAGGTACACTGAGTGTTTGCTAGTATAATGGCTTAGTTATAATGAGTTGGAGTGTGCAATGCAAGCAGAGGTGCTGCAAATATCTTTGCACTAGTGGGACTATAGCAAAGTCCAATAGCCACGTTTAGGATGCTACTAGGTACACTGAGTGTTTGCTAGTATAATGGCTTAGTAACAATGAGTTTGAGTGTGCAATGCAGGCAGACGTGCTGCAAATATCTTTGCACTAGTGGGACTAGACAAAAGTCCAATAGCCACGTTTAGAATGCCACTAGGTACACTGAGTGTTTGCTAGTATAATGGCTTAGTTATAATGAGTTGGAGTGTGCAATGCAGGCAGAGGTGCTGCAAATGTCTTTGCACTAGTGGGACTATAGCAAAGTCCAATAGCCACGTTTAGGATGCCACTAGGTACACTGAGTGTTTGCTAGTATAATGGCTTAGTAACAATGAGTTTGAGTGTGCAATGCAGGCAGAGGTGCTGCAAATGTCTTTGCACTAGTGTGACTAGACAAAAGTCCAATAGCCACGTTTAGGATGCCACTAGGTACACTGAGTGTTTGCTAGTATAATGGCTTAGTAACAATGAGTTTGAGTGTGCAATGCAGGCAGACGTGCTGCAAATATCTTTGCACTAGTGGGACTAGACAAAAGTCCAATAGCCACGTTTAGGATGCCACTAGGTACACTGAGTGTTTGCTAGTATAATGGCTTAGTTATAATGAGTTGGAGTGTGCAATGCAGGCAGAGGTGCTGCAAATATCTTTGCACTAGTGGGACTATAGCAAAGTCCAATAGCCACGTTTAGGATGCCACTTGTTACACTGAGTGTTTGCTAGTATAATGGCTTAGTTATAATGAGTTTGAGTGTGCAATGCAGGCAGACGTGCTGCAAATATCTTTGCACTAGTGGGACTAGACAAAAGTCCAATAGCCACGTTTAGGATGCCACTAGGTACACTGAGTGTTTGCTAGTATAATGGCTTAGTTATAATGAGTTGGAGTGTGCAATGCAGGCAGAGGTGCTGCAAATATCTTTGCACTAGTGGGACTATAGCAAAGTCCAATAGCCACGTTTAGGATGCCACTAGGTACACTGAGTGTTTGCTAGTATAATGGCTTAGTTATAATGAGTTTGAGTGTGCAATGCAGGCAGACGTGCTGCAAATATCTTTGCACTAGTGGGACTAGACAAAAGTCCAATAGCCACGTTTAGAATGCCACTAGGTACACTGAGTGTTTGCTAGTATAATGGCTTAGTTATAATGAGTTGGAGTGTGCAGAGGACAGGAGGGTACAGTGCCAGGGTTGTGGGGCTCTGGGTAGAGGAAAGGAAGCCTGCCTTTCTATTCCCTCCTAATGGGGAAATGCAGCGACGAAATCCCTGACCTTTGCTACACAGACGCTGTCTCTGTTTTCAGGACCTGTCACCTATAGCTCTGACCCTGCTGGTACGAGCCCTTAAAAGGACTGATGGAAAGTGCTATCCCTAAGCTGTCCAGCGCTGTGTATGGAGCGCATACAGCTGTATCGGCGATAGGACAAAGGACGGAGCTGCGCCAGTGATGTCTGACACCAAGGACGCAGAAGGCAGATAATGGCGTCCTGGAGGAAAATGTCCGGTTTTATAATGCAGGGACATGTGACATGGACATCCTATCACACATGCCGTTGCTTCTCTGGCTAAAAGTCCACTTAGCTGTGTGTGTGTCTGGGATTGGCTGACATAATGGCCCTCCCCACTACACGCGCGCGCTTAGGGAAGGAAGACAAGGAAAAAAAAAAAATGGCGATCGCCATTATAGAAACAGGAGTGATCTGAAGGCGCTGTTCCCGCACACTATACACTGAAATGTCATAATAGTGTGAGTCACAGAGTGACTTACACTATTACAGCGGAAAGCCAGCTAGGAATTAGCTGTTTTTTTGCTGCTAGAACCGTTCTCGAACGTTTCTAGAACTATCGAGCTTTTGCAAAAAGCTCGAGTTCTAGTTCGATCTAGAACAGGCCCCAAAATCACTCGAGCATAGAACTGGAGAACCTCGAACCTCGAACCGCGCTCAACTCTATTCCTAAGGTGCAAGAACAGCAGGAAAACCTCAAAAGTAACCCCAAATTGCACCTCACAATGAATTAATCCACAGCTGCAGTGATTTTTAAATGGATAATTGCAAACATGCCAGCCTAGTGTCCATACAGTATGCCCAGCTTGTGTTTCTGGAGCGATGCATCTTGTAAATTAATTGGGTTCTCACCACTAAAATAATGCAACATATGGGGCTGCTTATGGCGGTTTATTCGCAGTGGGGCTTAGATGGATTTGGGAGCACAGATTTTACTGGATTTATATATCATGTGTTGCCCAGGGATATGGGGTACTCAGTTCCAGGCAGTTTGCAATTGGGGGAATGTCACTTTGGTGGCCGTTGCCCAGTTCCATGCCCTGGGTGCTTTTTGAAAAAGGGATATATTTACAGGGGAGTTAAGTTAATGTTTATACGTGACGCCACTTGCGGTGTTATATGTGGAGACGCCACTGCAGACTGTCACTACTGGGGCTGGTGTTAATTGCAGCCTGGATGGTAGGCCCTCCGCAAGCAGGGCCGGGCCCCAGAGGATGGGTGATATATTAGCCGCAGGAAGAAGGTAGTCCACACAGAGATTTAGTGCAACTGGTCTTTATTCGCTGCTGGTTGGTGGTAGCTGGTTACCCGGGGCCGGCTGGTTTCACCTCTAGGTTCCCTTCATCCCAGTGCCAGTTCAGTACTCTGGTACCTTCTTCCCCTGCGCCTGTTCTCTGGTAAAAGGGTCCCCATGATGTAGAGCAACTGGGGGTCACCGTCTGGTGGTTTGTCCACTTCTGTCCGCCTGACGGTAGCATGAACCCTGTGGGGTTGGAGTCTCTGGTCCTATCCCCGGTTCTCCCTTTGCTACTGAGTTTTCGGATTTTTAGGGGTCAGCGAGGTTCTTGATGATCCCCTCGCTGTGCAGGTGTTAACAGGTCGGCGTGGAGCTCTTTCCTATCCTAGGGTCCTGTACCCCGTCAGTGCGTAGTTCCGAGAGCACTCCATTGGCTTCACTGGCAACTACTCTCCTGGGTACCAGGTTACTGTTAACCCCAGACAGCTCGTGTCTTCACGTCCACCTTCACTCTCTGACACATTACTGTCACTGTCCTCAGTCCGCCCCTCCCACCTGGTCAACTAGCAGACTTGAGTGGCTCCACCTCTAGGCGACCATCCATTGGTCCAACCCTACCTTTACACCATTATATGGGGACTGTTTGGGAGAAAAACTGGGATTACCTGGGTTTTTGGTGTTACTGGCACTGGTATTCCGGGGCCTAGGGGGTAGGCCCTGCATCCTTGTGGGTATGCAGAACCTTGTAGCACCCTGATGGTTTCAGGGGTGCTACATTCCCCCTTAGTTAATTCCAGCACGTCCTCGGGCTGCAAGTAAAACTGGTTACATTTTTTTTTTATTTTTAACATTTCAAAACATATAAAAACATAACAGGTCTTCCCTCGCAGATAAGGGTCATTGCTTTAACATGGTGTTAGCTGGAGTACCCCTCCCTTAACCCACCACCCAAAGGTACTGGTCCCAGAACCCTCTAAACAGGAGACAGGTCACCAGTTCCGTTAGTGACCAGGTCCGGTCCATCTTTGTCCTGGACCTTTCCTGCACCCGGCCTCTCCCTGATGGCGGTGCTTTACAGGGTCCACTGGTTGGGTCTAGTGGTGCACAACTGGTGCAACTATTAACCAAGTAAGAGTTTTTGGCTGCTACCAGTCCTGCAGCCTGGGTCCATTTTTATCAAAACATTAAAACTGGTAACTTTTTACTGTCCTTTTTCAGTAGCATTCAAAAAGCAGATAAATCGACATTTACATTTTTACATATTTACATTTTATTTTGTACACTTTATTTTCTGTACCTGAGCGGAGGTTGACCTAAGTTGCTTCTGACTGATCTACTAACCCTGGTATGTCAACTTGTCTTTGTGATGCTCTGGTATCTGGTGTTTGTATCACTTTAGTGTCTCTAAGTGAACTAAGTGTCTGTCTGTCACTTCTCAATCTCCTGGTTTGATTGTCTCTGAGCATACTATTTGTAGGCTCTTCTGGTGTTACTACGACAGGTAGGTCTTCTGGAGCTGGGGTTACTTCTTCTTGAATGACTTCTTCCACTGGCTGTGGGAATATAATCACTGATACGATAATGGCTCCATTATATTGAGGCCAATTCGCAGGAAAGTCTCCAAGTATCATGTGTATTATCTTTTCTTCTGGTTCTTGTAGTTAAGGTGTACTGAGAATCTCTTCTTGAGGTTTTAATTGTTCTGGACATTTGTTCAAATGGTCTCTTGATACTGTAGATGAAGTTTTCCCTTGATCTTTAGTAATTACACAAGCTTTCTTGTTGTTGGTATTAGAAGGTAGCACTGTGTAGGGTTCTGTTTTCCATTGATCTTCAAGTTTGTGAACTCTTCTCTTTCTTTTTAACACGATTTTTCCTGGTACTAAGGGATCAGCTTTCGCTTTCTTATTGAAGTCTTTCTCCTGTTTTTCTTGACTCTGGTTCAACCTTTTCTCAACACATTCTTGTATTTTCTTATACTGTGCTTGACAAGTAGTATTCCAGTCATTCTCTGATGAATCCAATTCTGGGATGATGACTTCCATTTCAAGATCCACTGGTTGTCTTCCAGGTCTCGCTCTCATGAGATAGGCTGGCGTACAGTTAGTTGATCTTACTGGTATGTTATTGTAGATATCCACTAGGTCTGGTAGCTTCTCTGGCCCCTGGTTTATTTCCTCTAGTGGGAGAGTCTTCAGCAATTCAATGAAAATGCGATTCATTCTTTCACACATGCCGTTGGTTTGTGCATGGTAAGGGGTGGTACGAATCTTCTTGTATCCGTACAGATTACAGAATTCCTGAAAGATCTCTGCTTCAAATGCAGGTCCTTGGTCTGTTAACACCCGTTCAGAGTATCCTTGTGCTCTGCAGAAGTGCGCTTGAAAGGCTTTAGCTGCTGTCTTTGCCGTTAAGTCCTTGACTGGGATGACCACTAAGAACCTGGAGTAATGGTCCACCATTGTTAGTGCATAGGTGTAACCTGTTCGACTAGGTGTCAGCTTAACATGATCCAGAGCTACAAGCTTTATGGGCTGTTTGGTAACAATAGGCTACAGTGGTGCTTTTTGTCTGTCGCGATCCTTTCTTTTTAATGCACAGGGACCACAGTTTCTGCACCAGCTTTCAATGGAGTTTCTCATTCCAATCTAATAGAATCTGTCTCGCAGCAATGCTTCCAACTTTTTCCAGCCAAAATGTCCTGCTCGATCATGGTAGGCTTCTAACACCATCTGGATGTGGCTTCTGGGTATTACCACTTGACATACTATTTCATGAGTTTTGGGGTTGGTAACGCTTCTGCATAGTTTACCTCTGTGGATGCATAACCTGCTTCTTTCTTTCCACAACTGTTGAGCTTCAGGTGGAGCATCAGGTCCTAGGTATGAACCTGGTTGCGTGATCAATTCCTTTACCAGCTTCACTGCAGCGTTACCATCCTGGGTTTCCTTCCAACCATGATGAGGTAACGGGTTTAATGCAGCTTCTTGATTCTTATTACAGGATTACTGGTACTTGGAGGCACTAGGGCGATGGAAAGCCGGTAATTCAATCTCTTCCAACTTGTCCACATCTTCTCCCTCCTCTGGCAGGTGAGGCATCATGGATAAGGCATCTGCATTGGCATTCTTGCGATCAGCACGATATTTGATGGTGAAATCATAGTTTGCTAGTCGAGCCACCCAACGTTGTTCTAAAGCACCCAGTTTTGCTGTATTCAGGTGGTCAGAGGTTGTTATCCGTGAAGACGGTAAACTTCGTGGTTGCCAGGTAGTGTTGGAACCGCTCTGTGACAGCCCAGACCAAGGCCAGGAACTCCAGCTTAAAGGAACTATAATTCTCAGGGTTCCTTTCTTTACGACGAAGCTTCCTGCTTGCGTAGGCAATCACTCTCTCTTTACCGTTCTGCACTTGGGACAACACAGCTCCCAATCCCACGTTGCTGGCATCCGTGTATAGCACAAAGGGTAGATTGTAGTCAGGATATGCCAGAATCTTGTCGCCAGTCAGGGAGAATATCTGTCTGAAATAATCTGCATTTTTACATATTACAGGTGCTTTCAATACTTTTCCCTATACCTCTGTGAGAGCTGACCAAAGTTAACCCGGGTCGACCTTCTCAATTCTAGCCCCTCATCCCCCTCTGGTGACATGGTAGAACTTTGTACAGGTTCCTCACCCTCAGTGGCAGGTGTAGCTGGTAGGACTCTACGTGTGTGTGGCAAGGGTACAGGTGCTACTCTAGGTGCTGGAGTGGGTGCAGTGCCAGTAAGCCTTTCCTGTTCTGGTTCTTCCATGGGATTGTGAGAATGTTAACACAGGGACTATTACTGCTCCATTCTGTATAGGCCGATCTTCTGGAAAGTCACCCAGAATGGTCTGGATCATTTTCTTCCTCCCTTCCACTGCTTGAGGTTGAGGCTGGGGTTCCTCTGCAACTCTTAGGGGCTCTGGACACTTCTTCAGATGGTCTCGGGAGACGGTAGCTGTAGTTCTTCCCTGATCCTTGCTGATTAGGCAGGTCTTCTGGTTGTTGAAGTTAGATGGTTGTCCACATATGGCTCCTTTTCCCATTGATCATCCAATTTGTGTATCTTTCTCTTCCTTTTCAGCACAATCTCCCTGGTGAGAGGGGGGTTGCTTTTGCTTGCTTGTTAAAGTTTCTCTCTAGCCATTCCCTGGTGTGATTCAAACTCTCTTCAACACACTTCTGAATCTGTGTGTACTGGATCTGGCGACGTGAGTCCCAATCCGCTGCGGGCAAGTAGGTTTCAGGCAACTTAAAGTCTTCCAGGTCTAGCCCTCATCAGGTAAGCCGGGGTACACTTGGTGGATCCCACCGGAATGATGTTATAGATGTCCACAAGGTCTGATAGCTTTTCAGGCCACTGGTTCCGCTCTTCCAGGGGAAGAGTCTTCAGCAGATTGATCACGAGGTGGTTCATCTTCTCACACATCCCATTCGTCTGTGCATAATAGGATGTAGTGCGTATTTTCTTGCACCCGTAAAGGCTGCCGAGCTCCTGGCCTGGCCTGGCCAGCCTTGAATGCGGGACCTTGATCAGTCAGGACTCGATCGGGATACCCATGCGGCCTACAGAAGTGCGCTTGGAACGCCTTTGCCGCAGTGCTGCCAGTCAAATCTTTAACGTTTATTACTACCAAGAACCGCGAATAGTGGTCGACCATCATGAGCGCATACGTATACCCACTCCTGCTAGGGGTTAATTTGACATAATTCAGGGCCACAATCTCCAGGGGCTGTTTGGTGACAATCAGCTGAAGTGGTGCTTGCTGGCTGGTGCCATCCTGCCTTCTCAAGGCACAGGGACTGCAATTCCTGCACCAGGCTTCTATAGAGTCTCTCATTTCTATCCAGTAGAAGTGACTCCGCAGCAGCATTTCCAGCTTCTTCCATGTAAAGTGCCCAGTTCCATCATGGTACGCTTCCAGAACCACCGGGACATACGCCCTAGGTATCACAATCTGGCAGATCCTCTCGTGGGTCTTGGGGTTGGTCAAGCTCCTGCATAACTTGCCTTGATGGAGATAGAGCCGACCTCGGTACCGCCACAGTTTTCTGGCTTCTTCTGGGGCACCCGGTTCAAGGCTGGCACCAGGCCTGGCAAACAATGCTTTAACCAATCTGATTGCAGGGTCTCCATCCTGAACTTCCTGCCAACCGTGATGAGGCAAAGGGTCACAGGTCATTTCTTGTTGATGGGCATATGATCGAGGCTGCTCCTTGAGCATGGGCTGATGGAATGCAGGCAGTTCAATTTCCTCTAGGTCATCTTCGTCCCTCCCATCATCAAACAAATGGGGCATCCTGGACAGTGCGTCTGCATTGGTGTTCTTGCGGTCAGCCCTGTACTTTATGATGAAATCGTAATTTGCCAACCTTGCGACCCAGCGTTGTTCTAATGCTCCCAGCTTTGCCGTATCCAGGTGAGTCAACGGGTTATTGTCCATGTATACAGTAAACTTGGCGGCAGCAAGGTAGTGCTTAAACCTTTTCGTCACAGCCCATACAAGTGCCAGGAACTCGTTTGAAAGAGCTATAGTTCTCCGGGTTCCTCTCCGTGGGCCTTAGCTTCCGGCTGGCATAGGCTATCACCTGCTCCTTGCCCTTCTGCACCTGTGACAGGACAGATCCAAGTCCCACGTTACTAGCATCCATATACAGCATAAACGGGAGACCGTAGTTGGGATATGCTAGGATTTCCTTCCCATGTCAGGACAGACTTCATCTGCTCAAAGGAATCTTCTTGTTCCTTGCCCCATTGGAACGGAGGGCCAGAGGACTTGCCGTGCACCGTTTGTCCCACCGAGAGGTCTTGTAAGGGGGCTGCCATCTCAGTGTAACCCTTGACAACCTTCGGTAGTACCCCATCAGGCCCAGGAACTGCCGCACCTCTCTGACGGTTTTGAGCCTTGGCCAGTTCTGGATAGCTGTAATTTTCTCTGGATCTGGTGCTACACCTTCAGCACTGACCACATGCCCCAAGTACTGTACCTGCGGCTTCAGCAGATGGCACTTGGATGGTTTAAGCTTCATCCCATACTTAGACAGTGCCTCAGATACCACTGACATGTGTTCCAGGTGAGCCTCGTACGTCTTGGAGTACACAATGACGTCGTCTAGGTACAGCAAGACTGTCTCGCAATTGCAGTGGCCCAAGCAGCACTACATGAACCTTTGGAAGATTCCCGGTGCGTTGCACAGCCCGAATGGCATGCTGTTGAATTCACACATTGCCATTGGGGTAGTGAACGTGGTCTTCTCCCCGTCTTCCTCAGTAACAGCCACCTGCCAGTATCCGCTAGTAAGATTTCAAGGCAGCCAACGATTTCTCAATGCGGAGCAAGGGGTAGGCATCTTTGTGTATGATCTTATTAATTTGTCGGTAGTCGACACACATTCTCATGGTACCAACCTTCTTCTTTACAAGTACCAGAGGGGCAGCCCAGGGGCTGCAGCTGTCATGGATCACCCCAGCTTCCTTCATACTCCTGAACATATCTTTGGCACATTGGTAATGGGCAGGTGGTATGGGCCAATACCTCTCTTTGATGGGTGGATGCGTGCCTGTAGGTATGTGATGTTGTACCCCTTTTATCTGCCCAAAATGCAGTGGATGTTTGCTAAAAACCTGCTCTAAGGTGGGCTTTGCACACTACGACATCGCAGGTGCGATGTCGGTGGGGTCAATTTGAAAATGACGTTCTTCCGGCATCGCATGTGACATCGTAGTGTGTAAAAGCTCGATGATACGATTAACGAGCGCAAAAGCGTCATAATCGTATCATCGGTGCAGCGTCGGCGTAATCCATGATTACGCTGATGCGACAGTCCGATGTTGTTCCTCGTTCCTGCGGCAGCACACATCGCTGTGTGTGAAGCCGCAGGAGCGAGGAACATCTCCTACCGGCGTCACTGCGGCTTCCGTAGGATATGCGGAAGGAAGGAGGTGGGCGGGATGTTTACATCCCGCTCATCTCCGCCCCTCCGCTCCTATTGGCCGCCTGCCGTGTGACGTTGCAGTGACGCCATACGACCCGCCCCCTTAATAAGGAGGCGGGTTGCCGGCCAGAGCGACGGTCGCAGGACAGGTGAGTCCATGTGAAGCTGCCGTAGCGATAATGTTCGCTTCGGCAGTTATCACAAGGATACCACCACTGCGACGGGGGCGGGGACTATCGCGCTCGGCATCGCAGCATCGGCCTGCGATGTCGCAGCATGCAAAGTGCCCCATACTCCTGGACAACCCTGTAGACCCCTTGTTTATAATATGCAGGTGTTGAGTCGGTACCTACGTGTAACTCCTGGCACCACTTCTCTAGCAGTCCCTGGGGATCATCACTGGGGAGCTGGTTAGACTGGTTTAGGGAACCTTCTGCATGGATAGCATCTGTATTGACTACGAACAGCTTGGCAATAGGGGCATACCTGAGTAATGTGATCTCCTCCTCCCCACAATTCAATGCTCGCACGGACACTTTCCCCTTCCGGACATCCACTAACCCACTGGCAGTCAACACTGTAGGCCAATGCTCTGAGGGTAGGGGCTCTACCACTGCCTAGTAATCCTGTCCACCAGAGCCTACAGCTGCGCTGCACCATATTATCATCTCGCTTCGCGGGGGCACTACAAGAGGGACCACATCCATTACTCGTACACTACCTATCTCACCTCCGGAGAGATATACCTGTTGCCACTGTAGGAGGGCTCGGATTTCACGTTGCAGGACTCTCTGTTTCCCTGCCTCTGCAGTCTCAGACAGCTGTTGAAGTAAAAACAACACTTCTCCCATACAGTTTTCAATAACATTTGTACCTAAAATGATCTTAGGGTTCCGATCACTAGGGTCATTTTGTACGACTATGAGACCTTGCCTCGTCAATTATACCCGGCCCACCTAAATGGTCACCTCCTTGAACTCGATTTGAATCACTGGTAGCCCGTTGACGGCGTAGATGGTAATGCTGTCATCTGGTGGGGTGAGTTCGTCATCAAGCCAAAATTTCTTATATAGTGCATAGGGAATAGTTGTTACCTGGGAGCCAGTATCAAGGAGTGCAGAGGTCAGGATCCCATCCAGGGTTATGGAAACGATGGGCCGTCCCCCTACATACCACTCTCGCCAGTCTGCTGGGCCTTGAGAGTTTATTCCTGGGGATTGGCCCTTGGCCCCAGGGGTTGCCCATTTAAAGGACAGCTCCTCGCGTAGTGGCAAGTTTTGTTACGCTTATAACAGACAGGTGGTCCATACCGGTCACTGCTCCGTCCTTTGTACGCCAGGGTCCTCTTCCTCATCCAGGGAACGTCCTCTGGGCAATCAGCTAGTTGGATTTCTCTTGTCGGGGTAGCCTTGGATTTGAGCTGCATCGTCTCAAGGATCCTTGCGATGTTGTTGCTCAGTTGCTGTACTTGGGCAGATAGATCACTTGTTCCACCCCCGGGTGTTGTTGGAGGGATCGATTCTGGCAGCGCCAAAACAGGGGCTTCACATGCAATGGGGAGGAACCAGCTTGCCAGGACGTGAGTGGGGAGTCAGGAGCCTCTGGGGGTTGCAGGGCTTTGATTGCCCACTCTTTAAAGGTGGCAAAGTCCAAAGCGGGATGTTGCAGGGCCCACAGTCGGAGCTGCTTACGGCCTTCCACTGACACTAGGCCTTGCAGGAACTGCTCCACCAGCATCTTGTTCCTCTCTGGCTCTCCAATATTGTTGGTCAGTCGCAGGGTCCGCAGCGCTGCTTGTAACTTTAAGGCATAATCCCTAATGCTGTCTTGGGGCCGTTGTTTACAGCTATAGAATCTCATCCTCAGCTCAGCCTCAGTGCGGATCTCAAATGCAGCTCTCAGTCTCTTAAATATGGCGGGTACCGAGACCCGATCCTCCTCAGTCCATGTCTCCACTTCCAATTCGGCAGCGCCAGTCAGCTGGCCAGCACCACAGACGCCCGCTGCCGTCCGGTCAGGGCATACATATCAAGGAAGTTGCAGATCTTTCTCTTAAATCCCTGCAGCACATCTGGTCGGCCATCATACTGTGGAAGCCAGGCGGCGCCAGGCACATAAAGCAGGGTTATCGGCATTATTGGCGCAAGCGCGCGGGTCCCGGTGCCGCCGCTCTGTGAAGCCCCTCACCTGCAGGTCGCCTCAGGGTCTTCACGTGCTGTGAATCTTCTGGCAACAGGTATGTCAGGTTAACTTTAATAGGAATCGTGACGCCACTCTCGGTTTTGCGGTCAGGGTGAGGGGTGACTGCCACTGCAATTTAACTGCGTCTGGGGCTGATGGTGTTTGCAGTCTAGTGTTATGGCATCCCGAGAGTGAGGCTGGCTCCAGGGGCTCGGGTGTATGTGTGTGGAACCACAGGTTGCAGAAGAACTCACACACAGTCCAGAATGTCTTTCAGGGTTTTTACTCACGTTCAATTGTTCACTGTGAGGTAACCCGGGCGATGCTGAGATAGACTGCAGGGAGAATCAGGTATCCTTCAGGCTGAAGTAAGGGTGACTGTAAGCTCGCCTTACTAGCACTTCTTGGATATACTTGAAGTATATGGGATTTATCCAGGGAAGTCACACCTGCCTTTCTCCCTTTTCTGGCAGGTTTGCTGGCAGCGTGGACCAAGTAAAGATGGCTTCTTGCCCTATCTCCCTTATGGGCCCCCTCGTTGCTGCTGATGCTGCGGACTCTGTATTGGTTGGTGTGGGACTTGTTGTCCACCCCACCGGCAGGTTTAGTAGGTAGTTAAACTTGAGCCTACTTCGGGAACCTGTTTCTTCTGAGTGCCTGGTCTGCCAGGAGTCCCCGTACTCAATCACCACGCATCTTCCTGAGGTGTCTTTCAGTCTGACTGTGTGGCAACCAAACTCCTCCGCACACAACCTCTACACTTGCAGGGTCTGACTAGCGTGTCTGCGAGCCCACTCTCTGCTTCAGACTCGGCTTGTGAGTCCTCCTTCACTGCTTCCCTCTAACTCACTACCACTGCTCAACTCCTTCCAGCTTCTCCACTGCACCACTAGCTGAGATGTGGAGCCCCTCCTGGGTCTGCCCAGGGGTCCCCTCTAAGGTGTTTGTGATCCCTAGTCAAAGTGTGCCTGTGTGTCCACACCCTGTTCAGCCTTTGGGATTACCTATTTGTACTGACCCAGCGTGGGTGCAGTACTCAGTGGTGCCTGACCAGGTCAGGGGCGCCACAGCTCCTGTGGCCAGAGCGGCGGCCACCGTATCAACGTTACCCTGGTCGGGTGGAGGTAGTACCGCCACGCTTCCATCGTCTAGCGCAGATATTCTTGCGCTCCCCCTCTGTTTTCACTCAGCACACCTTCGCTGCTGTGGGCCTCTGGGAACTTCCAGTTTCGGGCTGACTCTCAGAATGAGGGGTGAGGCTTCGGCTTCACGCGCTTTCGGGGAAGAAGATGGCGTTTTGGCGCCAAAAGGTGGCAGAAGATGGCGGAAAAGGCGGGAAACGGGGATTTTGACTTCGGTTTTCAATGCGCACGTCACCCAGGTAAGTGGGTCCTGCTCGTATCCTGTTCGTGATGCCAGGAATTTGAGGGTGTGCTGCCCGGCGACATACCCGTGGTATGTGGTAACTTGGAATACCACCACTGCCGCTGGGAGTACCCGGGGGTGCTGGAAGGGGGCAGCCAGGTGTTAGTACCCTCCACGGGTAGGGGAGATTCCCTGGGACTCGGTGATGGTGTTTGGGGGCTGCCGTGGGGAGTGAAGGGATAAACCAAAGTTCTGTGCACCGCTGCCATTGAGGGGAGCTAGTTTGGGTCCTGTTCCCAGTGGTGTTGCCTGGTGATCTGTAACCTTCCTCATGGAACTTAGTTCACTTTTCTGTTGGTTCCGGTAGTATAAATCTAGTCGGGACCCGCTCCCCAGTATGGCTAACTGTGGGAGCTTGCTCTCAGGGTTAACACTTGGGATTTTCTGGACCGTTTTTGTGGAATATCCTATCCCCCTCGTTGCGCTAGTGCCCCGATTTTGGAGCAGGTGGAGAGCGTATCTTGAAGGCTCCGTTCTCGTCGGGTAAATTGTCAGGTTGCCTGAAGCTACTCCCTGACCTAGGGTCTATGTACCTCGTCATGCCGTGGGCCCAGCCCGGTGATGGTACAAGGCCGCCGGCTGTCCTCCTCGACAGTACCGTGCCTCTTGTCACGATCCCCTGAGACTGGGGGTCCAGCTCCTACTGGGTTCAGACCACCGTCTGCCACCTAGTCAATTCCAAGGAGCCCGGCTCCTGAGCTGCTCTCTCCCTGAGAGCTACCACTGATCTGACCTGTTTCTGAGACTCCTGACCTCCCCTTAACCAACCCCCCAAGTGGGTGATTCTATTCCACTCAGACCGTCCACGGTGTGTCAGGTGGGTGTGGTGCATAGTGCTCCTAAGACTTAACTAGCTGTTGTTGGCAACACAATGCAGTTGGGAACCCATAACCAAGGAGGAGATGAATATTGCACATAAGGGCAGATTGCACAATACCCTGTGATGACCTGATTGTACAGGGCGTCACACCGGCGGCGTTCACAATAGCCGGCGACCGGGAGATCAGCAGATCACTCTCAAAAGCCGACTGGTAATAACACAGCAGCAGAGTGGCTCAGCGGGGGTTGGATGATGGAAAGTCCTGCCCTCCTTTGGCTCCCATTGGCTGCAGTTTCTCAGGCTCCTCCTCACTACTCCCTCTTGGACTGCTCCTGTTACAAGTTTAGAGGGAAAACCCTGGCAATGGGCCCTCCGGCTCACGGGCCCTGCCCCATATGGGCCCTCAGTGAGTTTTGTATAAACTGACTATAATTAAACCTTGCTGCTTTACATCACTCTCATTGTCATACTATAGGAAGCAGCTATACTCTATTGTTCTATCTATTAACATTTTTGTGACTTTCATGTTTATAGAGTTTTCATTACACACTATGTTTGACTTGTAAATGAAAATACTAAGCATTCTTATTATGGTGTAGCTGTGAATACTTACAGAGTTCTGTCTAGCAGTCCTTCTCATTAAGGAAATTTATTCATAAAAGTAAATAATTTCCTGCAGCAGAAATGAATGATGTAATATGACATTTCACTTTAAACGAATGCACTAAACTGTCCTTATTCAAATATCTCCAGCAGCAGAACACTCATTATTTTTATGTATCTCCACTAAAAATGATATATATTTGCAATACACAGCTAAGCAATGGGAGGCTATTCATCTGAGACCATGTTATGTCTGCAAGCTAAATTGCAGAGAAATACTTTTTGATGGCAGAAACAAAACATTTTTTTCCACATAGTGTAGCCAAACGTTACTTATGATATCAATCTTTTTTCAAATTATTTACTATATTGCTTTGTGTTGCCAAAGCAGGGCATAACCGTTAACCATTTCTCATCATAACAGCAGCATGCACTAATCTGCCGATTGCCCATAACGTTAGTATCACTTCCCTAAATTATGCAGGTTGCCTTTGAGCTGCTAGTGTGACGCCCCCTGGACTAGTCAGGTAGTCACATACAGCGCCCCGCACAACACGAGTCCCCTAAAAAGGTGTTGTGACGCCCTGGGCAAGCCAGGGGTCACAGGTCACAACACCACACACACCCCACATTCCCTGCACGAACACCAAGGTCAGAACACAAATCCTTGTTGCCTTCCTCCAGGGGCTGATGTCCACACCAGGGGGGTGGGCCAGGCGGTTGGCTCCGCCCACCGAGGAGTTCACAGCCCTGGAGGTGGGAAAAACCAGTCAGTTCAGGGGAGTTAAGAGTTTAGTGGAGAGTAGAAGTGAAGTGGTAGAGGAGCAAGAGAGAGGAGTTAAGGTGGAAGAGAAAGTGACAGTTAAGAACCTGAAGTCGGTCCGGGTGTGTGCCCCGGACTGAGACAGCAAGGTTGACAGACGGCGGTGACCGTCTGCAGGAGAGGCTGATCGGAGGTTGCCGAAAGGACCGTGGACGGGTGGTGGCCCGGCGGTACCGGAGCGGTATACAAAGAGAAGCCAGCACCATTGGCAGGGGCCTTTCGGATCCCGGCAAGGCTAGGAGTCGCCGTAATTTGCCAAATCCGTCAGTGAAGGGGACCTCCGGGTCTCCCAGCAGCAAAGTCCCGATTGAAGGCAACAGTCCAACCGTGAAGGGGAGACACCGCCACCGCCAAGGCACCAGTTTCCCAGGGCCAGCGCCTGCGGGCAAGAAGAGGGGCTCCTCCGGCTCATATCCAAGCTGGGGAGCGGGTTACCGGTGGGAATCCATCGCTACCAACAATCGTTTCTAGGTGCAGGGAAGAGACAGTCACCGCTAACTTGCAGGGAACATCCACACCGCAGCCGTCCGAGGGACCCGTCCAACCGGCCGTTTGTTTACCGTGAACTGTGTCATCTTCCTTGGGCTGAGTGAGTACCTCCGTGCCGTGCGGCACAGCGCTGCCCCTGCGTCCCTGCACCTCCACAGGCCCCATAACCCACCTGTCCACCATTCTAAACCCCCGTCATTGGGCCCCGGGACCACCAAAACCCCCTACCCACGGAGGGGCAAACCAACATCTAGCTGCTCCATACCACCACTCCCGGGATCCCCAGACAGAGCAGCGGTGGTGTCCACACAATCACCACAACCGTGGGTGGCGTCACGGACATTAATCAAATCCCCCACCAACAAATCACCCCTTTCACTCACGGGCGAGGAGCGCCGCTCGAGTCCCCGGGATCCGGCCTATCGCTCGAGCCACCGAGCAGCAGTAGCCGCAGAGCAGCGGCGGCCGGACCCGAGCAGTGGGAGAGCACAGCGTTGACACCCTCGTCCCCGCCCGCGACAGTGTCATCAGCCAACCATTAAACCCTAGTCACCTCTCTCAGTGCCTGATGGACACACCAGGGCGGTGGAGCCAGGCGGTTGTCACGCCCACCGAGGAGTTCAGAGAGCCTGAGGCAGGAAACAGTTGAGTTTGGAGTGGAGTTTGAGAGTGGAGTAGAGGAGGTCAGGCCGGTGTGACAGGCCTGTGACAGACTGACAGGTGCCAGGGTTGGAGCCCGTGCACCTTTAGCTAGGAGCAAAAAGAACCACAGCCACACCATGATTTACCAGATACCTTTGGCTAGGAGGCATACAGTGGCCTCAGCCTGCAGGAGCCGGGAAGATGGCTCGGTGGAACCGTGGTGGACCAGGACAGGGTATTGGCTCGCCGATACCGACCAGGGGAACCGACTCGGAAACCGGAGCACAAAGGGGGGTACTCAGACCCTGAAACGATGTCCAGAATCCACAGGACCGAGTTAATTAACTGATTGCAGTCTGGACTATAGGTCCTTTCCCACCCAAAGTCCCGACTG
Source organism: Anomaloglossus baeobatrachus (assembly GCF_048569485.1). NCBI lineage: Eukaryota > Metazoa > Chordata > Amphibia > Anura > Aromobatidae > Anomaloglossus > Anomaloglossus baeobatrachus. Next base: position 485,542,709 of record NC_134353.1, on the reverse strand, counting down.
AAGACAACAGCCCAACGAGGGGGATAGAAAGCCACCGCACAGGCAGAGAGATCCCACGGGCCAGCGTCTGCGGGCAAAAGGGCTAACTCTCCCGACATCCATGAAGCTGGGGAGCGGGCTCCCGTCACTGAAGCGCAGGCAGTCCACAGATACACAACACGGTGTAGGAAAAAGGCAGAGACCACCAACCGGGTGGGGGACCAGACTGCAGCCGGCTGCGGGCACCGACCACCATCATCTTGGTTTACCAGAGACTCGAGTGTTTCATTCCAATAATGAGTACACCAGTGCCCTCCGGCCGCCCATTTCCCTGCACGGCCAAAGCTCCCTCAACGGGTCCCGGGGCCACCATCCCTGCCCACGGAGGGGTTAACAACTTGCTGCATACCATCTCCCCCGGGTGCCCGTAACTGCAGCGGTGGTGCCTTCCTTCACCACATCCCATGGGTGGCATCACAAACTCAGACACGGCTCCGGCCGTACACCTACGTCCCTCTAAAAAAAGCGCCAGCCCACCTTTCAGATCGAAGTGGACCACGGGGCCTCCGGGTCCGGAGACGCTCGAGCCACCCACCAGCGAGCCCGGATCCGAGCGGCTCGGTTGCAGCTGAACCCTGGGGTGGTGCATTATAATAATGTGCTGCCCCCATGCCAGCAGCCGGTGCTGCTCGGATCCGGATCTACGGTATGGCTCGAGGGGTCCTCCGGACCCGGGGGTCGCGCGGACACTCCGAATGAAAAGGGGACATATTTATACGGCATTGGCTGTAAAATGTCTGTGACGCCACTCACGGTGTATGGTGAGATGTAGCACCCCCGCTGTTGCGGGGCTCCCGGGGATGTTGGGCTGGCAGCTGGATGTTAACCCCTCCGTGGGTAGGGATGGATGTCCCGGGGCCCAATGTCTCTATGCTGAGGATGGTGAGTGCAGGGGCCAGCGCACCCGGCCAGGCCGGGGATGTTACTCATGGTCAAATAAAGCACACAAGTCCTGTGGTAAACCAAGATGATGGTGGCCGCCTGCCGCAGACGGGTGTAGGCAAAAAAACTCCTGCATACAGTCCTGGATGGAGGATGCTGAGCCTTGTAGTTCTGCAGCTGCTGTCTTCTCTCCTGCATACACTATTGGATGAAAGATGCTGAGCCTTGTAGTTCTGCAGCTGCTGTCTGCTCTCTTGCACACACTATTGTATGGAGTGAGCTGAGCCTTGTAATTCTGCTCCCCCTGCGAGACCCCCAGTATACAGTCCTGGATGGAGCATGCTGAGCCTTGTAGTTCTGCAGCTGTCTGCTCTCCTGCATACACTAGTGGAGAATGAAGAACATATTGAAGAAGGTGTGGGGCCCCGAGGTTCGGTGTCGGTGCAGCGGTGCATTACCTTCAGGGACTCCACGCGGCTGGATCTTGTCACAGGTAGGAAATCCTCTATTTTGATTGTCGTGACGCCACTCTCAGAATTGCGGTCAGTGGAGACCGCCACTGCAGGTTAGGGGTGCCTGGGGCTGATAGTAGGTGCAGTCAGTTGTAATAGCCTCCTGAGAGTGAGGCATGCCCCAGGGTCCCGTGTAGGTGTGTGGAACTACAAGTCGCAGAATGACTCACACGCACAAGCAGGATGTCTTTCAGGGGTTTTTACTCACTGATGGTGGCAGGGTGAGTAACCCGGGCGTAGCTGGGATGAACCAGGCTGGAACCAGGTGTCCTTCAGGCTGACTGGTGAGGGTGGCTTCCAACTCGCCTTCCTTAGCCCGTTGTGTTTTGGGGTAACCCCTGCTTGAAGCCCTGCTGGGGTCGCCCAGGGAAGTTGCTGGTGCCTCTCTCCCCTTCTTTTTGGCCCGTTTGCTTGTAGCCTGGACCAGGTCACTCCGGCTGCTTGCCTCCTGTGAGCTATGGGCCCTCACTTTGCTATGTGGCTGCGGACTCTGTGGTGTTGTCTTGGGGGTGTAAAGTGCCCCCTCATGCAGGTTTGGCAAAGGACAGGTGGATCTATCCCTGCACCGGGACCTGTTACCCGTTTGGGCCTGGTATCTCCCTGACAGTCTCCTTACTTTCCACTCCGTTGCTCTCTCTTTAGCCGTGTGTGGATTTCGGGCAGCACTACCAGGTGACCGTTCTCCACCGTCAGTAGTCACTGCGCGTACGTTGTCAGAATTGTGTAGAGCTACAGGGTCTGCTTCTGCCCTCCCTGAACTTCACCACTCAACTGTCTTCGGCTCACTCTTCCCTCCTCTCCTGTTCTTGCCTACGTCACCTAGCAACCAGGCTCTCTACCACACCGCTCGAGTGGAGATGGAGGCTTCGCCCCCTCCTGGGATCCCCAGGGGTCCTCTCAAAGGTAAATGCGTGAGACCTGATCACTATGCGTCTGTGTAGTCACACCTCGGTCAGCCTTCTGGATTACCTGTTTTGTACTGTCCCCAGCATGGGTGCAGTACTCAGTGGTGCCTGACCAGGTCAGGGGCGCCACATTCCCCCTTAGTTATCACCAGCACGTCCTCGGGCTGCAAGACAACATTTTAAAATGCGTAAAACAGTAAAACATGGTAAAACGTTTTAAAACCATCAGGTACCATACATCACCACCCTCCACCCACAAGTCCGTTAACCCACCCTAAACCCTCTCAGGCGGCAGGTCACCGGTTTCTTTTGGTAACCAGGTCTGGGCCATCAGCTTCCCCAGACCTTTCTTCCCATCTGCCTCTCCCGTTGGCCGCGCCTTCAGCCACTTCTGGCAGGATGTAGAGGCGGCTTTCATGGTCTGGTGGTTTCAGGGTATACCTGGCCTGGTGGAGCCGCGCCTTCAGCCTCTTCTGGCAGGATGTAGAGGCGGCCTCCACAGTTGGTGCTGACCAGGTACCCTCTTTGTGGTGGAGAGCCAGGCCCCATAAACAGGCGTGCTCCCTGGTAGTGGTGGTACCTCTGGGGTAACTATAAACACTGCGAGAGTTTGTGGCTATAGCCAGTTCATAGCCTTAAGGTTCATGGGTTAAAGTGTAAAAGGGTTTCTCACACAAGTTCATGTGGGCACGTGCTTAAACTTGAACGTTGCAAAACTTTTCAAACTGCTGTAGTTTTCTTTACTTTTCTCTACTCCATTCCACCAGGGCTTTTGCCTATTGGGCTTTGGCACCTGACATTTTCTATGTTTCTGTCGTCTGTTTCTTTTTCTGTATCCTCATCTTCTGTTGTTGAGATAGCAGGTTTACTGTAGGGATTTCTGGGGCAGGGTGTGACATCTAGTGCGTACCATCCGCGTTCTCCTTGGTGCTTTGTGAATTCTACTGGGTCTCCTATCTGTAGGTTTCTTCCTGGATGTCCTCTAGGTAAATGTGCTCTCACATCTCTTCTGTTCATAAAGATGCCCTCTTTTACACCAGGTGCTACTATAAAGCCATATCCAGACCTTAGATTGAAGTCTTCTACAACTCCTCGACAAAGTGGGCCTCTGACCTGCGATTTGGCCCTTCTCAGGGACCGCTTTTCCTCTAAGTCTCTGGCCGTGACCTCGTCCTTCTCCTCGGGGGACTGCTGTGCAGGTGGATCCCTTATCCTGCTGCGGCGCCGTGTCCTGCGGGCTGGGTCCTGCCTGGCTGCTATCTCACCGCTTGCAGGCTCCCAGGTGAGGTATCTGGACAAATCTTCCTCAGCGGAGGATGTCGGGCTCTCTTCATCCCAGCGGGAGTACGGCAGCATCTCTGGCTCTTGGACTGGTGCTGCATCCACTGCTGATGGCTCTGGGGTCAGCTTCTCAGCTTCCTGGCCTCCCCTCCCCCTTAGTTCTTCTGGGCACTCCTCTTGTGGCAGCGCTAGGGATGGATTTTCATCAGCAGGCCAGGGCGGGGGACCCTTTGGCATGAATGTTGCAGGAGTCTTCCTGTGAGTATGCGGAGGGAGCAGATACCGGTCCACCATCTCCTTTGGGAAGTGGGCCTCTAGATCAGCCTTCAGCTTCCAGTATTCGGGGTCCTCCCCCAGCAGGGACTTCCTAGCAGGGACTTCCTTGGGCTGGGGAGCGGTGTCTGCCCTGACCTGGCAGGCCGGGGTAAATAATTGTACAGTCTTGTCTTGGCGGGCCGAGCCTGGCGTGGCAGCGGCCTGGTCTTGGCGGGTCGAGCCTGGCGTGGCAGCGGCCTGGTCTTGGCGGGCCGAGCAGGGCATCGCTGCGGCGGCCTGGATTGGCGTCGCAGCTGCGATGGGATCTGTGCGGGCCGGGCTGGGCGCTTCTGCGGCCTGGATTGGCGTCGCAGCTGCAGCCGGTCCTTGGCGGGCCGGGCTGGGCATCGTTGCGGCGGCCTGGGCTCGGCGGGCCGCGCCTGGCGTGGCGGCGGCCTGGGTTGGAGTCGCTGCAGGGACCGGATCTTGGCGGGCCGGGCAGGGCATCGCTGCGGCGGCCTGAATTGGTGTCGCAGCTGCGATGGGATCGGTGCAGGCCGGGCTGGGCGTCGCCCCTGCGGCCTGGATTGGCGTCGCAGCTGCAGCCGGTCCTTGGCGGGCCGCACCTGCGGCGTGGAGGAGGGTCGCAGTGGCAGCCGGATCTTTGCGGGCCGGGCTGGGCATCGTTGCGGCGGCCTGGGCTCGGCGGGCCGCACCTGGCGTGGCTGCGGCCTGATTCAGCGTCGCCGCGCCGGGCATCTCCCCAGGGACCGCGGGCATGGCAGCAGGGGTCGGGGCACTCGCGCTGACAGGGGCAACACAGGACTCACCCATCGGTAACATCATCGGGGTCTGAGTCGTCGCCGCTCGGTCTGGCACTCGTCGTGCGGTTCCCCTCTCATAGGCCTGAACCGCTGCAGCCATCTCCAGAAGCTCCGTGCGTCCCTCGCTGATCTGCCATACGACCCTGGCCTCCAGTTGGTCGCAAAACTGGGCAAGTTCCCGATACCACCAGGCAGCGGAGCCTGGCTCTGGGTCTCTGCGTTCAGACGCCATCTCCTCTGCGTCTCCTTCTTCTAGTAGCAGGCTTCTGGCTCCCTTTCTGTCCCGACGTCTCTGAACGCCTCCGCTCTCATCATTTGCGAGGCCAGGACCCTCCAGGGGATCTCTGGGTAGCCACACCTCTTCGTGGGCGGTAACTTCTCCCAGCGCGGGCTGCTGTTGTTTTTCAGCGCGCTTTTCATGGTGGCAATATGGCGGCGCTTCCAATTTTCCAAGCGGACCGCCCAGGCACATGGTCACCTGTCTGAACAGGTCTAGTCCTTATCCTGTTCGTGACGCCAGATGTGTGGGGCCCCGAGGTTCGGTGTCGGTGCAGCGGTGCATTACCTTCAGGGACTCCACGCGGCTGGATCTTGTCACAGGTAGGAAATCCTCTATTTTGATTGTCGTGACGCCACTCTCAGAATTGCGGTCAGTGGAGACCGCCACTGCAGGTTAGGGGTGCCTGGGGCTGATAGTAGGTGCAGTCAGTTGTAATAGCCTCCTGAGAGTGAGGCATGCCCCAGGGTCCCGTGTAGGTGTGTGGAACTAAAAGTCGCAGAATGACTCACACGCACAAGCAGGATGTCTTTCAGGGGTTTTTACTCACTGATGGTGGCAGGGTGAGTAACCCGGGCGTAGCTGGGATGAACCAGGCTGGAACCAGGTGTCCTTCAGGCTGACTGGTGAGGGTGGCTACCAACTCGCCTTCCTTAGCCCGTTGTGTTTTGGGGTAACCCCTGCTTGAAGCCCTGCTGGGGTCGCCCAGGGAAGTTGCTGGTGCCTCTCTCCCCTTCTTTTTGGCCCGTTTGCTTGTAGCCTGGACCAGGTCACTCCGGCTGCTTGCCTCCTGTGAGCTATGGGCCCTCACTTTGCTACGTGGCTGCGGACTCTGTGGTGTTGTCTTGGGGGTGTAAAGTGCCCCCTCATGCAGGTTTGGCAAAGGACAGGTGGATCTATCCCTGCACCGGGACCTGTTACCCGTTTGGGCCTGGTATCTCCCTGACAGTCTCCTTACTTTCCACTCCGTTGCTCTCTCTTTAGCCGTGTGTGGATTTCGGGCAGCACTACCAGGTGACCGTTCTCCCCCGTCGGTAGTCACTGCGCGTACGTTGTCAGAATTGTGTAGAGCTACAGGGTCTGCTTCTGCCCTCCCTGAACTTCACCACTCAACTGTCTTCGGCTCACTCTTCCCTCCTCTCCTGTTCTTGCCTACGTCACCTAGCAACCAGGCTCTCTACCACACCCCTCGAGTGGAGATGGAGGCTTCGCCCCCTCCTGGGATCCCCAGGGGTCCTCTCAAAGGTAAATGCGTGAGACCTGATCACTATGCACCTGTGTAGTCACACCTCGGTCAGCCTTCTGGATTACCTGTTTTGTACTGTCCCCAGCATGGGTGCAGTACTCAGTGGTGCCTGACCAGGTCAGGGGCGCCACAAAGGAAATGACATCAGACCTTTTTTCCTTTTTTTTTTCATCAATTTTTAATGGCATTGTTCACTGTCAAAAAACGCATAAAAACGCAATGAGCAAAAACGCAGCAAAAAACGCACCAAAACGCGGTAAAAATGCATGCTTTTTTGCCTGCGTTTTTTTTGCCGTGGGTGCGTTTTTGTGTGTTTTTTGCCTAATGGTGTCCTGTGGTACCTGACATCAAAATGATAAAGGGGTTTTCTTGTTTTGTTTTTAAGTCAGCCATGGGAAGGGATGCTGATAAGGAGATGACGTCCAAATCGCCAGCCACCTAGAGCTACAGCCAAACAGTGCTCTTAGGTGGGCATCACATCATCTATTCCAGTCTGGTGGAGGCAATTTGAGCGGCAAGGCTGGAGTGGAGGGCAGATTCCTGGGTTAGCAATGTGTTCTTTGTTTCTTTAATCAGCATACCTTATCATGTCTCACATAAAGAAAAAATAAACAAACAAACAACAAAAAACAGCGGGTCCTGGGAATTGTGATTAGCAGCCTCCATAGATTGGACTTGTTTTTCAGTAAATCCCACAGATGCTCAATAAGAGTCGTATCAACACTTTGGAGACATTGTCACATTCTTTAGGTCATTTTTGATGATTTTTGCAGTGTGCCAGTGTGCATTTTTTGACATTCAGAAAAAGAGTGTACTTGATTGAAACATTATTTGGATAGATGGTACGTTTCAAGTAACATCCACATGAAGAGTATGCTGCCCCAGCGCAGAGCGGGGTGCTCGGATCCGGGGGGGTATTCGTGGCTCAAGGAGTCCAGACCCAGACTCGACTCACACTTCTATCTTTTAAAGGGATATTTGTATCGCCCCCGGGTGGGCAGCCGGGCTGCTGCCGCCACTCGAATCCGGATCCGTGGTGGCTCGAGGGGTCTCCGGACACAGGGGTCGCGCGGCCACTCGATTAAAAGAAGGGTGAGAGATATGTACAGAGGGATTTTGGAAAGTTCGTGGAGCCACCCACGGTGCGTGGTAATGTGAGGGACCACCGCTGCCATTGGGCAGCCCGGTGACAATGGTGCGGCAGCCTGATGTTTTACCCCTCCGTGGGTAGGGGGTTTGTGTCCCGGGGCCCATTGGTGATGGATGGTGTTTGGGTTTCGTTGGGGAATAGGTGCAGGGGGTTTCCAATGTATTCACTCAATCCCAGAATAACCCCACCGACAGCTTGTAAACCAAAGTTTTGAGCACCACCGTAGTCTGCGGGGAGCACGACTGGATTCATGCCCCTGGGGTTGTTGTTGGTCTGTGGCCCTATCCCTGGCACCTTAGCCTCGATTGGACCTGTTGGTATGAAACTCTGAGGGTCCCACTCATCCATATGGCTAATGGAGTGAGCTTGCTCTCAGGGTTCACGCGTAGGATTTCTTTGGACTGTAGTGGGAAAGTCCTATACCATCGGTGCGCGAGTACCCCAATTTTGGAGCGGGTTGGGGATGACACTTGAAGTCTTCACCCCCGTCAGGTAAATTACTGGAACACGTGAAGCTACTTTCCAGCCTAGGGTCCACATACCCCGTCGTGTCCTGGCCCCTGCCTGGTGACAACTCAAGGCCGCCGGCTGCCCTCCTCGGCAGTCCGTGCCCCTTGAAACCATTCCCTGCGACCGGGTTCCACTCCTACCAGGCCCAGACCAACGTCTGCCATCTAGTATACAGGAGCTCTCCTCCGTGGCTTCTCCTCACGAGAGCTACTTCACCTCCTCTCTCCTTCACTCTCGCCTCTACACTCTCAACTATCAACTTAACTGTCACTGTCCTCACTTTCTCCTCACCAAACCCCATGTGGGCGGCCCTATTCCTTTCAAGCCCCCCAATGGTGTGTCTGGTAGGTTCAAGTGGAAAGTGTTCCTAGGATTTTAATTGGACTAGCTGTTACCAACACCGGAGGACTGGGATCCATTAACCAAGGAGGGTGGATACTGTACGGGATGGCAGATTGCACAATACCCTGTGACGACCTGATAGGCCAGGGCGTCACATTCCCCCTTGTTTAAACATAGCTCATCCGCGAGCTACAGAATGACAAAAGTTTATTTTGTTTTGCTGGAACTGAAATGAAGATAAATTAACATACTTTTATTTTAACAGGTCCATCCCACACAGGGGAGGTAATGCACTTAGCTTAAAAGAATTTTAGTAATGTTAAGAGTTCGTCGGCCACCGGTGGGACGCTACCGGTTTTACTTGTAACGGAGGCTCAACCTACTCCGTTGCAGCCCCTTCCTGCGACAGTCCAGTCCCAATGTCCCGGATCCCAATAACCTGCCACCCAATCAACTTGTTCCCCCTGGAAACCTAAAGTGTCCGTGACCGGGTTAAGGTCCCGAGTGTTGTGATTTTGACGACTCTGGTTGGCACAGGAGGTGCAACTATTATACAAGACACAAGTTTGTGTTGGTCACGCCAATCCTGTGACCATGGTCCATTTTTACTTAAAATATATAAAACCTTGTAACGGAGACCATGTACTGGTTGTACACACTTTGGCAATTTTTTTAGAAAATCAGGTAACTTTCACTCTTTTCATTAAAAAAACTGGTTTATTCACTAACATTTTCTGTATGAAAATTACAAACTGTGGAAAATACTAAACAAAACACCGATACCTAACATTCTATGACATCGCAACTGTTAGTACTGTAACATTTAACATTCTTAACCCTAGAACGCATATTGGGGTCCTTTTAGGCCCCCCATGCTTACATTTTTGCTATTATCTGCAAAATTACTTTAGTTAGAATTTTGAAACTCCTGGTATTCCTCAAGTATGTTGTTGTTGATAATATTCAGTTGTTCATATAATTTTTTTTATAGGCATTTTGGTGTAATAATGCTTGTTTGGTGAAAACTACATCTGTACGGATTGGGGGCCTTTTAGGCCCCCGCTCTTTTTATCATGTTCTCAGTAGTGTTTGTGTCTCAAGTTACTTTATTTGTACTCAGTAATGCTGGTGGAGGGGCCAGGGTGTGGATAATAACATGTGAGGATGTCATGTGATTTTTGGAGGGAGTGATAACATCTCAGGTCCTTCAGAACACAGTAATGAGCTGTGTATAGAGTACTGAGGACAGTATACACTGTGAGCTAATTGCTGAAGGACCTGTGATAAGATAAGCACTTGAGAGGAAGTCTGATTCAGTTTCTGTTTCTAAGAAGCTTGCAAAGGGTAGAGCTTGTGAGCCACAAAAATCCAGAGAATTGTAAACCACCTAAAAGTATAAGGGTATGTTGCGTTCTCTGCAGTGCAGAAAAGAACGCACCCTCTGGCAGACTGGACACTGCATTTGTAAAAAAAAATGCATCCACAATGCATGCATTTTGGATGCTTTTTCCATACATTTTGCATGCGTTTTGGTTGCATTTTTGACAGTGCGTTCCCCCGGCAATTCAGCTCTGCTACATGCTGGCTGACAGCACACACAGACAGAGTCACGCGATGAGAATGAACTCGGGTGAACTTCACCGCACTTCATTGTCATACCGCGGCTCTGTCTGTGTGTGGCGTCCTGATTAGCGGTCACCCGTGAAGGACTCACCGATGACCGCTAATCCCCTGAGTGACTGAAGTGAGCAGCGCGATTAGCGCTGGCGTCACTCAGGTTACCCACGGCAAACTGGAGTCCTCCACCCGAGACCGCAACTTACCTGTGACTTCATCGCTGATAGCACAGACAGAGATTGACTAACAGAGAGAGACTGAAAAGACCTGTGTTTTGCTTGTCAAATAAGCATGCGGAACGCAACAAAAATGCAGTCCAAGTGCATTTTGGTTGCGTTTTGACCCACATCATTGATTTCAATGGGTGGAGAACGCAGCTACAACGCACAAAAGAAGTGACATGCTGCTTGTTTTCCGCAGCGATTTTGGGCAACCAAAACGCTGCGTTTACAAACGCAGTGTGTGCATTGATTTTTCGGCTTTCTCATAGACTTTGCTGGGGAAGCTGAACGCATGCAATTTGGCACTGAAAACGCTGCAGTTCAAAACGCAGCATTTCCGCGGAAAAAAAACGCAACGTGCGCACATAGCCAAAAAGGAAAGAGCTGCTGAGGGTGAGAGGAAGAAGGGGGGACTTTACACTTACAGTGTGTCACACACAAGCAAAGAGTGGACAACCCTGATTGTGTTCATTGTTTTTTCTTTTAGTTTGCTAACATCCAGTCAGCAATGGCACACTCTTCCTCCAAGCGTCTGACTGACCAAGAGATTGAAGCGATTATGTTTCAAAGCGATGATGAAAGTGAACTATCTTTGTCTGATGAAGAATACCTGCCACCAGCTAATCAAACATCCTCATCCAGTGATTATTCTGATGATGAAGAAGTGAATACGGTGGATCCTCAAGAAGTGATAAGTAGAACATCTAAAACGAATGTTTTTTGGGACAGTAATCCTACATTGGTTGGACATTCTCCAATACACAATATTGTGAGACAGGCTCAAGGAGCTGTGGGAAGTCCCAGTTACTTTACCCCTAAAGATGTATTCTGTACTTATTTTTCTGACAATATTGCAGAAGAGGTCCTTTTATGTTCAAACCTAGAAGGAAGACGTATCGCTTCTGCAAAAAATAAGTCCTGGAAAAATATCTCAAAAGAGGAACTTTATGCATATATTGGAATTTTAGGAGGGCTTTACACGTTGCAACATCGCTAACAATTGCTAGCGATTTCCAGCGCGATAGTACCCGCCCCTGTCGCACATGCGATATGTGGTGATTGCTGCTATAGCGAACACTATCGCTATGGCAGCTTCACACGCACATACCTGCTCGGCAACGTCGCTGTGACTGCCAAACAATCCCTCCTTCAAGGGGGAGGTGCGTTCGGCGTCACAGCGACGTCACTAATCGGCCGGCCAATAGAAGCGGAGGGGCGGAGATGAGCGGGACATAACATCCCGCCCACCTTCTCCCTTCCGCATTGCCGTCGGGACGCAGGTAAGGAGATGTTTGTCGTTCCTGCGGGTTTACACACAGCGATGTGTGGAGTTGCAGGAACGACAAACAACATCGTACCTGCGGTCGAACCGACATTATAGAAATGAATGACATTACACAAATCAGCGATATTGTACTCTTCTGTGCTCGTTCATCATCGCACCTAGGATTTACATGTTGCGTTGGATATGCGTCACTAATGGCGTAACCCCAACGATATATCGGTAGCGATGTTGCAACAAGTAAAGCCCCCCTTACTGCTGGCAGGGAGTCAAAAATCGTATGATGTCCCAATACGAGAATTATTTCTGGACCCACTTTCTGATCCACACTATAAGGTGACAATGGCAGTGGGCAGATATGAGGAAATTAGAAGAATCATTCACTTCCTCATTCCCTGTCTGTCTCTGTCTCTCTCATTCCTAGTCTGTCTCTGTCTCTCTCATTCCATGTCTGTCTGTCTCTCTGATTCTCTGTTTGTCTCTGTCTCTCTCATTGCCTGTCTGTCTCTGTCTCTCTCATTCATTGTCTGTCTCTGTCTCTTTCATTCCATGTCTGTCTCTGTCTCTCTCATTCCCAGTCAGTCTCTCAGTCTCTGTCTCTCTCATTCCCTGTCTGTCTCTGTCTCTCTTATTCCCAGTCAGTCTCTGTCTCTCTCATTCCCAGTCAGTCTCTTTCTTTCTCATTCCCAGTCACTCTCTGTCTCTTTCATTCCCTGTCTGTCTCTCTCTCATTCCATCTGCCTCTGTATCTAAACAGAAATCATATTACCTCACACAGAAGCTTCTTATACTAAGAATGTCCCTTTTGCCTATAGCAACCAATCACAGCTCCTATTAATGACCTGTGGCTTTCAGCTGCATTGACGTTAACATAAGGAGGGTTTTTGGTGAATAACTGTAAAGCGCGGGGTTAAATTTTCCGCTCAAAACATAGTTTATGACGTTCCCTGAGTCCCATGAGGCGTCTGTGCAAAATATTGTGATTGTAAATGACACGGTGCATATTCATTTAGCAAACACACTCTCACACACACACACACACACACACACACACACATTCTGTTTTATATATTAGATATACACATATGGCTGACGATTCTGTCTGGGGCTCTGTTCTGTTGTTGTGTCTCTCAGTAATCACACTCAGTGGAGATCTTCAGGCTATTTCTTAGGTGGTATTGTCCACCATTATTGGTGGTATTGTCTCCCTGCTGCCTGCATTCTGTTTGCAGTACCAGCGAGTTCCCACTTGCTTGTGAACACATACAAGAAGAGAGACCCCTAGAGGCCCCTAGAGGCCATACAGCATATACATATTGCTACATCCTTTCTCTTTAAACAAGAAGAACAATCAAACTTAATAAACACAAAAGTTAATCTGACCAAGTAAAAGAGAATTATAATATATACAGTTAGATATAATCCTTGAGGTGCGCAGGCTTTCTGATCATTCTGCAGCCCTGGTAACATAAGAAGAGTCAATGTCCACCTCTGGTAGTTGTTCTGATTCTGGTAATATGCCTTCTGATATTGCCTGTCTCTGGTTAACAGTCACACCCTGATGGTCAGCAGTCACTGTTGGTACTTGGCTTGGACTTGCTGCCTCGTTATCTTGGGTATCAGGATATTGTTCAAAAGGCCAAGAATCATCTTGTTCTTGTGTTTTCCTCAAATATCTCCTATTTCTCCTTGGGCTTCTTCCGTCTTCTGTTACAATTTCGTAAGACCGAGGTCCTAGTTTCAGGATAACCTTTGCCTTTTGCCAATGTCTGTCGTATTTGCTGCTTGGCTGCAGCCGTATGTTGTCATTCCTCTGGAGATCTGGCAGATCCTTTGTAGATTTATTGTAATAGAAAGCTTGCCTATCTTGATTTTTCTTTAGTTGAGCTTTGATGTTTCCCACCAACTTTGGCTTTAACAGATGACTAGCGGTTGGTATGAGTGTCTTTGTACGTCTACTCATGAGCCTCTGTGGCGGACTGCTGCCTATGCCTTGGGTGGGTGTGTTTCTATGATCCAGTATAGACAGATATACATCAGTACCTGCCTGTTTTGCTTTTTTAAGGAGTCTTTTGGCCGTTTTTACTGCGGACTCTGCTTTTCCATTACTCTGTGGATATCTTGGAGAAGACGTCTGGTGTTCAAATTCCCATCTCTTGCTGAAAGTTTTAAACTCTTCGGAAGTAAACTGAGCAGCATTGTCAGAGAACACGATATCTGGAATGCCATACCTGGCAAAATGGGCCTTGAGTTTTTTAATCACTGTTCTCGCCCTTGTGTCCTGTAACAAATCAATCTCCCAAAAGTTAGATAAATAGTCCACTGTAATCAGGTATTCTTTATCATTCCATGTGAACACATCTGTTCCAATTTTTGACCAAGGCCTTTGTGGAATTTCATGAGGTTGCAATGTCTCCTTTTGTTGCTTATCACTGCAGGATGCACATATTTCACATTGTGCTATATACCGTATTTTTCGGACCATAAGACGCACTTTTTTTCCTCCAAATTTGGGAGGAAAGTGTGGGTTGCGTCTTATGGTCTGAAGCTGCGGGGTAGGGAGCTGTGGGGAGTCCGCGCTGTGGAGTGGGATCACAGGAGGCAGGGAGGGTCGCTGCTGCAGGATGCCGGTGGCTGGAGAAACCACGTGTGCCCGCTGCTTAAAGTAAACGAATATTCATTAGCTGCTCCCCGCCCACCTCTCTCTGCAGTCAGCGGGTGTGAGGAGCAGCTAATGAATACTTGTTTAATGTAAACAGCGGTCACACGTGGGAGCTCCAGACGCCGGCTTCCTGCAGAGGCTGCAGAGACTGTGTGTCTGCTGTTTAGGAGGCAGGGAGCAGGGGGCCGCTGCAGTTATGTCTGGCCCGGGGGAAGTGCAGATCGGCATACCTCCACAGCACAGCCGCAGTCTCTGTGCTGAGGGCTCAAATTACTTTCACTTTGTTTCTGCCTCTGCTCTAGAAACGAAGTCTCTCGTAACAGCAGGACCTGCAATGATGTAATGAAGAGGGGTGGGCCAGAGCAGCAAAGTGCCCGCCTCTTCATTACATCACTGCAGGTCCTTGAGATATGGGAGACTTTGTTTGTAATGCCAGGATCAAAATGAAGCATTGTGAGCATCACATCAGTACAAGTAAGGCAATAAATAATATATAAAGGCATTACTGCACACTTGGATGGGGTTGGATCATATACACACACACACACACACACACACACACAGTATATAACTATATATATATACACACACACACACAGTATATAACTCTATATATACACACACACACAGTATATAACTATATATATATATATATATATACACAAACACACAGTATATAACTATATATACACACACATACACAGTATATAACTCTATATATATACACACACACACACACACAATAACTATATATACATACATACATACACACACACACACACCAGATTGGAGGATCACACATATAATGATGGGGAACATACATATTCCACGAAGGGGGCCATATATACCTGGAAGGTACCCAGATTGGGGGAAATGAGGACAGAATTTGGGGATATTATTACCTCAATAACACTGTCAGCAGTAAAATAACAGTGTGTCATGACCACATTCTTTTACTTTAATTTTATTTATTTTTTTCTATCTTTTCCTCCTCTAAAACAAGAGTGCGTCTTATAGTCCGGTGCGTCTTATAGTCCGAAAAATACGGTAGTTTTTAATGTGGTCATTCATTCCTGGCCAATAAATAGATTCTCTTGCTCGCCGTAGACATCCTTCCCTGCCTAAGTGCGAAGAGTGCAGTGTTTCTAGTATGTCTCTTCTGAGTGCTTCTGGTATAACAGCTCTGTCTCCTTTAAAGATGATTCCTTGCTGCACTGACAGTTCATCTCTTATGTGGAAGAATGGAGAAACTTCCCTAGGCACATGCTGATTGTATTTTGGCCAGCCCTGCAAGATGACAGTCTTTAAGATCTGGAGTATTTTATCCTTCTCTGTACAAGTCTGTATTTGCTTAAACTTGTCTTTTGACACCGCCAGAAAGTCACACATATTGATGGTTTCAATTTCATTCTCCTCATCATTTGTGACAGGTAGGTATGCTCTGCTTAGAATATCTGCAATCAGTAAGTCTCTTCCTGGACAGTAACAGATGTCAAAATCGTATTTCTAAAGTCGTAACAGCATGCGCTGTAGTCTCTTTGGGGCATTTAGTAGTGGTTTCTTTGTAATGCTCTGCTCTCCAATGGCTTGTGATCAGACTGCACTGTTACTCGTCGACCATAGGTGTACTGGTGAAACTTCTCCATCCCAAATACCACAGCCAGTAACTCCTTCTCAATCTGAGCATATCCCTGCTCTGTTGTTGTTAGGGCTCTGCTTGCAAGTGTGATTGGCTGTTTGTTCTGCATTAGTGTAGCTCCAAGGCCTTTTTCTGAAGCATCACATTGTACCACCACTTCTCGATCTGGGTCGAAATACTTCAGGGTTGCTGCATCTACAATAGCCTTCTTTACTGACCGGAAAGCAGTTTTCTGGTTTTCTGTCCATTCCCAGAGCACATCTTTGTGGGTTAGCTGTCTCAGTGGCTCACACATATCTGACAGATGCTTGCAAAACTTGGAGAGATAATTTACCATGCCCAGAAATCGTTGAATTACACACAAATCAGTTGGGGTTGGCAAATCTTGAATTGCTCTCACCTTTTCTGGATCCACTTTTACACCATTTGAAGTCAGGAAGGTAAGAAACAGGGAACAGATATACATTATATATAATTATAGAATTCTATTCATCAAAACGGACTACGTGTGAGGGCAAATCGCATGAAAAAGTGAAAAACGAGAAGAGGAAGGCGATCATAAAAGCCCAGACACAATATAGCATATAAATCAATTTTTATTTATTATCAAATATAATTAATTATTAGTGCAGGCAATGGTAGGGAACAACAAAATATGCATGGTATACATTAAACTCAAGACAGGACCAAGTCATAATATAGTGTATTTCATAGAAAATCATATAAATCTACAAGCACTCTCATAGTTTCAATCACTCCCACTAATCTTTTGTCCAGAATATAGCATAATTTAGCAAGACAACTATCATCAACCCCCACTAAGATTTTATTACTTATGGCTAATTCAAGCCAGTAAGTACGGACTGGCGATCAAATTGGATATAAACCGCAATTAAAGATGGTTATATATCATGGTTGAATATATCAATACATATGTAAGCACAACAACAATACAATTATGACCAATTATATCACAATATATGTATATCATCTCTAGTATAGATGAAAAACATTCTGCCAGATCCAGGCTTACAAACCATGTAAATTTGCGGTGAGATAATAAACGTCCGTATTACTGGCTTTCCCCACTGGAGGTCACTATATTGTGGATATATTACCACATTACTCGCCTAGAAGCCATCCAGGCTTCAGGCATAAGATAACCACTGACACATCCAGGTGACAATACGTGTCTCCCCATAACCAAACTCAAGACGATCATCAGTTGGTAATCATAACCATAGGGAGCATAAGAGAGCAATAAACTTTACCTGTCAGGAGCCGAGAAACACCTGACACGTGTTTCGATAGACTCTTCATCAGGGAGCGTGTCTTAAATGCCCAGAAGGGAGGTTTAAATAGTGCCCACCTCCAATCGCCATGAGGAACCTATTATGACGCATAGAGCATCACAGTGACTCACCGGCTCCCGACCAGCGGCCGCGTCACGGGTCAGCCCGCCCAGGCACATGACGTGCCTCAGGCAGGGAGGAGCCGTAAAGATACAGCACACTGGGTGAGAGCCGGAACACCACGGCATCCATGCGTACAGGGACCAGGCGAAAATAGAGACCCTATTAGTCGGGTAATCACGTACTTATGTTCTCAGTGATAACAATACAAAAATAAACGACAAAAAACAAAAGACAAATGTCCCATAGTTAGTGAATTAACATCTCAGCATATAAGAATAGTCGATCCTATTATAAATCATGGAATGACACATAGTTAAGGTTTGAATGGACACAGACGTTTAAGGGAGCAAACAACTATCATATATCATATATATATATACATATATTTATATACGGTCTGGGCACAAATGATATATCCAATCGACCTTAAAATAAATACAACAATATAATGGCAAGCATCATTTATATATAACAAATCAGCAGGGTGAAGAGGTCTCCCATCTTAAACATATCTGGAGCTCAGGCTGTGTAGAAATCCACATAAATGGCTGATTCATTACAAGTCCACATCCTCCAGACTGCAGAAGATTATCCCTTCAAATATTGCTTAGCTCCAAATATTGTCAACAGAATATCACCATTTCGGTATCCATCCAAACCAGTCACAAATATCACCGACAAACAATCTCTTCATGGATCAACTATATTACCTTAAAACATAATATAGAAACAAAAAGGGGGCAATTAGACAAAAATTAATTACACCGTAAAAACAAAACCAGCATAAAAGGCAAATAGTTAGATATTAAGTTGCACAACACCAAGTCTTCTCAGACCTAACCTTCAACTTATACTATAGGAACGATGCAAAGCTAATGTTCTCATTGAGGCCAGATGAACACACCGTACCAAGTGTGTATATCCATCTGGCCTCAAGATGAGCAAGGCGCCTACTGACTTCGCCACCTCGTACACCTAGATCTACCTGATCAATACCCCTCACCCTAAGCAACCTACTATTGCAGGCATGGTAGTTACGAAAATGCTTCGGGATAGTTTTGAGACTTGCAACGTCAAGCTCGTCACGGGCCGCCTCAATCCCCAACACATGCTCACGAACTCGTACCTTCAACTGACGTATAGTAAGACCAATATAGATCTTCGGGCAAGGGCAGGTAGCATAGTATATTACTGCCCTTGAACTACACGTGATTCTTTTTTTGATCTGATACGTACGTGTGTTCTTAACGTCAGTGAAGGTACTCTCGCGGCATATGTTGGGGCAGGCTACATAATCCCCACACGGAAAACATCCCATTTTTTGATTAGTTTTGAAAGTATTTAAGAAGGTCTTATCAGTCTCAACACCCTCATAGTGACTATGAATAAGATGGTCACGTAGGTTCCTAGACCTACGCATAGTAATAGAAAGATGTTCCGGAATGATTTTCTTTAGGGTTGCATCAGCCTGCAAAATGGGCGAAGCCCTATCAAGACATTCCCGTATCAAGGGGATCTGGGAGTTGTAATTCGTAATAAAACGAATCTGATCAGTAGGTACCGGCTTAGGAGAGGGATACAGAAGTGAGCTCCTTGAGGAATATTTAGCTCTATGGTAGGCTTTTTTAATAATTCTTCTGCTGTATCCCCTCTCTTTAAATCTTTCCATTAGAGCCGAGGCCTGTTTCTCAAAGTCTTTATCAGAGGAACATATCCTCCTTAATCGGAGGAACTGTCCAATTGGTACGGACTTGATCATAAATTGTGGATGTGATGATGACGCATGAAGGAGCATATTTGTTGAGGTCGGCTTCCGATATAAGTCAGTTTGTAGAACATCATCAGAATCCCTTCAAACCAGAACATCCAGGAACTCAATTTCATCAGATGACCACTTGAAAGTGACCTTAATGTTGCGCCTACTTGAATTCACTCCCTCCATAAACAAATTAAGTTCCTCAATAGACTCCTGCCAGATGAGGAAGACATCATCGATGTACCGCGCCCAAAAGAGAACGCGGTCCATCAACGGCTTCCCATCTGCCAGAAGAAGGTCCCTCTCCCACAGCCCCAGGAATAAATTAGCATATGCTGGGGCGAAAGCCGCCCCCATTGCAGTACCCTGGTGCTGTAGGCAGAAGGACCGTAAAAAAATAAAGAAATTGTGGGTGAAGGAGAATTCAAGCAAGCGCAACACAAGGTCACACATGTCAGATGGCATATTCGTGGAATCCAGATAGAATTTTGTGGCATTAATCCCATCCTCATGTACTATGCTAGTATAGAGGGACTCAACATCCCCCGTAACTACCAGAGTGTTCTTACCTATAGCGAGGCCATCAATCTTTCTGAGAAAGTCACCAGTGTCTTTTGTGTAAGACGGAAGACTTTCCACCAAAGGTTGAAGAATAGAGTCCACCCATCGATTAACTTTCTCAAGAAAATTGCCACACCCCGATATTATTGGTCTCCCAGGGGGTGTGGTGGCACTCTTGTGTAATTTAGGCAACAAATAGAATGTTGCAATGGTGGGTTCAGTCACCAACAATGCTGCGGCCAGGTCTTTTTCAATAACACCGTCATCTGTGGCCTTACTAATGATCTTTTTCAGTTGAAGAAGAAAAGAAGAGAGAGGATTGTACGTAAGCTTTTTATAACACACCGTATTCTTCAGGTGTCTAAAGGCTTCTCTCTCGTACATATGAGTAGGCCAGACGACTAAGTTGCCGCCTTTATCTGCTGGTTTCAGCACAACATCTGGAAGTTTTTTGAGTTCCTGGAGTCTAGTTCGTTCAATTTTTGTCAAATTGTCATCAGTTATATTCCGAGGAATTTTTTCTAATTCCATAGTTACCACCTTCACAAATAATTCAACATTTGTGCATGTTGATAATGGAAGGAATTTTTTAGAGCGAGGCCTAATCGAGGGGGGGGATCTTACCTCCAACAGCTGTGTCATGTTCAATGGCCAACTCTTGGAGGATCTTTATCGCACCCTGTTCTTTCTCTGTGGGGAATAAAGCATGTACATTTTCATCAAAGAAATATTTCTTAAAGATGATCGACCTCGCAAAAATATGGAGATCCTTAATCACTGAGAACAGGTCAAAACTAGCACTAGGGGAAAAAGATAACCCCTTTTCCAAAATCCTCAAATTAGTCTCAGATAACTGATATGAGCTGAGGTTAATTACCTTGTTGTCCTGTTTTCGGTGTCCAAATACATTCTGATTATAATAGGGTCTGCGACTAGATCCCACTCCTCCATCAAGTCTCGCCCCTGAACGCGTGGTAATAACTGATGTTGAAGATTCAGAAACATCTGACGACAAGGATGATACCGAAGGGGTCCTAATAGGTGCTGCCATACCATCACTAGGTCTTCTCCATGCATATATAAGTTTTTTCTAGAGATCATTTAGATCTCTATTCAACTTACTAGTTTGAGTCACGTGGGTCTACTTAACAACTTGCTCAAGTTTTTTTGTTAATATTTCATCATAGTTTTTTAGCTTATCCTCTGGACATTGCGATCTGAACTCGACCTGTTTTTGGTCGAGTATTTTGTCCAGTTTATTTAGTGATGAGGTGTCCAATTCAATCAATAGTTGTATTAGAGTATTGGAGCATTTATTGCAAGTATCTTCCCACTTTTCAATAAATGACTCATCATCCACGAATACGGAGGCCTCTAGGTATAAGATTTTTTGCTACATAACGTTTCAGCAGGGCGCGGTTCCACCAGAGGCGCGTGCGTTTAATAATCATGCGCTGTATATTAGAAAAAAGGTCATCAAGACCGGGAGTGTCCTCATTAGTTATGCCAGTAGTTGGCCCTCCAAATACCTGCTCAACTTGGTTAACCCAAGTGTTTTCAATCGCTTTGTAGTCCATCACTGTAAGGGGACCTGTGCTAAACACAGTAAAATAGGTAAGGAAGGTAAGAAACAGTGAACAGATATACATTATATATAATTATAGAATTCTATTCATCAAAATGGACTACGTGTGAGGGCAAATCACATGAAAAAGTGAAAAACGAGAAGAGGAAGGCGATCATAAAAGCCCAGACACAATATAGCATATAAATCAATTTTTATTTATTATCAAATATAATTAATTATTAGTGCAGGCAATGGTAGGGAACAACAAAATATGCATGGTATACATTAAACTCAAGACAGGACCAAGTCATAATATAGTGTATTTCATAGAAAATCATATAAATCTACAAGCACTCTCATAGTTTCAATCACTCCCACTAATCTTTTGTCCAGAATATAGCATAATTTAGCAAGACAACTATCATCAACCCCCACTAAGATTTTATTACTTATGGCTAATTCAAGCCAGTAAGTACGGACTGGCGATCAAATTGGATATAAACCGCAATTAAAGATGGTTATATATCATGGTTGAATATATCAATACATATGTAAGCACAACAACAATACAATTATGACCAATTATATCACAATATATGTATATCATCTCTAGTATAGATGAAAAACATTCTGCCAGATCCAGGCTTACAAACCATGTAAATTTGCGGTGAGATAATAAACGTCCGTATTACTGGCTTTCCCCACTGGAGGTCACTATATTGTGGATATATTACCACATTACTCGCCTAGAAGCCATCCAGGCTTCAGGCATAAGATAACCACTGACACATCCAGGTGACAATACGTGTCTCCCCATAACCAAACTCAAGACGATCATCAGTTGGTAATCATAACCATAGGGAGCATAAGAGAGCAATAAACTTTACCTGTCAGGAGCCGAGAAACACCTGACACGTGTTTCGATAGACTCTTCATCAGGGAGCGTGTCTTAAATGCCCAGAAGGGAGGTTTAAATAGTGCCCACCTCCAATCGCCATGAGGAACCTATTATGACGCATAGAGCATCACAGTGACTCACCGGCTCCCGACCAGCGGCCGCGTCACGGGTCAGCCCGCCCAGGCACATGACGTGC
Source organism: Anomaloglossus baeobatrachus (assembly GCF_048569485.1). NCBI lineage: Eukaryota > Metazoa > Chordata > Amphibia > Anura > Aromobatidae > Anomaloglossus > Anomaloglossus baeobatrachus. The sequence continues at coordinate 485,520,672 of NC_134353.1, read as the reverse complement.
CTCAGGCAGGGAGGAGCCGTAAAGATACAGCACACTGGGTGAGAGCCGGAACACCACGGCATCCATGCGTACAGGGACCAGGCGAAAATAGAGACCCTATTAGTCGGGTAATCACGTACTTATGTTCTCAGTGATAACAATACAAAAATAAACGACAAAAAACAAAAGACAAATGTCCCATAGTTAGTGAATTAACATCTCAGCATATAAGAATAGTCGATCCTATTATAAATCATGGAATGACACATAGTTAAGGTTTGAATGGACACAGACGTTTAAGGGAGCAAACAACTATCATATATCATATATATATATACATATATTTATATACGGTCTGGGCACAAATGATATATCCAATCGACCTTAAAATAAATACAACAATATAATGGCAAGCATCATTTATATATAACAAATCAGCAGGGTGAAGAGGTCTCCCATCTTAAACATATCTGGAGCTCAGGCTGTGTAGAAATCCACATAAATGGCTGATTCATTACAAGTCCACATCCTCCAGACTGCAGAAGATTATCCCTTCAAATATTGCTTAGCTCCAAATATTGTCAACAGAATATCACCATTTCGGTATCCATCCAAACCAGTCACAAATATCACCGACAAACAATCTCTTCATGGATCAACTATATTACCTTAAAACATAATATAGAAACAAAAAGGGGGCAATTAGACAAAAATTAATTACACCGTAAAAACAAAACCAGCATAAAAGGCAAATAGTTAGATATTAAGTTGCACAACACCAAGTCTTCTCAGACCTAACCTTCAACTTATACTATAGGAACGATGCAAAGCTAATGTTCTCATTGAGGCCAGATGAACACACCGTACCAAGTGTGTATATCCATCTGGCCTCAAGATGAGCAAGGCGCCTACTGACTTCGCCACCTCGTACACCTAGATCTACCTGATCAATACCCCTCACCCTAAGCAACCTACTATTGCAGGCATGGTAGTTACGAAAATGCTTCGGGATAGTTTTGAGACTTGCAACGTCAAGCTCGTCACGGGCCGCCTCAATCCCCAACACATGCTCACGAACTCGTACCTTCAACTGACGTATAGTAAGACCAATATAGATCTTCGGGCAAGGGCAGGTAGCATAGTATATTACTGCCCTTGAACTACACGTGATTCTTTTTTTGATCTGATACGTACGTGTGTTCTTAACGTCAGTGAAGGTACTCTCGCGGCATATGTTGGGGCAGGCTACATAATCCCCACACGGAAAACATCCCATTTTTTGATTAGTTTTGAAAGTATTTAAGAAGGTCTTATCAGTCTCAACACCCTCATAGTGACTATGAATAAGATGGTCACGTAGGTTCCTAGACCTACGCATAGTAATAGAAAGATGTTCCGGAATGATTTTCTTTAGGGTTGCATCAGCCTGCAAAATGGGCGAAGCCCTATCAAGACATTCCCGTATCAAGGGGATCTGGGAGTTGTAATTCGTAATAAAACGAATCTGATCAGTAGGTACCGGCTTAGGAGAGGGATACAGAAGTGAGCTCCTTGAGGAATATTTAGCTCTATGGTAGGCTTTTTTAATAATTCTTCTGCTGTATCCCCTCTCTTTAAATCTTTCCATTAGAGCCGAGGCCTGTTTCTCAAAGTCTTTATCAGAGGAACATATCCTCCTTAATCGGAGGAACTGTCCAATTGGTACGGACTTGATCATAAATTGTGGATGTGATGATGACGCATGAAGGAGCATATTTGTTGAGGTCGGCTTCCGATATAAGTCAGTTTGTAGAACATCATCAGAATCCCTTCAAACCAGAACATCCAGGAACTCAATTTCATCAGATGACCACTTGAAAGTGACCTTAATGTTGCGCCTACTTGAATTCACTCCCTCCATAAACAAATTAAGTTCCTCAATAGACTCCTGCCAGATGAGGAAGACATCATCGATGTACCGCGCCCAAAAGAGAACGCGGTCCATCAACGGCTTCCCATCTGCCAGAAGAAGGTCCCTCTCCCACAGCCCCAGGAATAAATTAGCATATGCTGGGGCGAAAGCCGCCCCCATTGCAGTACCCTGGTGCTGTAGGCAGAAGGACCGTAAAAAAATAAAGAAATTGTGGGTGAAGGAGAATTCAAGCAAGCGCAACACAAGGTCACACATGTCAGATGGCATATTCGTGGAATCCAGATAGAATTTTGTGGCATTAATCCCATCCTCATGTACTATGCTAGTATAGAGGGACTCAACATCCCCCGTAACTACCAGAGTGTTCTTACCTATAGCGAGGCCATCAATCTTTCTGAGAAAGTCACCAGTGTCTTTTGTGTAAGACGGAAGACTTTCCACCAAAGGTTGAAGAATAGAGTCCACCCATCGATTAACTTTCTCAAGAAAATTGCCACACCCAGATATTATTGGTCTCCCAGGGGGTGTGGTGGCACTCTTGTGTAATTTAGGCAACAAATAGAATGTTGCAATGGTGGGTTCAGTCACCAACAATGCTGCGGCCAGGTCTTTTTCAATAACACCGTCATCTGTGGCCTTACTAATGATCTTTTTCAGTTGAAGAAGAAAAGAAGAGAGAGGATTGTACGTAAGCTTTTTATAACACACCGTATTCTTCAGGTGTCTAAAGGCTTCTCTCTCGTACATATGAGTAGGCCAGACGACTAAGTTGCCGCCTTTATCTGCTGGTTTCAGCACAACATCTGGAAGTTTTTTGAGTTCCTGGAGTCTAGTTCGTTCAATTTTTGTCAAATTGTCATCAGTTATATTCCGAGGAATTTTTTCTAATTCCATAGTTACCACCTTCACAAATAATTCAACATTTGTGCATGTTGATAATGGAAGGAATTTTTTAGAGCGAGGCCTAATCGAGGGGGGGGATCTTACCTCCAACAGCTGTGTCATGTTCAATGGCCAACTCTTGGAGGATCTTTATCGCACCCTGTTCTTTCTCTGTGGGGAATAAAGCATGTACATTTTCATCAAAGAAATATTTCTTAAAGATGATCGACCTCGCAAAAATATGGAGATCCTTAATCACTGAGAACAGGTCAAAACTAGCACTAGGGGAAAAAGATAACCCCTTTTCCAAAATCCTCAAATTAGTCTCAGATAACTGATATGAGCTGAGGTTAATTACCTTGTTGTCCTGTTTTCGGTGTCCAAATACATTCTGATTATAATAGGGTCTGCGACTAGATCCCACTCCTCCATCAAGTCTCGCCCCTGAACGCGTGGTAATAACTGATGTTGAAGATTCAGAAACATCTGACGACAAGGATGATACCGAAGGGGTCCTAATAGGTGCTGCCATACCATCACTAGGTCTTCTCCATGCATATATAAGTTTTTTCTAGAGATCATTTAGATCTCTATTCAACTTACTAGTTTGAGTCACGTGGGTCTACTTAACAACTTGCTCAAGTTTTTTTGTTAATATTTCATCATAGTTTTTTAGCTTATCCTCTGGACATTGCGATCTGAACTCGACCTGTTTTTGGTCGAGTATTTTGTCCAGCTTATTTAGTGATGAGGTGTCCAATTCAATCAATAGTTGTATTAGAGTATTGGAGCATTTATTGCAAGTATCTTCCCACTTTTCAATAAATGACTCATCATCCACGAATACGGAGGCCTCTAGGTATAAGATTTTTTGCTACATAACGTTTCAGCAGGGCGCGGTTCCACCAGAGGCGCGTGCGTTTAATAATCATGCGCTGTATATTAGAAAAAAGGTCATCAAGACCGGGAGTGTCCTCATTAGTTATGCCAGTAGTTGGCCCTCCAAATACCTGCTCAACTTGGTTAACCCAAGTGTTTTCAATCGCTTTGTAGTCCATCACTGTAAGGGGACCTGTGCTAAATACAGTAAAATAGGTAAGGAAGGTAAGAAACAGTGAACAGATATACATTATATATAATTATAGAATTCTATTCATCAAAATGGACTACGTGTGAGGGCAAATCACATGAAAAAGTGAAAAACGAGAAGAGGAAGGCGATCATAAAAGCCCAGACACAATATAGCATATAAATCAATTTTTATTTATTATCAAATATAATTAATTATTAGTGCAGGCAATGGTAGGGAACAACAAAATATGCATGGTATACATTAAACTCAAGACAGGACCAAGTCATAATATAGTGTATTTCATAGAAAATCATATAAATCTACAAGCACTCTCATAGTTTCAATCACTCCCACTAATCTTTTGTCCAGAATATAGCATAATTTAGCAAGACAACTATCATCAACCCCCACTAAGATTTTATTACTTATGGCTAATTCAAGCCAGTAAGTACGGACTGGCGATCAAATTGGATATAAACCGCAATTAAAGATGGTTATATATCATGGTTGAATATATCAATACATATGTAAGCACAACAACAATACAATTATGACCAATTATATCACAATATATGTATATCATCTCTAGTATAGATGAAAAACATTCTGCCAGATCCAGGCTTACAAACCATGTAAATTTGCGGTGAGATAATAAACGTCCATATTACTGGCTTTCCCCACTGGAGGTCACTATATTGTGGATATATTACCACATTACTCGCCTAGAAGCCATCCAGGCTTCAGGCATAAGATAACCACTGACACATCCAGGTGACAATACGTGTCTCCCCATAACCAAACTCAAGACGATCATCAGTTGGTAATCATAACCATAGGGAGCATAAGAGAGCAATAAACTTTACCTGTCAGGAGCCGAGAAACACCTGACACGTGTTTCGATAGACTCTTCATCAGGGAGCGTGTCTTAAATGCCCAGAAGGGAGGTTTAAATAGTGCCCACCTCCAATCGCCATGAGGAACCTATTATGACGCATAGAGCATCACAGTGACTCACCGGCTCCCGACCAGCGGCCGCGTCACGGGTCAGCCCGCCCAGGCACATGACGTGCCTCAGGCAGGGAGGAGCCGTAAAGATACAGCACACTGGGTGAGAGCCGGAACACCACGGCATCCATGCGTACAGGGACCAGGCGAAAATAGAGACCCTATTAGTCGGGTAATCACGTACTTATGTTCTCAGTGATAACAATACAAAAATAAACGACAAAAAACAAAAGACAAATGTCCCATAGTTAGTGAATTAACATCTCAGCATATAAGAATAGTCGATCCTATTATAAATCATGGAATGACACATAGTTAAGGTTTGAATGGACACAGACGTTTAAGGGAGCAAACAACTATCATATATCATATATATATATACATATATTTATATACGGTCTGGGCACAAATGATATATCCAATCGACCTTAAAATAAATACAACAATATAATGGCAAGCATCATTTATATATAACAAATCAGCAGGGTGAAGAGGTCTCCCATCTTAAACATATCTGGAGCTCAGGCTGTGTAGAAATCCACATAAATGGCTGATTCATTACAAGTCCACATCCTCCAGACTGCAGAAGATTATCCCTTCAAATATTGCTTAGCTCCAAATATTGTCAACAGAATATCACCATTTCGGTATCCATCCAAACCAGTCACAAATATCACCGACAAACAATCTCTTCATGGATCAACTATATTACCTTAAAACATAATATAGAAACAAAAAGGGGGCCTCGTACACCTAGATCTACCTGATCAATACCCCTCACCCTAAGCAACCTACTATTGCAGGCATGGTAGTTACGAAAATGCTTCGGGATAGTTTTGAGACTTGCAACGTCAACGTCAATGTCGGCTCCTGACAGGTAAAGTCTATTGCTCTCTTATGCTCCCTATGGTTATGATTACCAACTGATTATTGTCTTGAGTTTGGTTATGGGGAGACACGTATTGTCACCTGGATGTGTCAATGGTTATCTTATGCCTGAAGCCTGGATGGCTTCAGGCGAGTAATGTGGTAATATATCCACAATATAGTGACCTCCAGTGGGGAAAGCCAGTAATACGGACGTTTATTATCTCACCGCAAATTTACATGGTTTGTAAGCTGGCAGCTTCACCTTGGCTGGTAATCCAAAACTGAGGGCACCCCACGCTGTTATTTTAAATTAAATAAATAATTAAAAAAAAAAAAACATGTAGGGGTCCCCCCAAAATTGGATCACCAGCCAAGGTAAAGCAGACAGCTAGGGTCTGATATTCTCAGACTAGGGATGTCCATGGTTATTGGACTCCCCCCAGCCTAAAATTAGCAGGCCGTAGCCGCCCCAGAAGTGGCGCATCCATTAGATGCGCCAATCCTGGTGCTTCGCCCCAGCTCATCCCGTGCCCTGGTGCGGTGACAAATGGGGTAATATATGGGGTTAATACCAGATGTGTAATGTCACCTGGCATCAAGCCCTGGGGTTGGTGAGGTCAGGCGTCTATCAGATACCCGACATCACCAACCCAGTCAGTAATAAAAAAAAATAGACGACAAACACATTTTTATTTGAAAAAACACTCCCCAATACATTCCCTCCTTAACCAATTTATTAGAAAGAAAAACAAATCCAGGTCTGGTGTAATCCAAGGGGTTGCCATGACGATCCACACTGTCCCAGTCAATGAAGAGCAGGATGTTCCCCATTGGCTGGGAGAGCAATTCAGTGACTTGAGATAACATCAATGGGTCAGCCCAGGTCACTGCAGGGGATGACAAGTGCTGCTGTCAGCGAGGTACATTACCTGTGCTGATCTCCTGCACTGCTGACAGCACCTGTCACTGAGTTCAATGACCTTCACAGCCAAGTATCGCGAGAGGCCCGTGACGTCACCGCTAGTCAGTCTCGGGTCGGAAGCGAGAGAAGGTGATGTGACAAGCGGCGACCATGGAGGACAGTGACAGCGCTGAGGTCGGGACTTCATCACCGCAGGTAAGCCGAGCGGGGCCATGTGTACAGAGTGCCAGGTGGGCGGAGCCTAGCGGGGTAATGTGTGCAGAGTGCCAGGTGTGCAGAGTGCCAGGTGGGCGGAGCCTAGCAGTGTAATGTGTGCAGAGTGCCAGGTGGGCGGAGCCTAGTGGGGGTAATGTGTGCAGAGTGCCAGGTGTGCAGAGTGCCAGGTGGGCGGAGCCTAGCGGGACCATGTGTGCAGAGTGCCAGGTGTGCCGAGTGCCAGGTGGGCGGAGCCTAGCGGGACTATGTGTGCAGAGTGCCAGGTGGGCGGAGCCTAGCGGGACCATGTGTGCAGAGTGGCAGGTGTGCAGAGTGCCAGGTGGGCGGAGCCTAGCGGGGAAATGTGTGCAGAGTACCAGGTGGGCGGAGCCTAGCGGGACCATGTGTGCAGAGTGCCAGGTGGGCGGAGCCTATCGGGGTAATGTGTGCAGAGTGCCAGGTGGGCGGAGCCTAGCGGGGTAATGTGTGCAGAGTGCCAGGTGGGCGGAGCCTAGCGGTCCCCCACTCCTCTGACCTCTCACCACCCCACCTTTCATCAAACACATCCCTCCGCTCATCATACAGCACCACTATTCTAGTCAAAGTGATAATAAGTTAGAAGAAAAGTATTAGTGCAAGTGTGAACAAGTACCAAACAAAGCTGAAAGTGTGAATCTGATCTTGACCAGAACGAGCCAAGGCTTGTGACGAATTTGAGATTGATGAACCTTTTTGGAACAAGTTTGCTCATCTCTGATCCACACTGCAGATTGACACAAAGCGCTGTAAGAGATCTGCGCTACGTGCAGTGTGGAGCCAAGGATACTGCCATGTAGCCAAAAGATCATTGCTCATGGCCAAGTCAGCGTCATTATTCATACAGCGCATGAGAGAGACATGGAACACATGGAGGAGCTAGGCCGCCAATCGTCCAGAAATTCCTTGACAGTCTGTAAAAATGGGCCATTTTTTTACCCTGTCAGTAAGATAAAATTTAAGGGGTCCATGAGTTTTCTGAAGCTGAAAAAACTTACATAAAGTATTATCACTGTAATTAACATCATTTACAGTGATTGCAGCTGATGTGTTCATATAATTATGGGTATAGACATGAATTACTGATCATAAAAAATTATTAGGGTTTTCTAACGTGTCCAGAAAAAATATTGTTTGTCCATGATTTTTTGATAAGCCGTACAGAAAAATTAAAACGGCAAGTGGGAAACCCTGCACAGGAGGCAGAAAGGGTATTTCAGGGAATCATGTATCTGTGGGCGTGATTTTCGTGTTTGGAAGACTGCAGAGCATTAAGTGTAGGCCTCTTTTTGTCTCTCTTTTAGCCTCTCTGTACTCAGGGCCATTTGCGTATGTGGCTCCTCAATATTAAATAGCTATTTTAACGAAGTGCAGAGAACTTTGGCTAAACAATGGAAATGTTTTTTTTAAGTGCATGGAGCAGTGTAATTGGCAAAAAAGGAGTAAATCCTTCTTACTGGTTCGATGAAGCATTTTTTTTATTTCACTGTTGTAGTGGTGGTTTAAATCTAAGGGGTACTGATGCTGCGATGTCGAGCGTGATAGTCCCCGCCCCGACACAGCAGCGATATCTTGTGATTGCTGGCGTAGCGAACATTATCGCTACGCCAGCTTCACATGCACTCACCTGTCCTGTGACGTTGCTCTGGCCGGCGAACCGCCTCCTTCCTAAGGGGGCGGGTAGTGCGGCGTCACAGCGACGTCACACGGCAGGCGTCCAATAGCAGCGGAGGGGCGGAGATGAGCAGGATGTAAACATCCCGCCCACCTCTGTCCTTCCGCATAGCCGGTGTGAGCCACAGGACGCAGGTAAGGTGATGTTCCTCGCTCCTGCGGCTTCACACACAGCGATGTGTGCTGCCACAGGAACGATGAACTACATCGTACCTGTCGCTGCATCGGCATTATGGAAATGTCGGACCCTACACCGATGATACGATAATGACGCTTTTGCGCTCGTTAATCGTATCAAAAAGGATTTGCACACTACGATATCGACTGCGACGCCGGATGTGCGTCATTTTCGATTTGACCCCACCGACATCGCACCTGCGATGTCGTAGTGTGCAAAGCCTGCCTAAGTCCCCTGGCCCCTGTCTATTGCACACCCTACAGCAGCTTCATCTTCTATTGAAACTGCTCCTGTTGGTCTCCAGCTATATGTGACCTGCTGGCAGCTCCAGTGTTTTATGAAGCATACTGTAGGCCACAAATCAATACAAATCTATGGGAGCCTCAATTTGACTCTCATAGACTTGCATTGGGAGCATGTGATGTAACTTCTAACTTCCGTCCAATCAGAAGATACAGTCACAAAGTGGCGCCGTAGGACAGGAGCAGAGCCAACAAAACATGAGACATGAGGTATTATTATACTTACTGGAGGTTAAGTATATATAATACTGGGGGCAAGGCCATCACCACTCCAGCCCTTAAAAAAACAGTCTGGAGTTGTGCATTAAATAGACAGCAGGTTTTAGTTTGTGTGATATGGCAGATCATAATGGCTAGCGCTCACTACTGGGAGTCCTTCTAATATATTTGCGTGAAGCCGGTGTGAAAGATTACCTTGTTCTGCAAGTGTCAGGTTATTCCCCTGATTCGTGTTCTTGCTTAGAATTGTAAGACTAGTGGAACACTCATGGATTTCACAGTATGTCCAGTGCACTTCATGTAAATCACCAAAAGCCTTTAATTGATATTTAACACATGCCATCTTTGTGAGCGGCTATGACATTTGCTGGTTAAACACTTGCAACTGCTCGGGCTTCATTTTATCTTTGTGCTTCAACTCAACATTAGCTGTAGCTGAACAGTAATATATCTGTAGAGCTGAATACGGTTTAATCAAGGGAACCTATCTGACATCATTTGATTTCAGATTTATTAACACAAGTCTTTTATTGTGCTATGAAGAACTGCTTTTGAAATGGAATACATTATGGGTTAGAGTTTGGTTCCATTGCTACCTATAAACTACATTACAATCAGACAGAGAAGCTGCCGTGGTCTAAACTTGCTTTTAGATTTGAATAAAACACATGACCAGCTGAGGGAGGATTCTCCGGTCGTGATGTCTGTGTTACCAAACCCCTTATACTATAAATAAACACACGGACTGCATGCGACTTGGTTCAAATGGCCACAGCAGCCTTTTATTGCCTATTGTTCACAAACTAAGCACCTTAGGGACGCCGTCCAACGGGCGACCCAAAACAACACACATATAACAATAGACAATGCCAATTACATGACCCTCCCGGGGGCAGGCCCAGTCCATAACTACTACTCCCCCTGCCCCTGGCCGCAACACACCGACCCAGAGACGAGGTGCCAATCACCCACGGATTGACACCCCCACACTTTGGCAGAACCCCGTGCCTGCCACATCCCGGAACCGAGAGCCACCATACCGAGACAATGACTCCCGGTCCAGTTACCAGTCACTTCCAACCTCTGCCATACCGAGACAATGACTCCCGGTCCAGTTACCAGTCACTTCCAACCTCTGGACCAGACCTACCCCCCCCGCCGCTGTGACAAATAGCATCCCAACATCCCAAACCACGTCCCCCAGATGACAACACAAAAAGGGAGGGTGGGCGGGGATCTCTTGGCGTCCGGAAGAAGAAGAGGAGGTAACCCCCTCCTCTCCCAGACTAACCCTTTCCCTACTCCTCCTCTTCCTCCCAAGCTAAACCACCCCTTAATGCCATATTAGGCCTGCCAAGCAAACTGTCCCTATTAACCCCATCACTCCCTAACTCCCCCTTGGTCATGTCGCCCCTCCTCCCCAGGGGATCCATGGCTGTCTGATCTTTGTTTAGAGGAGATACTGCATTATACTATGAGCACTACACTGTCTTCTGTCTCCTTGGTAGCTGGCAGATAGAAAGCAGACGCAAGAGCTAGCAGTGTAAGATGTGAGAGTGAAGCAATGAAAGATGCTTAAAACTGATGCCCAGACTTTAATTTAAATGGAACCTGTCACATGTGGTTAATCTATAGGTTAACAGCCCTCTACACCTATCCATTGCGTGTACATTAAACCCCGCTCTGTTGGGAGGAAGTGAACTTCAACCCCTTCAAACCCGGGCGATTTTCCATTTTTCATTTGTTTTTTCCTTCTCTTCTTTTTTTTATTTACCATGCTCACAATATGGTAAAACTGACCTGACTAATGGACTAGGATAAAGGACACAATATGTCCGAAACGCGTACCATCATACTTCTTATATATGTAACACCCCTTTAATTTGCCGCTGGGGCAGGGTGTTCGGTAGTTTTCACCTTGATATGACGCAGTGCCTCCACCCGAATCTTGCTAGGAGCTCTAGTGGAATGCAGAAGGGTCTTTGTCTTCTGCTAGGGGTCGACTCGGGAAACCCCTACCCACGCTCCGTACACACTCACAATAACTGAGGTTAGAAATTTTAACAGGTTTATTTGCAGGAGGATGACAATGGTAACTGCAGGGAAAAAACAAATAACAGTGAAACGACAGGTAGTGTTATGCAGTATTCTACAAAAATGCAGGAGGGGCTCTTTGTAATAGACCTGAAGGTTAGGGGTAATGCTTCCTCTTTAACCTACACCACACACTCTGCTGACTACTTACAATCTACCAACTAACAGCTGCAGCCTCACAATTGACACAGTCCCAAATTGGGGCCCCAGTTGCCGCGGATGTCGGCGCGCTTGCAGTACGTTGGCGCGCTTGCAGTACGTTGGTGCACTTAAAGTAATGAAGGCAGTATTTCCCCAGGGCTGGTCCTATACAAACTCCCAGTTAGTGCAGTCAAAAGTCCTCTCTAGCAAGGCCTTGTAATTTGCTCCAGCACACTTCTCAAACTGTAGAACTACAAGTCACAGCAATGTCCTACTCACTTCTGTCTGCAGCAGGTCTGTTCTCTCAGACTATTCCACACTGGGGCGTCTGGATTCAATGTCTGGGAGAGAGTTGGTACAGCAGGCAAAATCCTTCTTCGGTGTGGTAAACCTGGAAGGCCGCAGCTCCTACTAATGGTGCCTCCTGTCACTTTCTTAGACAGTCTCTCCTCACCCAGAGTTGCAGCTTCCCGCCTCCAAGATGACTCAGCTTCCTTCCACCCCTCCGTCCTGTTTCCTCCTCCCCCAGATTTGCAAGGCATCTTGGGAATTGTAGTATTCTCCAGTTCAACCAAAGAAGCAGCATCTGTAGAGGTGAATGTGGGTGGAACACTATAGATCGCTCCCAAAGCAGGTGTCACACTCTCCCCCTGGTGAGTCGCTGTAGGCTCCCAAGCACAAAATGAAGACTCACCACCTGGAAGGAAATTTTGTGTTAAAGCATCCTGACTAACACCACAACTAGTTACATCCAAATCACTAACAGGCCACATAGCGTAGGGGGGAAATAGGGCCACACATAGTTGGAATAGGGGTGTACTACTCTAGGAACCTCAGTGACTTACCCCATCTGGTCATATGTCAACATCATGGGGGGTCTAATGTCCCGTTTTGGACGAGTGTTCACGGCAGGGACAGGGACCCCCTCATCGACCCCTAGCTCTTGACTTTCAGGCTCTATGACAGCAACCTCTTCACTTGGTAGCTCTGCATTTTCTAAACTCTCCCCCGACTGATCGCAACATGGGTTTGGTGCTGGACCACACTCGACTTGGGACACTTCTTCAGCTGGTTGGTCTGTATGATCTGGAATTACAGAGCCTGGGTCACTTGTCCATCTGAAGCATGGTCCACATTCATCACTGGAATCACTCTCACTACCTTCAGGAGGGACCACAGGATGGGTCGCTTGCGGCGGCCGAAGACTCCTTCGGTGAGATCGGGTGGTTGCATGGGCTTCGGTGCGTTGTGGCGACTGGAATCGGACATTCTGTCCTATAGGTAGCAAATGCTGACGATGATAGGTCTTAACACCCCCCCCCCCCCGCCTTTCTCAGGCTTCACTCTGTAGACTGGGATGCCATGCAACTTCTCTACCACCACATAAGGTTCTGAACGCCATCGATCAGAAAGCTTGTGTTTTCCATGGAGGCCCAACTGACGGATGAGGACCCTATCTCCAGGTTGCAGGACTTGGTCCCGGACTCTGCGGTCGTAGTACATTTTGTTTTGCCTCCCGGATCGACCAGAGGCCTCATCAGCCAACTTGTAGGCCTCCTTTAATTGTTCCTTCAGCTGTGACACATACTTCAGGTAGTTCTTCCCAGATGAATTGCCAGGGGACACTTCCAAACTAATATCCACAGGTAGTCTGGCTTCCCTTCCAAACATGAGGAAGTAGGGCGAGTACCCTGTTGACTCATTTTTGGTGCAGTTGTATGCGTGAACTAATTGACTTATGTGTCGACTCCACCTTCCTTTCTGTTTTGAATCCAACGTGCCCAGCATGTTAAGAAGGGTACGGTTGAATCTTTCGGGCTGAGGGTCTCCTTGCGGATGAAATGGTGTGGTCGTGGACTTCTTGATTCCACAAACCTCACACAACTCCTTAATTAGCCGACTCTCAAAATCTCTCCCTTGGTCAGAATGGATGCGTGCTGGCAGCCCATAATGCACAAAGAAGTTCTCCCACAAGGTTTTAGCCACAGTGGTTGCCTTCTGATCTCTAGTGGTGTAAGCTTGAGCATATCTTGTGAAATGATCAGTGACCACTAGAACGTTGGTGACGTTTCCTTCATCAGGCTCAATGGAAAGGAAGTCGATACACACTAAATCAAGGGGGCCATCACTGGTTATGTTGACAAGGGGGGCGGACCGAGAAGGTAAGGTTTTCCTTAGGATACACCGCTTACAAGATTTACAGTATTGTTCAATGTTAGCTTCCATCTTTGGCCAACAGAACCGATCTGCTATGAGGCTGGTGGTCTTTTCCACCCCAAGGTGTCCATGATCATCATGCAGTGCCCTTATGACCATCTCACGGAACTGAGCAGGAAGCACCAACTGGACACGAACTTCTCGATTTTGGCGTTTGACCTCGCGGTGCAGCAATCCATTTTTCACCACCAGAAAGTCTAACTGTCGGGTCAAGAGAACAGACTCTTGTGTCTTCAGAGCATTCCTCTCAGGCTTTTGGCCCCTTTTCACCCACCATCGAACAATTCCCACAGAAGGATCTTCCTGTTGAGCCTTTTCAATCTGGTTTTGAGTCAGTTGAGGCAGGGAGCCGGCATCAACGTTGGTCAGTTGACAGAACAATAGTGGAAGAGCTTCCTCTGGAGCCCCTAAGAAGGTAGCACAGCCCCCTGATTGAGCAATCCTTCCTTGATGTCGATGACACATAGCTTTCACCTCTGGGGCTGGAACCTCAATCCAGGCTTCTTCTTCTTCATTCACCATCTGCCTGGGCAGGCGGGACAGAGCATCTGCATCGATGTTGGTGGCACCAGGTCGGTACTTCAGGCTGAAATCATATATAGCTAGCGCGGCGAGCCATCTATGGCCAGTAGCATCCAGCTTTGCTGTAGTCCTCACATAGGTCAGTGGATTGTTGTCAGTATGAACTTGGAAATGCACTCCATAGAGGTGGTGATGCAGCTTGTCCACCACAGCCCATTTCAAGGCCAAGAACTCCAGTTTATGTGCTGGGTAATTGCGCTCACTCGGAGACAATCCACGACTGATGTAGTAGACTGGCCGCAGGATGCCATAGTGCTCCTGGTATAAGACTGCTCCAAGTCCATTAAAAGAAGCATCCACATGAAGTACGTATGGCTTGTTGGGGTCTGCATAGGCCAGTACAGGTGCCTGGGTCAAGCAGGACTTGAGTTTCTCAAAGGCTTCATCACACTCTGATGTCCATCTCACTCCGAAAGGCTCATTCACCTTGAAGTAGGTTTTTGTTGCAGGTTTCTTGGAGCGAGCTGTCCCTCGAGGTGGGGGATACCCTTGAGTGAGGGCTGTCAATGGCTTTGCGATCTTGGAATATTGTGGCACAAATCTTCTGTAGTACCTGCTGAAACCTAGAAAAGATCTAAGCTCCCCCAATTTGGTGGGTTTGGGCCACTCCATCACAGCTTCTATTTTGGCTGGATCCGTGGAGATTCCTTCTCGGCTGACAATGTGTCCTACATACTTCACAGATTTCTGGCAGAACAGGCACTTGTCGAGGGATAGTTTTAACCCAGCTTCCTCTAGCCGGTCCAACACCTTAAATAACCTCAGGTTGTGCTCTTCCAAGGTGTGGCCAAATACAATCAGATCATCCAGGTAAACCAGGACCTCACGAAAGTTCATGTCTCCCATCACCTTGTCCATACATCTCTGGAAAGTAGCAGGGGCACCGGTCACTCATTGCGGCATCCGTTGAAACTCATAGAAACCGATAGGGCAAATGAAAGCAGTCTTCTCCTGATCCTCGTTGCTCATGGGTATCTGGTAATATCCACTCCGAAGATCTAACACAGAAAACCACTGGCTTCCCTGCAGGCAATCTAAAGCTTCGTCAATCTTGGGCACAGTATACTGATCAGGCACAGTGCGTTTGTTCAGGGTGCGATAATCCACACACATCCTAATAGCTCCATTCTTCTTACGAGCGATCACTATCGGAGATGCGTATGGGCTGTTGGACTCTATTATGACTCCAGTGTCCAGTAAACCCCGTAAATGCTTTCGAAAATCCTCCACATCGGCGGGAGCCAATCATCGGGATCTTTCTCGAAATGGCTTCTCATCAGTCAGCCGGATGTGATGCTCCACTCCTCTTGCAAGGCCCAGGTCCCAATCACCCAATGAGAAGGTTCCGGCACGCTTCATCATACCATTTATCACTGACTGCTTTTCCTCCTTCTTCAGATCACTACCTTCAAAACAGAGGTCAAAATGTTCAGGACGTAGTTCCTTAATTTCCTCTTCCTCTTTCTTTTCATAAGCAGCCAAACAGACAGGATGGATTGTGAGGGCCTGCGAGTATCTATTACCTCCAATTTCGCGACACCACTGAGCAAGAGTATGGAATAGGTTAGCATTTGTCCCTACTATGGCAGGCACTGTTTCCCGGTCTTCATCAGTGTCTGGACAGACTAATGCAATGATGGGAACCTCTCTTTCCACCCCAGCTATAGTCTCTGGGAATCGTAGTGTGACAGCCCCGTATCCTTTGTAGGGGTAACTGTTTTCACTCAAACCCCAGACCACAAGTCCAGATAGGGGTTGCAAGGGCACGTCTGACAAGTATTTTCTGTACCACTTCTCAAAAATGATGGACACTTGTGAACCACTATCCAGTAATACAGTGCATGGCTGCCCATTGATACAGGCCGATACATGTGGTGCTGGTCCTACGAGACCTTTAGGAAATTGCTCTGACTGGACAGGGTTAGATGGAGCAGTAGAATATACCTCTGATTTTGAAGGGGGGCCAGTATAGGACTCTACTGGCCCCCTTTCCCGTTTCCCGTCTGCCCCTTCTTGTTAGGTGGGGGGTCCCGAGATCTCTTCAAATTCCACCTCTTCGGACACTGGTGAGCCATATGATGGGTGCTCCCACAGACAAAACATTCTTCTGGCTTTGTATCTTCTACCAGACAGTGGTCATCACTTGCCACTTGCAAAGGCGGTCTTTGACTCTTGACAGCTGTCTCAACAATTTGCTTTAGCTGGTCAACCTTCAGAGCCTGGGCAGCTAGAAGTTGGGCAAGCTGTTCCCCTTGCCTCTCAATGACCTTCAAGATCTCTCCCTCTCGATGGCTGGATTCAAGATGTACAGGGGCAGCAGCCACTCGCTGGGTCACTTGTTCTCTGGCGGCCAGGAGAGCTTCCTCTTGTCTGACTTCTTTAAGCAACTGATGGAAAGAACGGGGAATCTGCCCTTTGTCGCAACACCTCAGTCGTTGAGCAATGGGATCGTGACACAGAGCTCCTCGGAGCACTTGTTCTAAACGACACTGATCAACTTGTTCGGGCCTAAGTCCCCCCTTGGATACGACCCTATGCACCAATTTGTCCAATCGATAAAGATAATCTGACATCTTCTCACCAGAGTTTTGATAGGTGGTGCGGAGTTGATAAAGGAGATCAGTGGCATCCTCTGGGGATCCAAAAGCATCTTCAAGAGCAGTCATGTAATCTTTAGAAGTTGTCTCTGACTGACTTCTCCAAGCAGCCTGCACCACTTCCATAGCAGGCCCCTTCAGACTCTCCACAATTCTCTGCTTCTTCACTGCATCAGTACACTGCCATTCTTCCAGATATTGCAGAGTAACATCCCTCCACGTGTCATACCCTTCTTCACCAGCTGGGACAGGAGTGACACCCGAGAAGGTTCTCAGACGACGGTAGGCCCCTTCAGGTTGCAATTTTGTAAACTGGGTGACTAACTTCTCCATGGCTGCCACTACCACATCAACCATCATGGTTGTTTCTTCAGATTTGTCCCGAGTAGGAGTGGAAGGTAGACATCGACTAGATCTCTTAGGCTGTGAACTTGCACCCGAAGATGATGTCCCTGCTTCGGACCTCACAGGCCAGGTGATCTTCCAATGTGGTCCATGTTTTAATGGCACAGCTATGACAGATAGAAAGTACCCTTTATCCAGTGTCCCCTCAGTAGTGATTAGAGCTGCTGATAGTGGACTCCCTTCATCAGTCCTTCTGTCAACCACTCTGGGATGGACAACTCCATGAACTTGGTTCACAATCTTCAGTACTTCTTCATCCGGTACCTTGGAGAGTTCACCGCATACTGCAAAACTGTGTTCTTCAAGTATACTTCTTTCCCCACACCATGTGGACACTTGTGCTTCAGTTAAAGCCTCCATGTCAGCGATACCTGTCTTGATCGATCTCAGCAGTGCCTCCACTGTAACACCCCTTTAATTTGCTTGCTGGGGCAGGGTGTTCGGTAGTTCTCACCTTGATATGACGCAGTGCCTCCACCCGAATCTTGCTAGGAGCTCTAGTGGAATGCAGAAGGGTCTTTGTCTTCTGCTAGGGGTCGACTCGGGAAACCCCTAACCACGCTCCGTACACACTCACAATAACTGAGGTTAGAAATCTTAACAGGTTTATTTGCAGGAGGATGACAATGGTAATTGCAGGGAAAAAGCAAATAACAGTGAAACGACAGGTAGTGTTATGCAGTATTCTACAAAAATGCAGGAGGGGCTCTTTGTAATAGACCTGAAGGTTAGGAGTAATGCTTCCTCTTTAACCTACACCACACACTCTGCTGACTACTTACAATCTACCAACTAACAGCTGCAGCCTCACAATTGACACAGTCCTAAATTGGGGCCCCAGTTGCCGCGGATGTCGGCGCGCTTGCAGTACGTTGGCGCGCTTGCAGTACGTTGGTGCACTTAAAGTAATGAAGGCAGTATTTCCCCAGGGCTGGTCCTATACAAACTCCCAGTTAGTGCAGTCAAAAGTCCTCTCTAGCAAGGCCTTGTAATTTGCTCCAGCACACTTCTCAAACTGTAGAACTACAAGTCACAGCAATGTCCTACTCACTTCTGTCTGCAGCAGGTCTGTTCTCTCAGACTATTCCACACTGGGGCGTCTGGATTCAATGTCTGGGAGAGAGTTGGTACAGCAGGCAAAATCCGTCTTCGGTGTGGTAAACCTGGAAGGCCGCAGCTCCTACTAATGGTGCCTCCTGTCACTTTCTTAGACAGTCTCTCCTCACCCAGAGTTGCAGCTTCCCGCCTCCAAGATGACTCAGCTTCCTTCCACCCCTCCGTCCTGTTTCCTCCTCCCCCAGATTTGCAAGGCACCTTGGGAATTGTAGTATTCTCCAGCTCAACCAAAGAAGCAGCATCTGTAGAGGTGAATGTGGGTGGAACACTATAGATCGCTCCCAAAGCAGGCGTCACATATACCCCCTGGGAAGTATGCAAATCAAAAAGGTCCGAAGAGCCTCTGTTAGCCAGTCTCGACACGGAAAATAGCAAGGGGGCAATGCACCTAGGATTTCACTATGTTGAGCGCCTTCGCTGGCTGCCGGCAGTGTTTTCTCTGGCTGGTCTCCCTGAGATCAGTGATTGTTTTTTTTGCTGGTCTACTAGGCATTGCTCCCACCTGGCCAAAATCCTACTCCACACTGATGAGGGGCAATACGCCGAAACAGCTGTGTGTGGATGGATGTTTAAGGATGATATTAGATAAAATGTATACTGTGTATCTGTGGGATAAGGGAAGGTGTGGAGAGGATGTGGCAGAAGGAGTGTGGAAGTTTCTGAAATGGAGGCATCTGGTGAAGTTATAAGGTCAAGGGATTAGAGGGGTTTTTAGGTGACGGTAGATATGTTTTTCTATTTGTTTTTCTGTCGCAAATGCTGTAAAATAAAATTGGCCTTATGATGATGAAGGATAGAGCTATTCCAGAAAAGTTAAAATTTCTCATAATTAATATGGAGTGGTTTTAAATCCAAATCTGAAGGTTTTAAAAAGAAAAAAAAAAGCTGTGTGTGGATGGATACCTGGCTTTGGTATTTTCTTTGTCATATCTTTAAACTCGACAAGAGTTGGATATTGACTAAAAGGGCCACTTAATATGGTGGCTATGGTGGTCTCCTAAAAAGAGCCACTCCTAGGTCCTTCCCGGAGGAATATCTGGCTGTTTTCCATGTCGGGACTCCTAACAGAGACTCCACTGACCTTTGTGATTTTTATAGACTTGGATGCTGGAGATTTTTTTATTTTTCCTTGGATTCCACAGCCTTGCCGGCTATATTATCCATGCACCGTCCTCCAATACTGGTTTCCATGCAAGTCAGGTGAGCTGGATTTGTTTTTTTCCTTTATAAAACTGACCTGACAATATGATTCCTCAGGTCAGTACAAGTTCGTAGATACCACACATTTATAGTTTTACTTTTATCTAAGTGGTGAAAAAAAATATCAGAATTGCGCTTATGTCGCCATTGTCCATTTTTTTCGGATCTGGGGGTCAGTGATGCCTTACTTTTTCTGTCTTTAGCTTGTGTTTTTAATTATACCATTTTTGGGTAGCTGCAATGTTTTGGTCACCTGTTTTAGCATTTTAATGTCGCGATCAGGCTCGGTCTGGCCTGCCAGGGTACCGGAGAATCCCCCGGTAGGCCTCGGGCCCTCAGTGGGCCACTGTGCCTTACATAGTGCGGGGTGCTTTATAATGCTGTGGTGCCGCTGATTTTTCGGGGTCAGCGTTATGTGTGACAGACTGGGCAGGGCCCCCACGCTCTGATGCCCCCCCCACCCCACGCTCTGAGGGCCCCCAGCCTTTTAACCACAAGCTGCAGCGATAGCACAAGTTCCGTACCATCGCTGTAGTTTGCGCGCTGCAGAAGGACCTGTGGTGACATCACAGTCATGTGATATCACCGTAGCTCCTGCATTGCGGAAGTCCCAGACCGCTCCGCTATTCAAATGTACGCGCATCTTTCAGACGCGTGTACATGTGAACAGTGCGGCCGGTGACAGGACGGAGGAGGTGCTCAGCCCCGCACCGACACAGCAGCCGTCATCACACTGCCGCCGGAGCAGCAGAGGAGAGGACGCGCAGGGCTGCAGAGAAAGGTAAGCGCTCAGCAGCCGAAGAAAAAAAAAATGTATTTCTTCTCACCTCTCCTCCTGGTTCTCGCGCTGTCCAGCTGCTCCTTCCAGACCGCAGCTGTCTCCGGCAGCCTGCAGGGCCCCCCGCCGGGTGTATTATGACCTGCGGCCGCGGCTCGCCAGACGCCACCGCAGGTGATAATATTGTATGCAGGCTACAGGCAGCAGTCAGATGACAGCGGGGGAGGGGCGCTCCTGACCTGGAGGCACCCAGAGGTCATGAGCTGCAGCACGGCAGGGGCAGAGCAGGATCCATCCGAGAGGAAGAAGATGCATTCTAGTGGTGCATCAGCAGGACCTGCGATGACTCATGCCCATGTGACCATGTGGGAGGAGCCGGGCAGGAGCTGCCATTCAGGGATGATGTGCCGGAGGAAGAAGTGTCCGGTGAGGGGGGGTAAGGGGGTGTGTGCAGGATGAGTGGGACATGGGGAGGGGGGTGTGCAGGATGAGTGGGGGAAGGGTGTGTGTGAAGGATGAGTGGGACATGGGGAGGGGGGTGTGCAGGATGAGTGGGACATGGGGAGGGGGGGTGTGCAGGATGAGTGGGACATGGGGAGGGGGGGTGTGCAGGGTGAGTGGGACATGGGGAGGGGGTGTGTGCAGGGTGAGTGGGACATGGGGAGGGGGTGTGTGCAGGGTGAGTGGGACATGGGGAGGGGGGGGTGCAGGATGAGTGGGACATGGGGAGGGGGGGTGTGCAGGATGAGTGGGACATGGGGAGGGGGGGTGTGCAGGATGAGTGGGACATGGGGAGGGGGGTGTGAAGGATGAGTGGGACATGGGGAGGGGGTGTGTGCAGGATAAGTGGGACATGGGGAGGGGGTGTGTGCAGGATGAGTGAGACATGGGGAGGGGGGGTGTCCAGGATGAGTGGGACATGGGGAGGGGGGTATGCAGGATAAGTGGGACATGGGGAGGGGGGGTGTGCAGGATGAGTGGGACATGGGGAGGGGGGGTGTGCAGGATGAGTAGGACATGGGGAGGGGGGGTGTGCAGGATGAGTGGGACATGGGGAGGGGAGGGTGTGTGCGAGATGAGTGGGACATGGGGGGAGTGTGTGTGCAGGGTGAGTGGGACATGGGGGGTGTGTGTGTGTGCAGGGTGAGTGGCATATGGGGGGTCCATACTGTGACAGAGGGGTGTTAAGGGTTACAGGGTGTGTGGCACATGCGATTTCAGTGTGTTTGAGAGAGGGGTAATATAATAATAATAATAATAATAATTGTGACGACATGGACTCTCATGGGTTAAAGTTTCTTAAAATCCAGCCAGACAGCATGATAGATTGTCTATAGACGGGGGAGAAGTCCCTCATTATTTTTACAAGACTCTTGTTGACTCAATGTAATTGTGTTGGCCACTGAAAGCCAGACGTATTGTTCTCCAGACATTTCCAGTAACCATTGTATTGTAGTTGTGTATTGATAATGTAATTACCTTAGTAGCCATTGTCTAGTCGGTGACTTGCCGACTCCATGTAGATATACTGAGTCTTTCTATGCACATCATTTAAATGAACATTATCCATGCAGCTTGAAATTCATCCAATGGGAGAAGCAATCTTGTCCAACCAATCGATGAGGACGCAGTGTATCCTAAGGGAAGGTTATGGCTATAAAAGGGACTTCTTTAAGCCACCAGGGTTGATGAAGGTTGATGGATGCTGATGGATCCAGTCTAAGCTCTCAGGAGCTGACTAGAGGATCAGGATATCTTATGGCTTCAATCTAGGGCTCCGGTTCCGGTTGGAGACCATATCCACAGCCTAGGGATTTCGACTCCGGCTGCCAGGATTTTAACATCAAACCAGGACTACCTAAGGAGGACACTCAGGTTGGGACAGTTCAGTCACCTGTTACAGTCTTTGCAGACCTCAGACAGCTTGGAACCTGTGAGGCATGGACATTCTAAATCCCTGGTGAACCAGCGGAAGGGTGAGACTCTGTTGCCTGTTACATTTGTGTGTTTTGCTGGTTATGTGTTATGTGCCGTTAATTGTTTGGGGATCCAATAAAGTCTAATTATTGTGGTTCCCTCACCCTGTGTTGTCTGAGTAGTGTTACGCCCACGGTTAAGGAGGCCGGCGTTCAGTTGGGATGAGCCCTGAGCCACGCTGTGTTTCTAAAGGCGGCGGGTTTTAGTGGACGAGAGCACCCACTGAGCAACGTGTCTCCACAATTGGTGGCAGCGGTGGGATACTACTCAGCCTGGTTTACCCAGGGGAGCTGCAGTGGACTGGTGTTTTCAGACACCGTCCAGGGATCAACAACCAGGGAGGCACATAAGCATACCCAGCAGGCCATAGGGGAGGCATTCAGGTTTCGGACGCTGCCATGTCCAACCCCACCAGCTCAGCCATGGGACAAGGACCAGAGAGGAGATATGACCGCAGCAGTAAATGGATGCTACAGGATCTGTGCCAGATGCGAAAGATTGACTACAGGAACACTGACACTCGGTCAGACTTGATCCGGAAATTAGTCTGTTGGGATGCCCAGAATGATGCAGAGGATGATGAGGACACTACCGTTGTGGTATCAGAGGAGGTAAACCCTGTATCTCATCCTAGATCCTGTGACAATCTGGAAACAAACCAAACCCAAGCAGACCGAGTCAAGGAATTGTTTACTGCATTGGGGCCTGAAGCTTCAAGGGAAGAGAGGACAAGGACCAGAGAGGAGTTACGACCGCTGCAGTAAATGGATGCTACAGGATCTGTGCCAGAGGCGAAAGATTATCTACTGGAACGCTGAGACTCGGTCAGCCTTGATGCAGAAATTAGTCCGTTGGGATGCCCAGAATGATGCAGAGGACGATGAGGATCCCGCCGATATTGACCCAGAGGATTTAAACTATGTGCCACATCATGGATCTAGTGACAATTGGGAATCAACTTTGTCCAAAATGGCCCAAGCCACAGCGTTGTTGGATGCATTGGGGCCTAGATCCTCAAGAGAAGAGAGGGCTTATGTTCTGGAATATGTTTATGGGATTCCAGCTGCAGTACTGCTAACACCAGCCGGTCGAGAAGGATGGTCCCGCTACCCAGCAGAAGCTGCACCAAAACAAAGGACTACAAACAGGGCCTGTGACTCGCCCAATATATGGCGCTGTTATACATGTGGGCGCAATGGACATATAGATAAAGATTGTCTCCAAAACCGAGGCCGCATGCTTGGAGCCCGTCTGCCACTCCAACCAGTCAACATATGCCGAGATGAACCAACGAGACCTGAGGAATGCTACTCCCAAGAAACACCAATAGCTGAGGAAGTGGTTTATCCAGTCCACACCCTACGGCAGGCCAGACACAGTACACCAGCCAACCTCCATCCCCACATCCAGACGGTCAAGGTCGGTGATATACAGGCTCAGGGACTTCGAGACATTGGATCTTCCCTCACTCTGGTAAGCCCAGTTATTGTTTCTCCAGAAGACCCTGTACCAGATTCCCAATTATCCATCTCCCTGGCTGAGGGCCAGCGCTCAGACGTCCCTCTGGCATGTGTGCAGTTGGACCTAAAAACCGACCAGGGAGAGGTCGAGGTGGAGCTTGTGGATAGCCTCCCCACACCTGGTATTTTGGGGACCATCCAGGAAGTGATGGATGTGGGGATTGTGAACAGCCTCCCCATACCCATCATTGTGGAGACTGACCAGAGCAAGGCTGATGTGGAGCTTATGGACACCGTCCCCACACCAGTTATTTCGGGAAAGGACCAGGGAGAGGTTGATGTGAGACTTGTGAACAGCCTCCCCACACCTGTCATTGTGGAGACTAATCAGAGCAAGGCTGATGTGGAGCTTATGGACACCGTCCCCACACCAGTTACTTTTGGGTCTGACCAGGAAGAGGTCCATATGGAGTTTATGGACAGCCTCCCCACACCTGTTGTTTCGGGGACTAGCCAGGAGGAAGTTGAAGTGGGGTTCATAGATGGCCCCACCAAGCCTGTTGTTTCGGATACCACTCAAAGGGAAGTGAAAGTGGGGCTTGTGAATTACCTGCTCACACCAGTCATTTTGGAGAATGACCTAGGACAAGGACTATCCAGTCAGTTTGAAGAAGCCATCACCCACCTCCAAGCCAAGCAGGACCCTGATGTGGATCTTTCTAACATCTTTTCCAGGGATGGTTTGCATTCCCGGTCTCCATCATCCACTTCTGAGCCAAGAACCGTGAGTAAGCCTAACAACAGTGTGGCTATTGACTGGGGCAGGATTGATAGTGGGAGATTTGTGCAGGCCCAACTCATGGACCCCACCTTAGTGCTTGTCCACAATATGGCTGCTCAACTTGGGGGAGGTAATCAGGGGGAGGTGTATAGATGCAAGCCTCTGTTGCTGACCTCACCATTAAAAAGGACAATGCCGTCAAGAGGAGAAGGATGATCGGAAGCCTATCATGTCTGGCTAATATTAAGAAGGGGGAGGAATGTGACGACATGGACTCTCATGGGTTAAAGTTTCTTAAAATCCAGCCAGACAGCATGATAGATTGTCTATAGATGGGGGAGAAGTCCCTCATTGTTTTTACAAGACTCTTGTTGACTCAATGTAATTGTATTGGCCACTGAAAGCCAGACGTATTGTTCTCCAGACATTTCCAGTAACCATTGTATTGTAGTTGTGTATTGATAATGTAATTACCTTAGTAGCCATTGTCTAGTCGGTGAATTGCCGACTCCATGTAGATATACTGAGTCTTTCTATGCACATCATTTAAATGAACATTATCCATGCAGCTTGAAATTCATTAAATGGGAGAAGCAATCTTGTCCAACCAATCGATGAGGACGCAGTGTATCCTAAGGGAAGGTTATGGCTATAAAAGGGACTTCTTTAAGCCACCAGGGTTGATGAAGGTTGATGGATGCTGATGGATTCAGTCTAAGCTCTCAGGAGCTGACTAGAGGATCAGGATATCTTATGGCTTCAATCTAGGGGCTCCGGTTCCGGTTGGAGACCATATCCACAGCCTAGGGATTTCGACTCCGGCTGCCAGGATTTTAACATCAAACCAGGACTACCTAAGGAGGACACTCAGGTTGGGACAGTTCAGTCACCTGTTACAGACTTTGCAGACCTCAGACAGCTTGGAACCTGTGAGGCATGGACATTCTAAATCCCTGGTGAGCCAGCGGAAGGGTGAGACTCTGTTGCCTGTTATATTTGTGTGTTTTGCTGGTTATGTGTTATGTGCCGTTAATTGTTTGGGGATCCAATAAAGTCTAATTATTGTGGTTCCCTCACCCTGTGTTGTCTGAGTAGTGTTACGCCCACGGTTAAGGAGGCCGGCGTTCATTTGGGATGAGCCCTGAGCCACGCTGTCTTTCTAAAGGCGGCGGGTTTAAGTGAACGAGAGCACCCACTGAGCCCCGTGTCTCCACAATAATATTATACGGAAAAGGGTGTGTGCCGTGTGATTTGGGGGGTGCTGGGTGTGTGTGAGCCCCTGCTGCATGATGTGAGTGAAGTCCACACAGTAGCCATATATCAGTAATAGAGACTAGGGAAAGAGTGATAGCAGCAGTCACAGCATGGGATGGGATTGTCATTATCCTGTACCCCCAATGTCATTATCCTGTACCCCCAATGTCATTATCCTGTACCACCAGTGTCATTATCCTGTACCCCCAGTTTCAGTGTCATCATCCTGTATCCCAGTGTCAGTGTCATTATCCTGTACCCCCCAGTGTCAGTGTCATTATCCTGTACCCCCAGTGTCAGTGTCATTATCCTGTTCCCCCAGTGTCAGTGTCATTATCCTGTACCCCCAGTGTCAGTGTCATTATCCTGTACCCCCAGTGTCAGTGTCATTATCCTGTACCCCCCAGTTTCAGTGTCATTATCCTGTACCCCCAGTGTCAGTGTCATTATCCTGTACCCCCCAGTGTCAGTGTCATTATCCTGTACCCCCCAGTGTCAGTGTCATTATCCTGTACCCCCCAGTGTCAGTGTCATTATCCTGTACCCCCAGTGTCAGTATCCTGCACCCCCAGTGTCAGTGTCATTATCCTGTACCCCTCAGTTTCAGTGTCATTATCCTGTACCCCTCAGTTTCAGTGTCATTATCCTGTACCCCGCAGTGTCAGTGTCATTATCCTGTACCCCCAGTGTCAGTGTCATTATCCTGTACCCCCAGTGTCAGTGTCATTATCCTGTACCCCAGTGTCATTATCCTGTACCCCCGGTGTCAGTGTCATTATCCCGTACCCCCAGTGTCAGTGTCATTATCCCGTACCCCCAGTGTCAGTGTCATTATCCTGTACCCCCAGTGTCAGTGTCATTATCCTGTACCCCCAGTGTCAGTGTCATTATCCTGTACCCCCAGTGTCAGTGTCATTATCCTGTACCCCCCAGTGTCAGTGTCATTATCCTATACCCGCCAGTGTCAGTGTCATTATCCTGTACCCCCCAGTGTCATTATCCTGTACCCCCAGTGTCATTATCCTGTACCCCCAGTGTCATTATCCTGTACCCCCAGTGTCAGTGTAATTATCCTGTACCCCCAGTGTCAGTGTTATTATCCTGTACCCCCAGTGTCAGTGTTATTATCCTGTACCCCCCAGTGTCAGTGTCATTATCCTGTACCCCCCAGTGTCAGTGTCATTATCCTGTACCCCCGGTGTCAGTGTCATTATCCCGTACACCCAGTGTCAGTGTCATTATCCCGTACCCCCAGTGTCAGTGTCATTATCCTGTACCCCCAGTGTCAGTGTCATTATCCTGTACCCCCAGTGTCAGTGTCATTATCCTGTACCCCCAGTGTCAGTGTCATTATCCTGTACACCCAGTGTCAGTGTCATTATCCTGTACCCCCAGTGTCAGTGTCATTATCCTGTTCCCTCAGTGTCAGTGTCATTATCCTGTACCCCCAGTGTCAGTGTCATTATCCTGTACCCCCCAGTGTCAGTGTCATTATCCTGTACCCCCCCAGTGTCAGTGTCATTATCCTATACCCCCCCAGTGTCAGTGTCATTATCCTGTACCCCCAGTGTCATTATCCTGTACCCCCAGTGTCATTATCCTGTACCCCCAGTGTCATTATCCTGTACCCCCAGTGTCAGTGTAATTATCCTGTACCCCCAGTGTCAGTGTCATTATCCTGTACCCTCCAGTGTCAGTGTCATTATCCTGTACCCCCCAGTGTCAGTGTCATTATCCTGTACCCCCCAGTGTCATTATCCTGTACCCCCAGTGTCATTATCCTGTACCCCCAGTGTCAGTGTCATTATCCTGTACCCCCAGTGTCAGTGTCATTATCCTGTACCCCCAGTGTCAGTGTCATTATTCTGTACCCCCAGTTTCAGTGTCATTATCCTGTACCCCCAGTGTCATTATCCTGTACCCCCATTGTCAGTGTCATTATCCCGTACCCCCAGTGTCATTATCCTGTACCCCCAGTGTCATTATCCTGTACCCCCAGTGTCAGTGTCATTATCCTGTACCCCCAGTGTCAGTGTCATTATCCTGTACCCCCAATGTCAGTGTTATTATCCCGTACCCCCCCAATGTCAGTGTCATTATCCCGTACCCCCAGTGTCAGTGTCATTATCCCGTACCCCCAGTGTCAGTGTCATTATCCCGTACCCCCAGTGTCAGTTTCTTTATCCCGTACCCCTAGTGTCAGTGTCATTATCCTGTACCCCCAGTGTCAGTGTCATTATCCTGTACCCCCCAGTGTCAGTGTCATTATTCTGTACCCCCCAGTGTCAGTGTCATTTTCCTGTACCCCCAGTGTCAGTGTCATAATCCTGCACCCCCAGTGTCAGTGTTATTATCCTGTACCCCAGTGTCAGTGTCATTATCCTGTACCCCCAGTGTCAGTGTCATTATCCTGCACCCCCAGTGTCAGTGTCATTATCCTGTACCCCCAGTGTCAGTGTCATTATCCTGTACCCCCAGTGTCAGTGTCATTATCCTGTGCCCCCAGTGTCAGTGTCATTATCCTGTACCCCCAGTGTCAGTGTCATTATCATGTACCTCCAGTGTCAGTGTCATTTTCCTGTACCCCCCAGTGTCAGTGTCATTATCCTGTACCCCCAGTGTCAGTGTCATTATCCTGTACCCCCAGTGTGAGTGTCATTATCCTGTACCCCCAGTGTGAGTGTCATTATCTTAGGCTATATGTAATTACTTTTCAGGGGGTCTCTATATGTGATGATAGTACAGGAGGAGCTTCAGTATAAATACTGTATATGTAAAAAAAAAAAAAAAAAAGCCTGATCTGTCTATAGAGCAATATTGTCGGAATACACAGGACTAGAGAAGCGTTTATCCAACATGTAACACTAGTTTGGAAACTATAGTGAAGACAAATATTCACCACAGTCTCCAAATGGTAAAGTGTATTGGGTGGTAATGCTTCACACCAACACATACTGACTGTTAGGGTATGTGCCCACTGTGGAAACACGGGGCTCAGTGGGTGGTCTCGTCCACTTAAACCCGCCGCCTTTAGAAAGACAGCGTGGCTCAGGGCTCATCCCAACTGAACGCCGTCCTCCTTAACCGTGGGCGTAACACTACTCAGGCAACACAGGGTGAGGGAACCACAATAATTAGACTTTATTGGATCCCCAAACAATTAACGGCACATAACACATAACCAGCAAAACACACAAATATAACAGGCAACAGAGTCTCACCCTTCCGCTGGCTCACCAGGGATTTAGAATGTCCATGCCTCACAGGTTCCAAGCTGTCTGAGGTCTGCAAAGTCTGTAACAGGTGACTGAACTGTCCCAACCTGAGTGTCCTCCTTAGGTAGTCCTGGTTTGATGTTAAAATCCTGGCAGCCGGAGTCGAAATCCCTAGGCTGTGGATATGGTCTCCAACCGGAACCGGAGCCCCTAGATTGAAGCCATAAGATATCCTGATCCTCTAGTCAGCTCCTGAGAGCTTAGACTGGATCCATCAGCATCCATCAACCTTCATCAACCCTGGTGGCTTAAAGAAGTCCCTTTTATAGCCATAACCTTCCCTTAGGATACACTGCGTTCTCATCGATTGGTTGGACAAGATTGCTTCTCCCATTGGATGAATTTCAAGCTGCATGGATAATGTTCATTTAAATGATGTGCATAGAAAGACTCAGTATATCTACATGGAGTCGGCAAGTCACCGACTAGACAATGGCTACTAAGGTAATTACATTATCAATACACAACTACAATACAATGGTTACTGGAAATGTCTGGAGAACAATACGTCTGGCTTTCAGTGGCCAACACAATTACATTGAGTCAACAAGAGTCTTGTAAAAACAATGAGGGACTTCTCCCCCATCTATAGACAATCTATCATGCTGTCTGGCTGGATTTTAAGAAACTTTAACCCATGAGAGTCCATGTCGTCACATTCCTCCCCCTTCTTAATATTAGCCAGACATGATAGGCTTCCGATCATCCTTCTCCATCTGTCGGGAAAGCCCATCTGCATTTCCATGGTTCTTGCCCTGTTTATGGGAGATGGAAAAATTGTAAGATTGTAATGCCAGACTCCACCTGAGCAAGCGTCCGTTGTCCCCGGCAGTGCGATTTAGCCAACTCAATGGATTGTGGTCAGTGAGGACTGTGAACTCATTGCCATAGAGGTAGGGCTGCAATTTTTTTAGGGCCCAGACTATGGCCAGGCATTCTTTTTCTATGGTGGCATAAGCCCTCTCTCGGTCCAACAGCTTCCGGGAGAGGTACGCTATCGGATGTTCCTTACTGTTGTCCCCCACTTGGCTAAGTACAGCTCCTAGTCCTGTGTCCGATGCGTCTGTTTGGACAATGAATCTGCGACGGAAGTCAGGAGCAGTCAAGACTGGGCTTTGGGCTAGCCGGTCTTTCAATTGGAGGAACGCAGTTTCACATTCTGGGGTCCAGATAAGGTTATGGGCATATCTTTTGGTTGTGAGGTCAGTGAGCGGTTTTGCTATGGTACTGTAATTGGGGATAAACTTTCGATAGTAGTTTGCGGTTCCTAGAAACGCACGGACCTGTTTTTGATTGACCGGGCGTGGCCACTGGATAATGGCTTCTACTTTTGCAGGTTCGGGACGAATGCACCCACTTTCCACCCGATGTCCCAGGTATAGCACTTCGGCCATCCCCATTTGGCATTTGTCAGGTCGGATGGTGAGCTGGGCTTTGGCTACCCTCTGCAGCACCTGGGACACATGCTGAAGATGCTCTTCCCAAGTGTCGCTGAAGATAGCGATGTCATCCAAATAGGCCTGGGCATACCCCTGACATCCCTCTAGTAAATGGTCTACCATCCTCTGGAAGGTGGCTGGGGCATTTTTCATCCCAAAAGGCATGCTGGTAAACTCAAAGAGGCCAAAAGGGGTTATGAAGGCCGATTTCTGTTGAGCGTCTTTTGTGAGTGGGATCTGCCAGTATCCCTTGCTCAAATCGAGGGTAGATATAAACTGAGACCCCCCTAACCTATCTAGTAGTTCATCCACCCGGGGCATGGGGTAAGCATCTGTAATCGTGACCTCAGTGAGCCGTCTATAGTCCACACAGAAACGAGTACTCTTGTCCTCTTTTGGCACCAACACCACACTGGCAGCCCATGGGCTATGGGAGGGGACTATGACTCCCATATTTAACATGTCATCCACCTCGGCCTTCATCATTGCCAACACAGGAGGGGTCACCCAGTAGGCGGGTTGTCTTAGTGGGTTGGCTGCCCCTGTATTGACATGATGCTGGACCAGGGGGGTTCTACCAGGCTGACTTGTGAACAGGGTTTCATATCTTCCGAGTATGTCTGATATCTGTCGCTTTTGTGATGGACAAAGCTGCTCCCCTAGTGATACATCTTTTACCCCCATTTCCCTTTTGGAGTCCACTAATAGGTCTGGGATCTGGTCCAATTCTGGATCATCTAACTCTGGACAGCAAACTGCTAAATTGGTGACTTCTCGTTCCTCATAAGCTTTTAGCCTGTTGATGTGGTAGGTACGCTCACGAGCACCTGCTCGATCCAGGGCCACGGTGTAGTCAGTATTGCCACATTTCTTGGTAATGGTGAATGGACCCACCCACATGGCTTGCAGCTTGTTTTTCCGCACCGGTACTAGTACTAGGACCTTCTGTCCACAGGCAAATTCTCGGGGCCGGGCAGTGCGGTCGTAACATCGTTTTTGCCTTTCCTGAGCCACTTCTAAATTCCCGTGGGCTAACGCCATGAGGTGCCTCATCCTTTCCCTAAACTTTTGAACATAGTCCAGTATGGGAACCTCTTCTGTGGGGAAGGTGCCCTCCCAACTCTCTTGTACCAGCTCTAGGGGCCCTCGTACTTTTCGGCCGTACAGCAATTCAAAGGGAGAGAACCCAGTGGAGTCCTGCGGCACCTCCCGGTAAGCGAATATTTGCTGCTGCAACTTTTTCTCCCAGTCCCCCCCTCGGACTCCACATATCGGCTAATGAGCTGTTTGAGCGTTTTGTTGAAGCGCTCACACAATCCATTTGTTTCAGGATGGTAGGGGGTTGTGCGCATGGGGCGGACTCCATGTTTTTCCCACAGGGTGTGAATCAGTTCACTTTGGAACTATGCCCCCTGGTCAGTCAATACTTCCTGTGGAAACCCTACCCGGCTAAAGATGTCCAGTAGAGCTTGAGCCACGTGCTCTGCATCTATGGAGGTTAAGGCAACGGCTTCTGGGTAACGGGTGGCAAAGTCTACCAGGGTGAGGATGAATCTTTTTCCACTACGGCTGGGGATGCCTAAGGGACCTACTATATCAATGGCAACTCTCTGGAACGGTTCTCCTATCAAGGGCATGGGTTGAAGTGGGGCACGGCATGGGGGTCCCCCCATACGCTGACACACTGGGCAAGAGGCTCTGTATTTTTGCACTTCTTGAGTGACCCTTGGCCAGAAAAAACTACGCAGCAGGCGGGCCCGAGTCTTTTTGGTCCCCATGTGCCCAGCCGCAGGAACATCATGAGCTAAACGCAATAGTTGGGGTCGGTATTGCTGGGGTACCACAAGCTGATGTACACGGGTCCAGGGTTTTTCTGGGCAGGATGCGGGCTTCTCCCGATATAAGAGGCCTTTTTCCCATCTATATACCTCCCCCTGATTTCCTCCCCCAGGTTGGGCGGCCGCACTACGGATAAGCTCTAGGGTGGGGTCTGACAGTTGAGCTTCCCTGAACTCCTTACGATCTATCTCCCCCCAATCAATGGCCACAGTTGGGTCTGATGTACTCACATTTGTTGGCTCTGATGAGGAGGCTGAAGATTGAGGAGTTGGGTTCTCCTCTGATGGACTGGAAGAAAGACCTGCACCAGGATGGTGTTTGGCTTGGCTGCGGGTGATGGCGGTGACAAACTGGCTGGATAGTCCTTGTCCTAGGTCATTTCCCAAAATTACAGGGGTGGGGAGGCCGTCCATGAGCCCCACTTCAACCTCTCCTTGGTCAGTTCCCCAGTCCAACTGCACTCGTGCCAGAGGGATGTTCGAGCGCTGGCCCCCAGCAAGGGTGATGGTCACTTGGCGGCCAGGTAAATGATGTTCTGTGGGAACAATATCTGGGCTGACCAGGGTGATGGAAGATCCCGAGTCTCGAAGTCCCTGAGCCTGTATATCACCGACCTTGACCGTCTGGATGTGGGGATGGAGGTTAGCTGGTGTACGGTGTCCGGCCTGCCGTAGGGTGTGGACTGGATAAACCACTTCCTCAGCTATTGGTGTTTCTCGGGAGTAGCATTCCTCAGGTCTCGTTGGTTCATCACGGCATATGTTGACTGGTAGACGGGCTCCAGGCATGGGGCCCCGGTTTTGTAGACACTCTTTGGCCATGTGTCCAAGGCGCCCACATGTATAACAGCGCCGTGGGTTAGACAAGTCACCCACCCTGTTGGTAAACCTTTGTCTTGTTGGGGCTTCTGTGGGGTAATGAGTTAGTCCAGCACGTGAGTCTGGGGGTCGCTTGGATCCATGGTTGAGGGACCTCCTCAGATCGGTGGGCCTATTGGGCCTCCAGCTGGGTCGGTTGGCTGTAAATTCGTCAGCCAATCGCGCTGCTTGCTCTGGAGTGTCGGGCTTCCTATCAGCTACCCATTCTCGGATTTCCGGGTCCATCTGCTCCAGCAGCTGTTCAAGCACTATCACATCCCGGAGGGCAGCAGCGGAGTGGGCAGCTCGACCATCGAGCCAGCGATTACAGTGTCGTCGGAGTTGACTGCCAAATTCGACGTACGAGACACCTTGGCGAGACATAGTCCGGAACTTAGTGCGATGTCTCTCGGGTGTTATGGTAAAAAGGGCCAACAAAGTGTCCTTAATAATTCCGTAGTCCAAGCAGTCCTGAGGCCCAAGTGATCGGACAGCCTCCTGGGCCCGGACCGGCAAGCTTGTCCACAGGTATTTGGACCACTCATCTGTGGGCACCTTGTGCATACGCATTAGCATCTCAAAGTTTTGCAAGTGTACATCTATCTCAGTGCTGGAATCATTAAACACTGGCACATCCCTGTAGCGAAGATGACTCCCTTGGTGGTGGTCTATCCTGGAGGTAGGTACTGAGGGTGAGGAAATTGGAAATCCAAACACAAATTGCAGAACACCAGCCCTCTCTTCCCTTGAAGCTTCAGGCCCCAATGCAGTAAACAATTCCTTGACTCGGTCTGCTTGGGTTTGGTTTGTTTCCAGATTGTCACAGGATCTAGGATGAGATACAGGGTTTACCTCCTCTGATACCACAACGGTAGTGTCCTCATCATCCTCTGCATCATTCTGGGCATCCCAACAGACTAATTTCCGGATCAAGTCTGACCGAGTGTCAGTGTTCCTGTAGTCAATCTTTCGCATCTGGCACAGATCCTGTAGCATCCATTTACTGCTGCGGTCATATCTCCTCTCTGGTCCTTGTCCCATGGCTGAGCTGGTGGGGTTGGACATGGCAGCGTCCGAAACCTGAATGCCTCCCCTATGGCCTGCTGGGTATGCTTATGTGCCTCCCTGGTTGTTGATCCCTGGGCGGTGTCTGAAAACACCAGTCCACTGCAGCTCCCCTGGGTAAACCAGGCTGAGTAGTATCCCACCGCTGCCACCAATTGTGGAGACACGGGGCTCAGTGGGTGCTCTCGTCCACTAAAACCCGCCGCCTTTAGAAACACAGCGTGGCTCAGGGCTCATCCCAACTGAACGCCGGCCTCCTTAACCGTGGGCGTAACACTACTCAGACAACACAGGGTGAGGGAACCACAATAATTAGACTTTATTGGATCCCCAAACAATTAACGGCACATAACACATAACCAGCAAAACACACTAATGTAACAGGCAACAGAGTCTCACCCTTCCGCTGGCTCACCAGGGATTTAGAATTTCCATGCCTCACAGGTTCCAAGCTGTCTGAGGTCTGCAAAGTTTGTAACAGGTGACTGAACTGTCCCAACCTGAGTGTCCTCCTTAGGTAGTCCTGGTTTGATGTTAAAATCCTGGCAGCCGGAGTCGAAATCCCTAGGCTGTGGATATGGTCTCCAACCGGAACCGGAGCCCTAGATTGAAGCCATAAGATATCCTGATCCTCTAGTCAGCTCCTGAGAGCTTAGACTGGATCCATCAGCATCCATCAACCTTCATCAACCCTGGTGGCTTAAAGAAGTCCCTTTTATAGCCATAACCTTCCCTTAGGATACACTGCGTCCTCATCGATTGGTTGGACAAGATTGCTTCTCCCATTTAATGAATTTCAAGCTGCATGGATAATGTTCATTTAAATGATGTGCATAGAAAGACTCAGTATATCTACATGGAGTCGGCAAGTCACCGACTAGACAATGGCTACTAAGGTAATTACATTATCAATACAGAACTACAATACAATGGTTACTGGAAATATCTGGAGAACAATACGTCTGGCTTTCAGTGGCCAACACAATTACATTGAGTCAACAAGAGTCTTGTAAAAACAATGAGGGACTTCTCCCCCATCTATAGACAATCTATCATGCTGTCTGGCTGGATTTTAAGAAACTTTAACCCATGAGAGTCCATGTCGTCACACCCACGATCAGGACTCACTATGTTCTGCATGGAGCGGGTCCTTACCTGCAGGCCCGCGCGTCTCCTCCGCAGGAGACCGCAGCTGTCAGTACCCACGATCAGGCTTCAGTGCGCTGCGGTATCTCGCTTGTGTTCTCCCTACGGAGGAGCATGCGATTACACAGCAAACAATTGACATGCTGCGGTCTAGAAAGAAGATCCGCAGGTCAGTGTTTGCTGCGGAAAAAAGAAGCACATTGGGCACGGGATTTCTACAAATCCCTCCACTGCTTGTGCTGTACAACGCAGCGTTTTGGATGCAGCTGAACCATGCTACAGCCAACATGCTGCAAACACTGATCGTGGACAGCTGGGCACGCACCCTTACAGGGGATTTCCCAGATAGATGGCGGCAGAGGGGGATTCATTTTAGTAAACGTTTCCATGTGAAGATGCTGGATAACATTTTGCTTCTCTTTAAATATTGTTTGGCTGATGGACTCGGTGGTTTTCCTAGGACAAGGAATGTCCGTGTGTAAGAAAAACTGCGACTGACTGTAAATAACAGATTCCATTATTAACTACAATAAATAAGAGGCTACAAGAAATCCTGTGCTATCTGCAGGCACAGGACAGGTCTCTACTGCGCTATCTGCAGGCACAGGACAGGTCTCTACTGCGCTATCTGCAGGCACAGGACAGGTCTCTACTGCGCTATCTGCAGGCACAGGACAGGTCTCTACTGCGCTATCTGCAGGCACAGGACAGGTCTCTAGTGCGCTATCTGCAGGCACAGGACAGGTCTCTACTGCGCTATCTGCAGGCACAGGACAGGTCTCTACTGCGCTATCTGCAGGCACAGGACAGGTCTCTATGCACACTGTAGAGTTTGCTAATAGTCTCACGTTATACTGAGAGAAGCCGAAAATGTACAAGTAATAAAAACGTTTATGGTAGCCATAGTGTGGGCCCTTAGAGGCAATTTCCCTGGTAGGCCCCTCACACCCCAGTCCAACCCTGATCCTGGTAGAGCATTAGCTTTTGGCCTGGGCGATGTACACACTGCAGCCCAACTTGTTGTGAGTAATACTTAATTTTTGGAGGACATTGTCCTTTTTGTTGTTGCTATTTTTACAATTACAGCTCAGAACCAAAAAGCGATACTTGGCTTTTGAATTGCAAATTTGACTGGATTGGTTGAAATTTGCCCCGGAGATATACAGTGATACCTACGATCTGTTGATTTTTTAGTTTATGATGCAAATTATAAGTGAGTGAGCTTACACCACCCATCGTTAGGTAGCCCAGTGAATGTTCAGTTCACGTGGTTATCTTGCCATGCAAGCATCTCTGTTATTGTTGTTGCTTTGTTTTTAACCATGGGTCCTAAGAAAATGCAAGCCAATATCAGTGCAGAGAAGAAGGAGGATGATGTCCTTGGATATAAAGCAAGAAATCGTTGAAAACATGAATAAGGTGTATAAGATATCAACTTGGCCAGACAATATGTACAATTTTAAAGCAGAAGGAGTCAATAAAGGCCACAAGGCCAACCTAGGGCATTAAGATTATATTGAAGCTCCGAACCTCTGTCCATGAAGAGATGGAGAAATTGTTCTTGGTGTGGTTGATGGAGAAGCAGCTTGCAGGATATACTGTGACCTAGAGCATAATCTGTGACACCCTGACAAAATCAGGTTGTCACAGGGGACTGCATCCATCTACCTAATGCAGGACTCTCTCCTCCTTGTCCCTACCAACACAACCCACACACACGTACAAACATCAGCCACAAAAACCTAGTCACACCCCCAGAACAATAGGGACACACCAGTGGGCGGGGCCAGGCAGATGGTGACGCCCACCTAGGGGTTCTGAGGTGTCTGGGGAGGGAACACGTCAGTTGAGTTGTGGAGACAAGTCAGTTAAGTCTGGACAGAGGAAGTGAGAGGAGTGAAGTGGTAGTCGGGGGTTGTAGCTCCCGGACTACCGAACTACCTGAGCTGACTAGGTGGCAGATGGCAGAGCCACAGGCGACGGAGATCCGGTCACGGAAGACCTTAAGTGGATTGGGCAGGGTTGTAGCACGCCGGTGCCGACAGCAGGAATCCGGTCCGGAGGCCGTGCACAGTCGGGTGCCTGGACCCCAGGGCGAGGACAGCTTCAAGCACCTTACTGATTAACCAGCAGGGGACAAGATTCCACGTCTTGTCCCACTAGTAAGCCCAGATAGAGCGAGACGGAAGCCCAACACGGGGGATAGGGCGTCTGCAAGTGCCTGCAAAAATCCCAAGGGTCAGATCTCGCGGGCCACAGCAAAGACAGAGGGAGCGGACTTTTCCCGTTTCATGTGGACTAGTCAACACACAAGACAAAAACACAGAAGTGCAGGAGGAAGGGCCCCTGTCCTGTCTACCGGTGTGCGGGACCCAAGCACACCCCTCCGGAGGCTACCGGTATCCGGCACTTGGTTTACTACTTGGACTTTGTGTGACTTATTTCAAAACTGTGAGTACACCGGTGTCATCCGGTCCAGCCTGCAGACTGTGCCCCAGCACTGCACACCACCTACACCTGGGCCCCGGGACTACACCTCCCCTACCTGTGGAGGGGATACCATCCTGCTGACCCGCTCCATCAGCCCCGGGCATCCCATACAAAGGCAGCGGTGGTTTTACCAACAAATCACCGCAACCCACGGGTGGCGTCACTGACAAACTCTCCCCCTGTAAATAGCCCCCTTTTTCCAGTTGTGGGCGGCGGGCTGCTGCACGAGCTCTGGATCCGGCTGCCACTCGAGCCACAGCCACGATCCCGGATCCGAGCGCCTTGGGTAGCCTCCCCTCCCGTGGTCTGTCCCCCCTGCCCGCAACAAATCTGTGAAAAGGCACAAAACATTTATGGAGATTTGGTGCAGCAGACGGCAGGAACATCAAGAGATGAGACATTGGAAGAGTCACTCAAAGGCAGTTGGGGATGGCTTAATAATTTGATTACGGACATTCACTCCATTGTCAGGCATGGAGAGGCAGCAAGCTTGGATGTGAAGGCAGCTCACAATTTTATTATAACTATTTCCAAGCTTATAGAAGCTGAAGTATACATCCCCCAGCAAGTCTTCAACTGTGACTAGACAGGGCTCTTCTGGAAAAAAGATTCAGAGGAGGCTGTATATAGAGTAATGAGGAGAAGAGTATGCCAAGCCAGCAACTTATGAAAGATAGGTTAACTGTTGCACTGTGCATGAATGCGAGTGGTGACTGCAAGATTAAGCCGCTGCTCGTATATCACTCTGAAAATCCCTGAGCATTTAAAGGGAATCTGTCCCCAGGTTTTTGCTCCCCCATCTGAGAGCAGCATAATGTAGAGACAGAGACCCTGATTGCAGTGATGTGTCATTTACTGAGCTGTTTGCTGTCATTTTGTTAAAATCAATGTTTTCTCTGCTGCAGATCCAGCAGTTATCTCAAAAACCAAATTCAATACTTTCCAGGTGCAAACTGCAGAATAACCTATTCAGAACAACAGCTTCTAAAAAAATACTTTTTTAACAACTTAAAAAGCAGTCATACAAATATGAATACAAGTAAATTACAAAAAGTGCCACGTGCATATAAAAAATCCCATCTATGCAGTACAGGGTTAAACAGGGTTAGCCATCATGGAGCAGGGGATAGCCAATAATTTATGACATCCTCCGCTGTTAGGAAGGGATAATTTGGGATACATCTAGATGACACACTGTCCCCTCCATTATCTAAAACTGAACAAAATAACCTAATTGCCTCTGTACTCCATTAGATGGGATATTTTTTATATGCACGTGGCACTTTTTTAATTTACTTGTATTCATATTTGTATGACTGCTTTTTAAGTTGTTAATAAAAGTATTTTTTAGAAGGTGTTGTTCTGAATAGGTTATTCCTTAGATCTAGCAGTTATACAGAGCTCATGAATATGCTGGACTACCTGGGTGCACGTCAAGTAGTCCTCTAATGATAATCTACTGCTGATTAAACAGTGATTTTATCAAAACTACACTAAGTAGCCCAGTAAGTTATACATCACTGAAATTAGGATCTCTGCCCCTACATTATGCTTCTCTCAGATAAGGTGGCAAAAACCTGGTGACAGATTGCCTTGAAGTCTCATAATATACTAAAAGAAAAACTGCAGGTTATGGGAATGGCAGACCCAAAAGCCATGGGTCACTAGGGAGTTCTTTGTGCAATGGGTCTTTGGTCCTGCTATCAAGAAGTACCTTTTGGTAGATAACCTACCTCTGCTAGCCTTTCTCATTCTTGACAAGGGTCCCTTGCATCCAACAAACCTCGCAGATTACATCCTTCAAGAATTTAAGTTTATTATGGTCCTCTTTCTTCCAGTCAACTCCACCCCTATCCTGCAGCCCATTGACCAGTGGGTGATTTCAAATTTCAAAAAGCTCTTCAGCAAGCACCTATTCTGGTGCTGCTTTGAGGTCATGGAGAGCACAAACCTCACCCTTCGAGACTTCTGTAAGGATCACTACAATATTGTTACCTTTCTCAGAATTCTCAACATGGCCTGGTAGGGTGTTACGAGGAGGCCCTTAAACTCTGCATGGATGAAGTTGTGGCCTGAGGTTGTGAAGGTTATGTCAGAAAGGGACTGTCAAAGGATTCGAACCTGAAGTGTTAGGCTATGTGCGCACGTTGCGTCGGAGTACCTGCAGTTTATTCTGCACGTTTTCCTTCCCTTGGTTTTTGACCAAATGGCTTTTGACCATTTTTTAGCGCTAAAAACGCATGCATATTTACCACGTTTTTAGTGCGTTTTCAGCGCTTTTTACCTGCGTTTTCACCTGCGTTTCTGCAGATGCGTTTTGTAGATCAAGACACTGAGAAATAAAGTTGGAATAGTCAAAAAGAATGAAAAAAGAGAAAAAAAATTATTATATTCACTTTTAATATAACTATATGTAAAATCAACAATTATAATGAAACTAGAAGGTGGCCCGATTCTACGCATCGGGTATTCTAGAATTTACGTATTGTGTAGTTCATGTATGATTTTTGTTATATATATATATATATATATATATATATATATATAGATGTTGTTGTGTGTAGTTACCAAGTGTTTGTGTAGGGCGCTGTACATGTTCTGGGTGTTGTCTGGGTGTGACGGGGGGTGAGAGCGGTGTTGTATGTGTGTTGCGTGTGTTGCGTTGTTTGTGGAGCGCTGTGTGTCTGTAGCGTTGTCTGTGTGTTGCGCGGTTTGTGTGTGTGTGGTGTGTTTTGGGGGGAGGTATGTTTTGTGCAATGTGTGTGTTGTGCGGTATGTGCGTATATTTGTGTGTGCCGCGGTGTTTGTGTGTTGGGTGTTGTGTGTGTGCAGCGTTGTCTGTGTGTGTGGGTGTCTGTGTAGGGCAGTTGTTTGTGGTTCCCAGTGTGTGTGTGTGGTGTGTTGTGCAGTGTGCGCGCGTGTGTGTGTGTGTGTGTGTGTGTGTGCATCAGCCTCTCTTCTCTCAGCCTACCTCTCCCAGCCTCCCTCCTCCCAGCCTCCCTCAGCATCAGCTTCCCTCTCCCAGCCTCCCTAAGCATCAGCCTCCACCAGCATCAGCCTCTCTCCTTCCAGCCTCCCCCAGCATCAGCCTCCGCCAGCATCAGCCTCTCTCCTTCTAGCCTCCTCCAGCATCAGCCTCCCTCTCCCAGCCTTCCCCAGGATCAGCGTCTCTCCTCCCAGCCTCCATCCTCCCAGCCTTCCCCAGCATCAGCTTTCCCCTCCCAGCCTCCCTCAGCATCAGCCTTCCCCAGCATCAGCCTCTCTCCTCCCAGCCTCAGCCTCTCTCCTTCCAGCCTCTCCTAGCATCAGCCTCTCTCCTTCCAGCCTCCCTCAGCATCAGCCTACTCTTCCCAGCCTTCCTCAGGATCAGCCTCTCTCCTCCCAGCCTCCTTCTTCCCAGCCTCATCCTCCCAGCCTCCCTCAGCATCAGCCTTCCGCTCCCAGTCTCCCCCAGCATCAGCCTCCCCAAGCATCAGCCTCCACCAGCATCAGCCTCTCTCCTTCCAGCCTCCCCCAGCATCAGCCTCTCTCCTTCCAGCCTCCCTCAGCATCAACCTCCCGTTCCCAGCCTTCCCCAGGATCAGCCTCTCTCCTCCCAGCCTCCTTCCTCCCAGCCTCCCTCAGCATCAGCCTTCCCCTCCCAGTCTCCCCCCAGCATCAGCCTCCCCAAGCATCAGCGTCCACCAGCATTAGCCTCTCTCCTTCCAGCCTCCTTCTTCCCAGCCTCATCCTCCCAGCCTCCCTCAGCATCAGCCTTCCGCTCCCAGTCTCCCCCAGCATCAGCCTCCCCAAGCATCAGCCTCCACCAGCATCAGCCTCTCTCCTTCCAGCCTCCCCCAGCATCAGCCTCTCTCCTTCCAGCCTCCCTCAGCATCAGCCTCCCGTTCCCAGCCTTCCCCAGGATCAGCCTCTCTCCTCCCAGCCTCCTTCCTCCCAGCCTCCCTCAGCATCAGCCTTCCCCTCCCAGTCTCCCCCAGCATCAGCCTCCCCAAGCATCAGCCTCCACCAGCATTAGCCTCTCTCCTTCCAGCCTCCCCCAGCATCAGCCTCCCCAAGCATCAGCCTCCACCAGCATCAGCCTCCCTCGTCCCAGCCTCCCCCTCCCCCACCCAGCCTCCCCCAGCATCAGCCTCTCTCCTCCCAGCCTTCCCCATGATCAGCCTCTCTGCTCCCAGCCTCCTCCAGCACGCCGTGCTCCTCTGCCGACACTCACACACCCGATCGCATCCACTCACACACACCCGATCGCATCCACTCACACACACCCGATCGCATCCACTCACACACACCCGATCGCATACACTCACACACACCCGATCGCATACACTCACACACACAGACACTGACGATATCGCACATACGCGCTGATACTCACAACATCCGGGGATATCACATGCTTCTGGCCATGTGATCCCCCGGCAGGTCCTGGAAGCTCACAACAGCACAGTATCGCCGCCGAGAAGCAAGCGATATCCCAGGATGCTGTGAGTATGTGGATGCGATGTGATGTGTGAGGTGTGTGTGAGTGTGATCTGATTTGTGTGTGTGTGTATGTGTGTGTGTGTGTGCTGTTATGTGTGTGTATGTTCCGCAGCTGCAGGACCTTGATGTGTGGATGCGATGTGATGTGTGTGTGAGGTGTGTGTGAGAGTGAGTGTGATCCGGTGTACACTGGTAACTATGATACACATCGGGTAACTAAGGGACCTTAGTTACCCGATGTGTATAATGGTTACCAGCTTTCACGGCCTCCGTCAAGATCCCAGCATCGCAAGGTTATGTCTGGCGCTGCCGGGATCCTGACGGAGCCGGTGTAGAAGCAAGCGATATCCCAGGATGTTGTGATGTGTGAGGTGTGTGTGAGAGTGAGTGTGAGAGTGAGTGTGATCTGATGTGTGTGTGTACTCACCTGGGAATCGGAGCTCCGTGTCAGTTGGGCCAGAGCGAGCGTGCATTGCGTGAGGGGGGCGGGGCCTGCAGAGAGCCGGGGCGAGAGGCCAATCCGTGTGGGGGGGCGGGGCCATGGCGAGCCCAGCGGCCAATCAGCTTTGTGTCACCGTAAGGACATGTCACGGTGACACAATTTTGGAGCATGACAGACAGACAGACAGAATAAGGCAATTATACAGTTAGGTCCAGAAATATTTGGACACTGACACAATTTTCGCGAGTTGGGCTCTGCATGCCACCACATTGGATTTGAAATGAAACCTCTACAACAGAATTCAAGTGCAGATTGTAACGTTTAATTTGAAGGTTTGAATAAAAATATCTGATAGAAATTGTAGGAATTGTACACATTTCTTTCCAAACACTCCAAATTTTAGGAGGTCAAAAGTAATTGGACAAATAAACCAAACCCAAACAAAATATTTTTATTTTCAATATTTTGTTGCGAATCCTTTGGAGGCAATCACTGCCTTAAGTCTGGAACCCATGGACATCACCAAACGCTGGGTTTCCTCCTTCTTAATGCTTTTCCAGGCCTTTACAGCCGAGCCTTCAGGTCTTGTTTGTTTGTGAGTCTTTCCGTCTTAAGTCTGGATTTGAGCAAGTGAAATGCATGCTCAACTGGGTTAAGATCTGGTGATTGACTTGGCCATTGCAGAATGTTCCACTTTTTTGCACTCATGAACTCCTGGGTAGCTTTGGCTGTATGCTTGGGGTCATTGTCCATCTGTACTATGAAGCGCCGTCCGATCAACTTTGCGGCATTTGGCTGAATCTGGGCTGAAAGTATATCCCGGTACACTTCAGAATTCATCCGGCTACTCTTGTCTGCTGTTATGTCATCAATAAACACAAGTGACCCAGTGCCATTGAAAGCCATGCATGCCCATGCCATCACGTTGCCTCCACCATGTTTTACAGAGGATGTGGTGTGCCTTGGATCATGTGCCGTTCCCTTTCTTCTCCAAACTTTTTTCTTC
Organism: Anomaloglossus baeobatrachus; assembly: GCF_048569485.1. Lineage (NCBI taxonomy): Eukaryota > Metazoa > Chordata > Amphibia > Anura > Aromobatidae > Anomaloglossus > Anomaloglossus baeobatrachus. Next base: position 485,476,783 of record NC_134353.1, on the reverse strand, counting down.
CCATCATTCTGGTACAGGTTGATCTTTGTCTCATCTGTTTATAGAATACTTTTCCAGAACTGAGCTGGCTTCATGAGGTGTTTTTCAGCAAATTTAACTCTGGCCTGTCTATTTTTGGAATTGATGAATGGTTAGCATCTAGATGTGAACCCTTTGTATTTACTTTCATGGAGTCTTCTCTTTACTGTTGACTTAGAGACAGATACACCTACTTCACTGAGAGTGTTCTGGACTTCAGTTGATGTTGTGAACGGGTTCTTCTTCACCAAAGAAAGTATGCGGCGATCATCCACCACTGTTGTCATCCGTGGACGCCCAGGCCTTTTTGAGTTCCCAAGCTCACCAGTCAATTCCTTTTTTCTCAGAATGTACCCGACTGTTGATTTTGCTACTCCAAGCATGTCTGCTATCTCTCTGATGGATTTTTTCTTTTTTTTCAGCCTCAGGATGTTCTGCTTCACCTCAATTGAGAGTTCCTTAGACCGCATGTTGTCTGGTCACAGCAACAGCTTCCAAATGCAAAACCACACACCTGTAATAAACCCCAGACCTTTTAACTACTTCATTGATTACAGGTTAACGAGGGAGACGCCTTCAGAGTTAATTTCAGCCCTTAGAGTCCCTTGTCCAATTACTTTTGGTCCCTTGAAAAAGAGGAGGCTATGCATTACAGAGCTATGATTCCTAAACCCTTTCTCCGATTTGGATGTGAAAACTCTCATATTGCAGCTGGGAGTGTGCACTTTCAGCCCATATTATATATATAATTGTATTTCTGAACATGTTTTTGTAAACAGCTAAAATAACAAAACTTGTGTCACTGTCCAAATATTTCTGGACCTAACTGTATATATAGATAATAGCGGTTATGCACATTTTAAGCGAAAAATTGGTGATATTTATTATTTTATAACATTTAAATTTTCGGTTATTGTGTGTGTGTAAAGGAACATTAGAACCCTTTAATTTTGTGTCACAAAAGCATGCATTTTTGTAGCCAAAAACGCAGTGGAAAAGCAGGTAAAAAGCATGAAAAATGCAGGAAAGTTGATTTTGGTTGCATTTTGCCATTTCTCATTGACTCCAATGTTAAGGAAACGCTGCAGAAATGGCAAAAACAACTGACATGCTGCTTCTTTTTCAGCATGGTTTTTGACCCAAAATATGCAAATTAAACGCTGCAGAAAAAAAAGCAAAGTGCAGACAGGAGTTCATCTTTTCCCATAGACTTTGCTGGAAAACAAAAATGCATGCGTTTTAGAGCAAAAACGCTGCAGCTAAAAACGCTGCGGAAACGCGGGAAAAACGCAACGTGCGAACATAGCCTTAGTGGTGGAGGAGCTTGTGTCCCTCGGAAAGTCCATGGGCCTGGAAGCACAACAAGGAACTGATAATGGAAGAATTAAAAGGAGCTACAGCGGCAGCAAATGAAGGTCATACAGGAAATGAATGCGGAGGAGCCAGAGGCAGAGGAGGAGATCGTACAAGTGAGATTAAGGAAATGTTAGCGTTGTGGAGAAAATTTCAGAGTTTATTAAAAAGAAACACCCTGAAAAAGTTGCAACAGGTCGTGCCTTGGCGCTGTGTAGCAACACTTACCACACTCATTTTCAAAACATTTTAAAAGGGAGGAATAAACACCCTGTAAGTGAAGACAGTAAATTATAACCATCAAGGCATTTATCATTTTAATCCAAAAATGCCTGCAATAATTTTGTGTGCTGCTGATGGCAAGAAATAAAAACTGACTGGGTGGCATAAGTGTCATATTAACATTATATTGCGTGGAACACTTCGCTTAACAAAATACCAAATTTATATTGTTATATTTATGTTTTACTAGGTTTAATAAAAATACTTTCTGAAAACCAAAAATATTTGTGTGTCGCCATATCCTGGGAGACAGAGCCTTTTATATTTATCTTGGTAATATTTGCTGTATAAGAGCCTAATTTTGGCAGGACGAGCTATAGTGTTTATTCGTACCATTTTCGTTTTTTACGGTATTTGATATTGTTTTTGAGTTGTTACGGATATGATATAACTTTTTTTCTAATTTTTTTGCCCCAAAATTATGTTTTATGTGTCATCACATATTAAAAGCTGCAATTTTTTTTATTGTTTTGTCAACGGAGCTGGGTTATTTATTGCACAATGAACTATAGACTTTTTACATGTAAGATTTCTTCTAGACATGTACAAGATGATGAGATTGCAGCGCCCTATGCAGTTTAGGTGGTGGAGCAGGTATCTCACTGGGGTGACTGATGAAAGGAAAAACTGAACATGGCTAATTGTTTTAACTGTGTGGCTATGGTATTTGTGGGTATTATTTTAGGGTTCATGGGTCCCTTTGAGAAATTTAAATTTTATTTCTTAAAGGCCACGTCTCACTAAGCAACATCGCTAGCAACATCTCTGCTGACGCACGACTTTTGTGACGTAACAGCGATGTTGCTAGCGATGTTGCTGTGTGTGACATCCAGCAACAACCTGGCCCCTGCTGTGAGGTCGCTGGTTGTTGCTGAATGTCCTGAGCCCTTTTTTAGTTGTTGCTCTCCCGCTGTGAAGCGCAGATCACTGTGTGTGACAGCGACAGAGCAACAACTAAATGTGCAGTGAGGAGGGAGCCAGCTTCTGCGGACGCTGGTAACCAATGTAAATATCGGGTAACCAAGAAGCCCTTTCCTTGGTTACCCGATATTTACCTTCGTTACCAGCGTCCGCCGCTCTCATGCTGCCAGTGCCGGCTCCCTGCTCCCTGCACACATAGCCAGACTACACATCAGGTAATTAACCCGATGTGTACTCTGGCTAGGAGTGCAGGGAGCCAGCGCTAAGCGGTGTGCGCTGGTAACCAAGGTAAATATCGGGTTGGTTACCCGGTATTTACCTTAGTTACCAAGCGCAGCATCGCTTCCACGCGTCGCTGCTGGCTGGGGGCTGGTCACTGGTTGCTGGTGAGATCTGCCTGTTTGAGAGCTCACCAGCAACCCGTGTAGTGACGCTCCAGCGATCCCTGCCAGATCTGGTCGCTGGTGGGATCGCTGGAGCGTCGCTTAGTGTGACTGTACCTTTAGTGAAATGATGATAAAACATCAATTCTGAATTTGTTTTTAGCTTATGCTATTTACTAGGTGCAATAAATAGTGTGCTAATCTGTCTTTATGGATTCTATGGTATTCACTGTGAAAGTTAAGGGAACAGTCAGTTCCATAATTCAGGTTGTTACACATGCGGAAATATGTGCATTGTTTTTGGTTTTTTTTTTCAATAATAAAGGACTTAAAAGAAAGAGCTATTTCAACTTTTTTCCCTGTTTTTATTTTTCTAAACATTTTCTCCTTATTTTGATGTCTATGTGGTGTCCCTGAGGCTTCTGGCTCCACAGTGTATTACACCTGTCACGCTTCCCGGTCCCCGTGCCCCGCTCTCCGGTTCCCTTGGCTCGCCCTTTGGTCCCCGTGGTCCGCTCCCCGGTTCCCGGCGGCGTCCCCTGCTCACCACTCCGGTCCCGGCCTCTTCTTCCTCGCCTGCGCCCTCCATGTGTCCTGCTTCCCGCTCCCGGCGCCCCTCTGCGACGTGGGACATTCACCCGGGCACTCCTGCTTCCTCTGCACTGCTCCCTGGACTGGCTTCTGGCACACGGGCCTCGCGCATGCGCATTAGGGCGTGCGCGCGGTCATTGACCCTCTCTTAAAGTGCCAGCACCCAGAAACAGGAAATTGCATAGACAGGTACAGGGTATATTAGGATTCTCTTTCCTGGTGGGCGGGGCCTGTTCTACATGTTTAGTAAGCTAGGAGTTCAGGTCCCCGTATTGCTGTGTCCAGTATTAACCCCTGTCTGTCTCGCAGAGCCTGTCCTGCCACGCCAGCCGGTCCTGACCACGTCCGTTCCAGTACTACTGACGGTGACTTCGGCGGAAGTTCCATCACCTCTGCAGCGCCACCAGTCTCCAGTCCCTGGCTCCGTTTGGTGACCCGTCCCCTCGCTCAGCAGGTTCCGGATTCAGTCTGACCCTTCAACCCGGCCTCAGACCCTGAGCATCGTCACCCGGACTACCGTCTAGAACTCCGTGTTCTCAGCGACATCTACTTTCCAGCTCTCCTACGGACTGGCTTGCTACCAATAGTGCTTCGGCTGCCGTGCATCAAGACCCTTTGGCGGGGTGACCGGCCTGGCTGCCTCACCAGGGGAACCCAGTGTCCGGTCCAGTGTTTCCACCACCCGGACGTAACAGCTAGAACAGGCCATGGATCCCGCCGAAGCACTAGCGGCCCAGCTGGGCAACTTGCAGCAGGAACTGAGGTGCTGAACTGAAGTAAAGTGCTGAATTTAAGATAAGTGCATAGTTTCAACACAATTACATAGTTTGACACAAGAACATAGTTTGAATTTATCCTTATACGTTTTCCATTGTTTTTTTTTCTCTTTGTTTTACTACTTTAACGTTTATCCCCATTTAATAGGTGCTCCATGGACAATGCTACCAGGTGTTTATCTTGTCAGATGTATGCATGCCTTGAGCAGCCGTTCGAGGGTGACTATGTCTGCACTCGATGCAGGCATGTTGCGTATTTGGAAGCCAAGGTAACTGATCTAAATAAGCAGCTTGCAATACTAAGGGGCATTGCAAACCTGGAGAGGAGTTTAGAGCTCACTGAGCTTTCTCTGGCTGGGGCCAGTGATATGGAGGAGGGTGGAGGTGGGGAAGATCAGGACCCAGAGGTAGGTAGCTGGGTAACAGTTAGAAGAAGAGGTAGGGGGAAAAGTGTCAGGGAGCCTAGTCCAGACCTGGCACAACCTAGTAAATATGCCTGTTTGGCTGATATTAGGAATGAAGGGCCTGGACTAGGGTCACTACAGCAGGATGTTGCTCCTAGCAACCAGGAAAACAACTGCTGTAGGAAGGAGGGAAATAGGAGTGCAGCAAAGACCAGACAGATGTTGGTGGTAGGGGACTCTATAATTAGGCGGACAGACAGGGTCATCTGTCGCCGAGACCGTGAATGCCGAACAGTGTGTTGTCTGCCGGGTGCTCGGGTTCGGCATATTGCGGATCGGATAGACAGATTGCTGGGTGGGGCTGGGGAAAACCCAGCGGTCATGGTGCACATTGGTACTAATGACAAAGTTAGAGGCAGGTGGAAGGTCCTTAAAAATGATTACAGGGAACTAGGAGAGAAGCTGAAGTCCAGGACCTCCAAGGTGGTGTTTTCAGAAATACTACCGGTGCCACGAGCGTCACTAGAAAGACAGCGGGAGCTTAGGGAGTTAAATATGTGGCTTAGAAATTGGTGCAGGAAGGAAGGGTTCGGGTTCATGGAGAACTGGGCCGACTTCTCAGTCGGCTACAGGCTCTACGGTAGGGACGGGCTGCACCTCAATGGGGAAGGTGCAGCTGTGCTGGGGGAGAAAATGGTCAGACGGATGGAGGAGCTTTTAAACTAGGATCGGGGGGGAGGGAGGGTAGTGGAGCAAATAAGGGGAGAGATAGAGCAGATAGAGACAGTGAGACGGTAGGGGTCAATGAAGGATTAGGGGGGGATGGGACATACAAGGAACGTAGGGAGGCTAGGAGCAATAAAGGTGTTAATAGGATTAAATGTCTACTGGCAAATGCAAGAAGTCTTGCAAACAAAATGAATGAATTGGAGACTCTTATGTCAACCATGGATTATGATGTGGTGGGCATTACGGAAACCTGGCTGGATGAAAGCCATGACTGAGTGACAAACATACAGGGTTATAGTACATTTAGGAAGGACAGGAAAGGCCAAAAAGGTGGTGGGATGTGTATATTTATTAACTCTAACCTAAAACCTGTGTTGTATGATGACATTGAGGGGAACAGCAACAATGTAGAGTCAGTATGGGTAAATGTACATGGGGAGGGGAATAATGGAAAAATGCTAATTGGAGTTTGCTATAAGCCTCCTAACATACCTGAACAAATAGAGGGTGAAATGTTGGAACAAATTGAAAAGGCAGCTAATAATAATAATCGGGTTCTTATTATGGGGGATTTCAACTATCCAGACATTCAGTGGGACATAGAATCTTCTGGTTCTGCTAAAAGCTGTAAGTTCTTATCTACTATTCAAGACCATTTCCTCTCTCAGATGGTAGGTGAACTGACCAGGGGAGATAATTTGTTAGATCTGGTCCTGTCAAATAGACTGGATACAATTTCAGATCTACAGGTCCGGGAGCACTTGGGCACCAGCGATCATAATATGGTAAGCTTCAACATAATATTCAATAGAACATTTCAAAGGGGGAATGCTAAAACCTGGAATTTTAGGAAAGCTGATTTCAACAAATTAAGGGAAGAGCTTAAATGTGTAGATTGGGACAAAGTCATAATAACTGGGGATACCGAACATAAATGGGGTAAGTTTAAGGATATACTACTAGAGTCCTGTAAAAAACGTATACCCTCTGGTAATAAAATGTTCAGGAATAAAAAGAAACCACTATGGATAAATAAGACTGTACAAAGTATAATAAAACAAAAACAAAGGGCATTTAAAATCTTAAAGGCTGAGAATACAGAAATAGCATTTCAGAAGTATAAAGATATCAATAGGAAATGTAAAAAAGAAATCAAACAAGCAAAATTAGCTACTGAAGCAAAAATCGCCAATGACATTAAAATAAATCCCAAAATCTTTTATAAATACATTAATGCCAAAAGGAAAACAAAGGATAGTATCGGCCCCTTAAAATACAATAACAAGTTAGTTATAGAGGACAAACAAAAGACTGAGATATTAAATAGGCATTTCTCATCTGTATTCACCAAGGAACTGACTGTACCAGGGATCATTCAACAAGTGAAAAATCAAAGTTCACCACCCGATATAATTAATTTAACACAAGATGAAGTACGCCTACGTCTGAGTAAATTAAACATTGACAAATCCCCAGGGCCAGATGGCATTCATCCACGAATATTGAGGGAATTGAGCTCCGTAATCGACAGACCGCTGTATCTCATCTTTTTAGACTCACTTGTAACAGGGTTGGTGCCTCAGGATTGGAGGATTGCTGATGTGGTACCGATATTTAAGAAAGGTAAGAGGGTAGATCCAGGCAACTACCGTCCAGTAAGCCTGACATCAGTAGTATGAAAAGTTTTTGAGGGCATTTTAAGGGATGACATGCAAAAATATATTGCAGAAAATAATATGATAACTGACAAACAGCATGGATTCATGAAAGATAAGTCGTGTCTAACCAACCTGTTGGGGTTCTATGAGGGGGTAAGTTCAAACCTGGATATTGGTAATGCAGCTGATGTGATTTATTTGGACTTTGCAAAGGCATTTGATACTGTACCACATAATAGCCTTATACTAAAGCTCCAGAAGCAAGGACTAGGGGACACAAAATGCAACTGGGTAAGGAATTGGCTAAAAGATAGGAAACAAAGAGTAGTCATAAATGGTACATTCTCTAAATGGGCTATAGTCAGCAGTGGGGTGCCGCAGGGATCTGTGCTTGGACCGATTCTTTTTAATCTCTTTATTAATGACCTTGTGGATGGGATTGATAGTACAGTGTCAGTCTTTGCCGATGACACCAAACTATGTAGGATATTAAAAACTGACCTGGATAGTACAATATTACAAAAAGATCTGGATAAGATGTCAGAATGGGCAGATACTTGGCAAATGAGATTTAATGTTGATAAATGTAAAGTAATGCACCTAGGACGGAGTAATCCTATAGCTGCGTATACATTAAATGGAGGTAAACTCGGGACTACAGAACAGGAGAAGGACTTGGGTATTCTCATTACAAATAAGCTGAGCAGCAGCACTCAATGTCAAGCAGCAGCTGCTAAAGCAAACAAGATTTTAGGGTGTATAAAAAGAGAGATTAGATCCCGTGATCCTAACGTATTGTTACCCCTCTATAAATCACTTGTAAGGCCACATCTGGAATACGGGATCCAGTTTTGGGCTCCACATTTTAAAAAGGACATTCAGAAGTTCGAGTCAGTTCAAAGGCGGGCAACTAGACTATTACAAGGAATGGAAGGCCTCCCATATGATGACAGGTTGAAAAAGTTAGATATGTTTAGCTTAGAAAAAAGACGTCTCAGAGGAGATCTCTTTTATATGTATAAATACATGTGTGGTCAATATAAAGGACTGGCACATGACTTATTTCTTCCAAAGACAGTACTAAGGACCAGGGGGCACTCACTGCGAGTGTAAGAAAAGCGATTCCGACAGCTAAATAGGAAAGGGTTCTTTACAGTTAGAGCAGTCAGACTGTGGAATGCCCTACCACAAGAGGTAGTAATGGCAGATACTATAACAGCTTTTAAAAAAGGGCTGGATGATTTCCTCAGTACACAAAACATTGTTGGTTATAAATGACTTAGTGACTAAATGTAGAACGGGTGGAGGAAGGTTGAACTAGATGGACCTAGGTCTTTTTTCAACCTAAGTAACTATGTAACTATGTAACTCGGACGACAGCGCGAGACCCAGTCCCAGATGCTGGCCTTCATGTCCTCGGTGGATGCTTGCCTGAACACGCTGCAAGCAACAGCCACGTCCCTGGCATCTCAGGCTTCTACAGCACAGTCCACGGCCGCTGTTCCCGTGGCGGCTTCCTCGGAAACTTCTAAACTCCGCTTGGCCTCTCCGATATGCCGGAGATCCTAAAGGGGGCTTTACACGCTGCGACATCGCTAATGCGGAGTCGTTGGGGTCACGGAATTTGTGACGCACATCCGGCCGCATTAGCGATGCCGTTGCGTGTGACACCGATAAGCGATTTTGCATCGTTGCAAAAACGTGCAAAATCGCTAATCGGTGACATGGGGGTCCATTCTTAAAAATCGTTACTGCAGCAGTAACGAAGTTGTTCCTCGTTCCTGAGGCAGCACACATCGCTCCGTGTGACACCGCAGGAACGAGGAACCTCTCCTTACCTGCCTCCCGGCTGCTATGCGGAAGGAAGGAGGTGGGCGGGATGTTACGTCCCGCTCATCTCCGCCCCTCCGCTGCTATTGGGCGGCGGTTCAGTGACGCTTCAGTGACGTCACTGTGACGCCGCACGGACCGCCCCCTTAGAAAGGAGCCGGTTCGCCGGTCACAGCGACGTCGCCGGACAGGTAAGTATGTGTGACGGGTCTGGGCGATGTTGTGCGGCACGGGCAGCGATTTGCCCGTGTCGCGCAACAGATGGGGGCGGGTACCCACACTAGCGATATCGGGACCGATATCGCAGTGTGTAAAGTAGCCTTAAGACCTGCAGAGGATTCTTGAATCAGTGCTCCCTCCACTTTAAGCTGCTTCCGCACCTGTTTGCCTCCGACCAAGCCAAGGTGACGTTTGTGATGTCCCATCTGGAGGGAGAAGCACTGGCCTGGATGAACCCATTATGGGAGAAGGAGGATCCGGTAACTACCAACATCCAGGAATTCCTGCAGGCTTTTCGTATCACCTTTGACGAGCCCGGACGCGCCTCCGCTTCCGCCTCATCGCTCCTCAGGCTACGTCAGGGGACTTTGACGGTGGGCCAATATGCTATCTGCTTCCGCACCTTGGCCTCAGAATTAGGGTGGAACAATGAGGCCCTAACCGCCGCCTTCTGGGAGGGACTCTCGGGCCGTATTAAAGATGAGCTGGCTGGTCGTGACGTGCCTTCCACCCTGGATGCCCTGATCGCTCTAGCGACCCGAGTGGATCTTCGCTTTCAGGAACGATCCAAAGAGGTGTCCCGCGAGAGGCGTCCGATACGGCACTCCTCCCCACCACTGAAGTCCATCGCTCCCCAGTCGGCGTCACCTCGCGCTTCTACCTACGAGCCCATGCAGATTGACCACTTGAGGCAGTCTGAGCAACGCAGAGCAGAACTACTAGCAAAGGGTCTCTGCTTCTACTGCGGAGATGGCACACACCTGCTACGTTCCTGTCCCGAGAAGCCGGGAAACTCCAAAGCCTAGGCTTGGTAGGAGAGGCCACCCTAGGTGCTGGGACTCTCTCAGACTCCGTCACATGGACTGTTCAAGTGACTACAGAAGAGACCCGGTTCACGGCAGAGGCATATCTCGATTCCGGAGCAGCAGGCAACTTCATCCAGCAGGCCACGGTGGATAAGTACCAGGTGCCTGTTCTCCCACTAGAAATACCGCTGGTGATCGCCTCTGTAGATGGGAGACCCCTCTCTGACACCGTCTCATTGATCACCAAGCCTGTGGAATTACGGATCGGTGCCCTGCACACCGAGAATATCACCTTCTACGTCCTCCCGCGCATGTCTCATCAGGTCCTGCTGGGACTCCCATGGTTACGGGCACACGAACCGTCGGTCAGCTGGAGTACAGGTGAAATTACCCGATGGGGCTCCTTGTGTTACGAGAGATGCCTGAAATCCATACAGCCCATCCGACGACCTCCGGTTCCAGAGTCTCTACCAGGACTGCCTTCTGCCTACTGGTCCTTCACGGACGTGTTTGATAAAAAGGAGTCAGAGGTACTACCGCCTCATCGTCCCTACGACTGTGCCATCGACTTACTGCCGGGAACTACGCCTCCTAGAGGTAGGATATACCCCTTGTCCCCTGCAGAAACACGGGCCATGTCTGCCTATATCACCGAGAGCCTGGCAAAGGGGTTCATTCGGAGATCCTCGTCCCCTGCCGGAGCAGGTTTTTTCTTCGTCAAGAAGAAGGAAGGTGATCTGCGCCCTTGCATTGACTACCGGGGATTAAACCAGATCACCGTGAAAAATAAATACCCTCTGCCACTCATCCCCGAACTATTCGATCGGCTCCGAGGAGCTCGTGAATTCACCAAGTTGGACCTCCGTGGGGCCTATAACCTGGTTCGCATTCGCTCTGGAGACGAATGGAAGACCGCATTCAACACTCGGGATGGGCACTACGAGTATTGTGTCATGCCCTTTGGTCTGTGTAATGCTCCGGCAGTCTTCCAAGAACTGGTGAACGACGTGTTCAGAGACCTCCTCTATGTCTGTGTCGTGGTGTATCTGGACGACATCCTGGTCTTCTCTCCGGACCTACAGACCCACAGAGAGAACGTGCAGCTAGTACTCCAAAGGCTTAGAGAGAACCGTCTGTACGCCAAGTACGAGAAGTGCGTCTTTGAAAAGTCGTCTCTTCCCTTCCTGGGTTATGTAATCTCGGACACTGGCCTGCAGATGGACCCAGAGAAAGTGTCTTCCATCCTCAACTGGCCTCCTCCTTCCGGACTGAAGGCCATCCAACGCTTCCTCGGCTTTGCAAACTATTATCGTCAATTCATCCCGCACTTCTCTGCCCTGACTGCGCCTCTCTCTGCCTTGACTAAGAAGGGAGCTAATCCTAAGGACTGGCCACCGGCGGCCGATGCCGCGTTCTGCTCTTTGAAACAGGCGTTTGCTTCTTCCCCGGTTCTCCATCGCCCTGAATTGAACCGACAGTTCACCTTGGAGGTGGATGCCTCCTCCTCAGGGGCCGGGGCAGTGTTGATGCAGAAATCCTCCACCGGGAAGATGGTCACTTGCAGATTCTTCTCCAAGAGCTTCTCGGCACCCGAACGCAACTACACCATCGGTGATTGGGAGTTACTGGCCATCAAGCTGGCCTTGGAGGAATGGTGCTACCTCTTGGAGGGAGCAGTATACCCCGTGATCATCTACACAGACCACAAGAATCTGGAGTACCTACGGTCAGCCCAAAGACTGAACCCGCGACAAGCCCGCTGGTCCTTGTTTTTTGCTCGATTTGATTTCCAGCTCCATTTTCGGCCCGCGGATAAGAACGTGCGGGCAGACGCCTTGTCTAGGTCCTTCGTGCCCGTGGAGCTGGAGGAGGAGACGTTCCAGCCCATCATCAGCCCCAGTAAAGTTATTCCGGTGGCTCCTGTCGCTCTGACTCAGATTCCCCCAGGGAAAACCTATGTCTCAGATACTGACAGACAGAGAGTCCTGCACTGGGGTCATGCCTCGAAGATCGCCGGCCATGCTGGTCAGAAGAAGACTTGGAGCATAATTGTCCGTCACTATTGGTGGCCGTCCCTCCGTAAAGACGTCACAACCTTCGTCTCAGCCTGTCCATCCTGTGCCCGGAACAAGACACCCAAGCACCTACCATATGGACGTCTTCTGCCTCTGCCCATTCCTTCTATTCCGTGGCAACATATTGCAATGGACTTCATTACGGACTTACCCTTGTCCTCCGGACACACGGTCATATGGGTTGTGGTGGACCGTTTCTTAAAGATGGCTCACTTCGTTCCCATGGCCGGGCTGCCCTCTGCCCAGGAGCTAGCTGACTCCTTCATACAACACATATTCCGATTGCATGGCTTTCCTGCACACATTGTGTCCGACAGAGGAACTCAGTTTACCTTGCGCTTCTGGAGGGCTCTCTGCAAACATCTGGGAGTATCCTTGGACTTTTGTTCGGCCTACCACGCTCAGTCGAATGGCCAAGTGGAACGGGTCAATCAGATCCTGACTTCCTTCCTGCGCCACTACGTCAACATCCATCAAGACGATTGGTCCAAGCTCCTTCCTTGGGCTGAAGTCTCCCACAACCAACACATCAGCGAGTCCACCTCCAGCTCTCCCTTCTAGGTCGTTTACGGACTTCAGCCTTCTGTCCCGTTGCCAGTATCCTCGGCTTCCGATGTCCCCGCGGCAGATGCTCTGGTCCGGGACTTCTCAGCTATATGGAACTCTGTCAAGACTTCCCTAGAGCGTGCTTCTTTGCGGATGAAGAGACATGCGGACAAGAGGCGCCTGGATTGCCCGTGTTTCTCCCCAGGTGATCTGGTCTGGCTTGCATCCAGATATGTCCGATTGAAGTTGCCATCGTACAAGTTGGGTCCTCGTTACATCGGGCCGTTTAAAGTCATCAGCAAGATTAATGCAGTCTCCTACAAGCTACAGCTCCCGGCCACGATGCGGATACCCAACTCCTTCCATGTCTCCTTGCTCAAGCCTGTTGTCCTTGGTCCCTTCTCCGCTGGTGCCGGTACTGCTCCTCCTCCCATCGCTGACGATGACATCTATGCGGTAAGGGATATCGTGGCCATGAAGACCGTGCGAGGTCGGCAATACTTCCTGGTGGACTGGGCGGGTTATGGTCCCGAGGATAGGTCCTGGGAGCCCCGGGAGAATGTTGGCACTCCTCTGATTCGTGCCTTCCTGTCCCGGTTGCGGGGAGGGGGGCGTGGGGGAGGGGGTACTGTCACGCTTCCCGGTCCCCGTGCCCCGCTCTCCGGTTCCCTTGGCTCGCCCTCCGGTCCCCGTGGTCCGCTCCCCGGTTCCCGGCGGCGTCCCCTGCTCACCACTCCGGTCCCGGCCTCTTCTTCCTCGCCTGCACCCTCCATGTGTCCTGCTTCCTGCTCCCGGCGCCCCTCTGCGACGTGGGACATTAACCTGGGCACTCCTGCTTCCTCTGCACCGCTCCCTGGACTGGCTTCTGGCACACGGGCCTCGCGCATGCGCATTAGGGCGCGCGCGCGGTCATTGACCCTCTCTTAAAGGGCCAGCACCCAGAAACAGGAAATTGCATAGACAGGTACAGGGTATATTAGGATTCTCTTTCCTGGTGGGCGGGGCCTGTTCTACGTGTTTAGTAAGCTAGGAGTTCAGGTCCCCGTATTGCTGTGTCCAGTATTAACCCCTGTCTGTCTCGCAGAGCCTGTCCTGCCACGCCAGCCGGTCCTGACCACGTCCGTTCCAGTACTACTAACGGTGACTTCGGCGGAAGTTCCATCACCTCTGCAGCTCCGCCAGTCTCCAGTCCCTGGCTCCGTTTGGTGACCCGTCCCCTTGCTCAGCAGGTTCCGGATTCAGTCTGACCCTTCAACCCGGCCTCGGACCCTGAGCCTCGTCACCCGGACTACCGTCTAGAACTCCGTGTTCTCAGCGACATCTACTTTCCAGCTCTCCTACGGACTGGCTTGCTACCAATAGTGCTTCGGCTGCTGTGCATCAAGACCCTTTGGCGGGGTGACCGGCCTGGCTGCCTCACCAGGGGAACCCGGTGTACGGTCCAGTGTTTCCACCACCCGGACGTAACAACACCTCCTTTAAGGGGTAATATTCATTCTCGGTTAGGAGGGGCTTAACTGCCGGTGCCTTCACAAAACAACACACATACAACAGTAAAGTGCTTTCCCACAGGTGGGTGGACTAGGGCAGACAGGGTGTTTAGCCATCACGAAGCATGGGACTTCCCCAGACGCTAGGACAACCACTGGGGGTGGGCACAACTTGGGGTAAGAAGTAGGCGCAACCATCTCACTAGAGCAGACTTTCCCGGGCAGAGCTTGGGATAACATCTCGCACAGACAACAGGAGTCGAGTGTTTATCTTTCTCCGTGGGGCCCGTGGCTTGGAGCTGGAGGCTCGGCCCGGGTTCCGGATAGCAAACGGGGGACACTTCACTAGAAAGACTTTCATGGGCATCGGCAGTGACCGCCAACTATCCGGGATTGGCTGGAGCCCATCGTGGCAGAGACCGGTACTCTGTGGCAGCACCTGAACTACCAGTGAGTAAAAGACCTGGAACTGCAGCCCCTGTCTCTGCCTCGCCTTTGCCGGCGCCATCGACCAGCACTGCAGCACCAACAGAGACTACCACCATCTCCCATCCGTCCTCCATCATCCTACCCGGGGTAACCCCGTTCCGCCTGTGCGGAGCGACACCATCCCGGCTGCGACCTTTACCATCAGCCCCAGAGAGCAGCACCCACAGCGGCAGCCCATCTCTGGCCGCGGACTACAGGTGGCATCACGATCTAATAAGACTTTCCTAACCGTCACTACCACCCCCATCCTGCATCTTTCCTCCCGTACACCGCCTTCCCACCCTCCTGTATGCCTCGCGGTCACGAAGCCCGGGCCAGGTCAGCCTTTGACGACGCAGATGATCTGCACCCCCGGCCCGGCGACAAGTCAGGTGAAAACCCCCTCGACCCCCAGGTGTTACATCTACACAAGTACAGGAGGAGAAATACAAACATATATCATCTTTCCCAAGTCCCTGCTGTAGCCAGTCAGCTCCCCTACAGCACCGGTCTCACCTGGTTCACACTAGGGGCTAGAGGGCATTTTAATAGGTTGTATCTCAGCCTGGATCACAGCAACATAGACAATCCACAGCTGATTTGGAAGCTGATTCTGATTCTCTAATTAAAATGAGAAAAGAATCATCGTTGTTATCATGGGTTAAAGTCAGAGTTGGGCTGATAGCAGTAGACCTCTACAGCTCTCGCTTTTAACCCTGATTTAGGCTGAGTATTAATTAAAACAGTGATTCCAGTCTTATATTGAAGCTGAGAATCTCAGTCTCTGAGCTGTGATTAAGGCTGACGTAGCCATGACGTATCCCATAGGTCCTTTCATTACTGAATTGACACCCCATAAGGGTGTAAGAGGTATGCCTTGGCAAGAAAGGGTAAAACTTCACTCAACAATCCTGAAAGGGATGAAACATTGATGCTGGAATCCAAATATTGTGTAATTTACAGTATGGTACCATTTGATGCTATATTTACCAAAACAAACAAAATAAAGTAAAAAACAAATGCATTGAAGAACTGATACAAATGGAAGAAGTGGGATTTCATTGATTTGGGGTCATCTAAATTTCATTATGTGTCTGTTGCAGGCGGGGGCCGCTGCCGCTTCTCTTTCTCAGGGGCCTGCTCGGATCCAGGTTACTGCTACGCCTCGAGTGGTGACCGGACACGGGCTCTCACGGCCGCCTGTCCTCACAACCGTCGGAAAGGGGATATTTACAAGGGAGGTTGTTTGTGTCTGTGACGCCACCCGTGGGTTGCGGTGAGAGATGTTGGCACCGCCACTGCCTGTTGATGGGGCGCTCGGGGCTGATGGAGAAGGGTAGCAAGATGGGATCCCCTCCACGGGTAGGGGAGGTGTAGTCCCGGGACCCTCGGTTCAAACGTGGGAGTGATGGCTGCTGGAGGTGGCGCGCCGGACCGGACCGGTGGACAATGGTGTACTCGCAGTTCAGTAATTTCACACAAGTCCAGTAGTAAACCAAGTTGCCAGTGGCCGGCTGCTGTGGGAGGGTGCATTCGGGTCCCACACCCAGGTTAGTGAAGAGGTATCCCTTCCTCCTGCACTTTGTGTTTTCTTCCCTTTTGGACGACTTCGCATAGAACGGAGAAGTCCACTCCCGGTTCTGTTTGTGTTGGGAGCTGTGGCCCGCGAAAGCTGACCCTTGGGATCTCAGTGGGTTCTTGGCGGACACCCTATCCCCCGCGTTGGGCTTCCGTTTTGCTGTATCTGGGCAGTTAATGGGATAAAGTTTGGAACCTTGTCCCCGACTGGTTAATTGGAGAGGGGCTTGCAACCTTCCTCGCCCTAGGGTCCAGGCACCCTGACTGTGCACAGCCTCCAGACCAGATTCCCACTGTCGGTACCGGCGGGCTACAACCCTGCCCCAGTCCATTTTAGGTCTCCCGCGACCGGATCTCCGTCGCCTGTGGCGTCTGCCACCTAGCCGGGTAGTCCAAGGGCTACTACGCCGGACTACACTGCTGTCAGCTCTCCACACTTCAAAGCCTGAACTTGATCTTCAACTGATCTGACGTGTTCCCGCCTCTAACACCTCAGGACCCCTAGGTGGGTGTTCTCATCTGCCTGATCCCGCCCACTGGTGTTCCCTTATTACCATGAGGGGTGGCTAGGGTTTAGTGGCTGTGTGTTATGCCTGTGTGTGGGTTTCTGATGGTAACAAGGAGAATGTACACCTTTGTGACTACCTGGTTTTGCCAGGGTGTCACGTATGCATTTTTAAAAAGGATAAAAGCTCAAAATCTTTCCTTCTATTCTAAAAACTAACATAACGGAAACAAGATGCGCTGCACATCTGTCATTCTTTCTGGTGGCTCTGCTTTTATGCAGAGCCAAAATGTTTTGTGTGTGTTGTATTTTCTTGTTTTAGGCCTGGTGGGTGGAGCCTATTCGGCAGTGCCTCGTTCCAGGTGATTGCTCTGCCTTATCTTGGAGCCTTTTCACCCATAACACCTCCAGTTATAATTCCTGCCTCGCAGTATACGTTTCTGGTTTCCGTAAGTGGTTCTGATCTTGTCCTACTACCTTAATTCAGTTCCCTGTTCCCTTACCTCCCCTGCTCTGACTAAATTTTCTGCTTCCCTGACCTTCGGTTTTCTGTGACTCCGGCTCCACGCCCTCCCTTGTCCCTGACGTGTTCTCTTTGTGTCGCGGGCGGGGAGGAGGGTGTCAGCACTGCGCTCACCCCTCTGCTCGGGTCCGGCGGCTGCTGCTCAGTGGTGGCTCGAGCGGTGGGCCGGATCCCGGGGGTTCTCGAGCGGCGCTCCTCGCCCGTGAGTGAAAGGGGATTGGGTTTTGGGATATAGTCTATTGTCCGTGACGCCACCCACGGTTGTGGTGATTTGTTAGCACCACCGCTGCTCGGTGTAGGGATCCCGGGAGTGATGGTGTGAAGCAGCAAGTTGTTGTGTTGCCCCTCCGTGGGTAGGGGTTGGTGATCCCGGGGCCCAGTGATTAGGTGGGAGATGCAGGGCTTGGTGGGCGCAGGGACGCGGGGGCAGCGCTGTGCCTTGCGGCACTGTGGTACTCACTCAGCCTGAGACGTTGACACAGTTCTCGGTAAAACACACGGCTGGAAAGACGGTTCCCACGGACGGCTGCACTTGCTTTCCCCAGTAGGTGACGGTGATGTCCCTTTTCCTGCACCTAATGTTGTTGATGGTCTCGATGGGTTCCCACCGGTAACCCGCTCCCCGGCTTCAAGCTGGACCGGAGGAGCTCTACTCTTTGCCCGCAGGCGCTGGCCCTTAGAAACTGGTGCCCTGGCGGTGGCGGTGTCTCTACTGTAATGGTTGGGCTGTTGCCTTCAATCGGGACTTGGTTGTTGGGGGATCGACGTCCCCTTCACTGACGGATTTGGCAAATTATGGCGACTCCTAGCCTTGCCGGGGTCCGAGAGGCCCCTGCCCTGGTGCTGACTGTCCTTTGTACACTGCTCCAGACCGCCGGGCCACCACCCGTCCGCGGTCCTTCCAGGAACTTCCAAACGGTCACCTCTCCGGACAATCACCACCGTTGCTGACCTTGCTGACTCTGTCCTGCACACAGCTGGACCAACTTCAGGCTTTTCTACTCTCACTTTTACTCCTTTTCTCCAGTTTTCTCCTTTGCTCCTCTACCACTTCACCCCCTTCCACTTCCTAACTTTTCTTGACTGTTCTACTTGTTTACTCCTCACTCAAGCCCTGCCTGGGCTCAACTTCAACTCCTCTCACTTCCTCCTCCAAACTCTATCTGCCTGGTTCTTCCCGCCTCCAGAGCTGTGAACTCCTCGGTGGGCGGAGCCAACCGCCTGGCCCACCCCCTGGTGTGAACATCAGCCCCTGGAGGAAGGCAACAAGGATTTTGGCTAGCTTTGGTGTTCCTAACTAGGGTGTAGGGTGTGGTGGTGTGATGACCTGTGACCTCTGGCTTGCCCAGGGCGTCACATTTGCCCCTGACTCCGGCGCGTATCCCGACATTGTCTCTGTTCTCCTTTGGATATTACTGCTCCTTCCTGGCTACTGACTCCTGGCTCTCACGTAACCTCAGCTTCTCTCGCTCCCTCTGTATTCATTTTACCTCCTGGCTTCTGACTTGGTTTGATGAACTACTTTGCCGACCTTCCCCACTAGGGTACTTGCGGCCTCTAGCGGTCATGCACCTCTTTACACCTAGGTGCCTGACATCCTTCTTGCACACTTGTGCCCCCTAATGGTTTAGCATCACAACATCAATGTATGGGGTCCTCTGCTCTGATTTGCATCAGTTATGCAATAAATCCATATATACGGTAAGTTGTTTCCATTAAAGTTTTGTCGTTCTTCTTGTCTAAAGTGGGCTTTACATGCTACGAGATTGCTACAGCGATCTCGTTGGGGTCACGGATTTTGTGACGCACATCCGGCCACTGTAGCGATGCCGTTGCGTATGACACCTATGAGCGATTTTGCATCGTCGCAAAAATGTGCAAAATCGCTCATCGGTGACATGGGGGTCCATTCTCAAATATCGTTACTGCAGCAGTAACGAAGTTGTTCCTCTTTCCTGCGGCAGCACAGATCGCTCCGTGTGACACCGCAGGAACAAGGAAGCTCTCCTTACTTGCCTCCTGGCCACAATGTGGAAGGAAGGAGGTGGGTGGGATGTTTGTCCCGCTCATCTACGCCCCTCCGCTTCTATTGGGCGGTGGTTCAGTTACGCTCCTGTGACGTCGCTGTGACACTGAACGAACCGCCCCCTTAGAAAGGAGGCAGTTCGCCGGTCACAGTGACGTCGCAGGGAAGGTAAGTAGTGTGACGGGTCCGGGCGATGTTATGCGACACAGGCAGAAATTTGCCCGTGTCGCACAACCGATGGGGGCGGGTACGCACGCTGGCGATATCGGTACCGATATCGCAGTGTGTAAAGCGGCCTTTACATTTGGGCTGAAACTTTATGGATTCATTTTGCCAATGCCTCCCTATGCCTAACTAATTGTGAAGTGATTTGCAAATTATAAATCAAAACTCATAATACCAAATGAACCAAGAAATATTGATCATAACATTATAAGTCTTGGAATCATTTTACTGGCATCATTATTTAAAGTTATATTAAAAGGGATATCCAGGACTGATATATTAGAATAGGTCACCAATTATCAGTTTTGTGGGGGTTTGAGATACCCCCATGATTAACTTCTATCAGCTCCTGCAGTGTACCGATATGCACAGTGTACAGAGCTGGTACAGCACTGCTCTGTGTACTACCATTGCTTTGTTTACTGTTTATTGGCATCATTATTTAAAGTTATATTAAAAAGGATGTCCAGGACAGATATACTAGAATAGGTCACCAATATCAGATTTGTGGGGGTTTGAGATACCCCCATGATTAACTTCTATCAGCTCCTGCAGCGTACCGATATGTATAGTGTACAGAGCTGGTACCGCACTGCTCTGTGTACTACCATTGCTTTGTTTACTGTTTATTGGCATCATTATTTAAAGGTATATTAAAAGGGAAGTCCAGGAATGATATTTTAGAATAGGTTACTTTGGAAACATGGGGTCAGTGGGTGCTTTCGTCCGCTGGGCCAGCCGCCTTTAGAAAAACCACATGGACCAGGCCTCATCCCAACTGAACGTCCGTGTGCCGCCCCTGTGCCAGCAGCAGCCGATGCTCGGATCCGGACCTTCTAGGGGGGTGGCTCGAGGGTCTCCGGACCTGGGGGTCTCGCGGACACGCCGAATAAAAGGGGGCGTATATGTACGGGCGAGGCCGTATTAAGTTTGTGACACCACCCACAGTGTGCGGTGAGGTGGGACACCACCGCTGCTGTTGTGGGGCACCCGGGGGAGATGTAGTGGCAGCTGGATGTTAACCCCTCCGTGGGTAGGGATGGTTGCCCCGGGACCCAGTGTCTTTGTGCAGGTTATGGCGATGGCAAGGGCCGGCGCGCCTTAGCAAGCAGGGGGATGTTTGGTTACTCACAGTAAATGAATCACACGAGTCTTTTGATAAACCAAGGTGCTGGTGGCCGGTCGACGCAGCCGGATGCATTCAGGTCCCCCACTCAGGCTGGTGGTCACTGTCCTTTTCCTCTTCACTTGTTTTGTGTATGGTGGACTGCCTGGTCTGTAACTCAGGAGTCCGCTCCCGGCTGGATGTGGCCTAAGGAGTTGTGCCCGCAGACGCTGGCCCGTGGGATCTATGGGCCCTGGCGGTGGCCTCCTATCCCTATCGGTGGGCTGCTGTCTTCTCTTAGGGACTTTGGGTGGGACAGGACCTATAATCCTGGCCTCAATCGGTTAATTAGCTAGGCCGCTGGTTTCGGTCCTGGCTTCATTGTCCGAGTACGGTACGCTACGGGGTCCGGGTCAGTTCTCCGTGTCGGTACCGGCAGGCTACAACCCTGTCCCGGTCCACCTCAGATCTGCCGAGCTGTCTTCCTGTCTCCTGCTGACGGAGACCACTGTCTGCCTCCTAGCCAAGGCACCAGGGCTCCTACCCTGGCACCGTTCAACTTGAACTTCCTCTGCTGGAGCTACACCTAGCTCCAGCCCACACTCCTATCCACTTGAACTACAAACTTAATCTGCTTGTTTTCCCACCCCGGGCTGTCTAGACCCCTGGGTGGGTGTGTCCAACCACCTGGTCCCGCCCACTGGTGTGTCTATCTTTCCCTAAGGGGGGGTGACTAGGGTTTCAGGTCGGCTGAGTGTTTCCTCAGTGAGAGAAGGTGTTATGCAGGGGCCTATCTGTGACTACTTGGTTTTGCCAGGGCGTCACATTCCCCCTTGGTTTAATACAGACCATCCGCGGGCTGTCCGACCACCAACATTTATTGAACACCCACCCAAAACAACCTGCCCCCTGGTGCCACCGCTAAGCAATGGTGTGCACCCCTTGCCCAAGTCCAGGACAGGTCCGGGTGTTGCCCGTACGGGCCGGGTAAAAAGTTCCTTACCCGGCAGTCTTTTTTCAAGGGCCCCACGTCCAGGGGACTTCTGACCCGGAGGGTAAACACCGGTTTTGCTAGTGACTGGGCCTCGGCCGACTCTACCGCAGGCCCTTCCTCCAACCAGCCTCTCCAGAGACTGCAGCAGGGTGAGAAGGTTGGTCAGGGACTATTGTAAAACCTTTAAATACCGCTGCTGGAACAGTCTCCTCCTGAAGCTTTCCCGCGGGCCACCACCGGACAGCACGAGTCCCCAATGCCACCTTCGCTCACGGGCGGCACTGTCCAAAAGACTCCGTCTTCAGCTGCCGATGGTGCGGGTACGACTACTCCTCCGGAACGGGCTCCATCCTCCACCTGGGGTTCCGACCCCCGATCGCCTCTTCACTTTTAACTTGCAGGGGTGAAGATGTTCAACAAGAACGGAGCGCTGCATCCTTTAACTTCTCAACTGCCCTGCCACTCCCCACCTGCTGTGCAGATGGCCTCCTCCTGGAATATGAGGACGTTCAACAGGGGCAGCCGGCATTTTAACAGCAACTTGTAACTTCAAACTTTAAAACTTGTGGCGGGCTCCGGCCCCTTTAAGGCCAGGCATTCCCGGGGCACATACTGGCAAAGTGCCCAGGCAGCTCGCAGTGATGACAGATTGGCACTATCACACCCCCGACGGCAGACGGGGCCTCATCCTCTGAGGTGGACTGCGCTTCAGCCTCGTACGCCTCCAGTGCCCAGTACATACGGGTCGATAGAGCCATCCGGTATCCATTCCCACCACATTGCGGGATATACGCAGCTACTGAGGCGTCGACAACGGGGCTGCTCTCATCCGTTTCCTCTGATTCTGAGCTTGCAGCTAAGAAATCTTCTGAGCTGGGCGCCATTCCCGTTGCGGCCGGGCGGACTGCCGGATCCGGCATCCTTCCTGTGGCAGGCGGGTCACCACCAGCTGCTACATGGGGAGTCACTATCGGAGTGCAGGGGTCACATGACCGGAGCGGGAGCTGCAGCTTCCTCACCAACTGCTTCAGTCGCGGGCGCCGCCACTCCAGCGGTCGGCGCGGCTCCAGCATCAGGTTTAGGAGCAAACATCTTCCCACTTCTCCCCCTTGGTCTTTTGCCAGCACTCTCTTTTTTGGCAAGTTAGTTTCGTTTTACGACCTCGGGGTTCACCTTCCGGCCATGTTCCCAGGGGGCGGGGCATCGGCTTCGTGCCATTTTCTCGGGGAAGAAGACACTGGGCTGCAGTTTTCACGCCTAAAAATGGCGGCAAAAATGGCGACTTCTGAAAATTTTTCAACAAATCACCGCTGACTGTCCAATTCAAGGCGCACTTCCACCAGGTAAGTGGATGGGTAAGTATCCTGTTCGTGACACCAAGTTTCAGGGTGTTCCCCCCGTGCCAGCATCCGCCACTGCTCGGAGCCGGACCTTCTAGGGGGGTGACTCTAGGCTCTCCGGACCGGGGGTCTCGCGGACACGCCGAATAAAAGGGGGGGCGTAGATGTACAGGCGAGGCCGTATTAAGTTCGTGACGCCACCCACGGTGTGTGGTGAGGTGGGACACCACCGCTGCTGTTGTGGGGCACCCGGGGGAGATGTAGTGGCAGCTGGATGTTAACCCCTCCGTTGGTAGGGATGGTTGCCCTGGGCAGGGCCGCCATCAGGGCATTACTAGTGGAACTCCTGTAGCAGGCCCCGTGAGCAGCAGGCAGGAGGGGGGGCCCGGACACGCTGACAGGCCCCCCCCCTTTCATTCCTCTGCTCCCCGGGCCCCAGTGCAGGGGGCGTTGACAGTACACTTCGCAGGGCGGGCTGGTCGTGCAGTGAGCAGGAGGCGGGGCCTGGACACACTGACAGCCCGGGCCCCTCCCCTTTCATTTCTCTGCTCACCGGGCCCCATGGGCAGGGGGTGGGGACATCGCACTGACAGCACCTGCAGTCACACAGGGGCCCCAAGCGGGAGCGGGCCCCTAGAGCCTGAAAGTGTACTGGGTACGTCATAGCTCCCTGGTAATTAAGGACCCATGACATACCCAGTACGTCATGGCGAGATCATGGCCCCGGTGGCTGCGATCGCTGCAAATACCTTAGATTCGGGGAGGAGGGGCCCTCTGCCTGACCTCAGGAGGGTTGGTGTTTCCTCTCCGGACCTAAGGAAGCTGTGATTGGCTGAGCGGTGGTGTCTCCTCCCTGGACCTAAGGAGGCTGTGATTGGCTTAGTGGCGTTCGTCAGCCAATCACAGCCACTGTAATGTTCCAACCATTGAAAATGGCTAAAACATTAAAATCCAGCCCTGATCAGTGCAGCTGTAGCACCGATCATTGGCTGGAGCTGGGTGACCTCAGTTTCACCCGCCCCCAGCTTTGATTGGAGAGACCGGCCATGTGACCGATCTCTCCAATCACTGTGGATCTGGGGCCGCAGACCGCTCCCCTCAGCTTCACTCCGGCATCTGTGGAAGGTGAGGAGAGCGATCGGTAAGTTTAAAGACACTGTCTCCTTTCAGCCGCCGCCATTGCCCCAGCCCCCACCCTTCAGCTGCTGGCTGCAGCAGTCACTGCCCCTGATCCAGCGGCACTGAACCCATCTGATGCATCCCCTCCATCTGCCACCCCCTCCCCCATCAGCCGCTGCCCCCCTCCCTCATCTCCTGCCCCTCTCCCACCTCTCACCTTCCTCCATCAACTGTGACCCCACCCCCACCTGCTGTGACACCCCCACCTTCTGTGATCCCTCCACCTGCTGTGACCCCAACCCCACCTGCTGTTACCCCAACCCCACCTGCTGTGACCCCACCCCCACCTACGGTGACCCCAGCCCCACCTGCTGTGACCCCCCCACCTGCTGTGACCCCCCCCACCTGCTGTGACCCCCCCACCTGCTGTGACCCCCCCACCTTCTGTGATCCCCCCACCTGCTGTGACCCCAGCCCCACCTGCTGTGACCCCACCCCCAGCTACTGTGACCCCCACCCCCACCTGCTGTGACCCTCCCTCCACCTGCTGTGAGACCCCCCCACCTGCTGTGAGACCCCCCACCTGCTGTGAGACCCCCCCACCTGCTGTGAGACCTCCCCACCTGCTGTGAGACCCCCCACCGTCTATTCGTCCCTCTGTCTATCCGTCCCTCTGTCTATCCGTCCCTCTGTCTATCCATCCCTCTGTCTATCCGTCCCGCTGTCTATCCGTTCTGCTGTCTATCCGTCCCGCTGTCCCTCCGTCCCGCTGTCTATCCGTCCCACTGTCTATCCATCCCTCCGTCCCTCTGTCCCTCCGTCCCGCTGTCCCTCTGTCCCTCCGTCCCTCTGTTCCTCCGTCTCTCATCTATCTGTAGCACCCACGGGGCAGGGGTTAAATGTTACTTGTCGCTGGGCCAGTGATGTCGGGTCAGGGGGATGTCACAGGTGGCCCTGCCCGACTTCGTGGCCCCGAGGTGTACAATAAAAGGGGATTTGGATGATGGTGGGGGAATGATGAGGATGATAGTCTTGTGACGCCACCTGTGGTACGTGGCCAGGGATTAGCCGCCGCTGCTGTTGTGTCGCCCTGGGCAAGCCAGGGGACACAGGTCGCACACCATCACACCCCACACTCCAGGTAGGCACATCAATGCTAACCACAAATCCTTGTTGCCTTCCTCCAGAGGCTGATGATTCACACCAGGGGGTGGGCCAGGCGGTTGGCTCCGCCCACCAAGGAGGTCACAGCTCTGGAGGCGGGAGAAAACCAGGCAGTTGAGCCCAGGCAGGGCAAGAGTTGAGTTTAGGGGAAAGCTCAGGGAGGAGCAGGAGTGAGGAGCTAAGTGAGAAAGTGAACAGCTAAGTGAAAGTGAAGGAAGAAAAGTGGAAAAGGAGGAAAGCAAGTGAAGTGACAGTAAAGAAAGAAAGCCTGAAGGGTCCAGCTTTGTGTAGGGCCAGATCAGCAAGGTCAGCGACGGCGGTGACTGTCTGGAGGGGGACCGTTTGGAAGTTCCTGGAAGGACCCCGTTGGCTGTGTGCCCGGTGGTCTGGAGCAGTGTTCCGAAGGACAGTCAGCACCAGGGCAGGGGCCTCTCGGACCCCGGCAAGGCTAGGAGTCGCCAAATTTGCCGAATCCGTCAGTAACGGGGACGCAGATCCCCCAACAACCAAGTCCCGATTGAAGGCAACAGCCCAACCTGAAACGGAGAGACACCGCCACCGCCAAGGCACCAGTTTCTCAGGGCCAGCGCCTGCGGGCAAAGTGTAGAGCTCCTCCGGCCCAGATTGCAGTCGGGGAGCGGGTAACCGGAGGGAATCCACCGCTACCACAAGTCCAACATAGGTGCAAGGAAGAGGGACATCACCGTCACCTACCGGGAGTGCAGGTGCAGCCGTCTGTGGGACCGTCCTACCAGCCGTTTGGTTTACCGTACAAACTGTGTCCGTGTCTCAGGCTGAGTGAGTACCACAGTGCCGCAAGGCACAGCGCTGCCCCCCGCGTCCCTGCGCCCATCAGGCCCCGCACCTACTTCCCCATCACCGGGCCCCGGGATCACCAACCCCTACCCACGGAGGGGCAACACAACAACTGGCTGCTCCGCATCACCATCCCCGGGATCCCCATATTGAGCAGCGGTGGTGAAATCACCACAACCGTGGGTGGCGTCACGAACTATAACAATCCCCACACCCAACCACAAAACCCCCCTTTTTCACTCACGGGCGAGGAGTGTCGCTCGAGAAACCCCGGGATCCGGCCCACAGCTCGAGCCACCACTGAGCAGCTGCCGGACCCGAGCAGAAGGGGTGAGCGCGGTGTGCTGACACCCTCCTCCCCGCCCGCGACACTGTCTCTGTCCTCCGGGGCGGATGGTGTTGCAGCACGGATGGTTCTGCTCCCCACAGGTGGAGCGGGCCCTGGGGAGGATGATGAGGAGAGTAGTGGCCGTTGGCGCTGAAGCGTGGGGCGATGGCAATCAAAAGGCTGAATCAGCTGCTGTGGTTCCAGCTGTGATGGGCCCAGCTGATCCCGGATCTGTTGGAGGTTAGAACCGGTACGGTGGTCGATGGGCCCTTCTTTCTTGCGCCTTTACAGATGGTTTCCCGAGCCTGATGCTGCTTGGGGATCCCGGTTCGTGTAGTGTTAGCTCCTGTCCCGTGTTTAGGTGACGCGGGGCCGCTGTGGGGCTCGACTGTAATCACGACTCTGGACCCTATGTGGCACTGTGCTCCGGGATCTCGTGGTGGTCAGAGGGACTTGCAATCCCCCTGTCCTGCAGATTCTGGTGATACAAGGTGAAGTCTGTTCCACCCTAAGGCTCTGCACCCTGAACCGCACCGGTCCCGATCCTGTACTCGCCTGCTGGAGAACACTGTAACTGTTGAGTAAGCTCCTAACTCCCCCTGGTGGCTGCTCCTCCCCCGGTTCCCTGTCACTAGTGGGTGGACACCCCCCATGTTTGGTGACTAGCTTAAGACCCGACCCTAGCCTGGTCCCCAATGGGGAGGGCAACCTGGTTGTGTGTATGAGTTTCTGCTGTGGAACTGGTACCGACCTCCTCTGGATCCAGGATGAGCACTGCACCTTAAGTGAGAAGCAGTACCATGTGGTGACTGAAGCCACAGGGGCGCCACATATACATCTATCTATCTATCTGCTGAAAGAGCCTTAAAGGGAATCTGTCAGCAGGTTTTTGCTCCCCCATCTGAGAGCAGCATAATGTGGAGACAGATACCCTGATTCCAGCGGTGTGTCACTTACTGGGCTGTTTGCTTTCATTGTGATAAAATCAATGTTTTTTCTGCTGCAGATCTAGCAGTTATACAGAGCTCATGAATATGCTGGACTACCAGCAGCATGACAAGTAGCCCTGTAATGATAATCTCCTGCTGATTAACCAGTGATGTTATCAAAAATATACTAAGCAGCCCAATAAGTGACAATCGCTGGAATCAGGATCTCTTCCCCTATGTTATGCTTTGCTAAGATTAGCTGTTAAAAACCTGGTGACAGATTCCCTTTGAAGGGGTTGTCAGGTCTAAATCCACAGGTCAGCATTATCACAATTTGGCTTCAATTAGTTTAAAAACTGTGTGACACATTCTCTTAAAGAAAAAAAATAGATATACCAAAAATAAATATATACCAAACAAGTTAGATTTAAAAAGAAAAAAAAAAGTTAGCGTAAAGTAGGGCCCTGCCAAAAGAGTCCACCTTGTTGTGGTGGCAGGTTTAAAAAAATCTTTTGGCCAAAACAAAATCTGATGGCTGCGTGTGTGATATGGTGTTCAGTGTAAAGGGTTAATGTGTGATTGGTGAGGCTATAGTGCAGAAGTGAAGTTTTCCAAGAGTGGCGGTGGGACTGTGGAAGATTCGTGGGGTGGAGGCGGAGCTGGGGTGGAGGCAGAGCTGGGGTGGAGGCGCAGCTGAGGCGGAGGTGGAGCTGGGGCGGAGCCTCAAGGGGCCCCGAACTTTTGCCAGTATGGGGCCCTGAAATTCCTAGTGGCAGCCCTGGCCCCGGGACCCAGTGTCTTTGTGCAGGTTATGGTGATGGCAAGGGCCGGCGCGCCTGAGCAAGCCGGGGGATGTTTTGTTACTCACAGTAAATGAATCACACGAGTCTTTTGGTAAACTAAGGTGCTGGTGGCCGGTCGCCGTGGCCAGTTGCATTCAGGTCCCCCACCCAGGCTTGTGGTGACTGTCCTTTTCCTCTGCACCTGTTTTGTTTATGGTGGACTGCCTGGTCTGTAACTCAGGAGTCCGCTCCCGGCTTGATGTGGCCTAAGGAGTCGTGCCCGCAGACGCTGGCCCGTGGGATCTATGGGCCCTGGCGGTGGCCTCCTATCCCTATCGGTGGGCTGTTGTCTTCTCTTAGGGACTTTGGGTGGGACAGGACCTATAATCCTGGCCTCAATCGGTTAATTAGCTAGGCCGCTGGTTTCGGTCCTGGCTTCATTGTCCGAGTACGGTACACTACGGTTTCCGGGTCAGTTCTCCGTGTCGGTACCGGCAGGCTACAACCCTGTCCCGGTCCACCTCGGATCTGCTGAGCTGTCTTCCTGTCTCCTGCTAACGGAGACCACTGTCTGCCTCCTAGCCAAGGCACCAGGGCTCCAACCCTGGAACCGTTCAACTTGAACTTCCTCTGCTGGAGCTACACCTAGCTCCAACCCACACTCCTCTCCACTTCAACTACAAACTTAATCTGCTTGTTTTCCCACCCCGGGCTGTCTAGACCCCTGGGTGGGCGTGTCCAACCACCTGGTCCCGCCCACTGGTGTGTCTATCTTTCCCTAAGGGGCGGTGACTAGGGTTTCAGGTCGGCTGAGTGTTTCCTCAGTGAGAGAAGGTGTTATGCAGGGGCCTATCTGTGACTACCTGGTTTTGCCAGGGCGTCACATTCCCCCTTGGTTTAATACAGACCATCCGCGGGCTGTCCGACCACCAACATTTATTGAACAGGAACTGAAAAAAATGAAAAAGGGGTAAAAAACAATTTCAAGTATACTAACATTTACATCGAAGTATATTTGGTTTCTTACATCGAAGTATATTTGGTTTCTTCCCTTGCGGGAGGCACTTTTCTTAAACGTTGCACATTTAAAACTGGGACTGGACGGACCGGGTACTTCTCACCTCACCCCCACCCAAAACAACCTGCCCCCTGGTGCCACCGCTAAGCAATGGTGCGCACCCCTTGCCCAAGTCCAGGACAGGTCCGGGTGTTGCCCGTATGGGCCGGGTAAAAAGTTCCTTACCCGGCAGTCTTTTTTCAAGGGCCCCACGTCCAGGGGACCCCTGACCCGGAGGGTAAACACCGGTTTTGCCTCGGCCGACTCTACCGCAGGCCCTTCCTCCAACCAGCCTCTCCAGAGACTGCAGCAGGGTGAGAAGGTTGGTCAGGGACTATTGTAAAACCTTTAAATACCGCTGCCGGAACAGTCTCCTCCTGAAGCTTTCCTGCGGGCCACCACCGGACAGCACGAGTCCCCAATGCCACCTTCGCTCACGGGCGGCACTGTCCAAAAGACTCCGTCTTCAGCTGCCGATGGTGCGGGTACGACTACTCCTCCGGAACAGGCTCCATCCTCCACCTGGGGTTCCGACCCCCGATCGCCTATTCACTTTTAACTTGCAGGGGTGAAGACGTTCAACAAGAATGGAGCGCTGCATCCTTTAACTTCTCAACTGCCCTGCCACTCCCCACCTGCTGTGCAGATGGCTTCCTCCTGGAACATGAGGACGTTCAACAGGGGCAGCCGGCATTTTAACAGCAACTTGTAACTTCAAACTTTAAAACTTGTGGCGGGCTCCGGCCCCTTTCAGGCCAGGCATTTCCGGGGCACATACTGGCAAAGTGCCCAGGCAGCTCGCAGTGCCGGCAGATTGGCACTATCACACCCCCGACGGCAGACGGGGCCTCATCCTCTGAGGTGGACTCCGCTTCAGCCTCGTACGCCTCCAGTGCCCAGTACATACGGGTTGATAGAGCCATCCGGAATCCATTCCCAACCACATTGCGGGATCTACGCAGCTACTGAGGTGTCGACAACGGGGCTGCTCTCATCCATTTCCTCTGATTCTGAGCTTGCAGCTAAGAAATCTTCTGAGCTGGGCGCCATTCCCGTTGCGGCCGGGTGGACTGCCGGAGCCGACATCCTTCCTGTGGCAGGCGGGTCACCACCAGCTGCTACATGGGGAGTCACTACCAGAGTGCAGGGGTCCACCGCTCCCGTGACCGGAGCGGGAGCTGTAGCTTCCTCACCAACTGCTTCATTCGCGGACGCCGCCACTCCAGCGGTCAGCGCGGCTCCAGCATCAGGTTTAGGAGCAGACATCTTCCCACTTCTCCCCCTTGGTCTTTTGCCAGCACTCTCTTTTTTGGCAAGTTAGTTTCGTTTTACGACCTCGGGGTTCACCTTCCAGCCATGTTCCCAGGGGGCGGGGCATCGGCTTCGTGCCATTTTTTCGGGGAAGAAGACACTGGGCTGCAGTTTTTGCGCCTAAAAATGGTGGCAAAAATGGCGACTTCTGAAAATTTTTCAACGGATCACCGCTGACTGTCCAATTCAAGGCGCACTTCCACCAGGTAAGTAGATGGGTAAGTATCCTGTTCGTGACGCCAAGTTTCGGGGTGTGCCACCCCCGTGCCAGCATCCACCGCTGCTCGGATCCGGACCTTCTAGGGGGGATGGCTCGAGGGTCTCCGGTCCGGGGGTCTCGCGGACACGCCGAATAAAAGGGGGGACATAGATGTACAGGCGAGGCCGTATTAAGTTCGTGACGCCACCCACGGTGTGTGGTGAGGTGGGACACCACCGCTGCTGTTGTGGGGCACCCGGGGGAGATGTAGTGGCAGCTGGATGTTAACCCCTCCGTTGGTAGGGATGGCTGCCCCAAGACCCAGTGTCTTTTTGCAGGTTATGGCGATGGCAAGGGCCGGCGCGCCTGAGCAAGCCGGGGGATGTTTGGTTACTCACAGTAAATGAATCACACGAGTCTTTTGGTAAACTAAGGTGCTGGTGGCCGGTCGCCGCAGCCGGTTGCATTCAAGTCTCCCACCCAGGCTGGTGGTCACTGTCCTTTTCCTCTGCACCTGTTTTGTGTATGGTGGACTGCCTGGTCTGTAACTCAGGAGTCTGCTCCCGGCTGGATGTGGCCTAAGGAGCCGTGCCCGCAGACGCTGGCCCGTGGGATCTATTGGCCGTGGCGGTGGCCTCCTATCCCTATCGGTGGGCTGTTGTCTTCTCTTAGGGACTTTGGGTGGGACAGGACCTATAATCCTGGCCTCAATCGGTTAATTAGCTAGGCCGCTGGTTTCGGTCCCGTCTTCAGGGTCTGAGTACCCCCTCTGTGCTACGGTTTCCGGGTCAGTTCTTCGTGCCGGTACCGGCGGGCTACAACCCCGTCCCGGTCCACCTCGGATCTGCCGAGCTGTCTTCCCGTCTTCTGCTGACGGAGACCACTGTCTGCCTCCTAGCCAAAGCACCAGGGCTCCAACCCTGGCACCGTTCAACTTGAACTTCCTCTGCTGGAGCTACACCTAGTTCCAGCCCACACTCCTGTCCACTTGAATTACAAACTTAATCTGCTTGTTTTCCCGCCCCGGGCTGTCTAGACCCCTGGGTGGGCGTGTCCAACTGCCTGGTCCTGCCCACTGGTGTGTCTATCTTTCCCTAAGGGGGAGTGACTAGGGTTTCAGGTCGGCTGAGTGTTTCCTAAGTGAGAGAAGGTGTTATGCGCGGGCCTATCTGTGACTAGCTGGTTTTGCCAGGGCGTCACACCCGAACCCTGTACCTGTAGGCAGAACACTACTTAGGCCAGTGCCACACGGGGCCCTAGTGCGATGTTCGCATGACACTCGGCTCGCGCTGGCAGTACAGCAGGAGCCGAGTGTCATGCTAGTGTCACTGCAACTGACGACTGTACGAGCGGACCTCAGCTGCAGGGGAGATTTATCTCCCTCTCTCCTCCGTAGCCGGCTATTGACATTCTCGCACTGCACTCGCGGTACACCGGTGTACCGCAGTGCGATTTTTCTCTCGCCCCATTCACTTGAATGGGTGCAAGAGAAATGAGTCTTGCATTACAGTCGCAGCATGCTGCGATTGTTTTCTCGGTCCGATTAGGGCTGAGAAAATAATCGTGCTGACACACAGGCTAGAATTGGTCCGAGTCGAATGCAAATGTGGCGCCCTGGACTAGCCAGGTCGTCACAGGTACTGCAGAACTCACCCCCACCTCGAGACAGGCACATCAGCCAGACACAGAATCCTTGTTGCCTCCCTCCAGGGGCTGATGTCCACACTAGGTGGGGTGGAGCCAGGCAGTTGGCCCCACCCACTGAGGAGTTCACAGTCCTGGAGGCGGGAAAAGGAAGTCAGATCAGTTAGGGAAGTGCAAGGGTGAGGAGTGAAGGGGAGTGGAGGAGTAAACTGACCGTGTCCGGTGTGTGGCCCAGGCACTAAGAGCAAGGTTGGCAGACGGTGGTGGCCGTCTGCAGGAGAGGCGAATCAACGCATGGCATAGGACTGGGGTCGGGCGGTGGACCACCGGTACCAAACCGGGGAGCAAAGTGAAGCCAGCACACACAGGCAGGGCCTGCGGACCCCGACAAGGCTTGGAGTCGCCGTTAGGCTATGTGCCCACGCTGCGGAAAATGCGTGGATTTTGCCACGGATTTCTCGCGGAAAAGCCGCGGATTTCCCGAAAATCTGCAGCTCAGGCACTTCCCAGCCATTTCTATGGCATTTTGGAAATGCTGTGCCCACGCTGCGGATTTTTCCGCAGCGGATTCGTGCGGATTTTGATCCGGAAAAATCTGCAACATGTCAATTATTGTTGCGGATTTTCATCCGGATTTTGTCTTTAAAATTGGGAAAAAAAAAAATCCACATCAAATCCGCGGCAATTCCGCTGTAAATCCGCGGCAAATCCGCACCTTTGAAAAGGTGCGGATTTTGTGGGAAAGCTGCGGATTTTGATGCAGAAAAATCCGCAGCTACATTCTCCCGTGGACACATAGCCTTAAAGGTCAAATCCGTCAGTGACCGGAACCCCAGGGGTTTCCTAGCAGCCAAGACCCGATAGAAGGCAACCGTCCGACCAGTAGAAGATAATACAGCTACCGCCACTGTTAGAGTTCCGAGGGCCTGAGCCTGCGGGCAAAAGGGCTCCTCCGGCACATATATACGCTGGGGAGCGGGTTACCGGTGGGAAGCCATCGGAGCCGAACATACACAAGGGTGCAGGGAAAGGCAGCCACCACCAACCGTCCGGGAGAAGCCACAGCAGCCGGCTGTGGGACCCGTCCATCCAGCCGTTTGGTTTACCAGAGACTTTGCGTACATTTGTGGCTGAGTGAGTACAACCGTGCCATCCGGCACCACGCTGCGCAGTCCAGGCGACCCTGCACCTTGCCAACCCTGCCTCCCCGTCACCTCACCAGGCCCCGGGACCACCAACCCCTTCCCACGGAGGGGGGAAAACAACATCCCAGCTGCTCCCTACCATCGCTGCCGTGATCCCCGTCACCAGCAGCGGTGGTGCCCAACCTCACCACAACTCGTGGGTGGCGTCGCGGACCAAATCCCCAAACCAAACGATCCCAACCACCCCTTTCACTCACGGGCGAGGAGCGCCGCTCTAGTCCCCGGATCCGGCCCACCGCTCGAGCCACCGAGCAGCCATCGCAGCAGCGCCGGACCCGAGCGTTAGCGAGCGCAGCGCAGTGGCGTCCTCCCCGCCCGCGACACAATGTTTTATCGCACTCCACTCGCACCGATTTTCTCACCGTGTGGCTTAGGCCTAGACAACACAGGGTGCGGGAACCAAAATAATTAGACTATTTAATCCCTAACAGTGAAAGCATATAACACAAAACCATGCAAATCACATGATGTAACAGGCAACAGAGTCTCACCCTTCTCCTGGCTCACCAGGGATTAGAATATTTGTACCTTTGGAGATTCCAGGGCCACATACCCCAAACTAGCAGCACCCTGCTTTTCACAGGCACCCACCAAGAATAGGATAGTGACAAGCGTAGGAAGCTTCACGAGCACAGCAAAGTCCGTATCCAGGTAACCGAATTGTACCCAACCTGGGTTTCTTCCAGACGAATCCTAGGATCCTTGGCGGTGATCCTGCACAATGTACTCCAGTTTCAGATTTCCTAGCTGGCGCCGAAGTGCCTAGGCTGGGTAATGGACTTCCAACCCGGATTGAAACCCCTAAATTGCAGCCATGTAGCAAAAGAGCACCCTGGTGACTCCAACAGTCGCTCTTTATATCTCTCAGGTACTCCTTCCAGGGACTGTGGTCTCACTGGATTGGTGGAATAAAGCTGGGCTCTGATTGGGTGGCATTTCAATCCACATGGGTAATTCTCATCTGAGTTAGGTAGACAGAGAGGCTGGGGGAAGATACATTAATTTAGCAATCCCCATTTTCAGACAAATGAAGGCTTCGATTATTGTGGGGAAAACAATAACTCAACAAACACCAGTTAACACACAAAAAGGATTATTGTCTGATCAAATTAAAAATATTAACCCCTCACACACATTTTACAGGGCTGTGTCTTCACAGTCACCAATTTAAATTTGTGGGGGTTTAAGATACCCCATGATTAACTTCTATCAGCTCCTGCAGGGTACTGATATGCACAATTTGCAGAGCTGGAACAGCATGGCTTTGTATACTGCCATTGCTCTGTTCACTGTTTTCATCCGGGTGCTAACGGAGCTGATATCTGATCGGTGAGAGTGCTAGTTGCAGCCCCCTACCAATCTGATGTTACTGACCTAAGTAAATAAGTCAGTCCTGGACAACCTCTTTAAATTTACATTATAAATGCTCTAACACAAGGTATTTTGTGTATTACATCTAATGACAGCTACTCAGGCAGAAAAAGCGCTTTTCTACTTTGTAGTGCACATTTTCTCCTTTATCACTTTTAGATGGGCAATTCTACTGAGAGAGGGGAAGGTTATACATCAATCATATAGAGACACACAGAGTCTGTATTCTCCATGGGTTTTCCCAGCTGTCAGACTGACACTTCTGTAGATGCAGCAAAGCTAGAATTAAATGACAGGCAGAGACCCCAACACATTCATATAGGTAGACTTCACAGAAGCCCCCCCCCCTCCTGCTTCTCATGCAAAAGTTTAGAATTACTAATGGTTTGCACACATGGAGAAATCTGATGTGAATTTACAGTAATATCCATGGCAGGAATCTGCAGCATCTGAGTTTGACCATTGCTTTTCTTTCAGGTCTGCATGCATGCACTATCTGCTCAGTAACCAACTTAGGCCTCTTTCATACATCCGTGAAAATTACGCACGTTTTTCACGAACATGTCAAAGGTGCGTATTGCCCTCCGTGAGCAGTGTTTCCGGCACACGTGTGTTTTCCGTGTGTTATTCGTGATAACACACGGAGAACGTGAACTTTCTACTCACCTGTCCCTGGCTTCGCTGTCCGTGGTGCTGATCTTCAGTCTCCGGTCCTGCCGACTCCCCGCTGCTGCTGCTTCTGGCCGCAGTGAAGTGAATATGCAATGAGCATAAAGAGCGGCGGTCGGAAGCAAGTGACAACAACGGCAGAGACAGCAGGGCTGGAGAAGGTGAGTAAAGCTTTTTTTTTTTCCTCGCAGACATGTGGTTTCTCTGGTGCATGTCACACGGAACACATCCGTGTGGTCCGTTTGCGTTGCATGTGACCCGTTTGCAATCCGTGTGGTACCCGAGATTCCGGAGAAAAACGGACATGTCTACGTGTGGAGCACACGGGCACACGTATGCTCCACACGTACACACGGTCAATGGCAGAATACGCACGTGAGCGCAGACCCATTGATTTTAATGGGTCTACGTGTCCCCGTGTCTCCGGTACGTGAGGAAACGGACCAAACACGTACCGGAGACACGGACGTGTGAAAGAGGCCTTAAATAAAACATGTACTGTATACATAACATGTTAATTTTAGCTGAAATGTAATAAAAGTACTACACTTAAAGAGAGCCTTAAAATCTGTCACCCATGATTTTGGAAGCATGAATAAGAGCCTGGCTGGACAATTGTAGCCAGATATATTTTTGTCTGAAGCAATCTGGACTTTCAGGGAAAATATGATTAGGAGATCTGGCCTGGGACTTTTCCCAGTGCTTCTCCAGGTGATTGGCAATCTCTTACTATGGGAAAGACCTGTCAATCATCTGGGGTGGTGCTGGAAGATGCTGACTTGACTTTTCTTGTCTCCAGTTATGGTCCCTGGCTGAATCTTTCAAGTATATTCTCTCTGAAACACCAGAGTGTTTACCTGAAAATCGTGCAACCAGACTCTGAGTCATGCTGCATGTGGTTTGGGCAGCATGTATCAGGTGACAGGTCTCCTATAAAGTACACACAGTAGTTTTTGTGCACTACGGTTCAAAAGTTTAGAGTCACTTAAATATTTTCTTCTTTTTGAAAGAAAAGCACATTTTTTTCAATGATGCTAACACTAAATTAAACAGAAATAAACTCTATGCATTGTTAATTTGGTAAATGACTATTCTAACTGCAAACGTCTGGTTTTTAATGCAATGTCTACATAGGTGTATAGAGGCCCATTTCCAACAACTACCACTCCAGTGTTCTAATGATACATTACAACTACAGACCAGTCTCCAATCTCTCCTTTATCTCAACTCTTGGAGCGCCTGGTCTACTCTCGTCTCACCTACTACCTTTCCACTCACTCCCTTCTAGATCCTTTACAGTCTGGCTTCCGCCCTTTACACTCAACAGAAACTGCCCTTGTCAAAGTGACCAATGACCTATTGACAGCAAAACGTAACGGTGACCACTCTCTGCTTATTCTTCTTGACCTTTCTGCCGCCTTCGACACTGTTGACCACCATCTCCTTCTCTCTGTGCTCCATTATATCGGCCTAAAGGACATTGTTCTTTCCTGGTTCTCTTCCTATCTTTCTGGCCGCTCATTCAGCGTATCATTTGCTGGCTCCACATCTTCTCCTCTTACTCTCACTGTTGGGGTTCAGTCCTAGGCCCTCTTCTTTTCTCCCTCCACACTGCCCCAATTGAAATGACCATCAGCAGATTTGGCTTCCAGTTCCATCTTTATGCTGATTGTGGAAACACGGGGCTCAGTGGGTGCTCTCGTCCACTAAAACCCGCCGCCTTTAGAAAGACAGCGTAGCTCAGGGCTCATCCCAACTGAACGCCGGCCTCCATAACCATGGGCGTAACACTACTCAGACAACACAGGGTGAGGGAACCACAATATTTAGACTTTATTGGATCCCCAAACAATTAACGGCACATAACACATAACCAGCAAAACACAAATGTAACAGGCAACAGAGTCTCACCCTTCCGCTGGCTCACCAGGGATTTAGAATGTCCATGCCTCAGAGGTTCCAGGGCTATTTACTCCAATCCAGCAGCACCCCGCTTTTGGCTAGCACCCACCGAGAAAGGAATAATGCCAGATTTAGCAAGCTGTCTGAGGTCTGCAAAGTCTGTAACAGGTGACTGAACTGTCCCAACCTGAGTGTCCTCCTTAGGTAGTCCTGGTATGATGATACAATCCTGGCAGCCGGAGTCGAAATCCCTAGACTGTGGATATGGTCTCCAACCAGAACCGGAGTCCCTAGATTGACGCCATAAGATATCCTGATCCTCTAGTCAGCTCCTAAGAGCTTAGACTGGATACATCAGCATCCATCAACCTTCATCTGCCTGGTGGCTTAAAGAAGTCCTCTCTTATAGCCACAGCCTTCCACTTGGATACACTGTGTCCTCATCGGATTGGTTGGACAAGATTGCTTCTCCCATGCATGGACAATGTTCATCCAAATGATGTCTACAGAAAGACTGAGGGTATACATGTAGTCTGGAAGTCACCGACTAGACAATGGCTACTAACGTAATTACATTAGCAATACACAACTACAATACAATGATTACTGGAAGAGTCTGGAGAAACAATAGGTAAGCAAACATGACTTAGCACACATAAGAACAATACGTCTGGCTGAATGTTAAGAAACTTTAACCCATGAGAGGCATTGGGTGTCCATGTCGTCACACTGATGACACACAGCTATACACCTCATCCCCTGAGCTCCCCCCCACTGTACTAAAGAACACAAGTGACTGCCTGACTGCAGTTTGCAACATAATGTCTGCTCTCTATCTGAAACTTAACCTTTCCAAAACTGAACTTTTGCTTTTCCCTCCATCTCCCAACCTTCCTAAACCAGACATCTCCCTCTCTGTGTGTGGCACAACGATAAGTCCTAGGCAGCAAGCCCACTGTCTGGGGGTTATACTTGACACTGATCTCTCCTTCACCTCCCACATACAATCTCTTGCCCGCTCCTGCCGCTTGCACCTCAAGAACATCTCTAGAATCTGCCCCTTTCTCACAATGGAAATGACAAAAACCCTCACCGTGACCCTGATCCACTCTCGCCTTGACTACTGTAACTCTCTATTAATTGGTCTACCCCTAACTAAACTCTTTCCTCTACAGTCCATCCTTAATGCAGCAGCCAGGGTCACCTATCTGGCTAACCGCTACTCGGATGCCTCTGCTCTGTGCCAGTCATTGCACTGGCTGCCCATATATCACAGTTTCAATTCAAACTGCTTGTTCTCACCCACAAAGCTCTCCACAGTGCGGCACCCCCCTACATCTCCATCCTCCTCTCTGTCTATCATCCCACCCGTTCTCTACGCTCTGCAAATGACTTTCGACTAACATCCACACTAATTCGAACCTCGCACTCCCAAATCCAATACTTCTTCCGAGCTGCTCCAAACCTCTGGAACGCTCTACCCCAAGAAGTTAGGACAAATCACAACTTACTCAGCTTCAGACGCTCCCTAAAAATGCATCTTTTTAGGGCGGCCTATCACACTCCCTAGCCAAACTAATTTCACCTAATTCCTCTACAACTTCTCAGAACATAACCCCATATCAAACTCCATGGCACCCAAATGCATCTCAAGGCTCTGGCCTATTGGTCCAGGAAGCCATTATCTATCCCCCATTTCCTTGAGATGGCTGGATTGTTATTGTAAATAAGCACTTGTACCTTGCCCCTCCCCCCATCTCATTGTAGATTGTAAGCTCTCACGAGCAAGGTTGCCTTTTTTCCCTTTAAATATTGTATCTTCTATAATTGTTACTTGTTTGTATATGTTTATGCATTTGATATGTATATGTATATGAGCCTCCTGAATTGTAAAGCGCTGCGGAATATGTTGGCGCTATAGAAATAAAGATTATTATTATTGTGTTTGCTAACCGTGTTAGAAGGCTAATGGATGTTTAGAAATCCCTTGAAAACCCTTGAAATCCCTTGAAAACCCAAGTATGTTAGTGTGTTGCCTAGGGCTATGGGGTACTCGGTCCGGGGCCGTATATGTACGTGGATGCTGTGTCACGGTTGTATAATGGCCGATGCCCGGTTCCGTGACCCTGGTGACGCTTTTTAAAAGGGGTTATATACAGGGGAGTTGAAAGAGTTTGTGTTGTGATGCCACTTGCGGGTTGCGGTTATGGTGATGGAACCACCGCTACACAGTCTGTTGCCTCTGGGGTGGATGGTGGTGGCAGCCTGGATGGTAGGCCCTCTGCAAGTAGGGCTGGGCCCCAGGTAGTGAATGGAGTTGTCCGTCGCAGAAAGAAGGGAGACCACACGATGGGGATGCAGTGCAACTTCTGTTTACTCACAGTGAAGTTGAGCTGTGGCCAGAGGGCGGCTGGTTCAGACCCCAGGTCCCTTTTGTCCCAGTGACGGTGAGGTGACCTGGTAGTCTCTTTCCCCAGCACCTCTCACCAGTGGATGGGACTTCGTAGCCTGGAGCATTTGTGGGTCCCTTACTGTCTGTCGGCAGTCTCTTGTCCGTACGGTGGGCAGTGCGAACCCTGTAGGGTCGGTGTTCTGTTCCGGTCCCTGGCTCAATCTTTACTGCTGGTGCCCCCGGATTCTTGCGTGAGTGAGGTCTGTGAAGGTCCCCTCACTGTGCAGGTATTTGTCAGGTTGCCTGAAGCTGTCGCCTGACTTAGGGACCTGTGCCCCATCGGTGCTCTGGTTCCAGAGGTAGCTAGCTGTACCCTCCCTAGCAACCACTCTCCTTGCCATCTCGGTCACTGTTACATGACCCTGTCTGGAGACACGTCCGTCCCCTTCAATTGTCACTACCGGACTCTCTGTCTGAGTGTCTGTCTGTGTCTGTCTCCTCCCACTGGGTTGCCTTCTAGTGGACTGGACTGGCTCCGCTTCTGGGTGGCCATCCATTGGGTGCCGGATTAGTCAGTCATGCTTAATGGGGAGTGGGAAAGAGGGGATGTTATGTGTTTTGTTGATACTGGCACTGGGCTTCCAGGTCCCTGGGGGTAGGCCCTGCATCTTTGCCAGGATGCAGTACCTAGTAATGCCCTGAGGGGTTCAGGGGCGCTACATTAGCACAGCTGAAAACAGTTTTGCTGATTAAAGAAGCTATAAAACTGACCTTCTTTTGAGCTAGTTGAGAATCTGGAGCATTACATTTCTTGGTTCCATTAAACTCTCAAAATGGCAAGAAAAAGAGAACCTTCATGTGAAACTCGACAGTCTATTTTTGTTGTTAGAAATGAAGGCTATTCCATGCGAGAAATTGCCAAGAAACTGAAGATTTCCTACAACGGTGTGTACTACTCTCTTCAGAGGAGAGCATAAACAGGCTCCAACCAGAGTTGAAAGAGAAGTGGGAGGCCCCGCTGCACAACTGAGCAACAAGACAAGTACATTAGAGTCTATTTTGAGAAATCAACGCAGGTCCTCAACTGGCAGCTTCATTAAATAATACCCGCAAAACGCCAGTGTCAACGTCTACAGTGAAGAGGCGACTCCAGGATGCTGGATGCAGGGCCAAGTGGAAAAGAAAAAGTGATATCTGAGACTGGCTAATAAAAAGAAAAGATTAATATGGGCAAAAGAACACAGACATTGGACAGAGGAAGATTGGAAAAAAGTGTTATGGACAGACAAATCAAAGTTTTGAGGTGCTTGGATCACACAGAAGAACATTTGTGAGATGCAGAACAACTGAAAGGATGCTGGAAGGTGGAGGTAATGGGGTTGCTTTGGTGCTGGTAATGTGGGAGATTTGTACAAGGTAAAAGGGATTTTGAATAAGGAATGCTATCACTCCATTTTGCAACACCATGCCATACCCTGTGGAAAGAGCTTGATTGGAGCCAATTTCTTTCCTACAACAGGACAATGACCCAAAGCACACCTCCAAATTATGCATGAACTATATAGGGAAGAAGCGGGCAGCTGGTATTCTAATAAAAATAATTATTTCTAACCTAGTCAATGTCTGGACTATATTTTCTATTCATTATGCAACACATTTGATAAATATAAGTATGATTTTTCATGGAAAAGACAAAATTGTCTGGGTGACCCCAAACTTTTGAAAAGTAGTGGATGGTAAATGTTATTTTCACTAAATTTAACACTTATAATTGTTGAAAAAGAGACATGAACCGCACATCCAAAAATCATAAGTTCATCCAATGCCGCTGGGTAAAAACGTATGCACGTGAAGATGAAGTTCTTGGTTTAACATTCTGATCAGACTGTATGAAGCCCACTGCCACATCACAGCAAACCTCTGAGTGGGTCCTTAACTTATGTAAGCCTTAAAGGTGTGGCACCATGCGCTAACCCCCGTTGCAGCGACAGTGCACCAGCAGGGCAGGTGACCCGGCACCCCACAACACCTATGTTGCAATGCTGAGTCCCTAAGACTCCAGGTCTTACCACGCCAGGGCCGGCGTCAGCACCCGGAATACCCGGGCAAATGCTGGGGCCCTGGAGAGCTGGGGGGGCCCACTCGGCCTCGTCAGTTCTGCAGCTCACGGGCAGAGTTCCGGGAACCACAGTCCTCGGCAGGAAACTGTGGCTGCCGTCCCTTTAAGGGCGCGCAGACCACAGTGTTCGCTGCTTCTTCCTGGATTGAACTTCATCTGTGGGCGGAGCTACCGCCCGACGTTCTGCTCGGTCCCACAGATGAAGGAGGCGCAGTGCCAGCCAGCGACCCCCAGCACAGCACTCCCCTCCGGCGCTGTGTGGGCCCCCTCTCCTCCGTGACCTGAGCGGTATATGGGACACTCATCCCCTCCCCTCCACTCGATCTGTATGTGCCCACCGCCCCCCGATTTATGGGCCCCGGTGAACTGTCTGGGCTTCTCCCCCCCCGATGTATGCCCTGCCCCCCCTCCCCTCCCCGAAGCCGCGTGTGTGGGCCCCGCAGAGCCGCATGTGTGGGCCCCG
This sequence comes from Anomaloglossus baeobatrachus, assembly GCF_048569485.1. Classification (NCBI taxonomy): domain Eukaryota; kingdom Metazoa; phylum Chordata; class Amphibia; order Anura; family Aromobatidae; genus Anomaloglossus; species Anomaloglossus baeobatrachus. Next base: position 485,434,468 of record NC_134353.1, on the reverse strand, counting down.
CAGAGCCGCGTGTGTGTGTATGTCTGTATGTTTGTATGCAGCAGAGAAGTATGTGTGTGTCTGTATGTATATATATATATATATATATATATATATATATATATATATATATACATATGCGCAGCAGAGCAGTATGTGTGTGTCTGTCTGTATGTATGTATGCATGCAGCAGAGCAGTATGTGTGTGTCTGTATGCATGTATGTATGCAGCATAGCAGTATGTGTGTGTCTGTATGTATGTATTGCACGCAGCAGAGCAGTATGTGTGTGTCTGTATGTTTATATATACCGTATGCAGCAGAGCAGTATGTGTGTGTCTGTATGTATATATGCATGCAGCAAGCAGTGTGTGTGTCTGTCTGTAGCAGTATGTGTCTGTATTTATGTATGCAGCAGAGCAGTGTGTGTCTATGTATGCAGCAGAGCAGTGTATGTGTGTCTGTATGTATGCAGCAGAGCAGTGTGTGTGTCTGTATGTATGCAGCAGAGCAGTGTGTGTGTCTGTATGTATGCAGCAAGCAGTGTGTGTTTCTGTCTGTAGCAGTGTGTGTCTGCATGTATGTATGCAGCAGAGCAGAGTCTGTCTGTATGCAGCAGAGCAGTGTGTGTGTGTGTGTGTGTGTGTCTGTATGTATGCAGCAGAGTTGTGTGTGTCTGTATGTATGCAGCAGCAGTGTGTGTGTGTCTGTCCGTATGTATGCAGCAGAGCAGTGTGTGTTTGTCCGTATGTATGCAGCAGAGCAGTGTGTGTGTCTGTATGTATGCAGCAGAGCAGTGTGTGTCTCTGTATGTATGCAGCAGAGCTGTGTCTGTCTGTATGCATGTATGATGTGTATCTATGTATGTCAGTGTATATGACTGTATAGATTTGTCTGTTTATATGTATTTTTGTGATTTTGTCTTTAAATATGTATATGTACGTATCTGTGTATGTGTGTGTCTTCGTGTTTATGGGGCCCACTGGGACTCTTCCGCCCGGGGCCCACAAAAACCTGGAGCCAGCCCTGTACCACGCCACAGGTATAAAACGACCACAACAATGGTTGCCACACAGCTTAACACACTGTGAAAGGAGCTGGACAATCCACCTTCCACAAGCTACCAGCTTGTGAACTGAGAGCAAAAAAAGGACCCCTCGTGCAGTCTCCTGCTGATTAAAACCGGCTGGGACAAATGAGAGGCGTGCTGCTCCAAGTAAAGCTATGTTCACATGTCCTGTAGTCATTAATTTTTGCATTTTCCAAACGGATGCAAAAATGGATTGGTTAGCGGATCAATTGATTATAATAATGACAAATCCATTAATGGATTGGTCAAAACTTGTCATCCGTTAGTTGCAATCCATTATCCATCTGTTGTTTTGGATTCATGAAAAGTCCTGGATGCAGAACTTTTCTTGTGTGAATCCAAATACGGATTGCTAATGGATCCATTAAAGCTTAATGGGAGTCTATGGGCAACGACCATAGACCCCATTATGTTTTAATGGCTCTGTTACCCATAAATGCTAGATAGATGAATAGCATAGGATAAGATCGATAGATAGATAGATACAGTACAGACCAAAAGTTTGGACACACCTTCTCATTCAAAGAGTTTTCTTTATTTTCAGGACTCTGAAAATTGTACATTCACATTGAAGGCATCAAAACTATGAATTAAAACATGTGGAATGAAATACTTAAAAAAGTGTGAAACAACTGTAAATATGTCTTATATTCTAGGTTCTTCAAAGTAGCCACCTTTTGTTTTCATTACTACTTTGCATACTCTTGGCATTCTCTTGATGAGCTTCAAGAGGTAGTCACAGGAAATGGTTTTCCAACAGTCTTTAACGGGTTCCCAGAGATGCTTAGCACTTATTGGCCCTTTTGCTTTCGCTCTGTGGTCCAGCTCACCCCAAGCCATCTCGATTGGGTTCAGGTCTGGTGACTGTTGAGGCCAGGTCATCTGGTGTAGCTCCCCTCACTCTCCTTCTTAGCCAAATAGTCCTTACACAGCCTGGAGGTGTGATTGGGTCATTGTCCTGTTGAAAAATAAATGATGGTCCAACTAAACGCAAACCGGATGGAATAGCACACCGCTGCAAGATGCTGTGGTAGGCATGCTGGTTCTGTATGCCTTCAATTTTGAATAAATCTCCAACAGTGTCACCAGCAAAGCACCCCTACACCATCACACCTTCTCCTCCATGCTTCACGGTGGGAACCAGGCATGTAGAGTCCATCCGTTCACCTTTTCTACAAAGACATGGTGGTTGGATCCAAAGATCTCAAATTTGGACTCATCAGACCAAAGCACAGATTTCCACTGGTCTAATGTCCATTCCTTGTGTTCTTTAGCTCAAACAAGTCTCTTCTGCTTGTTGCCTGTCCTTAGCAGTGGTTTCCTAGCAGCTATTTTACCATGAAGGCCTGCTGCACAAAGTATCCTCTTAACAGTTCTTCCAGAGATGAGAAGGTGTGTCCAAACTTTTGGTCTGTACTGTAGATAGATAGATCTGCAGCACATATATAATGTCTCACCATCCTGCTTATTGTAAGCTTGCATCCTTTAGTGCCTTTCATGTGACACTAAAGGGTGAATAGCCTTGTTTTTAGCCACAAATTCAATAATTTTAAAATATCTGACGTGTGGTCCCTCTTATTTTTGATAGCCAAAGTAAATTAAAGCAGACAGCTGCAGCCTGCAGACCACAGCTGGCACCTTTTCTTTGGCTAGTAATCCATAACAGAGGTCATGCTTTATTGATTTAAAATTAAATAAATAATTTAAGAAAACATGGGGTCACCCCATATTGGATCACCAGCCAAGGTAAAGTAGACAGCTGGGGTCTGGTATTCTAAGGCTTGGGAAGCCCATGGTTATTGGGTCCTCCCCAGCCTAAAATAGCAGGCCAACGCCACCTCGGTCATCCCATTGCCCTGGTGTGGTTGCAAATGGGGCAATATATGGGGTTGATGCCAGCTGTGAATTGCCAGCTGTCATCAAGCCCTGGTGTTAGTAATCAGTGGGCATTTATCAGACACCCCCATTACTAATCCAGTATTTGTAAATTTAAAAAAAACACCAATAATTTATTATTTATAATAACCCCCCCGAACACAAGCCATTCACCAATTTATTAGAAAAAAATCCGTTCATGTCTGCCATAAATCATAGCAAGGTCCAACAACAGTCCTCCAAAGCAAACCTGCAAGACATAAAAAGAGAGAAATGTTAAAGAAAAAAAAGATAAGAGACACCCTCATTGATCTATTTATTACTCTTCAAAACCCTAATCAAGGTCCACCATAATCTATTAAACATGTCCATATTGAAGTTTTCTTCCACTTCTCATCCAACAGACTCTCTGTCAATCTACAATATGGCTTTTGTCCCCATCACCCACTGATACTGTCCTAAACAAAAATTTCCAATAACTTACTAACCCACAAAGCTAATAGAGAATACTCTATACTTCTCTTCCTTGATCTGTCCTCTGCCTTCAACACACTCTGTACTACTTCTCCTTGGAATCAAAGACCTTTATCCCCCCTGAAGTACCTCAGTAACTGCATATTTATCATCTCCCATTTCCATACTGTTACGTTCAGTCCAGGAGTGGACCCACTGGGCCATGCACCGGACTCCCCCAGGGAGGCCACCAGGAGCGAACCCCTTTACAGGGACTGTCTGGCGACCACCCCAGAGGGCCTAGATGCACAGTGGCTGGAACACAGGCGGGATACTGGGAGCATCCTCAGAAAGTCTGGAGGGAATACTGTGGCCAGTCCCGTGATGATGTCGGACCGGAGGGAATCGGAACGGATGTCGGAGCCGGGTTAAGATAGCAGGCGGAGTCCGGGACCAGTGACGAGTGCAGGCTAGAGACTTCAGATGTAATCCAGAGCCAGTGGTGAAGTGAAGCAGAGGGACGATGGAGAGGTCCACTGCAAACGGACACCGGGGAAACTCCAGTGAGCCGGACCTGCTGTGGCACACACTGGGCGTCAGGTTCTGAGGACAGAGACAGAGTTAATCCAGGAACAGAACACAGAGGGCTTGAACACTATCACAAGATGCTAAGCTGTGAGAATTTGTTGAACAAGCACCGCCCGTATGTAACAGGATGTCTTTTATACATTTATGCACCTGCAATCAGCCATCACCTGTTCCAGGTATGCTGGTCCTTTAAGAAAAGGTGAAAGAGCGTGCACGCGCCATAATGCGCATGCGCGAAGTCCGGGAGCCAGAGGCAAGCCCAGGAGGCTGGGGACAGGATGCAGAGGAGCCGGAGGCAGAGTCCTGAGTCGCAGCAAGTCGGGGGGACCGCCAAGCAGGAAGCACGGGGGACGCAGGGGAGCAGGAGCGGGAGCCACGGCCGTGGTCTGTGAGCACGGGGACCAGATCAGTGGGTACAGAGTGGCGTCGGGACACCGGGACCGGATCAGTGGGTAAAGAGCGGCGCTGGGACACCGGGAGCGTGACACATACTACCTCCTCATCCCATTCTTTCTTTGCCAGTGTCCTTCATGGCTCTGTTTTGGGATCCCTACTCTTCTCCATCTATACCTTTACCTTGAAAAAGCTCATCAGGTCTCATTTTCCAGTTCCACCTATATGCTGATAACGCTCACATCTTCCCAGATGTCACTTCGCTGCTGTCCACAATCCCATTCAGCCATATCCTCCTTCTCATCCTGCCTTCTACAACTTAATGTGAACAAAATCAAACTCATAAAGTCTCCTTCATCTCACACAACCCCCTACCAGACTTATTTATCACAAAAAATAACATCACAATCTCCCCTGTAACCCTTGTCTCTGCTCTGTCGCCCAAACCACACATCCGTACTATGACCATACTATGACCAATTTCTGACAACTCCAATTTTAAAATATTTCCAGAATCCATCCTTCCCGAAACCATAAATATACTAAGATGTTAGCACATGCTTTTACGCTCTCATCATCTCCTGCCTCGACTATTGCAATATAGTAAGTACTCTGTTGTCTCCTGACTAAAACTCTGGCACTTCTCTGTTCTTAACTCCATTTAATCCATCTCTCTCCTTTCTACTACTCCTTTGATCCCCTCTGCCAATCCCTTTATATACTGCCAAATTCACAGGAAATCCAGTTTAAACTACTAACAATGACCTACAAGGCTGTCCACAACCTGTTTCCATTAACCTCCAAATTAATCTCCCAACATCTTTCCACATGCAATCTCCAGTCCGCAAAAGACCTCCATCTTTCTTCCACTTTCGTACGTTCCACACCCAATTGCTTTTATGATTTTTCCCAAACCTTCCCCATCCTCTAGAATCAGTGCCTCAGCATGACTTCCACCTTTGGAGCCATCAGACACAACAACAATTCTTCAGAAACATCTACCACCTGAAAAGTCCCCAATGCCACTTCACTACCACCAGAGCATTGGCAACCCCCGACCTACTGTCTCCTTCCCACTACCCTGCAGATTGTAAGCCGTAAGGACACATTTCTCTACTTTCTGTACCATCTGTTACTGTATTCAATTTATGTATCATATTTATGTAACTTTTTTCTCATGCACAGCACCAGACAATTAATGGTCCTGTAGTAATAAATAATAATACTAATAATGCTTTCATCTTCAGAATACTGGCGAAAGCTTACAGAATTTCAATAGTCTCATGATCTGGCCTGAAAATTAGCTTTTAGACACACTAGAGAAATATGTGATCCGGCTTCCAATGAATAAATACAAGAAAAAAGGGAAATAAATATTCCCAATCTGCAAAATGATGTAAATAGTTAAATTGCTAGTAACCAAGCCCCCTTTTCATTGAAAAGGCTATGATTGATACTATTCTTGGCTGCTGGTTGAAAGCTTAAAAGGTAGTGACATATGAATGACACCAAGAATTTGAGTTGCATAGTTATTATGGATTAATTGTAGCGACTCCAGCTGTCAAATGTTCAAAAAGAAATTTACTTGGCTTGTTTGAATGTAAAATGAATTTGCCTGAGCTTTTGTGTCTAGAAAAACAAGCCTCATCTTCTATTTGCATACTAAAGAAAGTCTGCACAAAAAATCCCCATCCAAGGTGCAGATGCAGATGAAGCAGATGAAATGTTCTGGAGAGATACATAACATTAATTTCATTATCAAGTACATTTTCTAGTTTACACTTTAGCACCATAAGTATATTGATATTCTGGGTCTTCATTCTACGATGATACATTTGGAAATGTGCCTCTGTCAGGATGCTGCTATATCATAGTGCGCAGGATTAGTGTCATTATTTTATTACAGTACCAGGGGAAAGTGCTGCATATTTTTGGCTTGTATAAGGCACGGATGCTTGCCTTCTACAGTATTGATTTGTAAAGTATTGATCAAAGTTTAACCAGCTAATGCTAATTGTGATTATATGCAATCAAATAATGATGTACGTCCTGTTTGTTTTTCTTTCTAAAGCAAATCTTTAAATGTGGGGTCTTTAAATCCATAAAATGTCAGGACCTAAATAAGTGATCTAAACCATGATGTTTTAATTACAAAGTAATAACACTAACTACTAATTTTCAGTAGTTGATAGCCCCCATCCCCACCTCATTTGGAGATGAGTAGAATCAGTAGTTTGGGATCTTTTAGATTACACAGGTCTGCGAATAAAAAGCTGTTTGATTATTTTCATCTAATTTCCATGTATTTTGGTGCGCTGAAAATGAAAAAATATTGAAAAAAAAAAAATCCTGGACGTCAGGATTCGCCACAAAATGCAAAATTGTCTTCAAATTTAGTAAATTTTTCATAATTTTCTCTCTTTTTTTTTTTAGGGGTTTGAAAGTCCAAATTACTATTAATTAATTCACATCAATGCATTGAATATATATAATGCCAAGAAAATATAGCTTTCAAAGAAAAGAACTTTCAGGGTGAGCTAATGAAACCAGCATCAACATTTTGCAAGCTGAATGAGTGGGTTCTGACATGCCCAGGCTTGGTTCAATTGTTTTATCTTTGTTCTCGCCTGTTCACCACACTTTTTAATCTCAGTTCGTGTTAGCTCTTCATATTCAACCGTGCTTCCCAAAATTAGCATTATGGCTCAGCGGAAGTGTATTAATTCGCCTGACAGTTTCTGTTACATTTCTGGTGAATATACAGTGTTGAAGCAACAGCTGAATATTACAGACTTTGTGAAAAAAGTATGCTTCGCATATTTCGGACTAAAGCTTGGAGATCAAGATAAAGCTTGGGCGCCTCATAAAGTGTGCAAACGGTGTGTTGAGGACCTCCGAAATTGGTTCAAGGGTAAGAAAAAAAGCATTCCATTATGGGATTCCTATGGTGTGGCGAGACCAAAAGAACCATAGTGACGATTGTTACTTTTGTTCATGCGATGTGAAAGGGTATAATTTAAAATGGAAGCATTCCATTTCATACCCCAATATTCACTCAGCAATTCATCCCATCCCCCATGACACAGATATACCAGTACCCAAGGCCCCTGCTACCTTGGAAGAGATAACTATGTCCGATGAAGGTGGAGTCATACCTGAACCAGATGAATCAAGTTCTGACTTTGAAGATGATACAAGGCCAAAATTGTTTTCCCAGGAGGAGATGAATGATTTGGTAAGAGACTTAAATCTTCCCAAAGATGCCGCTGAGTTACTCGGCTCAATGCTCGAAAGCAAGAATTTATTGTTGCTAGGAGTGTCTTTTTCATGGTTCAGACATCGTGAAGATGAGTTTGTTCCTTACTTTGCCCAGGAAGATAAGTTGGTTTATTGCATCGATGTCGAAGGTTTGATGGTTCAATTCAAAATCCAATATGATTCAGCGCAATGGCGTCTTTTTATAGATTCTTCAAAAAGAAGTCTCAAAAAGAAGGGTGGATTGCATTTAAAGAGGTCGTAGAGAAATGTTTAGGCAATAACAAAGACACTGACTACAAACAAATTGTCGGACGAATGCTGAAAGCATTTCAAGCTTTATTTTGCCTGATTAGTTTGAAAGCGCATTTCCTCCATTCCCACCTTGACAACTTTCCTGAAAATTTGGGAGCTGTGAGTGAAGAGCAAGGTGAACGAATCCACCAGGACATTAAAGAGATTGAAAGAAGATACCAGGTAAGATAGAGCATTACAATAATGGCAGACTACTGTTGGACGCTTCAGAGAGACGTTACAGATGCTACTCACAAGCGTAAATGTACCAAGAGAAGCCTCACAGGGAAGAAGAATCAATTTTAGTGTGTTAGTGAGCTCATTGCAGTTAAAAAAATGATTTTCATGAAACATTTGTAATAAAAAATTAATTTTATGAGTCTATTTTCATTTATTTTGAGGTATTGTCTTATTTAACATAGTTACTTAAATTGTCAGAAAACGTGATGTCCTATGACAAAACAGAGGTCATTTTCGGATTCAGCGTACTCAAAAACAAAGATTTCGTGGAATAACCAAAACAGCTCTCGAAAAAATGTTTTTTGCAGACCTGTGTTATGCTTTCACCTAATCCTAGATCTATACTAGCCATATAGATTATTCACTGGCGTATCCAGGGGAGGGCAGGCGGGGGGATGTGGGGAGGATGGGTGTGGATGCAGTATGGGGAGTGAGGGGGGCATGAAGGAGGAAACAGTATGAGAGGTGGGGGATGTATCCATACAAATTTGGGGAGGGAGGGGATAGATGCAGATACAGTATGGGGAGCTGGGAGTATGTGTAGGGAGACAGTATGGGGAGTGAGGGAGTAAATATGTGAGAAGACAGTATCGTTAGCAGGGGAGGATGGGAGAGGATATAGTATGAAGGAGGGTGGAAATGTGTAAAAGGTCTTTTTAGGGGAATAGTGTGAAGAGACTATATGGGGGGAAAAAAAGTGTTAGGTGACACAAAATAGAAACTGGATAGTGTATGTGTGTGCATCAGTATACAGAGGGAATAGTTTGAGGGAACAGTGAAAGGGCACAGCCAAGAGGGGACAGTATGTTGAGGAAGGGGAGGGTGGTAAGGGGGCACAGTATATGGCTACACAGTGTGAAAAGATGGCTCAGTATGGAAAGAAGATGGCGGTGTAGAGAGCATATACCATAAGAGGGGCAGTATGTTGGTCATAATTTGTGCAGGCAACACAGTGAGAGACAATTATTTATTCAGGGGCATGGTATAGGGCAGAGATTTTGTTATTCAAGATGCATTAAAATCATTCTACTATTTTTAAGGGCACTGTGTCAGGATATGCTGCAGAAGACCAGAGAAGAAGGAAGCCCGCAAGGGCAGGGTCCTCCTCCCTCTGTACTAGTCTGTCTACTGTAACATATCAATATTTTGTATGTAACCCCTTCTCATGTACAGCACCATGGAATCAATGGTGCTCTATAAATAAATATTATTAATAATAATAAAATCTGTAGAGACAAACTGTGGATGGGAAATGTCATCATGGCATCTGGCCAAGTTAAGAAAAGAAAGAGAACTACTCGATCAGAGACAATGTCTTCTACAAGGCATCTGGATGTAAATTTTTATCTGTGATACTGAATAATTCTCATCACTACTGTGGTTCTTGAATAGTCAAATTAAGGGTTAATATGTTTTTATTTATGTTAGGAGCATTGAAGGGGTTGTCTGAGTTTTTGTGACGAAAGTCTGCAGACTTCTGAATTCTGACTGCGCGCGCACTGCACATTGTCAGGAATCTCTGGTGCCAGCGTTGAGAGTGGGAGGTAACAAAATGACATCTATACAACTTACATACAGTACATGTGGTTAGATGCTAACTAGACATGCTTGGTCTCACACAAAACAAGTAATTTAAGTGAAGTTGAACAAGTATAGTCGAAATGTGGCCGGAAGTATGCAAATCGCATTCTTGCATATACATGACTGTCCACTCTTGCCGCCAGCAAGGGAAAATCTAAAAAGTGCGCAGTACATGTGCTGCTAAAACCCAGAAATCTGCAGTCATCTAGAGTGACTGCAGACTTTCATCACAAACCTAGACCCTTTAATTATAAAATTAAACACTGTAACATGCCAATCCTAACAGCGTGTAATATACTCACTGTAGGAATTCAGCTGTGCTTGCTGGTTCCAGCACTCATGACCCCTCTACTCATGTGCGTTTTCCATACTTTTTTCATACCAGCGTTTTCATAATTTTTTGGTACCATGATGTCCTGTTGTGACTGTAACTCCTTACTGACCGGAAGTCAAAAGTTACATCACAAACTCGGGTAATAGAAGGAAGAAAACTGGGTACTATTCCTCGCTGCAAATCAATAGATTAAACGCAATGCTGTTGCTATTTTGAAGACCGACTCCTATTCAGCATGTGTCACGCTGATCGCAAGCAGCCAGGATGGATCCACTCCACATGGTGCACTGCAAAGTTCCAGAGCATTTAAATTTCAAGGTGTAAGAAAGACAGGCAACTCACAGGTCAGTGGAATATTTTTCAAAAGGCTTTAATCTTCAGGCATGTAGGGGAGGGGTAGGGATGGATGCATACAGACAACAGACGTTTCGCACTTGGCACAGCTGCTTCTACGGATATAGACCCCTCCCCTACATGCCTGAAGATTGAAGCCATTTGAAAAATATTCCACTGACCGGTGAGTTGCCTGCCTTTCTTACGACTTGAAGTTTACACCACAAGCTCCCAATGTATCTCTATGAGAGCAAGAACGAGGTTCTCATAGACTTGTATTGAGTTGTGACCCCTGGCAAACTCCATCAAACACTGGAGCTGCCAGCAGGTCACAAATCCCCAGAGACTGACTCTAGAAGATGAAGCCACCAAAAGATGAGTATAAAGCAGGGGGCAGGGAGCTTACAATTAAAGCACCACTCAAGCAGTACACTTAGAAACCCGCTGGAATGGTGCTTTAAAGGTGTTACCACTGACTAGTTGTCACGGGGTGTGACAGGATCACTAGGAACAGGGGACCCTAATCTGGCCCTCAGACTAGAGGAACCCTAGTTGGCCTTGACCCCAAAGATACATCTGAAGGTGATGATGTTTGGGCCACCTTCCTAACCCTAGCTCCTGAGCAACCCTGGTTTAGTGGTCCCCTTCCCTTCACCCAGGGTACGGCTGGGACAGAAGTAGTCAATGCCATACAAATAAACAGATGGAAAGGAAATGAAAACTCAAATGTACAGCAATCAATCACAGAGGTATAGCCAATACATGATCAGGAGGAAATTAAAAGAAGGGAAGAAATAATCAGACACCAAGAATATTTCCACAATACTCCAAACATCACACAGAGGTTCACCAGCAACAGGAAAATAAAGCACAAGGACCAGAATTGCATAAAGCTAATATCGGGCATGGTGAGAACAGGCTCCACCATCTTAAACAGGGTATAGTCGACTTTAATAGGTCTCCTGCAACATGTGACTCAAATAATAATCCATGGGCTATAAGAAATTAACTCCTGCAAGCCCGGTTTCTTACAAGAGCACAGCAGGTCGATGCCCAAGCCTGTCTGCAGAACTCAAAATCAGCATCATGTGGAAAGTCTGACTCTGCTGTGTGAACAGTGTCAGAAGTAGTCCTGACACTCAGTGAATTTTGAGCCAGACACTGTGTGACAGAGTTAATCTCTGCTGGTTTGTTTTGCTTCTTAGGGTACATGTTGTGGGAAGGCCTATTACATCTGCTCCTCTCCTATTTATGCTGGTGGAAACCTGTCACCCATTCCAGCTATAGTTTATTCTATGTTGTTCTGTGAAGTGTGGTTTTGCAGACTTACTGGTGAAAGTTGTGTTCATTGCTTGTTATGGTTGTGGCATTTACCCCTGTTATTTTGTGACTTCCTTCCTGCTCTTGATTTTCCTCCTGAACCTCTTATTGTCTTTACCTTTGTATGTGCGTGTATCAGGCACGGATTTAGGGAAGGTCCAGCACATAGCGAGACACTCAACCACTCAACTAACAATAGGTTTCATCACAGCAAACAAAGGGTACACTGGGGACACTTTAACAATGGTGGGCCCTGGTGTTAGGGAAGGGGAAGATGGGGCACTTCCTGCATTCGCTTGTGGCTTCACCCTGCACTCCTAACCAGTCCCTATACAGAATCTGCACCTCAAACTCTGAAAGACCCGATAATAACTCTAGCTAGTGAGCTAGCAGGTGAGGATCGCAAATTCCACCACTGCGCTATCACAACAAGAAGGGAAGGTACAACAGACAGAGCAAAACAACAAAAAGATAAAGCCCAACTTCACGGCTGCAGTTAAACACCAGGACTGACGGCCTACACCACTTCACACAACAAGGGCTCCAGCAGCTTTCTTCTACCACAAGGCCTAGCTTCAGAATAAATCAGAATAACCGGTGTGCCTCTAATGGGAGATGTGACCATGTATAGGGGAAGGGAGTGGTCACCAACCGGAAGCACCAGAGGCCAGGAATCAGAAGCTGGTGTAAAGCTGCTGGCAACAAAACTGACATTACCCTTTCAGCACCAAAGGAAAGAAATACATTTAATTTTTAGAGTCTACAAAAAAATGAAACTCAGGCCCTGAACCTATCACAGGTTTCTATATGCACAGAGACCACCATGACAGGATGCTGTGTGACAGAGTTTTGGTTTTCCCTTGTCTGTGTTTATCTATGGGCTTAATCACACTCCTGTCCCAGCCCTCCCTGGGGGAGGAGAAATATGATCAGGACAAGTCAGAAGCAGCGCTAGGAAGGAGACTCAGGCATCTCCACCATCAGGAGGATCCCTGAGGTTAGGGATAGCATAGGGTCCCCCAGCTTGAGGGTCAGCTTAGAAGCCCTAGTTCCCCGCCAGCCCATTGTCACTGAGACACATACATTTTGTTGTGCAATTTTTCCTGAGTACATCAATACCCCATGTTAGGTTGAAAACATCTTTTGAAGTATGGTGCAAATCTCATAAGAGAAGGAGCACCACTTAAGAGTTCAGATTTTCTTGGAATTGTTTGGGGGGTGCAATATCATATTGGCAGAGCGTCTGAGGTGCCAGAACAGCAGAGCCCCCATAAGTCATGCAATTTTAGAAACTACACTCCTCAATTAATTCATCTAGAGGTGCAGTGAGCAAATTAACATTACAGGTGTTTCACAGAATTTTGTACCATTGAGCGATGAAGAAAAAAAATTAAATTTTTTCGATAAAATTTTGTTTTCGCGCCAAAGTTTTAATTTTTAAAAGGGCTAATAGGAAAAAATAAACTTCATCCAGCTTGTGCAAATTCTCCTGAGTACACCAGTACCTCATATGTGGTCAGAAACTACTTTTCTGGCACAGTGCAAAGCTCAGAAGGGAAGGAGCACAATATTATAGCACAGATTTTGCTGTTATGATTTGCAGGTACCATGTCACATTGGCCCCTGAGGTGCCAAAACAGCAGGACCCCTCACAAGTGACCTAATATTACAAACTACACCTCTCAATGATTTCATGTAGGGGTGCAATGATCATATTAACACCACAGATGTCTTAGAGAATTTTAGACCATTGGAGGATGAAGAAAAAATAATTACATATTTAGTACCATAGTTTTGTTTTACATCTTTACTAGAGTTGAGCGCGGTTCGTGGTTCGTGGTTCTCCAGTTCGCGGTTCGAGTGATTTTGGGGACTATTGTAGATCGAACTAGAACTCGAGCTTTTTTGCTAAAGCTCGATAGTTCTAGTTACGTTCGAGAACGGTTCTAGCAGCAAAAAGCCAAGATAATTACTAGCTGGCTTTCCGCTGTAATAGTGTAAGTCACTCTGTGACTCACACTATTATGAAATTTCAGCGTATAGTGTGCGGGAACAGCGCATTCAGATCACTGCTGCTGGGCTGGGCCATTTTTTTTTCTTTCCTTGTCTTCCTTCCCTAAGCGCGCGCGTGCAGTGGGGCGGGCCAGCATGTCAGCCAATCCCAGACACACACACAGCTAAGTGGACTTTTAGCCAGAGAAGCAACGGCATGTGTGATAGGATGTCCATGTCACATGTCCCTGCATTATAAAAACGGGTATCTGCCCGTCCGGATGCCATTAACTCTTCTGCGTCTGGGTGTCAGTCACCGCTGGCGTAGCTCCTGTCTCCGATACTGCTGTGTATGCTCAACACACAGCGCTATACAGAATAGTGATAGAAGTTTCTATTATCCCTTGTAAGGGCTAATAACAGCAGGCTCAGAGCCATAGGTGACAGTCAGGTCCATGGAAACAGATTTTAACAGCTACAGATAACAGCGTCTGTGTAGCTAAGGTCAGGGACTTCCTCGCTGCATTTCCCCATTAGGAGGGATAGAAAGTGAGGCTTCCTTTCCTGTACACTGACCCACAACCCTGCCACTGTACCCTCCTGCCCTTTGCACACTCAAGCTCATTGTTACTAAGCCATTATACTAGCAAACACTGAGTAAACTTAGTGGCATCCTAAAAGTGGCTGTTGGACTTCCATTAGTGTCCCACTAGTGCAAATCTATTTGCAGCAACTGTCACGTCCCCATCGGAGTCCGCTCCTGCGACTTCTGCTCCGATCGCCAGACGACGCCATGTTCCCACCATGGATAGTGCTGGTGATGGGAGAGGAGTCGGTGCCCATGGTTCTGCGGAGCACAGTGTCACGTCCCCACCGGAGTCCGCTCCTGCGACTTCTGCTCCGATCGCCAGACAACGCCATGTTCCCACCATGGATAGTTGTGGTGATGGGAGAGGAGTCGGTGCCCATGGTTCTGCGGAGCACAGTGTCACGTCCCCACCGGAGTCCGCTCCTGCGACTTCTGCTCCGATCGCCAGACGACGCCATGTTCCCACCATGGATAGTTGTGGTGATGGGAGAGGAGTCGATGCCCGTGGCTCTGGGGAGCACAGGCTCCGCTCATCCACTAGGCTGGGTTTCCCTGGAAACTGCAGTACCACTGGCTGACTGTAGGTGGCTTGTGTCTCCCGGCTGAAGTGGCCAACATTCACCTGCAGCCTATGGGAAGACACCACACCCTTCTTATTCCCTCTCCTGTCACATGATCACTGCCAGTGATAGTTCTGTTCTCCTGGCTCATGTGCTGTTTGTATTGTGATTCCTGTGCGCTGACCTTGCTTGTGTTTGACTACCCTCCTGCCTGTCGTTTTTGTACCTTGCTGTCAGTTCCGGATTTGACCCCTGCTTTGTCTCCTTACTACGCCCTTGCCTGCCGATTCTGCTCCAGTTTTGCATCTCCTGGATTTTGACCCTGCCTGACGACCACAGACTACAGTCTACCACAGGTAGCGATCTCTGAGGCTCTGTGTAATTCCACATCCCTGTACAAGGGTTAAAGGGTTGCAGAGTTCTTGGGGTCCTGCTTTGTGAGCGGCTTTTCACTAGATTCCCCTTACAGCCAGTCTGAGTCTGTGGCTCTTATCAGGCATTACAGCACCTCTGCATTGCCCACTCAAACTCATTGTTACTAAGCCATTATACTAGCAAACACTGAGTAAACTTAGTGGCATCCTAAAAGTGGCTGTTGGACTTCCATTAGTGTCCCACTAGTGCAAATCTATTTGCAGCACCACTGCATTGCACACTCAAGCTCATTGTTACTAAGCCATTATACTAGCAAATACTGAGTAAACGTAGTGGCATCCTAAAAGTGGCTGTTGGACTTCCATTAGTGTCCCACTGGTGCAAAGCTATTTGCAGCACCACTGCATTGCACACTTAAACTCACTGTTACTAAGCCATTATACTAGCAAACACTGAGTAAACTTAGTGGCATCCTAAAAGTGGCTGTTGGACTTCCATTATTCTCCCACTGGTGCAAAGCTATTTGCAGCACCTCTGCATTGCACACTCAAACTCATTGTTACTAAGCCATTATACTAGCAAACTATGCTGCCAGTTTAAGGGCCATAGTTGCATTGTCAGGGATAGTTATTGTTGTTTAGTCTTAGGGGCACTTTGCACACTGCGACATCGCAGGTGCGATGTCGGTGGGGTCAAATTGAAAATGACGCACTTCCGGCATCGCATGCGACATCGCAGTGTGTAAAGCCTGGATGATACGATTAACGAGCGCAAAAGCGTCGTAATCGTATCATCGGTGCAGCGTCGGCGTAATCCATGATTACGCTGACGCGACGGTCCGATGTTGTTCCTCGCTCCTGCGGCAGCACACATCGCTGTGTGTGAAGTCGCAGGAGCGAGGAACGTCTCCTACCGCCCTCACTGCGGCTTCCGTAGGATATGCGGAAGGAAGGAGGTGGGCAGGATGTTTACATCCTGCTCATCTCCGCCCCTCCGCTCTGATTGGCCGGCTGCCGTGTGACGTCGCAGTGACGCCGCACGACCCGCCCCCTTAACAAGGAGGCGGGTCGCCGGCCACAGGGACGTCGCACGGCAGGTGAGTGTGTGTGTGAAGCTGGCGTAGCGATAACTTTCGCTACGCCAGCTATCACCACATATCGCTGCTGCGACGGGGGCGGGGACTATCGCACTCGGCATCGCAGCATCGGCCTGCGATGTCTTAGTGTGCAAACCCCGCCTTAGTCTGCTGTTAATAAAGATAGACCACCGCTGCAATCTACACCACCTCTAAATTTTTACTACCACATTTTAAGTGCACAATCTTGTCGCAATCAAAATGAGTGGCAAAATGACAGATGCTGGTGGAAAGGGGAAGAGGCGTGTTAGAAAAGGAAGAAAAGGGTTTGTCCGTGGGGAAGGTGGCAAAGCTCCATTAACATCGGCTGAAGATAGACCATCTTCCAGCAAAAGTAAGATGTCTACTACTTACCGTGGACAATCCGATGTGCTCCCTTTTTTACGGACACGAACAACAGGAACAAAGGTAGATGATGGCCAAAAAAGGAAAATGCTTGAATGGATCTCAAGTGGTCCAACAAGTGCCCTCTCCGCCACCTCAACTACCGCATTCAAAAAACACCAGTCCTCGGAGTTGTCATCCCAATCACACTTGGTTTCTTCCAGCTCTGAAGTCTCCATCCGCCCTGCACAGTATGGTGGAACTGAGATGGCTGAGTCTGCAGAGCTGTTCAGTCACACTATAGCCTGGGAATCAGAGGTCTGCTCCCAAGCTACAGTGAGTACAGAACAGGAAATGGTCTGCAGTGATGCCCAGAACCTATGTGACTCGGATTCAGGCCGTGAGGACCAAGTTTCTGAGCATAATGTTGACCATTATTCACCAACTGTAACACCTGTTGTTATAGACAATGAGGAACATACTGATGACGATGAGACGCAGATACCAGATTGGGATGACAACTTAAATATTGGTTCACGTCAGGAAGAGGCTCGGTCTGAGGGTGAGGGGAGTGCAAACACAACGCTTGATGAGGAAGTTCTAGATCTCACCTACTGTCAACCCACAGTCAGGCTCTTGAGGAGGTCAACAGAGGCGGTGGAGGAGGATGCTACTGACGACAAAGTTACCTTGCGCCTTCCTGGACAGAGGAGTAGTACTGGTAGCACGTCTACAACTGCATCCTCAGCCACCACTCTGCCTCTGAGCACTAGTCGGGGGGGCTCAGCAGGTCGCATGCCCTCTAAGCCTTGCCTAGCCTGGACCTTTTTTGACATAGAAAAAGATCGCCCAAATAATGTGATATGTAAAATTTGTCGTGATTCTGTTAGTAGAGGGCAAAACCTCAGGAGTTTGACAACTTCTTCCATGAATCGTCACATGAATAAATATCATATGTCCCAGTGGGAAGCTCACCGTGCTGCAATGCGGTCTAGCGGAGCGAACCATCCACCGGTTGACTTTATCCCTCTGTAAGCTCTTGGCTACCAAAATGCTGCCTTTCCGCCTGGTGGACACACAGGATTTTAGAGAACTTATGTCTGTCGCTGTGCCCCAGTACCAGATGCCCAGTCGCCACTACTTCTCTAAGAAAGGTGTGCCTGCGCTACACCAGCATGTCGCACACAACATCACCGCTTCCTTGAGAAACTCTGTGTGTGAACGGGTGCATTTCACCACCGATACTTGGACCAGTAAGCATGGACAGGGACGTTACATGTCACTGACTGGGCACTGGGTAACTATGGTGATAGATGGTGAAGGGTCTGCTGCACAAGTCTTGCCGTCCCCACGACTTGTGTGTCAATCCTCTGTCTGTCCAAGTTCCGCCACTGCTTCTGCCTCCTCCACCTCGTCTGGGTCCTCCACCTCCGCCCCAAGCCTGCCTGGTCAGGCCACCAGCGTTCTAACTGCGCAGAAGGAATCACGCACCCCTCATTACTATGCTGGCAGCAGAGCGCAACGGCATCAGGCGATCTTTAGCTTGAAATGTCTTGGAAATAGGAGTCACACAGCGGCTGAGTTGTGGGCAGCTCTGGAGACTGAGTTTAATAAATGGTTGTCTCCACTCAACCTGCAGCCTGGTAAGGCCGTGTGCGACAATGCTGCAAACCTGGGTGCGGCCCTTCGCCTGGGCAAGGTGACACACGTGCCTTGTATGGCTCACGTGTTGAACCTTGTTGTCCAGCAATTTTTAACACACTATCCCGGCCTAGATGGCCTTCTGAACAGGGCACGAAAACTGTCTGCTCACTTCCGCCGATCAACCACCGCTGCTGAGCGACTTGCATCGCTCCAAAAGTCTTTCGGCCTGCCGGTTCATCGCCTGAAATGCGATGTGCCGACATGCTGGAATTCGACTCTCCACATGTTACAGCGACTGTGGCAGCACCATCGAGCCCTGGTGCAATACGTCATGACGTTTAGCCTGGGCCAACGAGATGCAGAGGTGGGGCAGATCACCCTGATGGAGTGGTCTCAGATCAAGGACCTATGCACCCTTCTGCACAGTTTCGACATGGCGACGAATATGTTTAGCGCTGACAATGCCATTATCAGCATGACAATTCCAGTCATTTACATGATGGAAGGGGAGGAACTACAGGAGGATTTATATGCGCAAGACACAACAACATCACCAAGGTCCAGACGTTCATCATCACCAACGCGGCAGGCATGGGACCATGGGGGACAGGGATCAACAAGGGCGCATAGTAGCAGGCGAAATGTTGAGGAAGGTGCAGGAGAACATGAAGAAATGGAGGACGAACTGTCCATGTACATGGAAGACTCAGCGGATGAGGGAGACCTTGGTCAAATTTCAGTTGAAAGAGGTTGGGGGGAGATGTCAAAGGAAGAAAGAACGGTTAGCGCCTCTATGCCACAAACACAGCGTGGACTTGGTCCGCATGGCTGCGCAAGACACATGAGCGCCTTCTTGCTGCACTACCTCCAACATGACCCTCGTATTGTCAAAATTAGAAGTGATGATGAGTACTGGCTTGCCACACTATTAGATCCCCGGTACAAGTCCAAATTTTGTGACATAATTCCAGCCATAGAAAGGGACGCACGTATGCAGGAGTATCAGCAGAAGCTGTTACTCGATCTTAGCTCGGCTTTTCCACCAAACAACCATGGTGCAGGGAGTGAATCTCCCAGTTGTAACTTGACAAACATGGGACGGTCTCGTCATCTTCAACAGTCTACCCGTACCAGTAGCACCGTATCTGGTGCTGGTAACAGCAATTTTATTGAATCTTTTCATAATTTTTTAGACCATCCTTTGCAAGACCACCAGAGACAACAAGTCTGACACATAGTCAACGGCTGGAGAGGATGATACAGGAGTATCTCCAAATGAACATCGATGCCATGACTTTGCAAATGGAGCCTTGATCATTTTGGGCTTCAAATCTTGAAAAATGGCCAGAGCTCTCCACTTATGCCTTGGAGATTTTGTCGTGTCCAGCTGCCAGCGTTGTCTCTGAACGTGTCTTCAGTGCTGCTGGGTGTGTGCTGACAGATAAGCGCACGCGTCTGTCCAGTGACAATGTGGACAGACTAGCGTTCCTCAAAATGAACAAGTCATGGATCCACAAGGAATTTACTACCCCTGTGTCATCCTGGGGAGAGTAAATGCTTGTGGATTTGGAATGTGCTTGATGCAAATCTACCTGTGAAGTGTACAACTGGGGCACAAGTGCCGCCACTGAAGGGGTGGGTGTGTGTGGGGCCCAATTTTTGGAAAAAAGGGAGACTTCGCTTGGAGTAACCCTTGCTTATTGTTTTTAAAAATAATCCAAGATGATTAGAGCTGGGATCAGGAAAGACTTAGCTACCTACCCCGGTGTCATCCTGGGGATGGTTAAGGATGGCATATTTTTGAATGTGCTTGATGCAAATCTATCTGTGAAGTGTACAACTGGGGCACAAGTGCTGCCACTGAAGGGGTGGGTGCGTGTGGGGCCCAATTGTTGGAAAAAAGGGAGACTCCGCTTGGAGTAACCCTTGCTTACATTGTTTTTAAAAATGATCCAAGATGAACAAGTCATGGTTCAGCAAAGACTTTGCTACCTACCCCGGGGACGGTTAAGTATGGCGTATTTTTGAATGTGCTTGATGCAAATTTAGCTGTGAAGTGTACAACTGGGGCACAAGTGCTGCCACTGAAGGGGTGGGTGTGTGGGGGGCCCAATTTTTGGAAAAAAGGGAGACTCCGCTTGGAGTAACCCTTGCTTACATTGTTTTTAAAAATGATCCAAGATGCACAGCGCTGGGATCAGGAAAGACTTAGCTACCTACCCCGATGTCATCCTGGGTATGGTTAAGGATGGCGTATTTTTGAATGTGCTTGATGCAAATCTACCTGTGCAGTGTACAACTGGGGCACAATTGCTGCCACTGAAGGGGTGGGTGTTTGTGTGGCCCAATTTTTGGAAAAAAGGGAGACTCCGCTTGGAGTAACCTTGCGGTGTTTTACATGATTTTAGAAGGGCATGCCATGCCTATATCTGTGTCTCCTCCTCTTTTTCCTTGTCCAGCTCTTTTGTTTTTGCATGAGTATACAGTATGTCCTTGTCACTTTCCCATGTGTTTGTGTTGTGTTGTGAGTTGTTTGTCACCTTTTGGACACCTTTGAGGGTGTTTTCTAGGTGTTTTTATGTGTTTGTGATTGCCTCCCATTGTTTCCTATGCGGTTTGAGTGGTTCGCCGAACCGGTTCGCTGAACCGAACTCGAACGAGACCTCCATTCGGCAAACCGAACTCGAGCCGAACCATGACCGGTTCGCTCATCTCTAATCTTTACATGGGGGAATCGGTAAAAATGGCAACAAAATTTGTCACACAATTTCTGCTAAACGTGACAATTTCCCATCTGTGGCAGTCCAGTACTGCTTAGCCACGTGGTGAGACTCAGGGAAGGAGCCCTATTCGATTCTTGGAGCACAGATTTTTTGCAGAATAATCTTAAAAGACTCCATATACAGATCTCCTAAGTGTTATAAGAGCAGAATCCCTCATCAAGTGACTCTATTTTGTAAAATACACCCCTCTAGAAATATATATACAGGTGTCGTGAGGATTTTGACTCCATAAGTGTTTTCCATAAACAAAGACACAGTGAATATTGCTGAGGGAAAATTGAAAATCTGTCATTATTAGTGTAGCACCCAGGGAAGGGGTACTCGGTCCCAGGCAGTAGGTATAACTGGAATGTCACTTTGGTGGCCGTTGCCAGGTTCCGTGCCCTTAGCACCTTTTCTAATGGAAGTATTTATAGGAGATGGTAAGAGTTAATGTCATGTGATGCCACTGCTGAATGTGGGTACTCCCAGGGCTGGTGGTGATTGCAGCAATGGTGTTTGGCCCTCCGCAGGTAGGGCTGTGCCTGGGAGATGTAGCGGGGTAATAACAGAGACCACACAGGTTGTCTTTAACAGTCTCTACTCACTTGGACCCAAGGGTATACTGGTTTTGGTCCCAGGAGTATCAGTGCCAATGTAGTGACCCAGGTTGTTCTGTTCCCGGCACTCTGTTGGTTGAGTCCCCATAGCGTGAAGCGTTTGGGTGCCCCCACTGTCCCTTTTAGAGTACAGTTTCCTTCTCCGTTCGGTGGGCAGTGCAGACCCTGTGGGGAGGTAAGTGTCCGAACCCCGATCCTAGTTAACTGCTGATGCACCCAGATTTTTTGGTTCGGTGAAGTCCATGAAGGTGTCCTCACCAGGCAGGTAGTTGGCCAACAGTATAAAACTTGCGTTTGACCCAGAGCTCTGTGCCCCGTTCGTGCTCCGGTCCCAGCAGTATCTCCGGTACCCATCCTGGTGACCTCTCTTCAGTGCCCCCAGGGTCACTGCTGCACGGACCCAGCTCAGGGACGTCCACACACCTCACTGTGTGCTCTCCGACTTCTGACTACTGACTGACTGACTCCTCCAACCAGTCTGGCTAATCCCTCTTGTTAACCCTTCTATGCCCGGTGTGGAGTGGATACTAGGATCTTGTTGTGCTTAGTTAGTCATGGCACTGCTACTCCGGGTCCCAGGGGGTATGTCCTGCATCCATGAGAGAAAGCAGTTCCTTGTAGTGCCCTGAGGGTCTCAGGGGCGCTACAATAGTGCCCATACATTCTAGTGCCTGTACATTGTTGTGCCCGATACATTGTGTCCATGCTTCTGGACACACGCACCTTGTAAATTCTGGGGGCTGTCTTCGCTACTGTAATGACAAACGTGGATACTAAATGTGGTATAGGCACACTGGGGGATAAGAAGGATGGTGACATTTGGATTTGGAATAGCAAATTTTGCTGGCTTTCTTTTGGGGGAGCCCTAGTGCCTTTCAAGAGCCTTTGTTACCAATAATGTGAAACCCCCCTATATTTCCATTAAGAAATGAGAGACCTGAGTAGGGACTTGTTTCTTTTTTGTGGATTGAGTTTAAGCTTTTTTTGGGAACATTTTATATAACATTTTGGATCTCATTTATCCTGTGCTCTACACTGAACACTTACATGCTCCAATGATAAAATGGACACCTCTGCCTATCAGGCAGACATAGTCAACAATGACTTCCTCTGCCTCATTATAGGGAATCTTCTAGGGGTTTTGTCTGAATCACGTATAAGAGATTTACATGTAAACCCTTGTGTAAGCATTCTGTGCAGAGTGCAGGATAAATGTGAGTCTTACTGCAATTTTTGGGAGGAAGAATAGATAACTCAAAAGCAAGTCAAGAATTGCTTTTATTTATTTTTTACGCTAATAATTGCGTCGTATAAGTGATTAGACAGATCAATTCTTCAGGGCTGTACAATTGCAGCAAAACTAGATAGTTTTTTTATGCTTGGCTACTTTCCCACACTAAAAACGCTTTTTTTTTTTACAAATAAGTTTTTGCCTCAAGAGCTATAATTTTCTAGATTTCTGCTGATAGAGTCATGTGAGGGTTTATTTTTGTGGGATGAGTTGATGTATCTATTGGTAATATTTTCAGGCGCATAACAGTTTTGGATCTTGTTCATTCAGATTTTTGGGAGGCAGAATGAGCGTGAAACAGCAATTCTGTAATTGTTTTTTGGGCTTTTTTTTTTTACACCATTTACTATTTGGTAAAAGTAATAACACAGGTATATTCTCCGGTCAGTAAAATTACAGCAATACTACATTTATATCCACTTTTTTCCTGTGGTATGACGAAAAGCAGTTTTTTGACACATTTTTTATTTATTTTTTAAGCTGTTCACTGAAAGGATTGAACAGTGTGACAGTTTTATAGATCGGGTAATTCCAGATGTGGCAATACCAAATGTGTACTTTATTTTTATTATTTTTGCTTTTATATAAATGTATTTTTTGCTATATTAATTTATGTTCTTTTATTTTGTGATTATTTTTTTACAGAGGTTTTTTTTAATTTACTTAGTCCCTCTATGGGACTTTAACTTTTATAAGTCTAATTGCTGGTATACACTGTGTACAGAATTATTAGATAAATGAGTATTTTGATTACATGACACTTTTTATACATTTTGTACTACTCCAAGCTGTATAGGCTTGAGAGCCAACTATCAAATAAGTAAATCAGGTGATGTGTATCTCTGTAATGAAGAGGGGTGCGGTGTAATGACATTAACACCCTACATCAGGTGTGCTTAATTATTAGGCAACTTCCTTTCCTTACGCACAATGGGTCAGAAGAGAGATTTGACAGGCTCTGAAAAGTCCAAAATTGTGAGATGTCTTGCAGAGGGATGCAGCAGTCTTGAAATTGCCAAACTTTTGAAGCGTGATCACCGAACAATCAAGGGTTTCATGGCAAATAGCCAACAGGGTCCCAAGAAGCGTGTTCGGCAAAAAAGGCCCAAAAAAACTGCCCATGAATTGAGGAAAATCAAGCGTGAAGCTGTCATTTGCCACCAGTTTGGCCATATTTCAGAGCTGCAACGTTACTAGAGTATCAAAAAGCATAAAGTATGCCATATTCAGGGACATGGCCAAGATAAGGAAGGCTGAAAAACGACCACCTTTGAACAAGAAACATAAGATAAAAGTCAAGACTGGGCCAGAAATATCTTAAGACTGATTTTTCAAAGGTTTTATGGACTGATGAAATGAGAGTGACTCTTGATGGGCCAGATGGATGGGTCAGAGGGTGGGTAAGTAAAGGGAAGAGAGCTTCACTCCAACTCAGACTTTACAAGATTTCCAGGACTGTGTTGCTGAGCTGTGTGGTTTGCCTTACCACTTTTATAATCTGCCTTATCTGTGAGGCTTCAGCAAACAAGGGTATTCAGGGGGGTTAATGGGTTTTGTCTATGTTTAGGTAGATAAGTTGTGAGCTCTTGTGATGCGCCACTTGTAGGTCGTGTTCGCACACACACACACACACACACACACACAATTACTCCGACTACGCAGAGGGATTGCCAGGTATTAGGTGACTGTTTAGACCAGACCTGGGCAATGGGCAGCCCGTGGGCCACATCCGGCCCGCATACTGTCTATGACCGGCCCACCCATTAGATCAGAGATGGAGAGACGTGGTGCTGCTTTTCCTGCCAGGCAGGAACTTTTCAAATGACACACGCGTGCTGTACTGATGACATCAGGGCGCGCGTGTGTCACAGAAAACGCTGCCGTGCAGGGAACAGAGGACAGATTCCTGCGTTCCACTGCTACACTGTGCGGAGCTTCAGGATCTGTCCTCTGTTCCCTTCGGCAGCTTTCTCTGTGACACACGCGCACCCTGATGTCAGCAGTACAGCGCGTGTGTGTCATTTGAAAAGTTCCCGCCCGGCAGGAAAAGCGGCACCAGCCGGTGCCTGGACAGGGAGACGCAGCGGCAGGTGCAGGGGCCGTACAAGAACAACAGTGACGCAGCCAGGGCCCATACCAGGGAAGAAGCAGCTCAGCGGGGGACCCATACGGAGGTGCCTGAGGAGATAGAGGTGAGTGGTCACTAATAACCTGAGGGGTAGGGGGATGGGGAGGGGGGGTAACTGGTGTAATATTTGGGTGTAGTGATGTAGTATATGGGAATGTAATGATGTCGTTTTACAGGGGCAGTATATAGTGCTGTAATGTATTACAGGGGCAGTATATAGTGCTGTAATGCATTACAGGGGCAGTATATAGTGCTGTAATGCATTACAGTTGCAGTATATAGTGCTGTAATGCATTACAGGTGCAGTATATAGTGCTTTAATGCATTACAGGGGCAGTATATAGTGCTGTAATGCATTCCAGGGGCAGTATATAGTGCTGTAATGCATTACAGGGGCATTATATAGTGCTGTAATGCATTACAGGGGCAGTATATAGTGCTGTAATGCATTACAGGGTCAGTATATAGTGCTGTAATGCATTACAGGGTCAGTATATAGTGCTGTAATGCATTACAGGGACAGTATATAGTGCTGTAGTGTATTACAGGGGCAGTATATAGCGATGTAGTGTATTACAGGGTTAGTATATAGTGATGTAGTGTATTACAGGGGCAGTATATAGTGAAGTATTACAGGGGCAGTATATAGTGATGTAATGTATTACAGGGGCAGTATATAGTGATGTAATGTATTACAATGGCAGTATATAGTGATGTAATGTATTACAGGGGCAGTATATAGTGATGTAATGTATTACAGGTGTAGTATATAGTGCTGCAATGTATTACTGGTGCAGTATATAGTGATTTAGTGTATATATATATATATATATATATATATATATATGTTGTGAGGTAGCGTCGTCGGCTGCGCTGCAGAAGACACGGGATCCAGGCACCAATGGTCACAGCACACGGTTTATTATCCAAAGAAAAGTCCACAGTAGTACATATGTGCCTTTCCGGCAGAGAACTCAGGGAGATGTGATCACTCCCTCACCCCCGGCACACCTGCCCTCGTTCCTGTTTCCTTTTAACCCTTCCTTAAGCCTGTAGGGAAACAGCATTAACCCTGGAGTGGAGTTACTTTCTATCATGGAGTGAGCACAACCGGGGCGAGACATACCGGCCGTCATAGATAACCCCGGTCACAGTCTCACAATATATATACAGTATTGGATAGAATTGAGTTAAGTATATCAGTCTGGCCCTCTAAAAGGATCCCAAGTTCTCATGCGGCCCCATGAGAAATTTAATTGCCCACCCCTGGTTTAGAGAGTTCCTTGGTTAGGCAAAGGTTGGTGAGAAGGGGGTATAAATCTGTCACGGGCGGGGAGAGGACACTGCGCTCACCACGCTCGGGTCCGGCGCTGCTGCTCGGTGGCTCGAGCGGTGGGCCGGATCCGGGGACTCGAGCGGCGCTCCTCGCCCGTGAGTGAAAAGGGGAATGGTTTTGTTTGGGGATGTTGTCCGTGACGCCACCCACAGTTGTGGTGAGGTTGTGACACCACCGCTGCTCTGGACGGGGATCCCGGGAGCGATGACAGGGAGCAGCTAATATGTTGTTCTTCCCCTCCGTGGGTTTGGGGGTTGGTTGTCCCAGGGCCCGGTGAGGGAGGAATGGCAGGCGGGTTACAAGGCCTGGTGAGGTGCAGGGTCGCGGGGGCAGCGCGGTGCCGCACAGCACGGTGGTACTCGCTCAGCCAATGACGAATGCAAAGTCTCCGGTAAAACAAACGGCTGGATGGACGGGTCCCACAGACGGCTGCGGTGGTTCTTCTCCCGGTAGGTTGGTGGTGACTGCCTTTCCCTGCACCTGTGTTATGTTCTCGGTTCTGGTGGCTTCCCACCGGTAACCCACTCCCCAGCTTGGATGGATGCTGAGGGAGCCCCTTTTGCCCGCAGGCTCTGGCCCTGGGAACTGTAGCCTTGGCGGTGACTGTATTTCCCCTCACGGTTTGAGCTGTTGCCTTCAATCGGGTCTTGACTGCTGGGAAACCCCGGAGGTTCCCTTCGCTAACGGATTTGACCGGTTTTACGGCGACTCCTAGCCTGGTCGGGGTCCGTAAGCCCTGCCGAATGGTGCTGGCCTCTCTTCACTCCCCGATCCGGTACCGGCGGGCCACCGCCCGTCCCCGGTCCTTACGGTTCACTCAGCCCCTCCTGCAGACGGTCACCACCGTCTGCCAACCTTGCTGTATGTGCCCGGGCGACGCACCCGGACATGGTCAGTCTCCTCCACTGCCACTTTACTCCTCTCCAAAAACTGAACTGATCTCCTTTTCCCGCCTCCAGGACTGTGAACTCCTCGGTGGGTGGGGCCAACCACCTGGCTCCACCCCCTGGTGTGGACATCAGCCCCTGGAGGGAGGCAACAAGGATTTTTGTTTGACCTCGATATGCCTTGCCGTGGTGTGGGGTGTGTTGTTGCAGTACCTGTGACGTCCTGGCTTGTCCAGGGCGCCACAAATCACCATTACGAGTGGCGCAGCATAGGGGTTTAGGCTTTTGGACTGGGGAATAGATTGTTCTATTCTTTCTGTTTTATGCATGGTTGTTATTGTTTGTTTTGGTAAAGTAAAAAATCATTTATTAACCTAACTGCCTAGAGTCATTTTCCTGGTGCGTGGTTTTGCTGTATACTGGAGAGCCCACCCTGTACACGACTTTAAATGAAGCATAAGTCGCAGTGGGAAGGTCACTGTGCTACAATGCGGCCTAGCGGGGCGGGGCAAACACCGTCTGCCCCCATCAAGTGCATCTGTATGCTGTGGGGACAGCAGTCACACATGCTTTTGGACGCAGACCTTCCACCTCTTTACCCGCAACAGGCAATGTGATTGGCAGGTCATCAGTTGTTTTGGAAGTGGAAACAGCTGCTGGTGTTGAGCTCTCTCAGACATCATGAGCACCACCTTTGGATGAAGGCAACATTATATCTACACCTGCACCTTCCTCACAGATTGGCTGGACTACCTGCAGTTAAAAATTGTGTAGCAGAAATGGAGAGGTGGTGTCGCTTTCTTGACAGCAGTGGTACGTCACCTGACTATCACAGACACTGATACTATGCCCCAAAGAATTGACTGGACTACCTGCAGTTAAAAAATGTCTAGTAGAAATGGAGAGGTGGTGTAGCTTTCTTGACAGCAGTGGTACGTCACCTGACTATCACAGACACTGATACTATGCCCCAAAGAATTGCCTGCACTTTTTGCAGTTAAAAATTGTGTATCAGAAATGGAGAGGTGGTATAGCTTTTTTGACAGCAGTGGTACGTCACTGACTTTCACAGACACTAATAGTATGCCCCAAAGAATTGCCTGAGCTGATTTAGACAGACGCTTTGAAAAAGCCTTGCACAGCGCTGGCACAGACCTGCCTAGCAAAAATGGCTATTAACTGCTCTAATCTAGCCCTGAAAAGGGCTGAAATTACAAGTAGTCCCTAATCCCTAAACCGATATGTAGATTGCACTTTTTAAGTGATAGCGCCCACAGCAGCAGCGAGAGCGGGGACTGACACACACCCACAGCACTGAGATAATGGCGGCGATGGGGAAAATGGCCGGGTCTTATAGGGCAAGGACATATGACATGCACAGCCAGAGAAACATGCCCTTGCTTGTCTGGCAAAAATTCACTTTGCTGTGTGTGTGTCTGTGATTGGCTGACAGCCTCGCCCGCCCCACTGGATGCGCGGTTAAGAAAAAAAAAAATGGCGATCGCCATTCTTTCAGCACTCAGCAGCACTGATCTAAACCCCGTCCCCCCCCGCACACTATACGCTGAATTTGGATAATATCATTATTAACAGTGACTGACAGTATGACAGTGAAAAGCCAGCTAGTAACTAGCTACGTTTTTGGTGATTGATCCATTAATATATTATATTGAAGGGAAGGTTCGAAGAAACAACTTATATATAAACCCTTAAAACATCATTTTATTGATAAGCGTAATATATTATAGTGAAGGGAAGGTTCGAAGAAACAACTTATATATAAACCCTTAAAACATCATTTTATTGATAAGCTTAACCCCTTAACGACCGCGGGCCGTAAAATTACGTCCTAAATGACATAATGTTACTGCCCGCGGTCCTCCGGCGGCAGCATGCCGCGATCGGCACACATCTCAGCTGATTTTCACAGCTGAGATGTGTGCCTGCTAGGCACGAGCAGAATCGTTATCTGCTCGTGCCGATTAACCCCTTATATGGCGCTGTCAATACATGACAGCGCCATTATAAGCGCGATTGCGGTAATATTTTCCTTACCGCCCGATACCGGAAGTCACGTGACGCAATCACGTGACTCCCGATAGTTGTCATGGTAGCACAGGGTCATGTGATGACTCCTGTACTACACCTGACTTGGTTTCACTTTCGCTGTGCCCGGGGCACAGCAAAAGAGAAAGACAGCGTATCTGCTGTTTACAGCCTTGCAGCTGTGATCAGCAGATACTGCAGAGCGATCGGAATGCTGATCGCAATAGCCCCCTAGGGGGACTAGTAAAATAAAAAAAAAAAGTTAAAAAATAAGTTTTAAAAAATTAAAAAAAAAACAAAAAAACCTAAAAGTTCAAATCACCCCCCATTCGCCCCATTGAAAATTAAAGGGTTAAAAAAATAAAAAATATACACACATTTGGTATCGCCGCGTTCAGAAACGCCCGATCTATCAAAATATAAAATCAATTAATCTGATCAGTAAACGGCGTAGCGGCAAAAAAATTCCAAACGCCAAAACGACGTTTTTTTGTCGCCACAACTTTTGCGCAAAATGCAATAAGAGGCGATCAAAACGTAGCATCTGCGCAAAAATGGTACCGTTAAAAACATCAGCTCGAGACGCAAAAAATAAGCCGTCATTGAGCCTAAGATCCCGAAAAATGAGAACGCTACGGGTCACGGAATATGGCGTAAAACGTGCGCCACTTTTTTCGGACAAACTTCCGATTTTTTTTTAACCCCTTATATAAAAGTAAACCTATACATGTTTGGTGTCTACGAACTCGCACTGACCTGAGGCATCACACCCACACATCAGTTTTACCATATAGTGAACACAGTGAATAAAATATCTCAAAAACCATAGTGCTATCGCACTTTTTTTGCAATTTTTCAGCATTTGGAATTTTTTTGCCATTTTCTAGTACACAATATGGTAAAACTGATGGTTTCATTTAAAAGTACAGCTCGTTCCGCAAAAAATGAGCCCTCACATGACCATATTGACTGAAAAATAAAAAAGTTACGTCTCTCAGAAAAAGAATGGCGAAAAAAAAAAACGGAAAGCGAAAAATCGGCCGGTCGTGAAGGGGTTAAATCGGCTGTACTATAATCGGCTATGCTTTAGGGCTCCAACACAAATCCATTAAAACCACGCACGTGTGATACGGGCCGTTTTTTGGGTCCGTTTTCCGTTTTTTAGGTCCGTTTTTATGGTATGTGTGGCCAGCGTGTGTATCCCGTATGCTAACCGTATGTGCGTGTGGAATGTCCGTGTGTGCGTGAGTGAAATAACTGACATGTGTGTGTGTTGTCCGTGTGAAATGTACGTGTGTGATGCAAAATGTCGTTACTACATGTCGGAAGACAGAGTAGCGGGATGAGAATGAACTCGGGTGAACTTCACCCGACTTCATTGTCATGCCGCGGCTCTGTCTGTGCCGTGTACTGATTAGCGGTCACCTGTGAAGGATTCACCGGTTACCGCTAATCCCCCGAGTGACTGAAGTGTCCTTCCCTCTCTCATACTCACCGATCCCCGATCACCGGCGCTGCACGGCGTTCACACTGCTCCCGCGGCTTTTTCTAATTTGAAAAAGCCGGCCGCTCATTAAACAATCTCGTATTCCCTGCTTTCCCCGCCCACCGGCGCCTATGATTGGTTGCAGTGAGACATGCCCCCACGCTGAGTGACAGGTGTCTCACTGCACCCAATCACAGCAGCCGGGGGGCGTGTCACTATGGAGTATAGAAATAAATAAATAATTAAAAAAAACGGCGTGCGGTTCCCCCCAATTTTAATACCAGCCAGATAAAGCCATACGGCTGAAGGCTGGTATTCTCAGGATGGGGAGCTCCACGTTATGGGGAGCCCCCCAGCCTAACAATATCAGTCAGCTGCCGCCCAGAATTGCCGCATACATTATATGCGACAGTTCTGGGACTGTACCCGGCTCTTCCCGATTTGCCCTGATGCGTTGGCAAATCGGGGTAATAAGGAGTTATTGGCAGCCCATAGCTGCCAATAAGTCCTAGATTAATCATGTCAGGCTTCTCCACGAGATACCTTCCATGATTAATCTGTAAGTGACATTTCAAAAACACACACACCCGAAAAAATCCTTTATTAGAAATAAAAAACACTAACAAAGTCCCTCATCACCAATTTATTAACCCCGACAAACCCTCCATGTCCGTCGTAATCCACAGTCCTCCAGCGTCGCTTCCAGCTCTGCTACATGCAGGTGACAGGAGCAGCAGAATACACCGCCGATCCTGTCACCTCCACGCAACAAATGAGGTGAGTAGCGCGATCAGCTGAGCTGTCACTGAGGTTACCCGCGGCCACGCTGGATCCAGCGGTTGCCGCGAGTTACCTGACTGACAGCAGCTGATCGCGCTACTCACGCGCTACTTTTTATAACAGCCGTGCAGTGCCGCGCCGGAGATCGGGGAACGGTAAGTATGAGAGAGGGGGGGGAACTGACCGACAGACAGCTAGAGGGACAGATAAGACAAAGAGACCGACCGACAGACATAGAGACCGACCGACGGACAGAGGGAGAGAACAAAAAAGAAAAAAGACCGACATCACATGAAAAAAGCACAAAACATACAGGGAACAAACAGAGAAAACCTAGGGTTTAGTAGAAGCTGTGCGCCACTACTAACCCCTTCTATTACCCCGATTGGCACCGCATCACACCACCGGGAAGAGCCGGTATTGCACCGGGATTGTCACATCTAATAAATGCGGCAATAGCGGGCGGCTGCGGGCTGAGAATATACCAGCCTCCAGCCGGCATTATCATGGCTGGGGATGAAAACTGGGGAGACTGCACGTTGGATTTTTTTTTAATTATTTATTTAAATTAAAAAAAAAAAGACGCATGCGAGGGACTCCCACGAGTCTGACAAAGCAGTATAGCCGCACACTTCTGACAGGAGCGTGCATGTGTTTCCAGGTATATGCACGCTCATGCTCAGAGAACGGCAGGCTGTGCCAGGTGATGTCATGCTTGGCAGACCCGCACAAGTCTGACATCACCGGCACAGCAGCACTCTTCTGACAGGGGTGTGCATGTGTTTCTAGGTACATGCACGCTCATGTTCAGAGAACGTCAGACTGTAAAAAGAAAAAAAAAATCCTGCCAGCAGGTGGAAATTTGGTGCTGAAATCTGGTGCAGACAATTTCAGCACCAAATGTGCACGTCCTGGCAAAAAACTGCGACAAAAATCATGGAAAGATAACCGCGGTAAAAACCGCAGCAAAAAAAAAATGCAGCAAAACACCGCTTTTTTTGCCAGGAGGTGTAGATTGGATGCAGGAATATGGTGTAAAAATGTCAGCACCAAATTTGTATCCCTTGACCCAAAAAAAAAATCTGCCACCAAGTGGATAGTTGATGCTAAAAGCTAGTGCAGATGACTCCAGCATCAAATGTGCACCTCCTAGCAAAAAACAGCGGCAAAAATCGCAGAAAAATAACCGCGGCAAAAACAACGGCAAAAAAAAAGCGTCAAAACACCGCGTTTTTTTGCCAGGAGGTGTAGATTGGATGCAGGAATATGGTGTAAAAATGTCAGCACAAAATCTGCATCTCTTGGCCAAATAAACTGCGATTCTTCTGCTAGGAGATGCATGTCTGTGAACTCAGTGACCTCCACCTGAGGTCAGGTTACCTGCGATCACAGATGAAAGACCGTGGGAACCTCTAGCTGTGACCGCAAATGACCTGAGTGACTTCACCGCTCAATCCGCAGCTCATTCATTCTCTGGAGCTCACAGAGAATGGTCGGTCATGCCTCTCTCTGTGATATTCAGATGTAGCAGAGCTGAAGCGGCGTTGAATGTTATGATTCAGGGAGCGGGGAGGATCAAATAATGCGGAATCCCAAAAGGTAACTGAGTGGCTGGAAACTTAACAGACTGCAGACCTAATCCTGACACACAACTAAAAGTAGCCGTGGGGCGTGCCTACGATGACCTAGACGCCTCGACAAAGCCGGAGAACTAAATAATCTCACAGATAGAAATATAAGGAAGCTAATCTGCCTCGGAGTAGTCCCCAAAGATAGATAGATAGCACCCACATGTAAAGGCTACGGTGATATAGAAAAACACAATACAAAGCCAGAAAGGACAGATTTCAGCAAAGGTGAGGCCCAAAATATCTTTATAGAAAAGGATAGGAAAGAGCAACTGTCTGCAGCCGTAAAAACCCTAATAAATACCAGCACTACTGATATGGAAAAATCCTGAGGTTAATAAACCTCTCCCCCACTGTACCAGTACTCAAATGTTACTGGGATCCAAAAAACACTAATACAGATGAGGGACAGAATAATACCAAGCATGACAAAACACAAATCTTGCAGAATCATGGAGCCAAGTATACAGACACTCCCAGCAGGGAATAATCCCATTCCACCACTAACTCCACATAGACAAATTAGGAATCATGCATAATATCAAAGCAGAACAACAACAAAAGATGGTAAACAAACAGCAGGGGTACAAGACCACTTATCTGAGGGAAGTTCTGGAAGTGAGCAGAGCTGGTTGCAGAATGTTCTTAACACACAGGAGCAATTGACCACTGGCAAGTAACAAGAGAAGGCTACTAAGTTAAATAGCCCAATTTGACCCTGATTGCCAGTCCTCTGCAGATATTTCGCTTCCATTCCACACATCAAGTGCACTGCCAGCACTGACCACAAGAGGGATCTCTGAACTGGAAAATGTATTCACAACAGTACCCCCCTTGAGGAGGGGTCACCGAACCCTCACCAGAACCCCCGGGTTTGTCAGGATGGGCTCGATGAAAAGCACAGATCAAGCGATCAGCATATATGTCGGATGCAGCCACCCAAGAATTATCCTCCTGACCATAACCTTTTCACTTGACCAGATACTGGACCTGCCGTCTAGCAATACGGGAATCCAAAATTTTTTCCACTACATATTCCAGATCCCCTTCGACCAACACAGGATCAGGAGGTACAGCCGTGGGCACTACCGGTTCAACATATTTTTTCAGCAAAGACTTATGAAAGACATTGTGAATTTTGAAGTTCTCTGGAAGAACCAAATGGAAAGAAATGGGATTAATTACCCTTGAAATTTTATAAGGTCCAATGAACCTTGGCTTAAATTTCGGGGAAAAAACTTAAATAGGAACATGTCTGGAAGACAACCAGACCAAGTCCCCAACCTTAAACCGGGGACCCACAGTCCTACGTCGGTTGGCAAACCATTGGGCATTTTCCTGGGAGTGGGACAATTTATCCACCACTTGATCCCAAATACGCTGCATTTTCGCCACTGCCGAATCAACACCCAGGCAGGCGGAAGCCTCCATCTGCCCCAAAGAAAACCGAGGATGAAACCCGAAATTGCAGAAAAAAGGAGACATCAAAGTGGCCGAACTAGCTCTATTATTAAGAGAAAACTCAGCTAAGGACAAAAAAGAAACACAGTCATCCTGATGAGCCGACACAAAACAGCGCAAATAGGTTTCCAAAGTGTGATTTGTCCTTTCCGTCTGTCCATTGGTCTGAGGATGAAACGCAGAGGAGAAGGACAACTCAACTCCTAGCCTAGAACAAAAAGCTCTCCAGAATCTAGACACAAACTGGACTCCCCTATCGGACACAACATTCTCAGGAATACCATGCAAACGAAGCACCTGACGAAGAAACAAAGGTACCAACTCCAAAGCTGATGGCAATTTAGGCAGTGGCACCAAATTAATCATTTTGGAAAATCTATCGCAGATTACCCAAATAATTGTCATTCCTTGATAAACAGGAAAATCAGAAATGAAATCCATAAAGATGTGAGTCCATGGTCTTTTAGGCACCGGCAATGGCAATAATAGTCCACTGGAATGAGAACAAGAAGACTTGGATCTAGAACAGATCTCACATGACTGCACAAAACTCCTCACATCACGAGAAAGAGAAGGCCACCAAAAGGACTTACTCACCAAATCCCTGTTGCCAAAAATCCCAGGATGACCAGCCAACACAGAACAATGAACTTCAGACATCACTCTACTCCTCCATTGGTCAGGAACATACAATTTCCCTCCTGGACATCTTTCAGGTTTATTCTGAAATTCCTCAAGAACAAGTCTCAAGTAAGGGGAAATTGCAAAGAGAATCACTCCCTCATGCAGAATGGTAGCAGGCTCAGTCACATCCAAAGAATCAGCCAAGAAACTCCTAGAAAGGGCATCCGCCTTAATATTCTCAGTACCAGGAATATAAGAGACTACAAAATTAAAGCGTGTGAAAAACAAGGCCCACCTAGCCTGTCTAAGATTCAACTTCCTAGCAGATTCAAGATAGATCAAATTCTTATGATCAGTAAGTACTACAATTTGATGTCTCGCCTAATGTTGAGCCACCCCCCTAGAGTTCGAGTTCGGTTCGTCGAACAGCGGGTCAGTTCGGCGAACGTTCGACGAACGTTGGACGAACATCTTCGAACATTGAAAACAATGGGAGGCAACCACAAACACATACAAACACATAGAAAGCACCTTCTAAGGTGTCCAAAAGGTGACAAACAACTCACAAGACACCACAAACACATGGAAAAGTAAAAAGTACATATACTCATGCTGAAAGAAAAGAGCTGGACGAGTAAAAGGAGGACACACAGATATAGGCATGTCATGCCCTTCTAAAATCATCTAAAACACAGCAAGTGGACTTCAACCAGAGTCTCCCTTTTTGCCAAAAATTGGGCCACAGACACCACTTAAGTAGCATCAGTTGTCCCCCAGTTGCCAACTTGACATGTTGATTTGCATGAAGCACAATTAAAATCCACAAGCCTTTACTCTCCCCAGGATGACACAGGGGTAGAAAAGTCCTTGCTAATCAATGACTTGTTCATCTTGGAACATTTTAAAAAAAAAACAAAAAGGGGACTCCAACCAGAGTCTCCCTTTTTTCCAGAAATTGGGCCACAGACACCACTTAAGTGGCATAAATTGTCCCCCAGTTGCCAACTTGACATGTTGATTTGCATGAAGCACAATTAAAATCCACAAGCATTTACTCTCCCCACGATGACACAGGGGTAGAAAAGTCCTTGCGGATCCATGACTTGTTCATCTTGATGAATGTAAGGGTGGCTTTACACGCTACGATTTCGCTAAAGCGATCTCGTTGGGGTCATGGAATTTCTGACGCACATCCGGCCGCTTTAGCGATCTTGTTGTGTGTGACACCTATGAGCGATTTTGAATCATCGCAAAAACGTTGAAAATCGCTCATCAGTGACATCCCCCCATTCCCAATTATAGTTGCTGATGCTTGGGCGATGTAGTTCGTCGTTCCTGCGGAAGCACACATCGCTACGTGTGACACCGCAGGAACGAGGAACCTCTCCTTACCTGCATCCCGCCAGCAATGAGGAAGGAAGGAGGTGGACGGGATGTTCGTCCCGCTCATCTCCGCCCCTCCGCTTTGATTGGGCGGCCGCTTAGTGTCGTCGCTGTGACGCTGAACGAACTGCCCCATTAGAAAGGAGGCGGTACGCCAGTCACAGCGACGTCGCTATGCAGGTAAGTCCATGTGACGGGGGTGCGCGATTTTGTGCACGACGGGCAGCGATATGCCCGTGTCGCACAAACGATGGGTGCGGGTATGCACGCTAGCGATATCAGTAACGATATTGCAGCGTGTAAAGCGGGCTTTAGTCTGTCCACATTGTCACTGCACAGACGCGTGCGCTTATCTGTCAGCACACACCCAGCAGCACTGAAGTCATGTTCCGAGAGAACGCTGGCTGTGGGACACGACAAGATCTCCAAGGCGTAACTGGCGAGCTCAGGCCATTTTTCCAGATCGGAAGCCCAAAATGAGCAAGGCTCCAGTTGCACAGTCATGTCATCGATATTCACTTGGAGATACCCCTGTATCATCCTCTCCAGGCATTGACTGTGTCAGACTTCTTGTCTCTTGTGGCCTTGCAAATAATGGTCTAAAAAATTCATGAAACGATTCCATAAAATTGCTGTTACCACCAGATACGGTGTTGCTGGTACGGTTTGACTGATGATGACTCGACAGTCCCATGGTTGGCAAGCTAGAACTGTGAGATTCACTCTGTGCACCACTGGTGTTTAGTGGAAAAGCCGAGCTAAGATTGCATAACAGCTTCTGCTGATACTCCTGCATATGTGTGTCCCTTTCTATGGCTGGAATTATTTCCACAAATTTTGACCTGTACCGGGGATCTAAGAGTGTGGCAACCCAGTAGTCAGCATTACTTCTAATTCGGACAATCCGAGGGTCATGTTGTAGGTAGTGCAGCAAGAAGGCGCTCATGTGTCTTGTGCATCCATGAGGACCAAGTACTTGCTGTGTTTGTGGCGGTGAGGTGATAACCATGCTTCCTTCCTCTGACCTCTCCCCCAACCTCTTACAACCGAAATGTGATCAAGGTCTCCCTCTTCTGCTGAGTCATCCATGCCCATCACCAGTTCGTCCTCCATTTCTTCCTCGGCTCCTGCACCTTCCTCAACAGTTTAGCTGCTACCATGCGCCCTTGTTAATCCATCTCCCCCACCGTCACATGGCTGCCGCCTTGGTGATGCTGACCGTCTGGACCTTGTAGATCTTGTTATCCCTTCCGCATATGAATCCTCCTGTACTTCCACCCCTTCCTCTTGTCCCACCACCTGACTCCGAATAGTGTTTAGCGTGTGCTCCAGCATGGAAATGACTGGAATTGTCATGCTGATAATGGCATTGTCAGCGCTAAACATCTTCGTCGCCATTTTGAAACTGTGCAGAAGGGTGCATTGGTCTTTGATCTGAGACCACTCCAGCAGCGTGATCTGCCCCACCTCTGCATCTCGTTGGCCCAGGCTATATGTCATAACGTATTGCACCAGTGCTCGGCAGTGATGCCTGAGTCGCTGCAACTTGTGGAAAGTTGAATTCCATCGTGTCGACACATCGCATTTCAGGCGGTGTACCGGCAGGCTGAAAGACTTCTGGAGCGATGCAAGTCGGTCAGCTGCGCCGTGTGAACGGCGGAAGTGAGCACATAGTGACCGTGCCCTGTGCAGAAGCCCATCTAGGCCAGGATAGTGGGTTAAAAATTGCTGGACAACCAGGTTCAACACGTGAGCCATACAAGGCACGTGTGTCCCCTTGCCCCGGTGAAGGACCGCACCCAGGTTTGCAGCATTGTCGCACATGGTCTTCCCTGGCTGCAGGTTGAGTGGAGACAACCATTGATGAAACTTGGTCTCCAGAACTGATCACAACTGGTCAGCTGTGTGACTCACATTTCCCAGACATTTCAACGTAAAGACCGCCTGATGCCGTTGAGCTCTGCTGCCAGCATAGTAAGGAGGTGTGTGGGATTCCTTGTGTACAGTTACAACGCTGGTGGCCTGACCAGAGCAGCTTTGGGCGAAGGTGGAGAACCGAGACGAGGTTGAGGAGGCAGAAGCAGTGGAGGAACTTCTACATACAGAGGATTGACGCACAACTCGTGGGGACGGCAAGACTTGTACAGCAGACCCTTCTCCATCTCTCATCATAGTTACTCAGTGCCCAGTCAGTGACATGTAACACCCCTGTCCATGCTTACTGGTCCAAGTATCGGTGGTGAAATGCACCCTGTCACACACCGAGTTTCTCAAGGAAGCTGTGATGTTGTGTGCAACATGCTGGTGTAGCATAGACACACCTTTCTTGGAGAAGTAGTGGCGACTGGGCATCTGGTACTGGGGCACTGCGACGCACATAAGGTCTCGAAAATCCTCTGTGTCCACCAGGCAGAAAGGCAGCATTTCTGTAGCCAACAGCTTGCAGAGGGTGAAAGTCAACCTCTTAGCTTTGTCATGGCTAGGAGGAAATGGTCTTTTACCTGTCCACATCTTAGGGACAGAGGGATGGCTGCTGTGCTGAGATGGTGTTGAGTAGGGTGTCCCTGGAAAACTGCTGGTCTGTGAGGAAAGTGCAGGCGGAGACATAATGTTGCCTTCATCCAAAGGTGGTGCTCTCGATGTCTGAGAGAGCTCTACACCAGCAGCTGTTTCCACTTCCAAAACAACTGATGACCTGCCAATCACACTGCCTGTTGCGGTTAAAAAGGTGGAAGGCCTGCATCGCAAAGCATGGTCGAAATTAAGCAAATCGTTCGAGTTCGTCGAACGACTCGAACACCCCCCAAAATCACTCGAATTTAAAATTGGTGAACGGTTCGAATCGAACATCGCTCATCGCTAGTCTCGCCCCTTCTAGCCAATGTCGCCATTCTTCAAAAACCCACTTCATAGCCAATAATTCCCGATTCCCTACATCATAATTTCGCTCTGGTGGTGAAAATGTCCGGGGGGGAAAAAAAAGTACAGGGTCTAATTTTGGAAGTCACAGGGACCCTTTGAGACAAGACAGCCCCAGCTCCAATCTCTGAGTCATCGATCTCCACCTGAAAGGGAATAGACACATCAGGCTGCCGCAAGATCGGAGCAGAAGTAAACCTCCTTTTCAGCTCCTGAAAAGCCAACACTGCCTCTAAGGACCAATTCACAACATCCGCTCCCTTCTTAGTCAAATCAGTCAATGGCTTGACAATACTGGAAAAATTGCCTATGAATTTACAATAGAAATTAGCAAAACCCAAAAACTTCTGAAGGCTTTTCAAAGAAGTAGGCTGAACCCAATCATGAATGGCCTGAACCTTGACCGGATCCATCTCAATAGAAGATGGGGACAAAATAAACCCCAAAAATGAGATCTTTTGTACGCCAAACAAACATTTTGATCCCTTGACATATAATGCATTGTCCCTGAGAACCTGAAATACTGTCCGAACCTGTTCAACATGAGCATCCCAGTCATGAGAAAACATCAAAATGTCATCCAAATAGACAAACTTGTCCAAAAAGTCCTGGAAAATATCATTCATGAAAGATTGAAAGACAGAAGCGGCAGTAATGAGCCCAAAGGGCATCACTAGGTACTCAAAATGCCCCTCAGGGGTATTAAACGCCGTCTTCCATTCATCACCCTGTTTAATGCTAATGAGATTATATGCTCCCTGAAGATCGAGTTTAGTAAACCAACTAGCACCCTTCACTCTGGAAAACAGGTCGGAAATCAGAGGCAACGGATACTGATATTTAACCGTGATTTTATTAAGGAGACGATAATCAATACAGGGCCGCAATAAACCATACTTCTTGGCCACAAAAAAAAAAGCGCCCAAAGGGGAAGATGATGGTCTAATGTGACCCTTCTCCAAAGACTCCTTAATGTAAGTCCGCATAGCAACATGTTCAGAAATCGATAAATTGAAAAGCAGTCCCTTAGGAAATTTACAACCAGTCACCAATTCAATAGCGCAATCACAGTCCCTATGCGGAGGCAAAGACGCAGCCTCGGTCTCATTAAACACATCCATGAAATCTGCCAAATAGTCAGGGACCTCCCGTGTCTGAGATGAAATAGACAAAACAGGAGTATCACCATGCACACACTAGCAGCACCAACTAGTCAGTCACAGATAAAGAAGTCCAATCAAGAACTGGATTATGGGCTTGTAACCAAGGAAATCCCAGTACCAAAATATCATGCAAATTATGCAAGACCAAAAACTTACAAACCTCCTGATGGTCAGGCGCGACCCGCATAGTCACCTGGGTCCAAAACTGGGGTTTATTTTCAGCTAAAGGAGTAGCATCAATTCCCCTCAAAGGGATAGGAGCATGCAACGGCACCATGGGAAAACCACAACGCTCAGCAAACCCAAAATCCATGAAGTTCAGGGCAGCTCCTTAACCCCTTAAGGACGAAGCCAGATTTGTACTTAATGCCCAGGCCATTTTTTGCAATTTTGACCAGTGTCAATTTATAAGGTTATAACTCTGGAACGCTTCAATGGATCCCGGTGATTCTGAGATTGTTTTTTCGTGACATATTGGGCTTCATGTTAGAGGTAAATTTAGGATGATTTTTTTTATTTTATTTGTGAAAAAATCTGAAATTTGACAAAAAAATTAAACATTTTGCAAGTTTCAAACTTTTAATTTTTATGCCTATAAACCGGAGAGTTATGTCACACAAAATAGTTAATAAATAACATTTCCCACTTGTCTACTTTAGATCAGCGCAATTTTTGAAACAAAATTTTTTGGGGTTAGGAAGTTAGAAGGGTTCAAAGTTCATCAGCAATTTCCCATTTTTTCAACAAAATTTACAAAACCAATTTTTTAGGGACCACATCCCATTTGATGTGACTTTGAGAGGCCTGGGTGACAGAAAATACCCAAAAGTGACACCATTCTAAAACCTGCACCCCTCAAGGTACTCAAAACCACATTCAAGAAGTTTATTAACCCTTCAGGTGCTTCACAGGAACTAAAGTAATATGGAATGAAAAAAAATAAAAATTAACATTTTACCTAAAAATGTTACTTTAGTACTAATTTTCTTACTTTTTCAAGAGGTAACACCAAAAATTGGACCTCACACTTTGTTACCCACTTTCTTATGAGCGCGCCGATACCCCACATGTGGTCAGAAACCTTTGTTTGGGTAAATGGGAGAGCTCGGAATGAAAGGAGCAATATTTGAATTTTGGAAAGCAAAGTTGGCTGAAACAGATTGCGGGCACCATGTTGCTTTTACAGATCCCCTAAGGTACCTAAACAGCAGGAACCCCCCTCAAGTGACCCCATTTTGGAAACTAGACCCCTTAAGGCTTCTATCGAGGGGTATACTGAGCATTTTGGACCCACAGGTACTTCACAGATTTTGATAACGTTACTTTGTCATATTGAAAATTGTAATTTTTTTCTCAAAAATGTTGCTTTAGCATCAATTCTCTCACTTTTTCAAGAGGTAATTCCAAAACTTTGACCCAAATGTTTGTTACCCACTTTTTTATGAGCGCGGTGATAACTCACATGTGGTCTGAAACCTTTGTTTGGACAAATGGGAGGGCTTGGAACGAAAGGAGCAATATTTGAATTTTGGAAAAGAAATTTGGCTGAAAAAGATTGCGGGCACCATGTTGCATTTGGAGGACCCCTAAGGTATGTAAACAGCAAAAAACCACCACAAGTGACCCCATATTGGAAACTAGGCCTCTCAAGGAATTTATCTAGATGTTTGGTGAGTACCCTGAACCCCCAGGTGCTTCACAGAAGTTTATAACGTTGAGCCATGAAAATAAAAAAATAAAATTTTACCACAAAATTGTTACTTCAACCAGGTAGCCTTTTTTTTTCACAAAGGTAACAGGAAAAAAATCACCATGAAATGTATTCTGCAATTTCTCCTGAGTTTGGTGATATCTTATATGTGGTGGAAATCAACTGTTTGGGCACACGGTAGGTCTTGGAAGGGAAGGAGTGCAATTTGACTGAACATTTGGCTGGAATAATTAGTGGACGCTATGTCGCATTTGGAAAGCCCCTAAAGTGCCTAAACAGTGGAGGCCCC
Source organism: Anomaloglossus baeobatrachus (assembly GCF_048569485.1). Lineage (NCBI taxonomy): Eukaryota > Metazoa > Chordata > Amphibia > Anura > Aromobatidae > Anomaloglossus > Anomaloglossus baeobatrachus. Next base: position 485,391,601 of record NC_134353.1, on the reverse strand, counting down.
CCACAAGTGACCCCATTCTGGAATCAAGAAACCTCAAGGCTTTTATCTAGGTGTATATTGAACATTTTGAATCCACGAATACTTCACAGAATTTGATAAGCTTAGGTTGCCATATTGACAATTTTCATTTTTTTCACAAAAATGTTTCTTTAGCATCACATTTCTCACTTTTTCAAGAGGCAACAACAAAACGTGGACCCCACAGGTTGTTATCCAATTTCTTGTGAGCGCAGGGATACCCCATATGTGGCCAAAAACCTCTGTTTGGATATATGGGAGGGCTTGGAATGGAAGGAGCACCATTTGAATTTTGGAAAAGTTGAAATAAATTGCGCGCACCATGTCACATTAGCAGGGCCTCTTGGGTACCTATACATTAGAAACCCCCCACAAGTGACTCCATTTTGGAAACTGGACCCCTCAAGGATTTTATTCAGGAGTATAGTAAGCATTTTGAATCCACAGGTACTTCACAAAAATGTTGCTGTAGCAACAAATTTCTCTCTTTTAGGCTATGTGGCCACGATCCAGCGACACGGCGTCCAGTACACAGTGTAAGCCTTCCTGCAGAGATGTGAGTGTTGTCCACGGGAGAACGCAGCTGCCCATGCCCACGATTTGGGTTCAGGCTGCTGTGGAGCTCTATGCTACCTGCAGAGCACACTCATCTCCGCAGCATAAATTGACATGCTGAGGCTCGGGAAGCTGCGCCACAGGTCGGTTTATGCTGCGGAGAAAAGAAGCACAGTGGGCACGGGATTTCTAAAAATCCTTCAACTGTGCTTCTACTGCACAACGCAGCGTTATGGACGCAGGGAAAACACTCTGCGCCCAAAACGCTGCAAACCCTGATTGTGGGCACATAGCCTAAAATGCTACAATGGATGAATGGATAGATGTCAAACATATATAACGTCCCACTCCCCTGCATATTCTAAGCTGGCGCCCTTTAGTGCCTTTCATGTGGCACTAAAGGGTGCCTAGCCGTGTATTTAGCCCAAAAAGAAAAAAAAAATAATTAAAATAAATGACGTGGGGTCCCCCCTATTTTTGATAGCCAGCTAGGGTAAAGCAGACAGCTGTAGCCTGCAAACCACAGCTAACAGCTTCACCTTGGCTGGTGATCAATTTGGAGGGCTCCCCAAGCTGTTTTTTTTTTTTTAATTATTTATAAATAAATAATTAAAAAAAAAAACGTAGGGTCCCCCCAAATTAGATCACCAGACAAGGTGAAGCTGACAGCTGGGGTCTGGTATTCTCAGGGTGGGAAAAGCCATGGTTATTGGACTCTTCCCAGCCTAAAAATAGCAGGCCGCAGCCACCCCAGAAGTGGCGCATCCATTAGATGCGCCAATTCTGGCGCTTCGCCCCAGCTCATCCCGCGCCCTGGTGTGTTGGCAAACGGGGTAATAAATGGGGTTGATACCAGGTGTGTAATGTCACCTGGCATCAAGCCCAGCAATTAGTTATGTCACGGCGTCTATCAGATACCCGACATAACTAATTGACAGTAATAAAAAAAAAATTGACAACAAAAAGAAATTTATTTGAAAAAACACTCCCCAAAACATTCCCTGATTGACCAATTTATTGAAAAGAAAAGAAAAAAAAATCCGCTGTAATCCATTTGGACGTCCCACGTCGACTCTGGACCTTCTAGAATATGGGGGACACGTTCAGGGAACGTATCCCCCATTTTCTAGTATTGCAGACCCTCCATTTGAGGAGAGTGGGTGCAAAGAATCTGCACCCACCCTCCCTGGGTCACAGCTGCAGTGTGCCGAGCAGCAGCAGCAGCAGCCCCCGTCTCACAACACAGGAAGCTGTCAGCTGCTCGGCACATGTGACCGCACTCACCGGCGTCTGCTGTGAAAGAGGAGGGGGCCGCGGGGGATCAGCGCTCCGACAGGTATGTATGACACCAGGGAACACCGGGGGGGATCCGGCAGGGCCTAGGGAGCAGGTTTCTGTTGCATGTGTTATGGCACATACGACAGAAACCATAAGAAAAGTGTAAATGCGGCCGGCGCGCTGCTGTGCTCGCCGGTGCGCGCGGCCATCTTGGATTTTCGGGAGGGGGTTGGGGGTCGGAGGGGGCACTTTGGGGATACCAAGGGGACCCAAAAGGACCGGGGGATGAGATGTATCTCCCATCTGACATGTTTGTTTATGCCAGATGGGAGATAAATGATTTTTTACCGGCGCGGTCATTTACTGTAACCTGATCATCGGTATACGGTGTATACCGGTCATCAGGTGAGCGGGGACCGGAAAAACCGGCCAGAATCATGATCTCCAGGGTCTCAGCTACCCCCGGCAGCTGAGACCCCGGAAATTTTCTGACTCTGGGGGGCGCTAGACCCTTTTTTCCGACCGCCGTTAAAAAGCGGCGGATCGGAAGAAGTACCCTAATTTGTCACCGTTAAAAGGCGTATCGGCGGTCGTTAAGGGGTTAATCAATAAAAGCCATAGCTGAAAATGATGATAGGGAACAGATCAAGGAAACCGACAAAAGAAACTTAGACTGTAAACTGTCCAAAGTAAATGAATAGGCACATTGTTTCTCGCGCTTAGGGCAGACAGAAATAGTATGAGAGGCGTGTCCACAGAAGAAACATAGCTTATTACGCCATCTAAAATCCTGCTGTTCCGCCCTAGAAAGGACCCTATCACACTGCATAGGCTCCGGAGACCGCTCTGAGAGCGACACTTCTGCTCGCATTGTTTTACGTTCATGTAAACGTCTATCAATCTGAATGGCCAATGACATAGAGGCATTGAGACCAGAGAGGAAAGGAAAGCCCAACATAACATCCTTTACAGGCTCTGGCAACCCCTTCCGAAAAAGAGTCGCAAGAGCCGCATCATTCCACTCAGTAAGGACCGCCCACTTACGAAATTTCTGACAGTATATCTCTGCAGGATCCTGACCCTGGATTAAAGCAAATAAAGTTTTCTTGGCTTGATCAATAGCATTAGGTTCATCGTATAATAATCCTAGAGCCTGAAAAAAAAATCCACATCCGCAAGAGCAGGATCTTCAGGTGCCAGGGAAAAGGCCCAATCCTGGGGGTCACCACGCAGCAGAGAGATAACAATCTGAACTTGCTGCCTGGAAGACCCTGAGGACTTGGGTTTCAAAGCAAAAAATAATCTACATTTGTTCTTGAAATGCATAAATTTAGACCGATCCCCAGAGAACAAATCCGGTAAAGATATTTTAGGTTATAAAACAGGTGTCTGGGCAAGGTAATCAGATATATCTTTAACCTGAGAAGTAAGCTGCTCGACTCGCTCAGCCAATTGTGTGACATCCATGACAGCAAGATCCTCCACAGCACCCAGAGATAAAGAGAAAAAACAGACAAAAATAAAATTCTGACAAAATGTTTTTTTTTTTGCCTTTTTTTGAGTACCCTGGAAACTAGGTTAGGCCGGTGGTACTGTTATGAGTCAAGGACCAGGGAGGATCAAATAATGCGGAATCCCAAAAGGTAACTGAGTGGCTGGAAACTAAACGGACGGCAGATCTAATCCTGACACACAACTAACAGTAGCCGTGGGGCGTGCCTACGATGACCTAGACGCCTCGACAAAGTCGGAGAACTAAATAATCTCACAGATAGAAATATAAGAAAGCTAATCTGTCTCTGAGTAGTCCCCAAAGATAGATAGATAACCCCCCACATGTAAAGGCTACGGTGATATAGAAAAACACAATACAAAGCCAGAAAGGACAGATTTCAGCAAAGGTGAGGCCCAAAATATCTTTATAGAATAGGATAGGAAAGAGCAACTGTCTGTAGCTGTAAAAACCCTAATAAATACCAGCACTACTGATATGGAAAAATCCTGAGGTTACTAAACCTCTTCCCCACTGTACCAGTAGTCAGATGTTACTGGGCTCCAAAAAAACACTAATACAGAGGAGGGACAGAATAATACCAAGCATGACAAAACACAAATCTTGCAGAATCATGGAGCTAAGTATACAGACACTCCCAGCAGGGAATGATCTCATTCCACCACTAAGGCCACACAGACAAATTAGGAATCATGCATAGTATCAAAGCAGAACAACAACAAAAGATGGTAAAGAAACAGCAGGGGTACAAGACCACTTATGTGACTGAAGTTCTGGAAGTGAGCAGAGCTGGTTGCAGAATGTCCTTAAAGGGAAAATATCGTAAAAAAAAAAATTTCAATAACTGAAAAAATGTAAAGTTATAATGTTTTAATGTTTTGTTTAACCCTTTCACGACCGGCCGATTTTTCGCTTTCCGTTTTTTTTTTTCGCCATTCTTTTTCTGAGAGACGTAACTTTTTTATTTTTCAGTCAATATGGTCATGTGATGGCTCATTTTTTGCGGAACGAGCTGTACTTTTAAATGAAACCATCAGTTTTACCATATTGTGTACTAGAAAATGGCAAAAAAATTCCAAATGCTGAAAAATTGCAAAAAAAGTGCGATAGCACTATGGTTTTTGAGATATTTTATTCACTGTGTTCACTATATGGTAAAACTGATGTGTGGGTGTGATGCCTCAGGTCAGTGCGAGTTCGTAGACACCAAACATGTATAGGTTTACTTTTATATAAGGGGTTAAAAAAAAATCGGAAGTTTGTCCGAAAAAAGTGGCGCACGTTTTACGCCATATTCCGTGACCCGTAGCGTTCTCATTTTTCGGGATCTTAGGCTCAATGACGGCTTATTTTTTGCGTCTCGAGCTGACGTTTTTAACGGTACCATTTTTGCGCAGATGCTACGTTTTGATCGCCTCTTATTGCATTTTGCGCAAAAGTTGTGGCGACAAAAAAACGTCGTTTTGGCGTTTGGAATTTTTTTGCCGCTACGCCGTTTACTGATCAGATTAATTGATTTTATATTTTGATAGATCGGGCGTTTCTGAACGCGGCGATACCAAATGTGTGTATATTTTTTATTTTTTTAACCCTTTAATTTTCAATGGGGCGAATGGGGGGTGATTTGAACTTTTAGGTTTTTTTGTTTTTTTTTAATTTTTTAAAACTTATTTTTTTACTTTTTTTTTTTATTTTACTAGTCCCCCTAGGGGGCTATTGCGATCAGCATTCCGATCGCTCTGCAGTATCTGCTGATCACAGCTGGAAGGCTGTAAACAGCAGATACGCTGTCTTTCTCTTTTGCTGTGCCCCGGGCACAGCGAAAGTGAAACCAATTCATGTGTAGTACAGGAGTCATCACATGACCCTGTACTACCATGACAACTATCGGGAGTCACGTGATCGCGTCACGTGACTTCCGGTTTCGGCGGTAAGTAAAAACTTTACCGCGATTGCGCTTATAATGGCGCTGTCATGTATTGACAGCGCCATATAAGGGGTTAATCGGCACGAGCAGATAACGATTCTGCTCGTGCCTAGCAGGCACACATCTCAGCTGTGAAAATCAGCTGAGATGTGTGCCGATCGCGGCATGCTGCCGCCGGAGGACCGCGGGCAGTAAGATTATGTCATTTAGGACGTAATTTTACGGCCCGCGGTCGTTAAGGGGTTAAATATTATTATTTGTTTTTAATTGAGCAAAATATAAAAAAAAATTAAAAAGTTTGATATTTTCCACTGTTAAACACTAGGGGAAGCAGCTTCTGAAATCCTACAGAAATCCCACTGTAGAAGAAGCTTAAATTACAACTGCAGTACAGTGGGTGGAGTCTGCTCTCCTGTGTGTGATGGCACGCCTCCCCCCTCCCAATCTGAGTGTTTACAACAGATAACAGAGAATGACATGTAGGGACATAGTACAGAGCCATTTTGTTGGTGACCAGAAATGTCTAAAGTGTCACCAAAGACAGCAGGAGTATCACACAGGATAGGATTAGATACATGGCTCAGCAGACAGTATCACACAGGATAGGATTAGATACACGACTCAGCAGACAGTATCACACAGGATAGGATTAGATACACAGCTGTGCAGACAGTATCACACAGGATAGGATTAGATACACAGCTCAGCAGACAGTATCACACAGGATAGGATTAGATACACAGCTGTGCAGACAGTATCACACAGGATAGGATTAGATACACAGCTCAGCAGACAGTATCACACAGGATAGGATTAGATACACAGCTCAGCAGACAGTATCACACAGGATATTATTAGATACACGGCTCAGCAGACAGTATCACACAGGATAGGATTAGATACACGGCTCAGCAGACAGTATCACACAGGAGAGGATTAGATACATGGCTCAGCAGACAGTATCACACAGGATAGGATTAGATACACAGCTGTGCAGACAGTATCATACAGGATAGGATTAGATACACAACCCTGCAGACAGTATCACGGGTACACACACAGGTACTCACATGAAGTGGCTCACAAACACACACACACAGCAGCGGCGGGCAGAGCGGGGGCTGGGTAGAGCGGAGGGAGGGGGGTCATTGGAGACAGTAACGCAGGGGGGAGGGGCGGCAGTAGCGAGGGCTGGGGAGAGCGGAGGGAGGGGGGGGTCATCGGAGATGGTAACGGGGGGAGAGTAGGGGAAGCGACCCGTAATCACACATCCCGGCGGTTGACAGGGGTATAGTGGAGCAAACAACATATGCTGTGAGCTCCACAATGATGGCGCTGATCTCCTCCCTCTGCTATGATCTGGACAGCCCAGGGGCGCATCCAGGTCACAGCAGACGCCCACTGTAATGCTAATGATGGGGTCGGATCCCGACCACTGTTCTCTATGCACAGGGACTGCCATAAAGTAGTGAGTAACTGTCGTTACACACACAGCAAATCCAGCATGGCAGCCCCCAGTGCCTCCAGTAAAATTAGAATTAAATAAAAACTAAATAAGCAGCGGTTTTCATTTTGTATTAGAAATACAGTACAGTACTTGATTTCATAATCACTAATTTTAATACAAAAATAAAAAAACGCGATACCTTACCTTTAACACACAGGAGCAAACAAACACCGGCAAGTAACAAGAGAAGACTACTAAGTTAAATAGTCCAATCTGACCCTGATTGCTAGCCCTCTGCAGGTGTGTTGCTTCCATTCCACACATCAACTGCACTGCCAGCACTGACCACAAGAAGGAGCGCCGAATTGGAAAACGTATTCACAACAGTGGGACCTCCTGTGGATTACGTTGGAGCTGCAGGGTGTTGGGGGATTAATAAAGTGGTGAAGGAGGGGGTGTTTGTATTTTACTGGGCTCCAAAAAACACTAATGCAGATGAGGGACAGAATAATACCAAGCATGACAAAACACAAATCTTGCAGAATCATGGAGCTAAGTATACAGACACTCCCAGCAGGGAATGATCTCATTCCACCACTAAGGCCACACAGACAAATTAGGAATCATGCATAGTATCAAAGCAGAACAACAACAAAAGATGGTAAAGAAACAGCAGGGGTACAAGACCACTTATGTGAGGGACGTTCTGGAAGTGAGCAGAGCTGGTTGCAGAATGTCCTTAAAGGGAAAGTATCGTAAAAAAAAAAATTCAATAACTGAAAAAATGTAAAGTTATAATGTTTTAATGTTTTGTTTAAATATTATTATTTGTTTTTAATTGAGCAAAATATAAAAAAAAATTAAAAAGTTTGATATTTTCCACTGTTAAACACTAGGGGAAGCAGCTTCTGAAATCCTACAGAAATCCCACTGTAGAAGAAGCTGACATTACAACTGCGGTACAGTGGGCGGAGTCTGCTCTCCTGTGTGTGATGGCATGCCTCCCCCTCCCAATCTGAGTGTTTACAACAGATAACAGAGAATGACATGTAGGGACATAGTGCAGAGCCATTTTGTTGGTGACCAGAAATGTCTAAAGTGTCACCAAGGACAGCAGGAGTATCACACAGGATAGGATTAGATACATGGCTCAGCAGGCAGTATCACACAGGATAGGATTAGATATACGACTCAGCAGACAGTATCACACAGGATAGGATTAGATACACAGCTGTGCAGACAGTATCACACAGGATAGGATTAGATACACTGCTCAGCAGACAGTATCACACAGGATAGGATTAGATACACAGCTGTGCAGACAGTATCACACAGGATAGGATTAGATACACAGCTCAGCAGACAGTATCACACAGGATAGGATTAGATACACAGCTGTGCAGACAGTATCACATAGGATAGGATTAGATATACGGCTCAGCAGACAGTATCACACAGGATAGGATTAGATACACGGCTCAGCAGACAGTATCACACAGGATATTATTAGATACACGGCTCAGCAGACAGTATCACACAGGATAGGATTAGATACACGGCTCAGCAGACAGTATCACACAGGAGAGGATTAGATACATGGCTCAGCAGACAGTATCACACAGGATAGGATTAGATACACGGCTCAGCAGACAGTATCACACAGGATAGGATTAGATACACAGCTGTGCAGACAGTATCATACAGGATAGCATTAGATACACGGCTCAGCAGACAGTATCACACAGGATAGGATTAGATACACAGCTGTGCAGACAGTATCACACAGGATAGGATTAGATACACAACCCTGCAGACAGTATCACGGGTACACACACAGGTACTCACATGCAGTGGCACACAAACACACACACACAGCAGCGGCGGGCAGAGCGGGGGCTGGGTAGAGCAGAGGGAGGGGTGTCATTGGAGACAGTAACGCAGGGGGGGAGGGGCGGCAGTAGTTAGGGCTGGGGAGAGCGGAGGGAGGGGGTGTCATCGGAGATGGTAACGGGGGGAGAGTAGGGGAAGCGACCCGTACTCACACATTCCGGCGGTTGACAGGGGTATAGTGGAGCAAACAGCATATGCTGTGAGCTCCACAATGATGGCGCTGATCTCCTCCCTCTGCTATGATCTGGACAGCCCAGGGGCGCATCCAGGTCACAGCAGACGCCCACTGTAACGTTAATGATGGGGTCGGATCCCGACCACTGTTCTCTATGCACAGGGACTGCCATAAAGTAGTGAGTAACTGTCGTTACACACACAGCAAATCCAGCATGGCAGCCCCCAGTGCCTCCAGTAAAATTAGAATTAAATAAAAACTAAATAAGCAGCGATTTACATTTTGTATTAGAAATACAGTACAGTACTTGATTTCATAATCACTAATTTTAATACAAAAATAAAAAACCGCGATACCTTATAAAACACCGGCAAGTAACAAGAGAAGACTACTAAGTTAAATAGTCCAATCTGACCCTGATTGCTAGTCCTCTGCAGGTGAGTCGCTTCCATTCCACACATCAACTGCACTGCCAGCACTGACCACAAGAGGGAGCGCCGAACAGGAAAACTTATTCACAACAGTGGGACCTCCTGTGGATTACGTTGGAGCTGCAGGGTGTTGGGGGGTTAATAAAGTGGTGAAGGAGGGGGTGTTTGTATTTTATTCCAAATAAAGGATTTTTCTCTGTGTCTGTGTTTATTTACGTTCACTTACAGGTTTGTGATGCAGGTATCTGATAGATACCTGTGCCATCACAACCTAGGGTTTAGTAGCAGCTGTGCACTGTTATTAACCCCTGCTATTACCCCGATTGGCACCACATCACGCCACCGGGAAGGACCGGTATCGCACCGGGATTGTCACATCTAATAGATGCGGCAATAGGGTAAGTTCACACAGTGCATTTTTCGCTGCGTTTTTGCGAGTTTTTCGGGTGCGTTTTTGGCCTCAAAACTGCATGACTTTGCTTCCCCAGCAAAGTCTATGAGTTTTCATTTTTGCTGTCCGCACACAACTTTTTTTTTAAGCTGCGTTTTTGAGCTTAAAAAAAAAAATGGACATGTCAATTCTTTCCTGCATTTTTCTGTGTTTTCCCCCCATGCAATGCATTGGAAAAACGCAGGAAAACGCAGAGATCAAAAACGCAGCCAAAACGCACCGGGTGCGTTTTTGTGCGTTTTTAGCGGCCAAAAATGCACAAAAATGCAGCGTCAAAAAACGCAGCGTGTGCACATAGCCATTCCAGGCAGCTGCGGGCTGGAATACCAGCTACCAGCCGGTGTTATCTTGGCTAGGGATGAAGATTAGGGGGGACTGCACGTCGTTTTTTTTTTAAAATTATTTATTTAAATAAAAAAAAGCTGCATGCGATTTCAGCGCAGTCACACATGCGAGGGATTCGCGTGAGTCTGCCATGGCATCACCCGGCAAAGCCTCGCACATGTGACTGGATACACAGCACAGATACAGCCCGACAGCTGGGGCTGCAGCCGCGAGCTATAGCTGTGCTGCCGATTTTTTATTTTTTACCACCATGCTGACCGGCAAATACTTGCACTGCTTGCCCCGCCCACCGGCCATCCTGGCGCTTGTGATTGGTTGCAGTCTGCTGCCACGCTGCCACTCAGAGTGGGGGTGCATCTAGCTGCAACCAATTACACGCGCCGGTGGGCAGGGAAAACAATGAATATTGAATTGTCGGCTCCGGAAGGGAATAGCGTGAACCGGAAGGTGTGTGCCGCCATGACAGCGCCTTGGTGAGTACATCGCACTCGCTCCTACCCCCCTAGCCCCTCCACAAACGTTTTTAACCTCCGGATTCTGGTCCCCATTGACTTATATGAGCACCGGATTCCAGAGCGGATCGGACTCTTTTTAAAATCTGGCAGTGATCCGCCGATACTGGATTTTTGGCCGTTCGATCAGCTCTACTCTTAATTAGTTTAACAAAAAGAAAATAAAGTTGCTAGAATGGCCAAGCCAATCACCTGACCTGAATGCAAAAGAAAATTTATGGAAGCAACCAAAGCTTTGAGTTCATAGAAGGAGTCCACATAAACTTTGGATTTGAAAAGTGCTTGTGTGGAAGATTAGACCAAATCACACATGACCAATGCATGCGACTAGTTTCTACATATTGGATGCATCTTTAAGCTATCATCACCAACAAAGGCTTTTGTATGAAGTATTAAATACATTTCAGCAAGTTCAATACTTTTTCGTTGTGTCATTTCTCATTATGACACATAACTTAATTTATGGACATCTATAGTTTGATTTTTCTTTGCCTGTATGGATCGGATGCATTGTTCATGAAATCTGGTGAAAAATTCATGTCACTAACACCTTTACAAATATATTTACTTAGATAATCGGTGACGTGTTCAAAACTTATTTAACCCGTTGTATATTTTTTGTTTAAATTCTACTACCCCTTAAAAAATAATAAATTCTATAACCCTTAAAAACTGTTTCTCGTTAGGTACAAATAAGTTGCCTCAACAGCCAGCAGTATTGTTTTGGCAAGCATGGTTGTTAAATTGGACGAGTTAAAATATTGGAAAACCTTAGCCTTTTTTTGTATTTTATTCATATATATATGTTTTGGTTTTTTTGTTTTTTTTAACTAAGTCTTTCTTGACCAAAAGTGCAATGTAACCCTAAATGCTACATTGCTAAGTAGTTATACATAGGTACACAACCAGAATCATATAGAAACAGCATGCAGAATGGTCATTTAGTGTATAGCTGCTAAATTGGACTATTACAAGTAAAAGTGCAAAAAAATATTTTTTTTTCCAACACACATACTGTGTGAGGCAGACAGTTGCATTTACATTTTTATTTTTGAAATGTAGTAATTTTTTTTTTGCCTTTCAAAAAATGATGCCTTGCCCATATCACAAGATAGGAAGCTTACTTTCTCAGATACACAATTTTCATGATTTTTCTTCAGAACCAAAATTAGGACAGAAGGGTATTAAACCGCTCTCTATGTTTGCAGTATGTAAAGAATTTAAAAAAAATGCTGTTATTAAGGTGTTGTTACTAAAGATAATCTCACATCAATCAATTCACAGTCACACTGACTATGCAGGTTCAGCACCTATCACTTGAATCTTTGGTTAATTATTCACTTACTGAGAGTACTGCTCCCATTTTCATTGTGCTTCAGCAGTACGTATCTTTAATGAGCTGAGTGATCTGACCTCCTATTCCAAGGCTGTAAAATACTAAAATAGTGCTGTTTGGATGGTCCTGATTTTTTATAGTGACTGTCATCATCCGCCCAAGTGGCTGCACCAAACCATGTGATGTGATAGCTGCAAGGCGTTATGTGTAAGTCCAAACGGCTGTGCCTGATGTCATTACGCTTTTATCTGGCTCGGGCCACTGCAATCTTCAGCAGTGTGTGAAATCATCATTTCTTTATTTTAGAACAAATGAAAAATTGTTCAAATTTGTGGGAACCAGAGAATTTCAGGAAATTCTACTCAAATCATACACTCTTAAATATTCTCCATATATACAGTGCCTACAAGTAGTATTCAACCCCCTGCAGATTTAGCAGGTTTACACATTCGGAATTAACTTGGCATTGTGACATTTGGACTGTAGATCAGCCTGAAAGTGTGAAATGCACTGCAGCAAAAAAGAATATTATTTCTTTTTTTTTTTTTTTTTTAAATTGTGAAAAGTTCATTCAGAGGGTCATTTATTATTCAACCCCTCAATCCACCAGAATTCTGTTTGGTTCCTCTAAAGTATTAAGAAGTATTTCAGGCACAAAGAACAATGAACTTCACATGTTTGGATTAATTATCTATTTTTCCAGCCTTTTCTGACTAATTAAGACCCTCCCCAAACTTGTGAACAGCACTCAAACTTGGTCAACATGGGAAAGACAAAGGAGCATTCCAAGGCCATCAGAGACAAGATCGTGGAGGGTCACAAGGCTGGCAAGGAGTACAAAACCCTTTCCAAGGAGTTGGACCTACCTGTCTCCACTGTTGGGAGCATCATCCGGAAGTGGAAGGCTAATGGAACTACTGTTAGGGTATGTGCGCACGTTGCTTTTTAGCTGCTTTTTACCTGCTTTTTTGCTGCTTTTTCTTCTGCGCTGTTTAATGCCAAAATGGATGTGTTCTTCTATTCAAGCAAAGTCTATGGGAATTTGGGTTTCTTGTTCACACTATGTTGTTCAAAATGCTGCCTTTTTGTGGCAGAACTTTGGTCAAAAACTCAGCTTTGCAGTGCAAAACCCAAATGGCAAAAACAATTGACATGTTGCTTCTTTGAAAAGCTGAGTTTTTGACCAAAGTTCTGCCACAAAAAGGCAGCATTTTGAACAACATAGTGTGAACAAGAAACCCAAATTCCCATAGACTTTGCTTGAATAGAAGAACACATCCATTTTGCCATTAAACAGCGCAGAAGAAAAAGCAGCAAAAAAGCAGGTAAAAAGCAGGTAAAAAGCAACGTGCGCACATACCCTTAGCCTTCCACAGCCTGGACAGCCTTTGTAAGTTTCCACCCGTGCTGAGGCCAGGCTTGTCCGAAGAGTCAAGGCTAACTCAAGGACAACAAGGAAGGAGCTCCGGGAAGATCTCATGGCAGTGGGGACATTGGTTTCAGTCAATACCATAAGTAACGTACTCCACCGCAATGGTCTCCGTTCCAGACGAGCACGTAAGGTACCTTTACTTTCAAAGCGTCATGTCAAGGCTCGTCTACAGTTTGCTCATGATCACTTGGAGGACTCTGAGACAGACTGGTTCAAGGTTCTCTGGTCTGATGAGACCAAGATCGAGATCTTTGGTGTCAACCACACACGTGACGTTTGGAGACTGGATGGCACTGCATACGACCCCAAGAATACCATCCCTACAGTCAAGCATGGTGGTGGCAGCATCATGCTGTGGGGCTGTTTCTCAGCCAAGGGGCCTGGCCATCTGGTCCGCATCCATGGGAAGATGGATAGCACGGCCTACCTGGAGATTTTGGCCAAGAACCTCCGCTCCTCCATCAAGGATCTTAAGATGGGTCGTCATTTCATCTTATAACAAGACAACGACCCAAAGCACACAGCCAAGATAACCAAGGCCTGGTTCAAGAGGGAAAAAATCAAGGTGTTGCAGTGGCCTAGTCAGTCTCCTGACCTTAACCCAATTAAAAACTTGTGGAAGGAGCTCAAGATTAAAGTCCACATGAGACACCCAAAGACCCTAGATAACTTGGAGAAGATCTGCATGGAGGAGTGGGCCAAGATAACTCCAGAGACCTGTGCCAGCCTGATCAGGTCTTATAAAAGACGATTATTAGCTGTAATTGCAAACAAGGGTTATTCCACAAAATATTAAACCTAGGGGTTGAATAATAATTGACCCACACTTTTATGTTGAAAATTTATTAAAATTTAACTGAGCAACATAACTTGTTGGCTTGTAAGATTTATGCATCTGTTAATAAATCCTGCTCTTGTTTGAAGTTTGCAGGCTCTAACTTATTTGCATCTTATCAAACCTGCTAAATCTACAGGGGGTTGAATACTACTTGTAGGCACTGTACATGCTGTGCATTCAATTGGGTTAAACAAAGGAGTGCATTAAATGTGTGGTGCAATTATAATATCCAATATCTGCAATCTATCTGCACTCTGACATTCCCTTGTGTCCTTTTTCAATGTCACTATGTCTCGTCTGCTTTGCTACTGATCAATATATAGTCGATATTATGGTAACGGAGAAAACTGAAGGTGTCTGTTGAAGAACAAACAAAATCAACCTTCTTTGAAATAGGGAAACACTTAAGTATTTTATATATTCATAACATACTATACTGGGACAACATGTAAAGAAAATGTTTCAAAACTATTTCCTACTTTCTTTAAGACTTTGCATAATAAAACCATTTGCAGGTTTCTACTTTATATTTTGGTCTGACGTGGATAAGGCTTTGTTGTCATTTGCATTTCCTAATATTCTTCTTGTCTATTATAAAAGCACAATAATAAAATACGAAGAAGCAATATACTATATACAGTACACTTATGCCCTCAGTGCTAAATTATACTGTGCCAGGTGGTGCGCATATGCTATTAATCAAAACAGAAGTCACCTGTTAGGTTATGGGGCAGATCTGAGGCTCTATGTGCCATATACACCTTGTTGAACTAAGGTAGCTGATTGGCTATGGTTTTCTTCCCCTTCTATATCACGTGATCTGTTCTGCCTGTCCACGTTGGCTAATACATCGTACTTAATAGACCAGTGTCCCCATCCCCGACATGTCCCCTGAAATAGCAGGATGAAACGTGGGTCGGGGTGGGGGGACACGACCTTGCCTGCATTTGTGACGTAGGTATGACCTTACTACAAGGTGGTACTACAGTCTACTAGACAATTAGTGTCTAACACTTGATCAGCTTTACTAGAAACATAACGCTGGCTCTTTTGTGAATAGTAGCTATATGTATCTATAGTCCTGCATTGGAGTTGACATTATACCCTATATGACACACATGAATTAGGTATAGGTCTACTTTATGTATCAATCAGTTTTGAAGCACATTTGTTTTTAATACTTGATGTATTGGAATTTGTATATTTGAACCATTAATAAACTTTGGTTTTATAAGAAACTTTGATGTGTATTTTGATCGCCTGGGTTGTATACATATGACCCAGCCAATCAAAGTGCATATCTATACACAGTATAACACAAAAGTAAGTACACCTGTCACATTGTTTGTACATATTTTATTATAGATTTTTATGAGACAATACTGGAGAAAGGACATTTTGATACAATAATGTCTACACCGCTTGTAACAAGTGAGTACACCCCTAAGTGAAAGTGCTCAGAATTGTGCCCAATTAGCCATTTTCTCTCCCCGCTGTCATGTTACCTATTAGTGTTACAAGATCTCAGGTGTAAATGGGGAACAGTTGTGTTCGATTTGGTGTTATCAGTCACTCACTTTTATACTGGTCACTGGAAATTCAACATGGCATCTCATGCAAATATTTCTCTGTGGATCTAAAAAAATGAATTGTTGCTCTACATTAAGATTGCCAAGATCCTCAAACTGAGCTGTAGAATGATGAGCAAGACCATACAGTGGTTTAACAAGACAGGTACCACTCAGAACAGGCCTTGCCATGAACGAATGCAGAAGTAGAGTGCATGTGCTCTAATCTTCATATCCAGAGGTTGTCTTTTTAAAATAGACGTATGAGTGCTGTCAGCATTGCTGGAGAGGTTAAAGGAATAGGGGTCAGCCTGTCAGTGCTCAAACCATATGCCACACACTGCAACAAATTGGTCTGAATGGCTGCCATCTGAGAAGGCATCCTCTTCTAAAGATGATATACAAGAAATCTCACAGTTTAATGAAGACAAGCATACTAAGGACATGCATTACTGGTAAGATCAAGATAAACTTACAGTATTTGGTTCAAATAGTGTCAAGTGTGACACCCTGGCAAAACCAGGTAGTCACAGATAGGGCCCCTCCATTACACCGTCCCTCATAGGTAACATACAGCCAAACATTTAAACCCTGGTTACCACTCCAGGGTCTGATGGACACACCAGGGGGCGGAACCAGGCGGTTGGAAGACGCCCACCGAGGAGTTCAGACAGCCTGGGGTGGGAAAAGTAACAGTCTGTTAGTGGAAGTGTAGTAAAGTGGAAGCAGGCCTGTGTGTCAGGTCTGCAACTAACTGACAGGTGCCAGGGTAGGAGCCCTGGTACCTCTGGCTAGGAGGCATACGGAGGCCTCTGTCTGCAGGAGCCGGGAAGATGGCTCGGTGGAACCGTGGTGGACCGGGACAGGGTAGTGGCCCGCCGGTACCGACCCGGGGAACCGACTCGGAAACCGGAGCACAAAGGGGGGTACTCAGACCCTGAAGCTAGGTCCAGAAGCCACTGGGGGCTAGCTAATTAACTGATTGCGGCCAGGACTTGAGATCCTTTCCCACCCAAAGTCCCGACTGAAGGCAACAGCCCAGCGAGGGGGATAAGCAGCCACCGCCACAGCTCAGAGATCCCACGGGCCAGCGTCTGCGAGCAAAGGGCTCCTTAGGCGACCACAAGCCAGGAGCGGACTCCTGAAGTTGCAAGTGCAGGTAGTCCAACGTCACAAACAGGTGCAGGAGAAAGGCAGAGCTACCAACCGGGTGGGGGACCAGACTGCAGCCAGCTGTGGGCACCGACCACCATCACTTTGGTTTACCAGACACTCGTGTGTTTACTAATAGTGAGTACATCAGTGCCCTCCGGCCGCCCGTCTCCCTGCACCGCCAAACACTCCCAACGGGTCCCGGGGCCACCATCCCTGCCCACGGAGGGGTTAACAACTTGCTGCATACCATCTCCCCCGGGTGCCCCGTAACTGCAGCAGTGGTGTTCACCTTCACCACATCCCGTGGGTGGCGTCACGAACTTAACACGGCTCTGGCCGTACAACTACGTCCCTAAACCACAAACCCCCTTTTGATTGGAGTGACCGCAGGACCCCCGGGTCTGGAGACTCTCGAGCCACCCACTGAAGGTCCGGACCCGAGCACGGGGCGGTACACAAGCGTGTGTGGCGGCACGCAGGTAAGGAGTACAAAGACAAGTGTGTCTTGCCTCCAGTCAAGCATGGTTGTCGGAGTGACATGGTTTGGGGCTGCATAAGTGCTGCTAACTGTGGAGACCTACAGTTCATTTAAGGAACCATGAATGTCAACATGTACTGTAACATACTAAAGCAGAGCATCATCCCCTCCTTTTGGAAACTGGACACAGGGCAGTAATTTAACATGATAAAGCCCCCAAACACTCTTCTAGGATGACCACTGCCTTGCTAAAGAAACTGAGGGTAAAGGTGCTGGATTGGTCAAGCAAGTCTCCAGACCTACATCCTATTGAGCACTTGTGGGGCCTCCTCAAATGGAAATTGGTGGAGCACAAGGTCTCTAACATCCACCAGCTCCGTGATATCATTGTGGAAGAGGATTAAGAGGATTCCTGTGGCTCCTGTGAAGCTTCAGTGAACTCCAAGCCCACAGGCAATTTTTTGTTTTTTCCTCCCCTTCTTGAAAAAGCTAAACTTTTTCATTTTTCCAACAATATAGCAATATGAACGCTTGACTTTTGAGGATCAGTTGTACTTTTAAATGACACCATTCATTGTGCCTCATATTATACTGGAAAACAGGAAAAACTCCAAGTGCAAAAAAAAAATCCAATTCCATGATTGTTTTCTAGCTTTTTTAGTTGCCATGTTCCCTTTATGGTAAAACTGACCTAGCAGGTCAGTACAAGTTTGTAGATACCAAATATGTATAGTTTTACTTTTATCTAGGTGGTGAAAAAAAATTCATAAATTTCTCAAAAAAAAATTGCACTGTTGTCGCCATTTTCTGAGACCCATAAATTTCTTAATTTTCAGCATCTGGAGCTCAGTGATGGCTTGTTTTTTGTGTCTTGCGCTGATATTTTTAATCATACCATTTTTGCGAAGAGGCGACGTTTTGATTTCCTTTTATTGCATGTTAATGCACTGTTGTGGCAACCAAAAAAATGTAATTTTTTTTATTGCTATGCCAAGTAGCGATTAGGTTAATTGATTTTATATTATGATAAATTGTGCATTTCTGAATTCAGGTATAGGTATGTCATTGGTCGTGAAGAGGTTAAGGCAGTACTTGAAAATAATGGTGGCCGCACAAATTATTGACACTTTGGGCACACTTTGGCCATTTTTACTTAGGGATTAAAGGCCCTGTCACACACAGAGATAAATCTGCGGCAGATCTGTGGTTGCAGTGAAATTGTGGACAATCAGTGCCAGGTTTGTGGCTGTGTACAAATGGAACAATATATCCATGATTTCACAAATCTGCCAAAGGTTTATCTCTGTGTGTGACAGGGCCTGTACTCACAGTTCTTTTCAGCAATTTAGACATTAATGGCTGTATGTTTATTTAGAGGGAACACCAAATTTACACTGTTATACAAGCTGTACACTGACTACTTTACATTGTATCAAAGTGTCAGATCTTCAGTGTTGTCCCATGAAAAGATATAACAAAAGCAAATCAGTTACATTTATTTACTTCCTCACAAGGATTCATAAAAATCTAAAAAGAAATCTCTTACTACTACAACTATTGAGTCTGGAATTGACTACCTTACATCCAATTTAGATGCATGTATTTATAACTTCCTCTCAAAATATTCAAGGAAGATGACATTGTACGATAACTTAAAGGATTCCGCTACTGTTAATGAACCTTCTTATGACAAAATGGTAGGAGACAGACATCTGTCTATATAATGTCTCTGCGCGAATTGAGAGGTTGCTTGATTTACACTAGTGATTGTTTTGTCATTTGGGAGGGAGAGCGGTGTTGGTTGGAACATATTATGTTGGGTGTGAATTCAAAGTTGACTTTGGACATCTGTCCAAACTGTACATATTATACTGTAGATCTGATGCTATTTTCTAAAAGACGAAGATGTGCACTAAACCATACCATTGCAGAAAGTATATATAGGGAGTCATCATTGTAAACAGTGGCTGAAAAATATCCATTAAGAAAAATAAAAATAATTTGACAAGGAAAGATGATTATTTGGAGCAGAGCGAAGTCATCAAACAGAGATTTAAGGAAGAGGTATGACAGTGGAGAATTACAAGCGGTCGAAAATGAGGTGAATAGAAATAAGGGTACTTTCACACTTGCGTTGAACGGCATCCGTTGCATTGCGTTGTGTAACGGATGCAACGGATGTGTTGCATATAGTGGCACAACGGATGCAACTGATGCTGCAAAACAACGCAATTCGTTTTGATTTTTTTTTTTTTTTACCAGCGGCAGACTATTGTGAACGATCAGCTGATTGCTCCCAGTAGCCGGCCGCCGGGTGATCAGCTGATCGCTCCCAGTAGCTGGCCGCCAGGTGATCAGCTGAGCGCTGTCACTTGCCGGCGCCCGGGCATGCCGGCGGGCGGGCGCTCAGCTGAGCGCTGTGACTTGCCGGCGCCGGGCATGCTGGCGGCCGGTCGCTCAGCTGAGCGCGGTCGCTTGCCGACGGCCAGGCGCTCAGCTGAACGTTCGGCCACCGCGAGCCAAAATAAAGTTTGATTTAAAAAAAAAAAAAGAGCATGCGCAGTGAAATCCAGAGGATTCTGCTGCTCAAAATAACGTTACATGCTGCGTTCCTCCCGCTGGGCGGAAGCAACGGAGCGTCGCCCAGCGGAAGCAACGCAGGTCCTTTTGGTACAATCCGTCATCCATACAAGTCTATGGGAAACAGCGGAATCCGTTAACGGATTCCGCTGTTTTCCAAAAGGGCGGATTGTAACGGAAGGAAATAAACGCAAGTGTTAAAGTACCCTAAAACAACCACGTGTATCAATACGACAACAAAACAGTAAGGAAGTAGAGCTCTTGATGTTTACAACTGGGTACTTGAGAGATGCAAAGCAGATAAGGAGAATTTTGAAGCAGAACTAGGACATTTTAAAAAAGATGCAGCATTAGCGCCACTATTCCTTGAAGAAACAAAAATAGCATATAAGAGAGATTGTAATATAAAGGACTGCTTGGAGAGCTGTTACATAAAAGAAAGAACAATCCAGGGATTGAAGGTTTCATTTCTTGTAAAAATGTAACGTTTGTAAAATATTGACACTGAAAAATCCGAAACCATATGAAGGTGGAAAAAGTGATGCAATCTACAAAATTAAAAGAATATATGAGCTGAAACATGACAAATCTACGCTGCCTTCTGCACAACCACTGTAGGTGTCAATAATATATTGGCAGCAGAGGTAAAAAGTTTAAAGCAAGAAGAAATATTACATTGTTGAAAAGGGAAATGTTACATGTCATAAATGGTACATTCTCCACCCCCTCCGCCCTCCACACACATTACCGCACTCGGCTCCACCCCCTCCGCCCTACACACACATTACCGCACTCGGCTCCTCCCCCTCCGCCCTACACACACATTACCACACTCGGCTCCACCCCCTCCGCTCTACACACACATTACCGCACTCGGCTCCACCCCCTCCGCTGTACACACACATTACCACACTCGGCTCTGCGATACACACACATTACCGCACTCTGCTCCACCCCTCCACCCTCCGCCTGTATACACTGAACGAACACACACACACACACACCTAGATAGTCACCTGTCCCCAGCCATGCAGTCTCCGGCACTGATGTCCTCAGTGCCATGGCCCCACTCAGCTCCACCCACCCCGCATTCCACCCCCGCACACATTAGGCTGCTTTCACACTTGCGTTGTGAGGGATCCGTCAAAGTGCATTGTGTGATGCATGTGACGGATGCGCTGCAAATAGTGTGCTAATAAAGTATCGAATTCCCGTAAAAGAACGTTTTGCTTTTTGTTTTTTTTAATGTTTCACCGGGAAAAGGAGATTTGCGGTCAGGAAGAGAAAGAGAGGTAAGCGCAAATCCCCTGAGTGACTGCAGTGAGCCGCCCGATCAGCTGTGCCGTCACTCAGGTAACCCGCGGCCACAGCTGCAGTCCTCCACCCGAGAGCTTGTCTGCGGGTAACCTGAATGAAGGCCCAGATGATCGTGCGGCTCACTTCAGTGGAGCTGATAGAGAGTGGTCGTGTTCTACTGCCGCTCCTGTCAGCGTCATGTAGCAGAGCTGAACGCGTCGTGGGACCTCTGTGGATTACGTTGGACCTGGAGGGGTATTTGGGGGTTTAATAAAGGGGTAAATGAGGGGGTTTTTTGTCTTTTATTCCAAATAAGGGATTTTTCCGGGTGTATGTGTTTATTTTCTTTAACTTACAGGTTAATCATGGAAGGTATCTCGGGGAGACGCCTGCCATGATTAACCTAGGACTTAGTGGCAGCTATGGGCTGCTGCCATTAACTCCTTATTACCTCGATTGCCACCATACCAGGGCAATTTGGGATGAGCCGGGTAGAGTCCCGGGACTGTCGCATCTAATGGATGCAGCAATTCCAGGCGGCTGCTGGCTGATATTGTTAGGCTGGGGGGCTCCCCATAACGTGGGGCTCCCCATCCTGAGAATACCAGCCTTCAGCCATGTGGCTTTATCTTGGCTGCTATCAAAATTGGGGGGGACCACACGTCGTTTTTTTTTAATTATTTAGTTATTTAACTGAACGATATAGACCCGCCCACCGGCGGCTGTGATTGCTTGCTGTGAGACAGCTGTCACTCACCATGGGGGCGGGTCTGACTGCAACCAATCATAGGTGCGGTGGGCGGGGGAAGCAGGGAATACTAGATTAAATATTGAGCGCCCGGCATTTTCAAAAGAGGAAAAGCCGCCGGAGCTTTGTGATAGTTGTGCAGTGCCGCGCCCGTGATCAGTAAGTATAAGAGGGGGGAGAGAGACCAGGAGTGATTTTAAATGATTTAGATCATTCTGCTGGACATGCTGAGCATGCTCAATAGAACGTGACGGAATTTGTCAGCGGATTCTGCCACTTAGCGCATAGCGGCGGAATCCGCCACCATAGACAATCATTAGACACTTTTGAGGATTCCAATGGAATCTGTCAAGGTGCGTTATTTTAATGACCCAAAAAACGCTACATGTAGCGTTCCCTCCGCCCGACGCTGCGTCAAAATAACGACTCAGCGTCGTCCAGCGTATGCAACGCAGACTTTTGCGTTACAGTGTGTTGTCAATACAAGTCTATGGAGAATAGCGCAGTGCGTTAACGGACTGCGCTATTCTCCATAGCGGCGGATTGTGCAGGACGCAAGTGTGAAAGCGCCCTTACCCCGCAGGATGGGGGCACATGTCAGGATGGGGGCTGCACCACGATGGGGGCACATACCAGCATTGGGCCACATCACAGCATCAGCATATTTTTACTTAACTTTACACTGTTCATGGCCTTCTTTCATTACAAGCCATGGACATCATTAAACATTAGACTCATCTATTAAAACTGTTCCTTCTGTTGTTTGTCATTTTAAAACCAATAAAGAATTATAAGAATACTAAATTAAACCTAACCCATCCAGTTCATTCATTACCTTATTATTCAATCTGCTAACCTACATACACATTCTAGACTACCTGATACGTTAGAATCGGGTCACCTTCTAGTTACAAATAAGCTGAGCAGCAGCACTCAATGTCAAGCAGCAGCTGCTAAAGCAAACAAGATTTTAGGGTGTATAGAAGGAGAGATTAGATCCCGTGATCCCAACGTATTGTTACCCCTCTATAAATCACTTGTAAGGCCACATCTGGAATATGGGATCCAGTTTTGGGCTCCACATTTTAAAAAGGATAATCAGAAGTTAGAGTCAATTCAAAGGTGGCTAACTAGACTACTACAAGGAATGGAAGGCCTCACATATGATGACAGGTTGAAAAAGTTAGCTATGTTTAGCTTAGAAACAAGATGTCTCAGAGGAGATCTTATTTATATGTATAAATACATGTGTGGTCAATATAAAGGACTGGCACATGACTTATTTCTTCCAAAGACAGTACTAAGGACCAGGTTGCATACGCTGCGAGTGGAAGAAAAGCGATTCCGGCAGCTAAATAGGAAAGGGTTCTTTACAGTTAGAGCAGTCAGACTGTGGAATGCCCTACCACAAGAGGTAGTAATGGCAGATGCTATAACAGCTTTTAAAAAAGGTCTGGATGACTTCCTCAGTACACACAACATTAGCTTAGAAACATTAGCTTAGAAAAGTTATAAGTGACTTAGGGACAAAATGTAGAACTGGTGGAGGAACGTTGAACTAGATGGACCTAGGTCTTTTTTCAACCTAAATAGCTACCGTGTTTCAACGAAAATAAGACATCCCCTGAAAGTAAGACATAGTAGAGGTTTTGCTGATTTGCCAAATATAAGACATCCCCCGATAATAAGACGTAGGAAAGTGTCCGTTTGTAAACATGCCTGCCGAACAGAACAATATGCAGGGCATGCAGATATGATAATTTGTAGCCCGTCGGCATTGTCCCCTACCTTCAATGTTGCAGAGCAGCTGCATTCATGACATGACTGTCACCGGCCGCCAACCCTGATGTAAATATCTGCAGCCGTCACTTGTAAATCTGCAGGGAAGAGTCCTGTCACCTGCTGCCATCCCCCATACAGTCTGCCTTTATCTCGTCCCTCCTGCGCTCTCCTTTGGAGCCGTCATATCTCACACCACGGCCGTCACTTGTAAATGTGCAGGCAAGAGGCCCGTCACCTGCTGCCATCCCCCACACTGTCTGTCTTTATTTCGTCGCTTACCGCCATAGCGCTGTCCCTCCTGCACTCTCCTGATGTGACCTTCCCTGGTGGCGGGAGCCGTCATATCTCACGCCGCGGCTGTCACTTGTAAATGTGCAGGCATCTTTACAATTTGGCCATTACAGTCTCTAGACTGTGTGTGGGAGCCAGGTGCTTTACAGCACTTATTTTTTGTGGCCCTGTGTGTGAGTCAGGCACTCAGTGTGTCACTTTAATTCTTTAGGCATCCCTCACACACAGTGATTCTGGTACTGTACGTACCGTACAGTATATTACGGTACAGTTTTTATACCGTACGTACCAGAATCGCGGACATATACGCAGATCCATTAAAATCAGTGATTTCTCACGGAGTGTGTGTCCATGCGGCGCACCGGCGTGTCCGTGTGTTCTGCACAGAGACATGTCTGGTTTTCTCCAGCAGTACTGATGTCACATGGACCACCCATTGATGTGATCTGTGTGACACATACTGGAGAATACACGTGCCTGTGAAATTAAATGATTTTCTATAGTCCACTGACTCCAGCGCTGCTGTTTCTGCCTCTGCTGTCTGTTACTTTAAACCCGGCTACGGTAATTATTCTCATGAATAATAACTGCACCGAGACCCATAAGTAAAAGACAGCAGGGCCGGAGACCGCAGAGTGTGAGACATCAGCACCATGGATAGCAGGAGCGTGGACAGGCATGCCTGATCTCCAAGTGTTTCGGTATCACGGATACGGTAGCAGACGATGATCACATGTGGCAAAATCACTGCACACGGAGGGCCATATGCGTCTTTAACACGTCAGTGAAAAACGTCTGTTTTTGACTGACAAAAAGAACTTGGCACTCAACTCTGGATGCAAAGAAGGTGAATTTTTATTCCTAAACACTGAATAGCACAAACGTTTTGGTCATTAACAGACCTTCCTCAGTGTGCAGAGGTGATTCAGTGAGAAGTATCCTACGGTAGAAGAGGTTGGTGCTTATCTTAACCTTACGGTGTCCACCGCTGAAGTGAGCCGTCTTGTTACTGACCAATACATTTGTGCTATTCAGTGTTAGGGAATAAAAATTCACCTTCTTTGCATCCAGATTTGAGAGCCATGTTCTTTTTGTCATTGCTTATGGGATTGGATCCTACGGTACTTGTGCACCAGCTATAGAAGTGCCATGTATTCCATTTCTTGTTTGTTTTTGACTGACATGTGAAAGAGGCCTTAGGGTTGTCTGCTTTTCTGCTGAAGGGTCTAAAGTACAAGAAATAAACATTGTTGGTATATTTTTAACCCTAGACATGAGTGCAAAAAGAAAGAGCTATTCCGTCGAGTACAAGAAAGGAATCGTGGAGGACTGTCAGGGCAAAAATCTTACTGCTTTCTGCAAAGAGAAGATGCTGAATATCCGATTGGTCCAAAAATGGCGAGCAGATTACGGTAACCTCAGTCAACAAGTGGACAACGGAAATGCTAAAAAGTGTGGATCAGGTCGGCAACCATTATTTTCCGAGCTGGAAGACCTGATCTGTGAATGGGTTATTGACAGGAGAGCAAAGACTTTGGTTGTGAATAGGGCTCAGATTAAAGAATTTGCCCTTGCAATGGCACCACATTTCGAAATAGCCCCCGAAGAATTCAAAGCATCACAACACTGGCTGGATAGCTTCCTTCAGCGAAGTGAACTGTCTTTAAGAAGATCCACAACACTGTTTAGGCTGGAAGATGCTGAAATTATTAAACGTGCATTTGCATTCAAGTCCTTTATTGATAACATTGACTTCTCTAAATACAATCTTTCCAACATGATTGCTATGGATGAAACGGCAGTGTTTATGGGCCAAGCATCTCAAACAACAATTGAACAGCGGGGTGCCTCCTCAGTGTACATTCCCTCCACTGCTTACGAAAGTGCACGTGTTACCTGCATATTGGCAATTCGTCTGGATGGCATTAAAGTCCCACCTTTATTAATTTCTAAGGGCAAGAAGGATAAAATTGAACGTGTTTCAGGCATATTTATTCTTGAAACTGAAAAAGCCTGGGCCACGCAAGCAATTATAAGGAAGTGGGTCGACATAATGCTGCCACTTGTTATGCGAGGGAGCCAAAGAGGTCTGCTAGTCTGGGATGCAGCCAGCACACACCGCGCTAAAGATATGAAAAAATTTCTTCATGACAGAAACGTAGATCAAATAATGATTCCTGCAGGAATGACGGCCTACCTCCAGACTCTGGCTATTGCAGTAAACAAGCCATTCAAGGATAATTTGCGCATGGAAATCAATGACTACATTGAAAACAGAATGGAGAGAAATCAGCGTGGAAACTTTGTGAAGCCTAAACTGCAAGAGGTTGTGACTTGGGTGAAAAAATCATGGGAGAAAATCACGGACAGTTGCATTGCAAATGCACTACGAGCAGGCTACCTGGACAAGAGGAGCTCATTTAAGGACAGTCCTATTGCCAAACATGAGAGATTTGGGCCAATGATTCGAAAAGAAATGGAGTCACACCAAACAATTGAAAGTTTGGATTGTTATGATGATGTTCCAGAAGATGATGGCATGACTGTCACTGAATAAATCTTGCATTCTTTTGTTAAATATTGTGATCAATAAATGTACCATAGATTGTTGTACATGGCAGTAAAAAATTCTTGATAGGATTCACTGTTTATCTGGTTATGCTGGTTTGTGATAGCTACTCTACAGCATATAATAAATGTTCATTTTTTTTGTTCATCAATGGCTGAATTTTTCTTCATGGAAAAATAAGACATCCCCTGAAAATAAGACATAGTGCATTTTTGGGAGCAAAAATTAATATAAGACACTGTCTTATTTTCGGGGAAACAGGGTATGTAACTATGTAACATAACTTGTCGGTGCATTAAAAGGAGAAACACCACTACAATTCAGAAGGGATGCTGGGAATGGCAATATGCAGTACTGAGAAAAATTGGGGGAGGGGGGGTGATGTGACTTAATGAATTAAACTACACATATTTTGATACCCTGTGTATAGTTTTCTTTTTTAGTTTCCTGGAGCTGTATGCGAGTGAGTCATTTGAGGAATAGGTTGACATATTCATTGGAGGATTGAATACATGTGACTTTTTGATATTTTTAAGTTACAGTTTTTGGAAGGTGTATGGATGAAAAACAGCAATTCTGCCATTGTTTTTCTTATTATGTGGAGCTCACTGTCCAAGTTAACAATTTGAAAGCTTTATACCTGTGCTGCGACCATTACAAATATTGCAATGACAATTACATACATTTTTTATTATTTGATTTTTTTCACATAATAACGGGTAATGAGAAAAATAAGGCTGTTTATTTTACATTTGTTTAATCTTTTTATTTCAATTCCAATTGGGAATTTGAACTTCAATAATCTTGATGTCTCATATAAAACACTGCAATAATTCTATAAACCATAAACCTGACAAGCATTCTATTAGACCCAGACTCCAGTTAGAAAATGGCTACGCCAGAGAAGAGCCCAATGCTAGTTGGGAAACAAAATGTGGTGATGATTATATGCTGCATGTGCACGTTGTCAGGTGGGGCATAGGAAAGCCCATGTGAGAAAGAATTTGATGTTGGCTGGACACTTCCATTAGTGCCAGCTATAGCTTGTCTATACTGGTCTGGAGAGGTGGTTTTATCCAGATTTACTGCCTTCTCTTGCTTGTCTCCTTAGTTTCTTACTTTTTGTCCCCGTTAGTTTGCAGTATGTCTGAGTTTCTCTTTTTACCTGTCTGTCTAAATCTGTGTTCCTATCACACTCCTGCTCCCGCTTTCTTTGGGAGGGGAGACAGATTAGCTCTGGTCAGAGTGTAGTCAAGCATGCACGAGATTCAGGCCTAGGGTCCCCTAATGTGAGGGACAATATAGAAGCCTGTTGTCCCTTGTTATCCTACAGTCACATTGTGACAGGTGATACATTACTGGATACAATTAGACTGGTTGGAGTAGACAAAAGGAGGAGTGGGACAGTGGAAACCCTTAGGGGTACTTTCCACACTGCAACATCGCTAGCCGATGATAGCGATGCCGAGCACGATAGCCCCCGCCCCCGTCGCACATGCGATATGTAGTGCGAGCTGCTGTAGCGAACATTATCGCTACGGCAGCTTCACACGCACATACCTGCTGGGCGTCGTCACTGTGACTGCCGAAGAATCCCTCCTTCAAGGAGGCCGTGCGTTCGGCGTCACAGCGACGTCACCGCGACGTCACTAAGCGGCCGGCCAATAGAAGGGAGGGCCGGAGATGAGCGGGATGTAAACATCCCGCCCATATTCTCCCTTCCGCATTGCCAGTGGACACAGGTAAGGAGATGTTTGTCGGTCCTGCGGCTTCACACACAGCGATGTGTGTTGCCGCAGAAGCGACAAACAACATCGTACCTGCGGATGCACCGACATTATGAAAATGAACGACGTGACACAGATCACCGATTTTTGACTGTTTCACGCTCGTTCATCTTCTCTCCTAGGTTTTACACGTTGTGACGTTGTTACCGGTGCCGGATGTGCGTCATTTTCGATTTGACCCCGACGATATCGCAGTAGCGTTGTTGCAACGTGCAAAGTACCGCTTAGAGACGGCGAAAGAGACAGGCAGGGAAAGAGACTGACATACAGACAGACACAGAGAGAGAGACAGACAGACACAGAGAGACAGACAGACAGAGAGAGAGACAGACAGACACAGAGATAGAGAGACAGACAGACAGAGAGATAGGGAGATAGATAGACACAGAGATAGAAAGACAGACACAGAGATAGAGAGACCGACACAGAGATAAAGAGAGACAGAGATAGAGAAAGACAGACACAAAGATAGAGACAGCCAGAGAGACTGATACAGAGACAGACAGAGAGACAGACAAACAGACAGAGAGATAGACACAGACAGACATGGATAGAGACAGAGACAAACATGGATAGAGACAGACACACAAACAGACAGAGACAGACAGGGAAAGAGACAGACACGGAAAGAGACATACAGACAAACACAGAGACTGACACATAGAGACAGACACAGACAGACAGAGAGAGACAGAAAGAGACAGACAGAGACAGACAGACAGACAGAGAGACAGTTATTATCCCGGGAAATGCCCGGGTACTACAGCTAGTTAGTTATTATATATTAATGAATTAATGTAACCAATAAAACATACTCTGGATAAAGTTGTCTTCTTTTTCAGACCTCTATTTGTTTTTACCAAGACCACGGCAAAACTGTGTTACCTTAGACAGTCTATCTTCAAAATATCAACCTCCACCATGTATCTGCTAATGCATCCTCATGCAGATTTTAACTTATATCCTTTTCTGTCCTAGACTTAGTTCAACAGGGTTCTGTCTACACAAACTTTCCATCCTATAGAATGTCTCACTACTGAAGGATAAGCCAACATTTCAGGCTCACTTCACATTCAAACACAGTTGGACAGCCTTCCCACATTGGACCTGACTCTAAGGGGTACTTTGCACACTACGACATCGCAAGCCGATGGTAGTGATGCCGAGCGTGATAATCCTCGCCCCTGTCGCAGCTGCGATATCTTGTGATAGCTGCCGTAGCGAAAATTACCACTACGACAGCTTCACATCCACTTACCTGCCCTGCGACATCGCTCTGGCCGGCGACCCGCCTCCTTCCTAAGGGGGCGGGTCGTGCGGAATCACAGCGATGTCACATGGCAGGCGGCCAATAGATGCAGGGGGGCGGAGATGAGCGGGATCTAAACATCCCGCCCACCTCCTTCCTTCCTCATTGCAGCCAGGATGCAGGTAAGGAGATGTTCCTCGCTCCTGAGTCTTCACACACAGCGATGTGTGCTGCCGCAGGAACGCGGAACAACATCGTAACATCGGTTCTTCTGAAATGATCGAAATGACCGATGCTACACCGATCATACGATTTTGACGCTTTTGCGCTCATTAATCGTAGTAAAAATGATTCACATACTCCGATGTTGACAGTGACGCTGGATGTGCGTCACTTTCGATTTGACCCCACCGACATCGCAGCTGCAATGTCGTTGTGTGCAAAGTACCCCTAACTGTAAAGCATGGGGTTAAAATTTTCCGTCCAAACATAGTCTAGGACGTTGCCTGAGCCACATGAGTTGTCTGTGCAAAATTTCGTGATTGTAAATGCGACGGTGCAAATTCCTTGGGCGGACATACACACACACACACACACACACGCACACACATACATAGATACATACATACATGCACTCAGCTTTATATATTGGACTAGAAATATGCCCGATACTATCGCATCGGGAGTGCGGTGAAATGAACATGTGTCTATGCTTAGTGCTGCTGATAGGAGCAGTAAGTGGGACTGGGGGCATATAGATTTGGTGGGGGGCTGTAGGCATACAGTTCTGGTGAGAGGGGCTGGGGGCATACAGTTTTGGTGAGGGGGGGCTGGAGGCATACAGCTCTGGTAAGGGAGGGCTGGAGGCATACTGTTCTGGTGAGGTGGGCTGGGGCATACAGATCTGGTGGGTGGGCTGGAGGCATACAGATCTAGTGGGGGCATACAGTTCTGGTGATGGGGGCTGGGATCATACAGATCTGGTGGGGGGGCTGAAGGCATACAGACTTGATGGGTGGGGCTGGAGACATACAGATTTGGTGGGTGGGGCTGGAGGCATACAGATCTGGTGGGGGGGCTGGAGGCATACAGATCTGGTGGGGGGGCTGGGGGCAAACAGATCTGGTGGGAGGGCTGGAGGCATACAGTTCTGGTGAGGTGGGCTGGGGGCATACAGATCTGGTGAGGTAGGCTGGGGGCATACAAATCTGGTAGGGAACAGGGGGCATACAGATCTGCTGGGGGGGCTGGGGGCATATAGATCTGGTGGGGGGCTGGGGGCATACAGATCTGGTGGGGGGGCTGGCGGCATACAGATCTGGTGGGGGGGCTGGAGGCATACAGATCTGGTGGGTGGGGCTGGGGGCATACAAATCTGGTGGGGGGCTGGAGGCATACAGATCTGGTGGGGAGGCTGGAGGCATACAGATCTGGTGGGGGGGCTGGAGGCATACAGATCTAGTGGGGGGCTGGAGGCAAACGGATCTGGTAGGGAGCTAGGGGCATACAGTTCTGGTAGGGTGGCTAGTGGCATACAGTTCTGGAGGGGAGAGCTATGGGCATACAGATCTGGTGGGGGGCAGCTAGGGGCATACAGATCTGATGAGGGGGGCTGGGGGCATACAGATCTGGTGGGGGGGCTGATGTCCCCTGCAGTAATGTCCCCTGCAGTAATGAGCGCATTGTTTAGTAATGTGCTCCTGCTGGTTCCCTTCTGTCCCCTATTATGCCGTGTCTCACCTGTCCTCCGTGCCCGCGGAGCCTCCAGCTGCAGCACGCAGACTCCTCCGTGATAGTGTACAGTTTACAGAGCGGCCGCTGCAGGATGTTGTCATGGCTTTACTCACTGCAGTTGAATGCTTTACGGCACAACAAAGCATTCAACTGCAGTAAAGCACTGACAGCAGAAGCGGCGGCGGCAGCCCCGGACAGGTGAGTATACAGCAGTGTGTGTTTTTGTGTTCAGTGTATACATGCATTTGCGCTATGTCTGTGTATGTGCTAGGTGTATCCATGTGTGTCTGCTATGTGTGTATATGTGCTCACATGTGTGTGCGTGGGTGCGTGGGTGCGTGTGTGCGTGCAGTGAGGACATGGAAGCTGGAGCATCGTTCGAACTAAGGCTGCGCAACAGACAGTGCCGCGGTGCATGATGGAATAGGTGGACATCCACAACTGGAGATTATGTATGTAGATTATGCCTCATACGAGTACTGAAATGCCGGAAGCATATTATGTCTTAGCTGCCTATTAAAGTTAATGATTAATATATTTTATGCCATTGCATCGCAGATGTGTTTAGTGGGGTTTTTTTCTTTTTAAAGAAAACTCAAAAACCTCACCCTAACAGCACAAACAGAAATATGATCTTAGTGCCTAGGGGAGCATAAGCGGAAAACATAAAATTCTTATTCAGGGATGAACATATTTCACCCAAACTGCAAAGCAAATGGTCATGGATGATTGGTTCATTGTCTTTTTAAATATTAGGGTATGAGAGCACAAGTATTTGCAGCAGAAATTTCTCCACCAAAAATGCATCTCTTGCAGGAAAAACGCTGGGTAAAATACATGCTTTCTTATGTGGTTTTTCCCCTTTCATTTAGATGGGTGAAAAACACTGCAAAAAGACTGTAAAAATTGATATGTTGCAGATTTGAAACTGCTTCAAATATGTAAGAAAAAAAAAGATCATATGCAATACCTTTCAGATATCTCATTCACTTTGCTGGTAGTGTAAAGGGTATGTTCACATGTCGCATTTTTTCCCAGGAAAAATGCAGCATTTCATTGTCCAAGAAAAGTGAATAAGATTTCTGAAATTTCATGCACATGTTCCTTATTTTATCCTGGTAGATTGGAAACAGTTTCAAGTATGCAGCATATCAATTCTTTCAAAATTTCCACCCATTCTAATGAGGGGAAAACACATTTAAAAAAAATACAGTAAACACATTTATTAGGCCCTCTTCACATGTCAGTGATTCTGGTACATATGTTACTATTTTTATACGTACCAGAATCATGGACATACGCAGACCCATTAAAATCAATGGGTGATCACGTCAGTGATTTTTCACTGACGTGTTAACGTGCGGTGCATACACATGTCCTCTGCATGGAGACAAAGTTTTTTTCTGGCATCACTGATGTTCCACAGACCACTCTATGGTGTGATCTGTGAAACAAATACCAGAAAAACATGTATATTTAAAATAAAAAGCTTTTTAAACTCACCCGTTTCCAGCAAAGCTGTCTTCAGCCGCTGCTATCTCCTGCTTCCAGGCCAACTAATTATTCTAATTATTCTCATACATATGCACTGCACAGCCAACCCAGAAGCAGCTGCAGAGTGGAGACAATGGCAGCTGGACACAGCATTGCGGGAAACTTCATCACCTTGGAGAGCAGTGGCGTGGACAGGTGAGTATAAGTGCCTGATATCCGTATATTATCACGGATAGCACACGGAGATCAAATGTGTACCAAAATCATGGCACATGGATTGACGTACGTACCTTTATCACATAAGTGAAAAACGTCTGTTTTTCACTGGCTTGTGAGAGAGGCCTTATGCAGCATTTTTCCTTCAGAGATACACATTTTTGATGGATTTTGGTCTGCAACAAATCCTTTACATGTGCACATACAAAGTACAGTTTATTTCTGCGACAAAAAACCTTGAAAAAAAAATCATTAAAAAAAAATATGCACCTAACCATACAGTGTCTGTGCAAGTTACAAATGAATACTGCACTCTTATGTTCACACGCTGTTTTTTTTGCTGCATTTTTTTAATCAAATTAAAAGCTGCTTTTTACAGTACCAGCAAAAACTATGAGATTTCAAAAATCTCTTACAGCTTTTTTTCTGATTGATTTGGAAAACTGCTGTGTTTTTTAAAACAGCACCATGTCAATGCTTTTAGTGTTTTTGCCACATTTTTTCACTAATAGAAAGGAATAAGTGCAAAAATGTTGCTATCATTTTTGCTGAGTTTTTGATTAAAAAACGCAGGTACAGGAGGGTGTGAAATTTTATTTTTCTAAAGATAAACCACAAAGTCTTCTCCTGATTCCATGTACAGTTTAATTAAATTAGTGTTGTATTAAATTTAAAAAATGCCTGACCAACTCAATGCCTTACCAAAGTGTGAAAGTAAACAATGCCCTACCGACCTGTTAGGCCCTACCAAAATATTAGCTATTCAATGCCCTACCAAAGCATTAAGCACACTATGCCCTTTGTGTGCAAGGGTGAAGCAAAAGGGAACTTTGGACTCCTTAAATACCCCACAAGAAAAAAGCTGCAAAAACACAGTAAGAAAGGCAGCAAAATAAGGCAGGTAAACCTGCATTTGGGCTCAAGCTTTTTTACTGCCAAGTGGTCATGTTTTGGCTCCAGAAAAAGAGCAATGTGTGAACATAGCCTTAGAATTAGAACCCTAAATATCTGAGATCTTTTTCACATCAACTTAAATGTTCTAGCAATACGGTCTGAAACTGATCACTGAACCCCATTTATAAGGCAAGAAATCCCACTTATTAAACCTGACAGGGCACAGCTGTGAAGTGAAAACCATTTCCGGTGACTACCTCTTGAAGCTCATCCAGAGAATGCCAAGAGTGTGCAAAGCAGTCATCAAAGCATAAGGTGGCTACTTTGAAGAACCTAGAATATAAGACATATATTCAGTTGTTTCACACTTTTTTGTTAAGTATTTCATTCCACATGTGTTAATTCATAGTTTTGACTTCTTCAATGTGAATCTACAATTTTCAGAGGCATGAAAATAAAGAAAAGTCTTTGAATGAGAAGGTATGTCCAAACTTTTGGTCGGTACTGTACATATACAGACACATGTATCTATTTTTATATATAGTGCTCAGCATAAATAAGAACACTCCCTTTAAAAAGTAAGATTATAATCAATATCACTGAATACAAGAATGATTTCCAAACTTTTAACACATATGAGATCCATAGACCATATTTTTAACCCATAACATGAAAGTAGGATTAAAAATATAACTTTCATTAAAAAATCTTCAGTTTTACTCAAATTAGTTTATTCAAAAATGAATACACCCCACATCGAAAATTACATCTAGTATCTTGTATGACCGCCATGATTTTTAAGGACAGCACCAAGTCTTCTAGGCTTGGAATAAATAGGTTGGCAACATATTGCAACATGTATCTTTTTCCCTTCTTTAAGAACAACTTCTTTTAGAGCCTGGATGTTGGATGGAGACTGATGCTCAACTTGTCTCTTCAGAATTTCCCATAGGTGTATGGTTTGGTACAGATCAGGAGACATACTTGGCCACTGAATCACTTTCACCCTGTTCTTCAGAAATGTAACAGTGGCCTTAGATGTGTGTGTTTTGGATCATTGTTATGATGGAAATCTGCATGTATACCAAAGGCAAGGAGTGATGGTAACAATAGCATTTTTTCTTTCAATATAGAGCAGCACATCTGTGAATTCATGATACCATGAATAAAATATAGCTCCCTGACACCAGCAGCACTTATATAGTAGCACATAAGGACTCTGCCACCACCATGTTTCACTGTTTTCACTGATTACTATGTCCTTCAAAGCATGTGTCATGATATGATGGATGCCTAGTAGTTGCAAGATTGGCCCATTATGCAAGCATTTGAGTACCACCTCGCTTTAGTCCTGCTGACATGGAGTACCAAAGTGGATGCTGGAGAAGGGTAGTGCAACTCATTTTGATTATTCTAACACTACCCCTTACCTGACTTGCAGTTGCCAAAAGGACATCTTTTAGGTCTACAGGACCCAGGTCTACAGGGCCCTATGGAGTGGTACATACACCGAATGTACACAGGGTATGCTGGTTGAGTGTTAAATACATTTCTGATTTTTTTTCTTAATGGTTTTGTTTAAAAGTGTGTATATTTCAGAATATGTTCAGATTAGTTTTAGGTCATTTGAAGTCACTGACTGGCAGTTCAGGTCTCCACCCTGATGCAGCCAACCATAAACAGATCACTTCCAGGGGGACAGTTGGCGGGGGTTTTTCCAATTTTTTGGGGTGGTGCACACTACATCTGATCATGCTGTTGTTACCCCCTGTGGGAGCCAAACTCATCAAGTGGCTCGCACTGGGTTGAGTACCGAGCATACCTGAGGACAACGTTGCTCGTGTGAGTGGTCAGCATACGTAAAGCACCCGAACTCTGAACCCACTTTGTTTTGTTGGAAAAGTCTGAGTTCATACAGAAAACTGAACTTCAGATTCACTCATCTCTAATTATTAATCTAATAACAATCCAGAGCCATAAATTTATGGTGCTTTGTTGTGGGCTTTAATCTTACGTCACTGTAAATGTGCAGCATAGTATTTAATCTTTTGCAATCTATTTCGCAGCAAAGTTGGTTCGCCTGTTGTGAATGTCATCTGAGGGGGTGATGGTTTGGAGCTCCCTCTGGTGGTTAGGACTAGGGGTGAAGCTGACTGTGCCTCAACAGGTGTGGGAGTTAATTGGGAGTTTGGGAAGGGAAGCCCAATTGCAAATCAGCCTGGGTTATGTAGTAGAGCAGTGTGGCTGGCTGGGGCCGTTATAGATGTTGTTCCTCTGTCTCTGAATTGGCTTAGAGTTGTCCTTTCATTTTTCCTGTGCCTGTCCCATTACAGATAAGTTACAAGTTATTTGCTTTATTGCCTGATCCACACCTAAGGGTGTTTTTTTTTTTTGCTTTGATTAACCCCTTCACGACCATGGACGGATATATCCGTCATGGAGTGTGTCCCGTTAAGCCCCGGCCCCTGCTGCGGGCAGGCGGCGGCGGTCGGCACACATATCAGCTGTTTTCAATAGCTGACATGTGTGCCTGCTAGCCACGGGTGGAATCGCTTCCACCCACGGCCATTAACCCCTTAAATCTTGCTGCCAAAGTCTGGCAGCAAGATCTAAATGCGCGCGGCCATGTTTTTTACTTACTGCTGCCCCCACCGGAAGTCACGTGCGTGATCACGTGACTATCGGTGGTTGCCATCATAGCACAGGGTCATGTGATGACGCCTGCAGCTATGATGTTTCACTTTCGTTTTCCCTCGGCCAAGAACAGAGGGAAAAAGAAAGTGACTGTATCTGCTGTTTACAGCTGTATAGCTGTGATCAGCAGATAGATAAGAGCGATCGGATTGCTGATCGCTATAGCCCTCTAGGGGAACTAGTAAAATAAAAAAAAAAAAGTTAAAAAAAAGTTTAAAAAAAAAAACAAAAACCTAAAAGTTCAAATCACCCCCCCTTTCCCCCCCATTGAAAATTAAAGGGTTAAAAAATAAATAAATATACACATTTGGTATCGCCGCGTTCAGAAATGCCTGATCTATCAAAATATAAAATCAATTAATCTGATTGGTAAACGGCGTAGTGGCAAAAAAAATCCAAACGCCAAAATTACGTTTTTTGGTCGCCGTAAGTTTTACGCAAAATGCAATAACAGTCGATCAAAACGGAGCATCTACGCAAAAATGGTACCATTAGAAACGTCAGCTCGAGACTCAAAAAATAAGCAGTCACTGAGCCATAGATCACAAAAAATAAGAACGCTACATGTTTCGGAACATGGCGCAAAACGTGCGCCACTTTTATTGGACAAACCTGTGAATTTTTTTTAACCCCTTACATACAAGTAAACCTATACATGTTTGGTGTCTACAAACTCGCACCAACCTCAGGCATCATACCCACACATCAGTTTTACCATATAGTGAACACCATGAATAAAACATCCCAAAAACTATTGTGCCATCACACTTTTTTGCAATTTTTCTGCATTTGGAATTTTTTTGCTGTTTTCCAGTACACCATATGGTAAAACTTATGGTTTCATTTAAAAGTACAACTTGTCCCGCAAAAATCAAGCCCTCATATGGCAAGATTGACGGAAAAATTAAAAAGTTACGGCTCTCAGAAGAAGGGGAGCAAAAAACAAAAACTCAAAAACGGAAAGTGCCCTGGGGCTGAAGGGGTTAAAGTCTGTTTTCTTGCAAGAGAGGAATTGTCTTTCTGTTTTGATGAGTATGGGGGTTCCTCCCTGTTCTATTTGAATATTTGCACTTTTGTATTTCTTGTAGTTTTTATTTGTATTTAGTTTTTCCCATTATTTACAAGAGTACCTGATATAGTGGGGAAGAGTCCTAGTGGTCTCAGTATTTTTATTATCAGGAGATTGGTATTTTTTCCGCAGGGTTTTCACTGACTGCAATCAGTTATCTGTCCTGTCCTGTTCTATCTAGGATGTCAGGCCTTGCCTTTGCTAATCTATATTTTTCCTATCTGTGTAGTGTGTTTTCTTACATCACAGTTGCCTTTATATGTTAGGGGCTTGCTATTCCTTTGGGGACTACTCTGAGGCAAGATAGGTTTCCTCATTTCTATCTGTGAGGTGTAGTAAGTTTCTCCGGCTGTGACGTGGCGTCTAGGTTTTTAGGAACGCTCCACGCAGGGCCGCATTTGCCACTAGGCACCCGTGGTCCCGTGCCTGGGGCGGCACGTTGCGGGGGGGCGGCACTTTCTGGCAGCAAAAAAAAAATGTATTTATTTTTTTACATCCCCCGCATCTCCCTCTGTTACACAGTTTAGTGAATCCGCTGTGTTCTCGGGGGGGGGGGGTGAGGTTGAGAAGGAGGAGAGGCGCACTTCTGTTTATTCATTTTTTGATACAAATACACGGCGGGCGCCAGGCACAGTGAGTTGATTGACCTAGGAAGTTCCAGCGCCTGCACTTCTGGGGTCAGAGGCGCCCGGGCGCGCCAATCAGCTCCCTGCCCCGTGCTGCAGTGTCCACTGCTGCAGATGACACACGCCGCGGAGGAGGACGCGACTGAAGCTGGGGCCAGCCAGAAGAGGATAATCACCAGAGCAGTGCAGCGGGCACCGGAGCAGGTATGCCCTCACAGAGCTGAATATTCGTAGGGAAGGTGGAGGTGTCGCTAAGGCAGAGCCTAGAATGTATGGGCACCTTACAGGTTAGTTGGTGATTGTTGCGATGCCTCTTTTTGTCCACTATAATCATGCAAGGGGGTGCTCTGTACCCGCCCCTTCTTGTCGCTAAAACTACAGTTAGGGTACGAGGGGGGGGGGAGACTAATGCTACGGGGGGAGGTAAAGAAGCTAATACTGGAGGTGGGGGGTAGAGAGGTTGATACTGGGGGAAGTTGAGGGGAGAGAGGCTGATACTGGGGGGAGAAATGTTGATACTGGGGGAAGCTGAGGAGAGAGAGGCTGATACTGGGGGAGGCTGAGGGGAGAGAGGCTGATACTGGGGGAGGCTGAGGGGAGAGAGGCTGATACTGGGGGAGGCTGGGGGGAGAGAGGTTGATACTGGGGAGGCTGAGGGGAGAGAGGTTGATACTGGGGGAGGCTGAGGGGAGAGAGGCTGATGCTGGGGGAGGCTGGGGGGAGAGAGGCTGATGCTGGGGGAGGCTGGGGGAGAGAGGTTGATGCTGGGGGAGAGAGGCTGATGCTGGGGGAGGCTGGGGGGCGATAGGCTGAGGCTGGGGGGAGAGAGGCTGATGCTGGGGGAGGCTGGGGAAGAGAGGCTAAGGCTGGGGGGAGAGAGGCTGAGGCTGGGGGAGGCTGGGGGGAGAGGCTGAGGGAGAGAAGCTGAGGCTGGGGGAGGATGGGGGGAGAGAAGCTGAGGTTGGGGGGAGAAAGGCTGAGGCTGGGGGAGAGAGATTGAGGCTGGGGGGAGAGAGGCTAAGGCTGGGGGACGATAGGCTGAGGCTGGGGGGAGAGAGGCTGATGCTGGGGGAGGATGGGGGAGAGAGGTTGAGGCTTGGGGGAGAAAGGCTGATGCTGGGGGAGGACGGGGGGAGAGAGACTGAGGCTGGGGGGAGATAGGCTGATGCTAGGGGGAGAGGGGGCTGATGCTGGGGGAGGCTGGGGGGAGAGAGGCGGGATAAGGGGGCCTTTTACTGTAGAGGGGGGTTTAGGGGGCCTATTGCTATAGAGGCAAAGTTAGGGGGCCTATTGCTGTAGAGGGGGTTTAGGGTTTACAGAGTGAGAGTGCAAGGGACAAAATCTCTGGGGAGAAGTAAGGACTCAGTATGGAGAGGGGGGCAACAAGGGGAGCTCATTATAGAGAAGGGACAGAATGATGATTCAATATGGGGAGGGGCAGTGTGAAGACTCAGTATGGAAAGGGGGCAGCATGGGTGGGCTCGGTACGAAGTGGAGCAATGAAGGGGACTCGGTAAGAAAAATAGGATAATGTGGGGGGGTTTCAGCATTATGGGCTGTAATGTATGGAATGTATGGGCACCTTACAGGTTAGTTGGTGATCGTTGCGATGCCTCTTTTTGTGCACTATAATCATCCAAGGGGGGGCTCTGTACCCGCCCTTTCTTGTCGCTAAAGCTACAGACAGGGTATGAGGGGGAGGGAAGACTAATGCTACGGGGGGAGGTAAAGAAGCTAATACTGGAGGTGGGAGGTAGAGAGGTTGATACTGGGGGAGGTTGAGGGGAGACAGGCTGATACTGGGGGGAGAAATGTTGATACTGGGGGAGGCTGAGGAGATAAAGGCTGATACTGGGGGAGGCTGAGGGGAGAGAGGCTGATACTGGGGGAGGCTGAGGGGAGAGAGGCTGATACTGGGGGAGGCTGAGGGGAGAGAGGCTGATACTGGGGGAGGCTGAGGGGAGAGAGGCTGATACTGGGGGAGGCTGAGGGGAGAGAGGCTGATACTGGGGGAGGCTGAGGGGAGAGAGGCTGATACTGGGGGAGGCTGAGGGGAGAGAGTTTGATACTGGGGGAGGCTGAGGGGAGAGAGGCTGATACTGGGGGAGGCTAGGGGGAGAGAGGTTGATAGTGGGGGAGGCTGAGGGGAGAGAGACTGGTGCTGGGGGAGGCTGGGGGGAGAGGCTGATGCTGGGAGAGGCTGGGGGGAAAGAGGCTGATGCTGGGGGAGAGAGGCTGATGCTGGGGAAGGCTGGGGGGAAAGAGGCTGATGCTGGGGTAGGCTGGGGGAGAGAGGCTGATGCTGGGGGAGAGAGGATTATAGTGGGGGAGGCTGAGGGGAGAGAGGCTGGTGCTGGGGGAGGCTGGGGGGAGAGAGGCTGATGCTGGGGGAGGCTGGGGGAAAGAGGCTGATGCTGGGGTAGGCTGGGGGAGAGAGGCTGATGCTGGGGGAGGCTGGGGGGAAAGAGGCTGATGCTGGGGGAGGCTGGGGGAAAGAGGCTGATGCTGGGGTAGGCTGGGGGAGAGAGGCTGATGCTGGGGGAGGCTGGGGGGAAAGAGGCTGATGCTGGGGTAGGCTGGGAGAGAGAGGCTGATGCTGGGGGAGGCTGAGGGGAAAGAGGCTGATGCTGGGGTAGGCTGGGGGAGAGAGGTTGATAGTGGGGGGGGCTGAGGGGAGAGAGGCTGGTGCTGGGGGAGGCTGAGGGGAGAGAGTCTGGTGCTGGGGAGGCTGGGGGGAGAGAGGCTGATGCTGGGGGAGGCTGGGGGGAAAGAGGCTGATGCTGGGGTAGGCTGGGGAGAGAGGCTGATGCTGGGGGAGGCTGGGGGGAAAGAGGCTGATGCTGGGGTAGGCTGGGGGAGAGAGGCTGATGCTGGGGGAGGCTCGGGGAGGCTGGTGGGAGAGAGGCTGATGCTGGGGGGAGAGAGGCTGATGCTGGGGGAGGCTGAGGGGAGAGAGGCTGATGCTGGGGGAGGCTGAGGGGAGAGAGGCTGATGTTGGGGGAGGCTGGGGGGAGAGAGGCTGATGCTGGGAAAGGCTGGAGGGAGAGAGGCTGATGCTGGGAAAGGCTGGAGGGAGAGAGGCTGATGCTGGGGGAGGCTGGAGGGAGAGAGGCTGATGCTGGGGGAGGCTGGAGGGATCGAGGCTGATGCTGGGGGAGGCTGGGGGGAGAGAGGGTGATGCTGGGGGAGGCTGGGGGGAGAGAGGCTGATGCTGGGGGAGGCTGGGGGGAGAGAGGTTGATACTGGGGGAGGCTGGGGGAAGAGAGGTTGATACTGGGGGAGGCTGGGGGAGGGAGGCTGAGGCTGGGGGAGGCTGGGGGGAGAGAGGCTGATGGAGGAGGCTGGGGGAGAGAGGCCGAGGCTGGGGGGAGAGAGGCTGATGCTGGGGAAGGCTGGGGGGAGAGGCTGAGGCTGGGGGAGAGAAGCTGAGGCTGGGGGAGGCTGGGGGGAGAGAGGCTGATGCTGGGGGGAGAGAGGCTGATGCTGGGGGAGGCTGAGGTGAGAGAGGCTGATGCTGGGGGAGGCTGAGGGGAGAGAGGCTGATGTTGGGGGAGGCTGGGGGGAGAGAGGCTTATGCTGGGGGAGGCTGGGGGGAGAGAGGCTGATGCTGGGGAAGGCTGGGGGGAGAGAGGCTGATGCTGGGAAAAGCTGGAGGGAGAGAGGCTGATGCTGGGAAAGGCTGGAGGGAGAGAGGCTGATGCTGGGGGAGGCTGGAGGGAGAGAGGCTGATGCTGGGAGAGGCTGGAGGGATCGAGGCTGATGCTGGGAGAGCCTGGGGGGAGAGGCTGATGCAGGGGGAGGCTGGGGGCAGAAAGGCTGATGCTGGGGGAGGCTGGGGGGAGAGAGGCTGATGCTGGGGGAGGCTGGGGGGAGAGAGGTTGATACTGGGAGAGGCTGGGGGAAGAGAGGTTGATACTGGGGGAGGCTGGGGGGAGGGAGGCTGAGGCTGGGGGAGGCTGGGGGGAGAGAGGCTGATGGAGGAGGCTGGGGGAGAGAGGCCGAGGCTGGGGGAGAGAGAGGCTGATGCTGGGGGAGGCTGGGGGGAGAGGCTGAGGCTGGGGGAGAGAAGCTGAGGCTGGGGGAGGCTGGGGGGAGAGAGGCTGAGGCTAGGGAAGGCTAGGGGGGAGAGAGGCTGAGGCTGGGGGAGGCTAGGGGGGAGAGGCTGAGGCTGGGGGGAGAGAGGCTAAGGTTGGGGGGGCGATAGGCTGAGGCTGGGGGGAGAGAGGCTGATGCTGGGGGAGGATGGGGGGAGAGAGGCTGAGGCTGGGGGGAGAGAGGCTGATGCTAGGTGGAGAGGGGCTGATGCTGGGGGAGGCTGGGGGGAGAGAGGCAGGATAAGGGGGCCTTTTACTGTAGAGGGGGGGTTTAGGGGGCCTATTGCTACAGAGGCAAAGTTAGGGGGCCTATTGCTGTAGAGGGGGTTTAGGGTTTACAGAGTGAGAGTGCAAGGGACAAAATCTCTGGGGAGAAGTAAGAACTCAGTATGGAGAGGGGGGCAACAAGGGGAGCTCATTATAGAGAAGGGACAGAATGATGATTCAATATGGGGAGGGGCAGTG
Source organism: Anomaloglossus baeobatrachus (assembly GCF_048569485.1). NCBI lineage: Eukaryota > Metazoa > Chordata > Amphibia > Anura > Aromobatidae > Anomaloglossus > Anomaloglossus baeobatrachus. The sequence goes on along the minus strand of NC_134353.1, from coordinate 485,348,664 downwards.
TGAAGACTCAGTATGGAAAGGGGGCAGCATGGGTGGGCTCGGTACGAAGTGGAGCAATGAAGGGGACTCGGTAAGAAAAATAGGATAGTGTGGGGGGGTTTCAGCATTAGGCGTGAGGTAGCTTGGCGGTCTCAGTATGATGGGTAGGGCAGCTAGAGGTCTCATTATGGAAAAGAGGCAGGCAGCATTGGGAGCTCATTATGGAGAAGGGGCAGCATGGGAGTATGGAGAGGGGCAGTGTGACGGCTCAGTACAGACAGGGGCAGCATGAATGGGACATTTTGAGGACAGTGGGCAGATCATGAATCATAATTGAGGCAGGTGTGCTGGGCATAATTTATAAGGGGGGACAATGTGCCATTTTTACTTATTAGTGGTCAGTGTGACATTCATATTATACAAGGGCGGACAGTGTGGTGGGAATATTTTATAGGAAAGGATAGCGTGGAAGCCATGTGCTGTAAGAGAGGCATAGTGTGGAGTAATTTTTTTTTGGCTTGCAGGGAGCACAGTGAGGAGCAATATTTTTTTCAGGAGCACTGCATGGGGCTTATTTAAAGGGACCCAATCACCAGGATTTTCCTATATAACCTAAAGCCAGGGCTATACTGGCACTATCAGGCTGAGTCTATACATACCTGTAGTGCCTAGCTCGGATGTTTAGGTTTTCAAATCCAAGAAAGTGAAGGTTAAAAATTCGTCAGCTTTTTGAGTGACAGTTGCACCGCAGCAGATAATAGCAGGGTGGATTATGCAGAAGGATTCCCGCCCCCCTGCCTGTTGTTCCTCCCTCTCTCTGACTCTATGCTAATTTTTCTATTCACTAAGATGGCGTCGGAGTTGGCACCTGCACATAGCGCTTATCTCCGGCGCCATCTTTGTGAAGCCCATGTTACCCCGTTACCAGGTGTCCGGGGGCGGCACGATGTCCTATTCAGCAGTTAATCGCGAAGATCAGCTGATCTCCACTGCTGTTGTGACCGCATGCGATGCCCTCTCAGCCACAAGAATATAATAACAGGGGGTAACACGGGTTAAAAGCACAGGCTGACAATGGAGGAGATGGGGGGATTAACCCCTCCCTCTCCTCTGCAGCGCCCGTCTCAGCTTCACAGTCGCATGACACTCGGCTCACACTCGCAGCAGAGCCTGAGCCAGGGGTCATTAGCATATCGCATCCCATGTTCTTGCTTGTGTGATTCCAGCCTAAAAGTCATAGTCTTGTCTCCTAAGCTGTGCACTTCTAAGGGGTCTTTTGCACAATCTATGGGGGTCTCAGAACCCAGGCCCGCAGTATTGTAGTCAGAATTAATGGACCTAAAACATAGAAGAGTTCTCCAAAAAGTTAAAGTATTTTTTAAATGTTCAATAGTGCTACTGCCTGCACCATCAGTGCTGTGGTTCCTGCATGGTCCGCAGTCTGATGATGGCCGGTAACCACTCCTGGTATCTCCTTACCATTGTTATAGACATACTAGGAGCTCTGCAGTTTCATGTCAGACAATTATATGTTGGGCTGGTTTTGGTTCTGGCGATATAATCTTGAATTCAAATTGGTTCTGGTGATGTAATCAAGTACTAATAGTGGTTCTGGTGATGTAGCAGTGATATGAGGTTGGTTCTGGTGATGTAGTCGTTTAGATGTAGCAATATTTAATTTATTAGACTTGATAGTAGATTATTATAGGGTCATTGTGTCAGACTAAATATATACAGTTAGGTCCAGAAATATTTGGACAGTGACACAAGTTTTGTTATTTTAGCTGTTTACAAAAACATGTTCAGAAATACAATTATATGTATAATATGGGCTGAAAGTGCACACTCCCAGCTGCAATATGAGAGTTTTCACATCCAAATCGGAGAAAGGGTTTAGGAATCATAGCTCTGTAATGCATAGTCTCCTCTTTTTCAAGGGACCAAAAGTAATTGGACAAGGGACTCTAAGGGCTGCAATTAACTCTGAAGGCGTCTCCCTCGTTAACCTGTAATCAATGAAGTAGTTAAAAGGTCTGGGGTTGATTACAGGTGTGTGGTTTTGCATTTGGAAGCTGTTGCTGTGACCAGACAACATGCGGTCTAAGGAACTCTCAATTGAGGTGAAGCAGAACATCCTGAGGCTGAAAAAAAAAAAAAATCCATCAGAGAGATAGCAGACATGCTTGGAGTAGCAAAATCAACAGTCGGGTACATTCTGAGAAAAAAGGAATTGACTGGTGAGCTTGGGAACTCAAAAAGGCCTGGGCGTCCACGGATGACAACAGTGGTGGATGATCGCCGCATACTTTCTTTGGTGAAGAAGAACCCGTTCACAACATCAACTGAAGTCCAGAACACTCTCAGTGAAGTAGGTGTATCTGTCTCTAAGTCAACAGTAAAGAGAAGACTCCATGAAAGTAAATACAAAGGGTTCACATCTAGATGCAAACCATTCATCAATTCCAAAAATAGACAGGCCAGAGTTAAATTTGCTGAAAAACACCTCATGAAGCCAGCTCAGTTCTGGAAAAGTATTCTATGGACAGATGAGACCAAGATCAACCTGTACCAGAATAATGGGAAGAAAAAAGTTTGGAGAAGAAAGGGAACGGCACATGATACAAGGCACACCACATCCTCTGTAAAACATGGTGGAGGCAACGTGATGGCATGGGCATGCATGACTTTCAATGGCACTGGGTCACTTGTGTTTATTGATGACATAACAGCAGACAAGAGTAGCCGGATGAATTCTGAAGTGTACCGGGATATACTTTCAGCCCAGATTCAGCCAAATGCCGCAAAGTTGATCGGACGGCGCTTCATAGTACAAATGGACAATGACCCCAAGCATACAGCCAAAGCTACCCAGGAGTTCATGAGTGCAAAAAGTGGAACATTCTGCAATGGCCAAGTCAATCACCAGATCTTAACCCAATTGAGCATGCATTTCACTTGCTCAAATCCAGACTTAAGACGGAAAGACCCACAAACAAGCAAGACCTGAAGGCTGCGGCTGTAAAGGCCTGGCAAAGCATTAAGAAGGAGGAAACTCAGCGTTTGGTGATGTCCATGGGTTCCAGACTTAAGGCAGTGATTGCCTCCAAAGGATTCGCAACAAAATATTGAAAATAAAATTTTTTTTTTGTGTTTGGATTATTTGTCCAATTACTTTTGACCTCCTAAAATGTGGAGTGTTTGTAAAGAAATGTGTACAATTCCTACAATTTCTATCAGATATTTTTGTTCAAACCTTCAAATTAAACGTTACAATCTGCACTTGAATTCTGTTGTAGAGGTTTCATTTCAAATCCAATGTGGTGGCATGCAGAGCCCAACTCGCGAAAATTGTGTCACTGTCCAAATATTTCTGGACCTAACTGTAGCTGTCTGAGTCCATACGTCAGCTAAACGAGTATTTGACTAAAGCCCCCATACACTATAGATGTCCCATCATTTGGCTGGCAGCTATCTCCCTGACTCCCCCATACACTATAGACAGGTGTCCCATCACTCGGCTGGCAGCTATCTCCCTGGCTCTCCCATACACAGGAGCACTTACTTTAAGTGCTTGTGTTCTCTATAAGACAGACACTACTATACATCTCTGGCGGTGACTCCTCTCTTAGAGAAATAAAGGATTCAGGGTAGGAAATTGGACCTGTTGGGTCCTCATCTCACTGATAATCAGACTGTCGGCCAATCCTGTCTATCTCCGGGTTCAGCCAACTGTAGTCTGTGTACGAGCACCTTAACTACTATATCTAAAGAGTATGTGAACTTTAAGGCTATGTGCGCACGTTGCGTAATTTCATGCATTTACGCTGAGTATAGCACTGCAGTGTAAATGCATGCGTCCTGCGTCCCCTGCACAATCTATGAAGATTGTGCATAATCCGTGCGCACAATGCTTTTTCGAACACAGCGATTTGAGAGTCAAAAATTTGACAAAATCTCTGCATTTAAAAATCCAGCATGTCACTTATTTTGTGCGCTTTGGATGCTGCTCCCACTTGCTCTATGGCGCATGAAATTGGCATCTATTCTGCAGATACACTGCATCCATTACGCAGTGTATCTGCAGCGATTGAAGCGCACATGCACTGCCAAATCGCTGCAGAATTTGCAGCATGGACATGACGCAACGTGCGCACATAGCCTTAGGGGTACTTTGCACACTACAACATCGCAGGTGCGATGTCGGTGGGGTAAAATCGAAAGTGACGCACATCCGGCGTCGCTGTCGACATTGGAGTATGTGAATCATTTTTTCTACGATTAACGAGTGCAAAAGTGTCGAAATAGTATGATCGGTGTAGCGTCGGTCATTTCCATAATTTCAGAAGGACCGATGTAACGATGTTGTTCCTCGTTCCTGCGGCAGCACACATCGCTGTGTGTGAAGCCGCAGGAGCGAGGAACATCGCCTTACCTGTGTCACGGCTGCAATAAGGAAGGAAGGAGGTAGGCGGGATGTTTACGTCCCGCTCATCTCCGCCCCCTGCTTCTATTGGCCGCCTGCCGTGTGACGTCGCTGTGAGGCCAGAGCGACGTCGCAGGGCAGGTAAGTGCATGTGAAGCTGCCGTAGCGATAATTTTCGCTACGGCAGCTATCACAAGATATCGCAGCTGCGACGGGGGTGGAGACTATCGCGCTCGGCATCGCTACCATCGGCTTGCGATGTCGTAGTGTGCAAAGTACCCCTTAGAGTATGTGAACACCATTGCCTTTACACATCCTTTGAGTTTTTCAGGCAGAGGACAGGTTAGCAAGCACTACCATATTTTTTATTTTTTTAAATTGAAATTGTATTGTGCTAGTCAGCAAGTGCAGATCTTCGTTCTTTTAGCGTTTAGCACTTTTTCAAATGTGTTACAGAGTAGATCTGCCTTACACAGATGTCGGGTGCACAGACTCATAGGTTTACGCTGTCAGTAAAGGGGCGACCACTTAAAGTGCCTAGGGCAGCACAAAGGCCAAATACAGCCCTGGCTCCACGGCTACTTCTAGTGTGGTCTGACAGATAGGGGATTGCGGTCGGCTCAGGTGCCAACTACTCTTGTGTTTTTTCTGCTGATGGGATTTTTGTGATCATCCACGGTGACCAGATCATAACATTCACCGCTGTCTCACACAACTGTGGACCTAGAAGAGAGGACACTCACACCTATACCATATGCCAACCCCCCCAGTTGTGCCTGTTCACTGCCCAACCTAAAATGTGTAATTCTGCAATACGTTGGTACTAGCTTGGATTTACAAATCTGTGTTGAAATTATTGATCTAGGAGGTGCCAAGTTTTTGTTTTTAATACTGCTTATGTTTTGTCTTTTGTTGGCTACATATCTCTCAGTGAGTGCTATTTACTGAACAAAAGAATTGGCAATGTTTCTATTTCTAGCAGACCCAGCTCAACGCTGCCAGGGTCTTCTGTCACTGTAGTAGACTGATTTCCACTGTAACTGGGATCACTGTTGATGCCCCCAGTTACATTGGAAAAATGAACAATAAATCTCAAATAATATTGTCTCCATAGATCTTTTTCAATCTCTTGGGTGACAAATTATGTAAAATCTAAATAAAAAAAAAATCACATCACAGAAAAAATAAATAAAAAAATAAATGTTTATGTGTACTAACATATATTTTAGCCTAAAAAATATACGTAAAGAAATAATAATACACAAATTAAGTATACACATAACCTTAATTTTAAAAATGTATTCAACAGTTTTCTTGCTGAAATGCTATACCAGAAGTCCAAAACGGAGCTGGATAATATGAGCCTCTCATGGAAAAAAAATTGAATTTAGAATGCCGCATTTTTTGCAGGACAAAGTGACATTTTTAGTGATACCATATTTTTTCTATACACCTTTTGATCACATTTTTTTTTTTTTTTTAAAGTTTAGTCTTGTTGTTTTTTATTGCATTCATCATACAGTATGGTTTCTGGTATAGTTTTATAACATGGGTCGTTACAGGTGTGGCGATAACAAAAGTGCACCTTTGTTGCTTATTTTAGTGTATATAGAAAACAGCATTTTTAGTAGTAAAAAAATGTCATGCCTTCTTTGTATTTTTTTTTTTCCTTTTTAGATTTTATCCCCTTCTTGTAAGTAATATCGTCTGTCAATTAACACCATATAGTAATTTTGGTCAATATCTTTTAGCAATGTGCCCCATTCTGACCCCAATCTTGAAGTAATGTGCCCATCCTGGTTTTTATCGTGTAGTAATTTATTTATTGCTCAAACGTATATGCCGCCACTCGCCGACGCTCACAACAATGTAAGTATACAACAACATATGATCCCTATCAGTATGTCTTTTGAATGTGGGATGAGACCTGAGTACCCAGAGGAAACCCACGCAAGCACGGGGAGAACATACAAACTCCTTTCAGATGTTATCTTGGGTGGATTAGAACCCAGGACCCCAGCGCTGCAAGGCTGTAGTGCTAACCACTCAGCCACCGAGCCACCCTAATGTAATGTCTCCATCCTGGTCCTTATTTTATAGTTTAATCCCCCATCTTGGTCCTCTTCTTGTAGTAATGTGCATCATTCTGGTCCCCTTCTTATAGTAATGTGCCCCATATTGTTCCCCTTCTTGTAGTAATGTGCCTCATCCTGGTCCTCATCTTGTAGTAATTCCCAATCCTTGTTCCCTTGTAGTAATGTGCTCACCCTAGACCCCATCTTGTAGTAATGTGCCCCATCCTTGTCCTCATCTAATAGTAATGCCTAGTTCTTGTCCCCTTGTAGTAATGTGCCCATCCTGGTCCCCTTCTTGTAGTAATGTGCACTATTCTGGTCCCAGTCTTGTGGTAATGTGCCCCGTCCTTGTCCTCAACTTGTAAAAATGCCCCATTTTGGTCCCCTTATTGTAGTAATGTGCACATCCTTATTCCCTTCTTCTAGTAATGTGCCCAAGCCTGGTCCCCTTGTAGTAACTTGCCACATCCTGGTCCACTTCTAGTAGCAATGTGCCCCACTCTTGTCCTTCTCTTGTAGTAATGCCAAATCCTTCTCCATTTATAGTACTGTGCCCAATCCTGGTCCCCTTCTTGTAGTAATGTGCTGCATCCTGGTCCTCATCTTGTAGTAATGTGCCCCATTCTGGTTTCCTCCTTGTAGTGGTGTGCCCCTTCCTGGTCTTCATCCTGTAATACAGTGCCCCATCCTGGTCCTCATCTTGTAATAATACCTCATTCTGGTCCCCTTCTTATAGTAATGTGCCCATCCTTGTCCTCTTCTTGTAGTAATGTGCACCATCCTGGTCCTTATCTTGCACTAATGCCCAATCCTGGTCCCCTTGTTGTAATGTACCCCTCCAGGTCACCTTCTTCTAGTAATGTGCACATCCTTGTTCCCATATTGTTGTTATGCCCAATCCTGGTCTCATTGAAGTAATGCGCCCATCCTGGTACCCTTCTTGTAGTAAAGTGCCATATCCTGGTCCTCATTTTGTAGTAATATCCCCATCCTGGTCCCCATCTTGTAGTAATGTGCCCATCCTAAACATGTAGTAATCTCCCCCATCTTGGTACCCTTCTGTAGTAATGTCAATCATCCTGATTCTCTTCTTGTGGTAATATGCCCCATCCTGGTCTTCATCTTGTAGTAATGCCCAATCGTTGTCCCCTTGAAGTAATGTGCACATCCTTGTCCCCTTCTTGTAGTAATGTACCCCATCCTTGTCCTTATCTTGTAGTAATGCGCAATCCTTGTCCCTTTTTATATATGTGAATATAGAAATGCAGATATAGATAAATATGCAAGCCTATTTCATATCATTAGTGCAATAGAAATCCAAGAGATATGAGAGCCCATTTTCACCTGTTAATCAGGTCGAATTTTGCATTATGATGAGTTATTGAAATTGTACTGTAAGGGGCATTTTGCACACTACGACATCGCAAGCCGATGCTTGTGATGCCGGGCGCGATAGTCCCCGCCCCCGTAACAGCTGCGATATCATGGTGATAGCTGCCGTAGCGAACATTATCGCTACAGCAGCTTCACATGCACTCACCTGCCCTGCGACGTCGCTCTGGCCGGTGACCCGCCTCCTTATTAAGGGGGTGGGTCATGCGGCGTCATAGCGACGTCACATGGCAGGCGGCCAATAGAAGCGGAGGGGCGGAGATGAGCGGGACGTAAACATCCCGCCCACCTCCTTCCTTCCGCATAGCCGGCGTGAGACGCGGTGACGCTGGTAGGAGATGTCCCTCGCTCCTGCGGCTTCACACACAGTGATGTGTGATGCCGCTGAAATGAGGAACAACATCATAACATCGGTCATTTCCAAATTATGGAAATGACCGACGCTACACCGATGATACGATTATGACGATTTTGCGCTCGTTAATCGTATCAAAAAGGCTTTACACACTACGATATCGACTGCGACGTCGGATGTGCGTCACTTTCAATTGGACCCCACCGACATCGTACCTGCGATGTCGTAGTGTGCAAAGTGCCCCTAAGGGGCTATTTTCTGTCTGTGGTCACTAATGGAGGAGCTGCATACACTTGTAAGGGGGTAGAAAGGCTGTTGTGTTTCCCCTGAAAATATCAATCATATCAGTGACGTTTATGGCTTGCTATGTTTGGCTGTGGTTTTTATTAAATGTTTTATCCTCATGAACAACATCAGATTGAAGAGAACAATTTATGGGGGATGTGTGTATATGAGAGAAGAACAGGGGAGCAAGAGTCAACAAGGAATTTACTGTGGCAACAGTTTCTCTGAAACAGGTGGCGAGCAATAGTGTATCTTTCTGGAGAACAGCCTTGAAGAGAAAGTGGATTTACCTAGACTATTGGTACATTTAGTAGGGGGATAGCTATTACAGTGCTGGCCAAAAGTATTGGCACCCTTGCAATTCTGTCAGATAATACTCAGTTTCTTCCTGAAAATGATTGCAATCACAAATTCTTTGGTATTATTATCTTCATTTATTTTGCTTGCAATGAAAAAACACAAAAGAGAATGAAACAAAAATCAAATCATTGATCATTTCACACAAAACTCCAACAATGGGCCAGACAAAAGTATTGGCACCCTTAGCCTAATACTTGGTTGCTCAACCTTTAGCCAAAATAACTGCGAATAACCGCTTCCGGTAACCATCAATGAGTTTCTTACAATGCTCTGCAGGAATTTTAGACCATTCTTCTTTTGCAAACTGCTCCAGGTCCCTGAGATTTGAAGGGTGCCTTCTCCAAACTGCCATTTTGAGATCTCTCCACAGGTGTTCTACAGGATTCAGGTCTGGACTCATTGCTGGCCACTTTAGTGGTCTTCAGTGCTTTCTCTCAAAACATTTTCTTGTGCTTTTTGAAGTGTGTTTTGGGTCATTGTCCTGTTGGAAGACCCATGGCCTCTGAGGGAGACCCAGCTTTCTCACACTGGGCCTTACATTATGCTGCAAAATTTGTTGGTAGTCTTCAGACTTCATAATGCCATGCACATGGTCAGTCCAGTGCCAGAGGCAGCAAAGCAACCCCAAAACATCAGGGAACCTCTGCCATGTTTAACTGTAGGGACCGTGTGCTTTTCTTTGAATGCCTCTTTTTTTTTCCTGTAAACTCTATGTTGATGGCTTTTCCCAAAAACCTCTACTTTTGTCTCATCTGACCAGAGAACATTCTTCCAAAACGTTTTAGGCTTTCTCAGGTAAGTTTTGGCAAACTCCAGCCTGGCTTTTTTATGTCTCAGGGTAAGAAGTGGGATCTTCCTGGGTATCCTACCATACAGTCCCTTTTCATTCAGACGCTGACGGATAGTATGGGTTGACACTGTTGTACCCTCGGACTGCAGGGCAGCTTGAACTTGTTTGGATGTTAGTCGAGGTTCTTTATCCACCTTCTACACAATCTTGCATTGAAATCTCTCGTCAATTTTTCTTCTCCTTCCACATCTAGGGAGGTTAGCCACAGTGCCATGGGCGTTAAACGTCTTGATGACACTGCGTACCGTAGACACAGGAACTTTCAGATCTTTGGAGATGGACTTGTAGCCTTGAGATTTCTCATGCTTCCTCACAATTTGGATTCTCAAGTCCTCAGACAGTTCTTTGGTCTTTTTTTCTTTTCTCCATGCTCAATGTGGTACACACAAGGACAGAGGATAGAGGTTGAGTCAACTTTAATCCTTGTCAATTGGCTGCAAGTGTGATTTAATTATTGCCAACACCTGTTAGGTGCCACAGGTAAGTTACAGGTGCTGTTAATTACACAAATTAGAGAAGCATCACATGATTTTTCAAACAGTGCCAATACTTTTGTCCACCCCCTTTTTTATGTTTGGTGTGGAATTTTATCCAATTTGGCTTTATGACAATTTTTTTTTATTTTTTACATTGAAGACAAATTAAATGAAGATAATAATACCAAAGAATTTGTGATTGCAATAATTTTCAGGAAGAAACTGAGTATTCTCTGACACAATTGCAGGGGTGCCAATACTTTTGGCCAGCACTGTAAGAGCACCCTTACATTAGTTCCCAAAAGTATGGAGTCATACCTGCTGCTGTGCTGTCCATATGTAATTTTCCTTGCAAGAACTGTTTCACTGTCTGTAACTGTTGTTAAAAGGCCCATGTACTGTACAGAAGGTTTTGGAGAGCTCATATTATGTTGCCTCCTAAGTGTCGTTGTTAGTAAATAGAGCCTTGTTTTCACAAGTTGGAGTGGTTTCTTCATCCTGGCATCCAAGGGAGTCGGGGCCATGCAAAGTGTGGCAGAACTGAATATGAAAGTCTCCTCAACTGCAGCAGTACTACACACTCAAAATCCCCAGGGTTCAAATCTTTCTGTAGCGTGCCAGGAAGTGGTAAACAAGTGCCTCAACCATGGCCATGTTACATAAATCCCATAGGGTTTTTGAGCAAATATATGCAAAATAGTTTCCATTTTAGCACATTTGACAATTTGCGGCAGTAAAGTTAGGTACTGGCTAAACAGTGTTCAATGTGACTTGGGCCGATAGCCACGGGCAAGTTCCTCACAAGGAAAAAATGGGGTAGTAAAGACCCGTGGCATAAGTGGAAGCGTGCCAAGATTATAGCTAGAAGCATGACCCTAAGATGGTGGAGGATGGTGTACTGAGAAGAAGGATCACCTAAAGTGTTAGTGGATGGCATCTGAGAGCCAGAAAATGTGCTTGATCCACTGAAGTGTTGGCTGGAAGAAGGTTTGTTCTTTAAAATGGGAGATGGGCGATTTAAAATGAAGTGGGGCCTAGCAGGTGAGGATGAGTGCAGGGGGTGTGGCTGAAGGTGGAGTTGGTGAGAGTAACCTGTGACACGTCAGAAGACCAGCCCTGGAAGAAGAGGCAAAGCTGAACAAGCAGAAAGTGATTGGTGAGTCAGAGACTGGAACATTTTCCCTGCAGCGTGTGAAGAGGAAGGAGCTAAGAGAGAGATCTCAAGTGTTATGGCACACAGTGACCGGGAAGCAATAGCGCAAGCTGCATGTTGAATAAAGAATTGGGAGAGGGAAGCAAAATGCTCCAATATGCAGCAATATATGCACCATCAAAAGGGAAGGAGTCACCTGGCTTGGGGTGAAGGTAGTCTATGGAGCAATAGGGACCAACTTCTCAGCGCTATTCATGGGGAACAGGATTGCAGCCACCCAACCAGGACAAAGTGGTTGTAAGGAGGTATTCTATCCCAGCCCCACCTGTGACAGCTGGGACCTCTATCACCATTAAAGAGGTGGTACAAAAGCAAATGTAAATTTCATTTAAATCCCTTTCTATTTGATGCTATAATTTAGGCTACTTTCTAATATACTTGTATTAAAAATCCCATACTGTTCCCTAGCTACACTATCTAACTGCTATTCTATTTTTTTTCTATTTTCTGTCTGATGACGAATCATTTGATAATCCCAGTGCATGCTGGTGTGACACCCCTGACCTAATCAGGGTGTCATAGGGAACTGCACTCCTTTCTCTTTTTGTGCAGAACTCGCCCTCCATGGTTCTGGGATCCTAACTATTGGTATTGCTTACATCTACACTCAAATCCTAGCCACACTTCACACCACACCCTGTCAGGCACACCAGTGGGTGGTTTAGCTAGAAAAGGGCCACCCACCTAGGGGTCAGGCAGACTGGTGGGAGGGACATAGTCAATTCAGGAGTAGCTCCCAAAGAGTGAGGAGCTGGGAGTAGTAGCTCCCTGGAAGTTCAGTAGTAGCTCTCAGAGAGTAAGGAGCTGGGGGAGTTGTAGCTCTCTGGGTGACTGCGGTTAGGTCGCAGACGGTGGTCTGGGACCGGAAGAGTCGGAGACCCGGTCGCAGGGTATTGGAGAAGGGTGCCCAGACTTAATTTTGGAGAATGGTCGGCACCAGAAAATCTAGTAACCGGACCGGTATCGAGCACGGCAAGGCACTGGACCCTAGATCAGGGAGTAGATTCACTCAACCTGGTTATTAACCTGTGGGGGATAGTCTCTTTATGAACTTTCCCCAAAAGCTCAGAGATCGAAGGCACCAACACAACGAGGGAAATAGGGCTTTCCAGGTTATGCGGCCCACTGAAATCCCAAGTGTCAGCTCCTCTATTTAATTATAGGGAGCGGGCCCCGACAGTTTCAGGCCGAGGGGGTCACTCAGAACATCTAAATACAAGTGCAACGAGGCAGGCTCCGGAACACTGGCAATACCAACAGAGACGGATTCCTGGACGAGCTCCCCAGAGTGGCAGCGGCACCCAGAGACTTAATTTACTCCTGTGTTAGAGTCTATTTAAAGGTTGTACCAACATCTACACAGCCTGAGTGAGTACGCTGTTACCCAGTGCGTCCGGTCTGCCCGCATAGCCTGAACCACGCTTCCCTACACTTCAATCATCCAGAGTCCCAGGGCCTCCCCTACCCGTGGAGGGAGCGTCATCTGGCTGCCCCACTCCATCTCCCCGAGTACTCCCATCGGCAGCGGCGGTATTCCCCTTACTGCGAACCACGGGTGGCGTCACGAACACTTATCCCTTGTAAATAATCCCCCCTTTCATTTTCGAGTGGCCGGAGACCCTCAAGCCACAGCAACCCTCAGATCCGAGCACTCCGACTGCTGCAGGGACGGTACACATCGAAAACTTTGGCGTCACAAACAGGATTCAGACTGGGCCCACTAACCTGGGTGATGTGCGCCTTGAAAAATCCAAGCTGAGGTGTCAAAATTCAGTTCTCGCCATTTTTGGCACCTAAACGCCATCTCCCCGACCAAAAGAGTGCAAAGCCGAAGCTCCGCCCCTTGTTCTGAGAGCACGGCTGGAACTGGAAGTTCCCAGTATACCCTGTGCTAGAGTGATTGCTGATGAAAACCAAGGGGGAGAGGGAAGATGTCGGTGCTGGATGATGGGAGCGCAGGAGCGCTACCCCCACCAGATCAAGGAGATGTGGATGCAGCGGGCGCTGCTCCAGTCGCACGAGCAGTGGCACCCGGGGCCAAGGTGGTTGTGCCAACTATGCCAATCACCTTACCTTATGTGCCCGGTGCCGCCTGGCTGCCTCAGTATGATGGCCGATCTGACGCCTTGCAGGGATTCAGGCGGAAGATTTGCACGGTCCTGGATATGTATGCCCTGACCGGCCGGCAGCGAGCATCCGTGGTACTCGGTCAGCTGACAGGCGCGGCCCAGCTGGAGGTAGAACCCTGGACTGATGAGGATCAGGCCTATGTACCCGACATCTTTGAATGGCTGGGGCCTGCATTTGAGACCCGCACCGAAGCTGAGCTGAGGATGAGATTCTACAGCTGCAAACAGCGTCCTCAGGACAACATCAGAGACTACGCCCTGAAACTGCAAACGGCGCTGCGGACCTTGAAATTGGTCAACGACATCAGTGAACAGGAGGGGAACAAGACGCTTGCGGAGCAGTTCCTGCAGGGCCTGGGGTCAGTGGAAGACCGCAAGCAGCTACGGCCGTGGGTCCTGGAGAATCCTTCACTGGACTTTGCTACTTTGAAAGAACGGGCTATCAAAGCTTTACAGCCCCCCGAGACTACTGACTCTCTCCTTCAGTCCTGGCAAGCTGATACCTCGTCTATACATGTGAAGCCTCCTGCCTTAGCATTGCCGGAGCCAAGACCCTGGCAATGCCTGTAGGCGGAACCAGTGACTTATCTTTACAGGTGCAGCAGCTGAGCAGTGACATTGCAAGGATATTAGAGGCCATGCAGCTCAAGCCAAAGACCAAGCCAGCAGGGAAGATACAGCTAGCCGACTGCCCGGAGGATGTCCCCTGGATGAGAGGGAAGACCTCGACATACAGTACAGACCAAAAGTTTGGATACACCTTCTCATTCAAAGAGTTTTATTTATTTTCATGACTCTGAAAATTGTAGATTCACAGTGAAGGCATCAAAACTATGAATTAATACATGTGGAATTAAATACTTAAATGTGTGAAACAAATGAAAATATGTCTTATATTCTAGGTTCTTCAAAGTAGCCACTTTTTGCTTTGATTACTGCTTTACACACTTTTGGCTTTCTCTTGATGAGCTTCAAGAGGTAGTCACCGGAAATGGTCTTCCAACAGTCTTGAAGGCGTTCCCAGAGATGCTTAGCACTTGTTGGCCCTTTTGCCTTCACTCTGCGGTCCAGATCACCGCAAACCATCTCGATTGGGTTCAGGTCTGGTGACTGTGGAGGATAGGTCATCTGGCGTAGCACCCCATCACTCTCCTTCTTAGTCAAATAGCCCTTACACAGCCTGGAGGTGTGTTTGGGGTCATTGTCCTGTTGAAAAATAAATGATGGTCCAACTAAACGCAAACCGGATGGAATAGCATGCCGCTGCAAGATGCTGTGAGAAAACCAATTAACAAAAAGGATCAGAAGCAAAAAGTAAAATAGAAAATCTTTATTTCAATTCATTAAGATAAAAAGTGAGGTGTAGTAACAAAAAAGGTACACTAGGTGGCATACCAGAGCAGCAGAAAGCAATATAAGTGCCAATTACAGGAAAGACTAGTATAGACAACCTCTAAGCAAAAGTATGAATCACACACAGGTATATCAAAGCATAGTAGCATAAGGGAGACTGTGATACGAGGTGAAGCGCTAGGGCAAAGAGTCTTCAATCCGAACGGCACATACTTACTGCTGGAATGGCGCCAAGTCCCATCCGACGCATGTTTCAGTGATAGCCTTCGTCAGGGAAGACGTTGAGCTATACCGGCAAGGTAAGCAGTTAAATACGGAATCCCAGCCAATGGATATTTATGTGCGGCGCATGTGCCATGCAGCTGAGTGCAGCGCGTGGACAGGAAGGCACGTCATCGTCATATGGTAAACAAGGTCGTCCCAGTATGAGTCACAGCATCACGTGACAACCAGTCACGTGACGCGATGACGCCGATATGAGGAACTCAGAAAGCGATAAAGATACGCCCCCTGAGCGCGCACTGCTTATTATGCTTAGATTATCTATTTTACTTTTTGCTTCTGATCCTTTTTGTGAATTGGTTTTCTGTCTGTCATGGATCAGTTAATCCAATAAATACATACGAATAGTGGGTGGTGGTATATTCTATCACTTTGAAGAACCACCTTACAGTCTTTTTACCCTTAATATTTGTTCTAACCAAGGCTGACCTTTAGTGTATGCAAGATGCTGTGGTAGCCATGCTGGTTCAGTATGTCTTCAATTTTGAATAAAGCCCCAATAGTGTCACCAGCAAAGCACCCCCGCACCATCACACCTCCTCCTCCGTGCTTCACAGTGGGAACCAGGCATGTAGAGTCCATCCGTTCACCTTTTCTGCGTCACACAAAGACACGGTGGTTGGATACAAAGATCTCACATTTGGACTCATCAGACCAAAGCACAGATTTCCAACAGTCTAAAGTCCATTCCTTGTGTTCTTTAGCCCAAACAAGTCTCTTCTGCTTGTTGCCTGTCCTTAGCAGTGGTTTCCTTGCAGCTATTTTACCATGAAGGCCTGCTGCACAAAGTCTCCTCTTAATAGTTGTTCTAGAGATGTGTCTGCTGCTAGAACTCTGTGTGGCATTGACCTGGTCTCTAATCTGAGCTGCAGTTAACCTGAGATTTCTGAGGCTAGTGACTTGAATAAACTTATCCTCCGCAGCAGAAGTGACTCTTGGTCTTCCTTTTCTGGGGCGGTCCTCATGTGTTTCTTTGTAGCGTTTGATGGTTTTTGCCACTGCACTTGGGGACTCTTTTTCGGACTGACTGAACTTCATTTCTTAAAGTAATGATGGCCACTCGTTTTTCTTTACTTAGCTGCTTTTTTCTTGCCATAATACAAATTCTAACAGTCTATTCAGTCGGACTATCAACTGTGTATCCACCAGACGTGTGTACAACACAACTGATGGTCCCAACCCCATTTATAAGGCAAGAAATCCCACTTATTAAACCTGACAGGGCACACCTGTGAAGTGGAAACAATTTCCGGTGACTACCTCTTGAAGCTCATCAAGAGAATGCCAAGAGTGTGCAAAGCAGTAATCAACGCAAAAGGTGGCTATTTTGAAGAACCTTGAATATAAGACATATTTTCAGTTGTTTCACAATTTTTTGTTAAGTATTTCATTCCACTTGTGTTAATTTATAGTTTTGATGCCTTTAATGTGAATCTACAATTTTCAGAGTCATGAAAATATAGAAAAATCTTTGAATGAGAAGGTGTGTCCAAACATTTGGTCTGTACTGTACAGAGGAGGAAACAGTAACCGGTATGGACAGCTTGTCTGTTATAAATGTAATAAGACTGGCCATTACGCCCGGTTCTGTCCTTTAAACGGGCAACCCCTGGGGCAAAGGGCCAATCCCCAGGAATAGACTCACAAGGCCCAGCGGACTGGCGGAAGCGGTATGCGGGAGGACGGCCCATCGTTTCCATCACCCTGGATGGGATCCCGACCTCTGCACTCCTTGATACCGGCTCCCAGGTAACAACTATCCCTTATGTACTGTATAAGAAGTTTTGGTCAGGCGATAAACTTACCCCGCCAGATACAGCAGTACCATCTACGCTGTCAACGGGTTACCGGTAACTCAAATTGGGTTCAAGGAGGTGACCATTAAGGTGGGCCGGGTGGAGTTAGAGTGCTTAGGACTCATAGTCGTGCAGAATGACCCTAGTGACCGGAACCCTAAGATAATTTTGGGAACAAATGTCATTGAGAACTGTATGGGGGAAGTGTTGTTTTTACTCTAACAGTTATCTGAGACTGTAGGAGCAGGGCGACAGAGGGTCCTTTAACCAGACATCCAGGCCCTCCTGCAGCGACAACAAATAAATCTATCTGGAGGAGAAATTGGCGGTGTACGGGTAATGGATGTAGCCCCTCTTGTAGTGCTCCTGCGGAGCGAAATGATGATATGGTGCAGGGCAGCTGTAGGCTCCCGTGAACAAGATTACCAGGCATTGGTAGAGCCCCTGCTCTCAGAGCATTGGCCCACAGTATTAACGGCCAGAGGGGTAGTTGATGTCCGGAAAGGGAGGGTGCCCGTGCGAGTGTTGAATTGCGGGGAGGAGGTTAAATTGTCCAGGTATGCCACTAATTGGCAAGCTGTTCACAGTAAACACAGATTCTATCCAGACAGCAAATTCCTCAAATACATCAGACCAGTCCTCCAGGGACAATTCCCAGGGACAGTTAGAAAAGTGGTGCCAGGAGCTACATGTGGGCACCGACTCTACACCTCCACATCTCAAGCAGGGGGTCTACAGAGTAGTGCAGGAGTACGAACTAGTCTTTAGCAAGCACCCACTAGATTTTGGGAGGATAAAAGGGGTACAACACCACATACCCACAGGTGCTCATCCACCCATCAAGGAGAGGTACAGGCCCATACCACCTGCCCATTACCAATGTGCAAAGGACATGCTGAAAAACATGAAGGAGCCTGGGGTCATCCGTGATAGTTGCAGCCCCTGGGCAGCTCCCCTGGTATTGGTAAGGAAGAAGGACGGCACTATCAGGATGTGCGTAGATTACCGACAAATCAACATGATCCCACATAAGGATGCCTACCCCCTACCCCGAATTGAAGAATCCTTAGCTGTCTTGAAATCTGCAAATTACTTCTCTACCCTTGATCTTACTAGTGGATACTACCAAGTGGCTGTTGCTGAGGAAGACCGTGTGAAGACTACCTTTGCCACCCCGTTGGGATTATGCAAATTCAACAGCATGCCATTCGGGCTGTGCAATGCAGCGGGAACATTTCAGAGACTCATGGAGTGCTGCTTGGACCACTGCAACTTTGAAACTGTCCTGCTTTACCTGGAGGACGTCATCGTATATTCCAAAATGTATGAAGTGCATTTGGAACATCTTGCAGAAGTATTTGAAGCTCTTTCCAGGTATGGGATGAAATTAAAACCATCAAAATGTCATTTACTAAAACCTAAAGTCCAGTACCTGGGACTTGTGGTTAGCACCGAGGGTGTAGCTCCAGATCCTGAGAAGATTACGGCTATCCAGCACTGGCCAAGGCCCAAGAACATCAGAGACGTACGCCAGTTTCTAGGACTGATGGGCTACTACAGAAGGTTTGGGAAAGGCTACACCAAGATAGCGGCTCCCTTGCAAGAACTCCTAGTTGGCCAACCCAAGTACGGCCAGGCATCTGAATCTTTATTCACCTGGGGTGAGGAATAAGAGAATTCTTTCAGCCAGATGAAGTCTGCCCTAACAGGGGAAGAAATTCTGGCATACCCCGACTACAACCTCCCTTTCGATCTGTACACTGATGCCAGCAACGTGGGACTAGGAGCTGTTTTATTCCAAGTGCAGAATGGCAAGGAGAAGGTGATTACATATGCCAGCAGGAAGCTACGCCCCCCAGAAAGAAACCCTGAGAACTACAGTTCCTTAAAGCTGGAGTTCTCGGCACTCATCTGGGCCGTAACCGAAAGATTCAAGCACTACCTGGCCTCTGCAAAATTTATCGTGTACACGGATACACCCCTACACCCCTTGACCCAACTGGACACTGCGAAACTGGGAGCACTGGAACAACATTGGGTCGCACGACTGGCGAATTATGACTTCAACATAAAATATAGGGCTGGCCGCAAGAACGCTAATGTGGATGCGTTATCCAGAATGCCCCATTTACTTGATGATGGAAAGGACGATGATGATTGGAGGAGATTGAGTTGCCTGCCTTCCATCACCCTGTTAGCATGGTACAGTACCGATCCCACAGCAAACAACAAGAAACAACCTTCAATTTATTACCCCATCATGGTTGGCAAGAAGCACAGGATGGTGATCCTGCAATCAAATTAATCAAGGCATTGATATCCCAAGCTGGTTCCCACCTTGAACCAGGCGCTCTAGAGGAAGCTAAGAAGTTGTGGAAAGACAGGAGTCGACTGTCTCTCCATCGAGGCAAGTTGTGCAGAAGTCTCTGTAATCCCAAAACGCATGAAAGAGTATGCCAGATAGTGATACCTAAAGCGTACGTGTCGGTGGTCTTAGAGACGTACCATGATCGAGCTTGGAACTTTGGATGGAAGAAGTTGGAGATGTTGCTGAGAAGTCGCTTCTATTGGATTGGAATGAGAGACACCATAGAAGCATGGTGCAGAAAACGTGTGTGTCAGGTTTCCGGGTTTTCCAGTCCCCTTTTGAAAGAGCTTGCCCTCGGTTAACATGGAGTTTTATGTTCTGTTGCCCTACTTCCTGTCCAGCTGCTTAAAAGGCCGCCTCTAAGCCTAGTCCAGTGCCTGAGTATACTGCTTGCTGTGTGCTCCTGCTTTGCTGCTGCTGCTACTTGATTACCTTTGGATCCTCCTGAAAATCTACCGACCGACTCTGGACCATACCCGGTTTCTTCAAACTGTGCCCGGACTCCGTCTGCCGTCTTTGGTCAGCACGTCTGCCCGGTTTCTTCCGGTTCATAACCATTCTGGACTTTCATCCCGTACGGACACTTCTGGACTTTACCGCTTGCCCCTTGTGTCCCGGCTGCGGCGCATTTAGGCCTTCCGGGGTTGATTGCCGGACAGTCCCTGTATAGGGGTTCGCTCTGGTGGTCTCCCTGGGGGAGTCCGGTGCGTGGCCCCGGGAATCCCCTTCGCTCCGTTTCAGAAGGTATTTTCATGTGTTTGTTATACTGTGTATTTCCGTTGTGTATCTACCGTGGTTACATATCATAAAACATCTTGTACCACAAACTCGTCTCTGGTTGTCATTGCCCTAACGCTATCGAAATCCTCAGAACATACAATAGTATTACATTATACTCAGGCCATAAAAAGGATTTCGCTGGGGCAATGACTGAGACACGAGTAGATCAGCTCTTTTCTATGATTAACTCCTTGCAGCAGGAGATGGAGGTGGTGCAGACTAAACTTAGAGATGTGGAGACACAGCTGGGCCATGATCACCAGGTACTGGGTCCGGCTATACAGGATTTGCAAGTCAGAGTGGAGGCTCAGGAAGCCGGCCCCACTACGTCCGTATCAGCTGCCGGTATGCCTAGGTTACCCCCATTCCGTTTCAATGGTGACCGTAGTCAGTTTCGTGGATTTGTGAACCAATGTATACTGTTTTTTGATGTACATGCTGATTATTACCGTTCTGACCGGTCCAAAGTGTTATGTATAATTATGTTATTAACCTCACGAGCACTGGCTTGGGCTAATCCTATGATAGAGAACCGGGACATCCGTTTAAATCACCTGGAGGACTTTCTGACCGCAATGGCGCAGATGTTTGATGATCCAAATCGCCGTGCTACCGCTGAATCGGCTCTCCTTTCCTTACGTCAGGGAAAGCGTTCTGTCGTTGAATACGCCACTGAATTTAAGAGGTTAGTGGTAGACACCGACTGGGGAAACAATGCATTATTGTCTGTTTTCAGAAAGGGTTTGTCCGGTACCATCAAAGACGAGTTAGCCCGTTCCGAATCTCCAGGGGATTTTGAACTGTTTCTCCAGCACTGTGTGCGTATTGATACCCGCTTGACGGAACGTAGACAGGAAAAATGGGCAGCTGTAAACCGTGTGAACAACTTTGCATTTCCTTCCAGAGAACCCGCTCTCAGGACGCCACGGGAGGCCGAGGACGTTCCTATGCAAGTGGACTCTCTGCAAAAGCGAGAGACCAATGAACGTCGCGAACACCGGCTCCGTGAGCGTTTGTGTTTCTATTGCGGTCAATCGGACCATTTCTTGATCGACTGCCCGAAACGTCCGAATCGCCCAAATAAGGTATTGGCAGCCATGGCAGAGTGTGACAACACGGACGCAGAGTCCGATATCTCTGAGGCAAGCGGACACTTGGATGCGGTATTTCCCTTGACTGTAATGTCAACCTCACCGAAGGACTCGGAAGGGAAATATACCCATTGCTCGCTCCCCATTCAGATCCGGTGGGAGGGACAGCTAATACCTACCTCTGCAATGATAGATTCTGGGGCAGGGGGAAATTTCATGGACTCCTCTTTTGCCAGGAAACACGGTATCCGGACTCAGCAAAGATCCTCACCGGTTACCATGGAGACGGTTGACGGATCTCCGTTAATCCCTGGACCAGTTGATCGGGAAACCGTACCGCTAGAATGCGTCATGAAGCCAGGTCAGCAGGAGACCCTTGTTTTCATGTTAATTTCTTCTCCTCATTTTCCGATTATTCTAGGTATTCCGTGGCTACGGTCTACAAATCCGGTCATCGATTGGGAAACTAAGGAAATCTCCTTCCCACCGCAGAGTATTCCGACCATTAGTCCAACTGTTCCGGTTCCAGTAACACCGAATGCGGAGGGCACTGTACAGGTACCTGTTCTACCCCCGGTGTATAATGACTTTGCGGATATATGCGACAAAAGAAAAGCCGATCGGCTTCCCCCGCATAGACCGTATGATTGCCCCATAGACTTACTCCCAGGGGCGGAGATCCCGTTTGGTCATGTCTACCCGTTGGCGGCACCTGAGCTAGAAGCACTAAAAGAATACATTGATGAAAGTCTAGCTAAGGGATTTATTCGTCCGTCTACCTCACCAGCAGGGGCACCCATCTTTTTCGTGAAAAAGAAAGAGGGGACTCTGAGACCCTGTATTGACTACCGGGAACTGAATAAAATAACTATCCGGAACCGGTATCCGTTACCGTTGATTCCTGAGCTATTGGAGAGGGTCCAACAGGCAAAAATATTCACCAAATTGGATCTCCGTGGGGCATACAATCTACTCCGTATACGTCCCGGAGACGAGTGGAAGACCGCGTTCCGATGTCGGTATGGACATTTTGAGTACCTAGTGATGCCTTTTGGACTTTGTAACGCTCCCGCGACTTTCCAACATCTAGTTAACGATATTTTTAGGGATATCATGGACCAATTCATGGTGATTTATCTGGACGATATCCTAATCTTTTCTGATTCCCTGCAGGAACACCAGGAACACGTCAAGACCGTACTTACCCGGCTGAGGGAAAACCACCTGTACATCAAACTGGAGAAATGCGAATTCCATTGCTCACAAATACAATTCTTAGGTTATGTCATCTCTCCTCAGGGACTGAACATGGAGTCTGGCAAGATACAAGCAATTCTAGACTGGCCGGAACCGGGGAACATCAAAGAGGTACAACGCTTTGTCGGTTTTGCCAACTTTTACCGACGTTTTATCCGTAATTTTTCAGAGATCGTTCGTCCCATCACTCTGTTAACCAAGAAAGGACAGAAGTTTGTGTGGTCCGCCCAGGCCCAGGAAGCTTTCCATCGTCTCAAGGTTTGTTTTACCTCAGCGCCTATATTGGTACATCCGAATCCCGCACTTCCCTTTATCGTGGAAGTCGACGCTTCCGACTACGCATTAGGGGCCATCCTTTCTCAAAGGACTGGGGACAAGAGTCTCTTACATCCGTGTGCTTTCTTTTCCCGCCGGTTGTCCCCTGCAGAAAGGAACTATGACATTGCGGACAAGGAATTGTTAGCGATTATTTCCGCTTTCAAGGAATGGAGACACCACTTACAGGGAGCCGCGCAGCAAGTGATAGTACTCACAGATCATCGTAATCTGGAATTTCTTAAGTCTGCCAGGTGCCTGTCTCCACGGCAAGCCCGTTGGAGCCTATTCCTTAACCAGTTCAATTTTGTCGTTACATACCGTCCAGGTTCACGTAATGGGAAAGCCGATGCCTTGTCCCGAATCCACGCCGTGGACTCCGTGCCTGGAACCCCGTCTCAGACCGTGTTATCGGATGCCAATTTCGTTGGAGTAATCCAGGACCAGGACTTGTGGAAGGACATCAAGCTGGCCTATGATGGTGACGTATTTCTTGCTGCCCCCCCGAATGATGTAACTCTTGTTCTTCGGAATGGTGTGTGGTTGAGAGAGCGACGCATTTATGTCCCGGAGGCCGTAAGACTTCGGGTTCTCAAATTGGTCCATGACTCCGTGTTGGCTGGTCATAGGGGGGTACAGAAGACGCAGGAATTTCTGAACCGTTTTTTCTGGTGGCCTACCTGTTTAAAGGATGTAAAGGACTATGTCCACTCATGTGTGGTTTGTGCCCGGTGCAAGGTCCCTCGTGTGGCTCCTACAGGACTCCTCCAACCGTTACCCGTGCCATCTCGCCCTTGGGGGTCTATCTCAATGGATTTTATTGTGGAGTTGCCCGTCTCAGACGGTCACAATACCATTTTAGTGGTGGTGGATCGGTTGACTAAAGCTGCTCACTTTTTTCCATGTGCCGGTCTTCCCTCAGCCGCAGAGACAGTGGATCTGGTTATCCAGAACGTATTCCGATTGCATGGGGTACCAGACGAGATCATCTCTGACCGGGGCGTGCAGTTCACGTCTAGGTTCTGGAAGGGGTTTTGTACGGCACTCCAGATTGATGTCTGTTTGTCTTCTGCATACCATCCTCAGACAAATGGGCAAACCGAACGGACCAATCAAACCCTGGAACAATACCTTCGCTGTTATGTCAGCCATCTGCAGGACGATTGGTTGAAGATGCTTCCGTTGGCGGAGTTCTCATATAACAACACTCAGAGCAGCTCCACTAAGGTAACGCCCTTCTTTGCTAACTTGGGTTACCATCCGACTATTTTGCCTAGGTCACCGGTTGCGGTCTCAGTGCCTGCGGTGGAGGACAGATTGACAGAGCTACGACAAAATCTGGAGGTTCTGAAGGACACTGTGGCTACAGCTCAGGAGCGTTACAAGAGGTCGGCAGACGCTCACCGGAAACCGGCACCCATGTATAAGGTAGGGGACTCTGTATGGTTGTCCACCAAGAACCTGAGATTGGGTGTCCCTTCGCAGAAGCTGGGACAAAAATTCATCGGTCCGTTCAAGATCACCGGGATCGTGAGCCCTGTGGCCTGTCGGCTGCGGTTACCGCACCATCTAAAGGTACACCCGGTCTTTCATGTTTCTCTCCTCAAATCCGTCTCTCCCAATACGTTTCATGGTCGTGTCGTGCCTCCTCCTCCGCCTGTGATGGTCGACGGCGAGGAGCAGTTCGTGGTTGAAGACATTATTGACTCCCGGCTCCATCGTCGTCGGCTTCAGTATCTGGTACGTTGGCAGGGGTATGCCCCCGAGGACGATTCCTGGGAACCGGTGGGTAACATTCGAGCACCCCGGAAGATCGCTCAGTTTCATCGACGGTACCCGGACAAGCCGGGCCCTGACCCGTCCTGAGGCCGTTTCTGGGGGGGGGGAGTAATGTCAGGTTTCCGGGTTTTCCAGTCCCCTTTTGAAAGAGCTTGCCCTCGGTTAACATGGAGTTTTATGTTCTGTTGCCCTACTTCCTGTCCAGCTGCTTAAAAGGCCGCCTCTAAGCCTAGTGCAGTGCCTGAGTATACTGCTTGCTGTGTGCTCCTGCTTTGCTGCTGCTGCTACTTGATTACCTTTGGATCCTCCTGAAAATCTACCGACCGACTCTGGACCATACCCGGTTTCTTCAAACTGTGCCCGGACTCCGTCTGCCGTCTTTGGTCAGCACGTCTGCCCGGTTTCTTCCGGTTCATAACCATTCTGGACTTTCATCCCGTACGGACACTTCTGGACTTTACCGCTTGCCCCTTGTGTCCCGGCTGCGGCGCATTTAGGCCTTCCGGGGTTGATTGCCGGACAGTCCCTGTATAGGGGTTCGCTCTGGTGGTCTCCCTGGGGGAGTCCGGTGCGTGGCCCCGGGAATCCCCTTCGCTCCGTTTCAGAAGGTATTTTCATGTGTTTGTTATACTGTGTATTTCCGTTGTGTATCTACCGTGGTTACATATCATAAAACATCTTGTACCACAAACTCGTCTCTGGTTGTCATTGCCCTAACGCTATCGAAATCCTCAGAACATACAATAGTATTACAGTGTGGTCCTTGGCCTTGAGGAGGAAAGATGACACCAGTCAGTGAGCGCCACTCCAACCAATAGTCACCAAACAGCCCTTGGAACTTGTAGCTTTAGATTACGTCAAGCTCACCCCAAGCAGGAGTAGTTACACCTATGTACTCACGATGGTGGATCACTATTCAAGACTCCTGGTGGTGGTACCTGCTAAAGATCTAACTGCTAGTACAGTGGCTAAGCCATTCCAAGCACACTTTTGCATGCCACATGAGTATCCAGATCAAATCCTCACTGACCAAGGTCCAGCGTTTGAGGCTGAAATCTTCAAGGAATTCTGTAGCCTGTACAGATGTAAGAAGATATGCACTACACCCTACCATGCCCAAATAAATGTGATGTGTGAAAAGATGAACCATCTAGTTATCAACCTGATGAAGACTCTTCCGCTTGAGGAGCGGAACCAGTGGCCTGAAAAACTGCCAGGTCTCGTTGACATCTACAATAATATTTCTGTGGGCTCCACCAAATGTACACCCGCTTACCTGATCAGAGCCAGACCTGGGAGACTCCCAGTGGACTTAGAAATGAAAGTTGAACTACCTGAAGCTTACTCGCCCGATACGGATTGGGACTTACGTCGCCAGATCCAGTATAAGCAAATCAAATAATATGTTGAAGAGAATTTGAACCAGAGTAGAGAGAAGCAGGAAAATAACTTCAACAAGTAGGCAAGAGCTACTCCTTTCTCACCAGGTGAAATGGTACTAAAGAGAAAAAGAAAATTACACAAACTGGATGACCAATGGGAGAAGGAACCCTATGTGGTGCAGCCCTCTAACTTTGACAATCAGAAGACTTGCCTTATTAGCAAGGATCAAGGAAGAACCACGTCTGCCATCCCCAGAGATCACTTAAAGAAGTGTCCAGAACCGCTAAGAGTCCCAGATGAACCCCAGCCCCAACCTCAAGTCATGGAGAGGAAAAATAAGACCATCCGTACCATCCTAGGTGTTTCCCGGAAGATTGGCCTATGCAAAATGGAGCAGAGATAGTTCCTGTATTAACATTCCCACAACCCATGGAGGAACCAGAACAGGAAAGGCTTACTAATACTGCACTCCCCTCAGCACCTAGAGTAGCACCCGTACCCCTACCATAAACACGTACAGTCCTACCAGCAACACCTGTCACTAATGATGAGGAACTCGCAGCAGACATTGCCACGCCACAGGGGTTAGAAGAGGGTCCAGAGTTGAGGAGGTCGACCCGTGTTAACTTTGGTCAGCCCCTACTGAGATATTGAGAGTAATGGTAGCGGAACCCGGCTATCTTAATGTTCAAAATTGTGTGTGTAACGTTAATGTGAAAAGCTAAAAAATTGTTGACTTACATGCCTGCTAATTACCCATAGACGTTACCTGATTCGCAGTTCTACTTTATTATTAAACATGGACCATGGCTGCAGGACTGGCAGCAGCCAGCACAAACTTGTGCCTCTTGGATATAGCTGTGCCTCGTGCGCCTACCAGAGTCGTCTTTTACACCTCCAGGACTTCAATGCCGTCACAAGGAACTGGGGGATACAGGTTGTTTGGGTGGTGGGTTGAAGGGAGAGGAACAATGGGAATGGACTGTCGCAGATAGGGGCTGCAGCGGAGCAAGCTGAGCCACCGACTACCGCTACAACCGGTAGCGTTCCCTGTTGTTCTCGTAAATAAACTCTGAGAGTTTAGTAACGTTTAAGTATATTGCCTCCCCTGTGTGGGATGAATAAGTATGCATAACTTGTTATTCTTTCTTTCAGTTAAAACAAAAATAAATCCTCTGTGTGTCCTGTAGCTCGGGGACGAGCTACGTTTAACCAAGGGGGAATGTGACGCCCCTGACCTTATCAGGGTGTTATAGGGAACTGCACTCCTTTCTCTTTTGGTGCAGAACCCGCCCTCCATGGTTCTGGGATCCTAACTATTGGTATTGCTTCCATCAACACTCAAATTCTAGCCACACCACACCCTGTCAGGCACACCAGTGGGTGGTCTAGCTGGAAAACGGACACCCGCCTAGGGGTCAGGCAGACTGGTGGGAGGGACATAGTCAGTTCAGGAGTAGCTCCCAAAGAGTGAGGAGCTGGGAGTAGTAGCTCCCTGGAAGTTCAGTAGTAGTCCTCAGAGAGTGAGGAGCTGGGGGAGTTGTAGCTCCCTGGGTGACTGCGATTAGGTCGCAGACGGTGGTCTGGGACCGGAAGAATTGGAGACCCAGTCGCAGGGTATTGGAGAAGGGTGCCCAGACTTAATTTTGGAGAATGGTCGGCACCGGAAAATCTAGTAACCGGACCGGTACCGAGCACGGCAGGGTACTGGACCCTAGATCAGGGAGTAGCTTCACGCAACCGGGTAATTAACCTGTGGGGGATAGTCTCTTTATGAGCTTTCCCCAAGAGCTCAGAGATCGAAGGCACCAACACAACGAGGGGGATAGGGCTTTCCAGCTTATACGGCCCACTGAAATCCCAAGTGTCAGACATCAAAAGCACAGCTCCTCTATTTAATTATAGGGAGCAGGACCCCGACAGTTTCAGGCCGAGGGGTCACTCAGATCATCTAAATACAAGTGCAAGGAGGCAGGCTCCGGACCACTAGCAATACCAACGGAGACGGATTCCCGGACGAGCTCCCCAGAGTGGCAGCGGCACCCAAAGACTTGGTTTACTCCTGTGTCAGAGTCTATTTAATGGTCGCACCAACATCTACATGGCCTGAGTGAGTATGCTGTTACCCCCTGCGTCCGGCCTGCCCGCATAGCCTGCACCACGCTTCCCAACACCTAAATCATCCAGAGTCCCGGGGCCTCCCCTACCCGTGGAGGGAACGTCATCTGGCTGCCCCACTCTATCTCCCCCGGGTACTCCCATCGGCAGCAGTGGTATTCCCCTTCCACGGGTGGCGTCACGAACACTTATCCCTTGTAAGTAATCCCCCCTTTCATTTTCGAGTGGCCGCAAGCCCCCGGGTTAGGAGACCCTCGAGCCACAGCAACTACCAGATCTGAGCAGTCCGACTGTTGCAAGGGCGGTACACTGGGATACTCAAACTAAGTGTTCTCAAGCGGAAGAGTCTGTGGCAGTGACCGCAGCCTCTGTCCCATTCCTGAAACAAATCGTCATCATGACGCTCATTTCAGGGGCTGGTTTGTGCCTCCTATGTCTGTTGCGATCTGCACTGTGCAATATGCACTGTGCGATCTACGCAGTGCCCAGGAATCACAGGGCAGTGTGTGTACCCGTCACGCAGGAGACCAGTGACGTCAACAGCAGGCACTAGTCTCCTTCATGCCGAGTCTGATTACTGTTCTGAGCCCATGACAGAGCTTGGCTGTGCAATGTGTAGATGGCACACCGCAGATCACACACTCTGCAGTAGCTTAGAATATAGCATCAAATATACTCAATATATCAATATATCAAATATAATATTTATTTTTCCTCCCCTTTTTCCGAGAGCCATAACTTTTTTAGTTTTCAATATTGCCATATGAGCGCTCATTTCTGTGGGACAAGTTGTACGTTTGAATGAAACTATTAATTTTACCATATTGTGACTCGCCCACCCCAGGGCTATGGGACACCCTGTGCCGGGCCGGACTAGTCCGGTGGTAGTCAGTGGTGGCTGGGCCCGGCTCCGTGGCCCTGGTGGGTGTCAGTAGACTATGTGGCTTGCTGAATAATGGTTGTGTTCGTGACGCCACCTGTGGTATGCGGCTATTAAGCCGCCGCTGCTGTGTGAGGCCTCCGGGATGGTGTTATTGCTGCAATGGTGGTTCTGCTCCCCACAGGTGGAGCAATGCCCGGGGCACAGTTGGTGCTTGTGAATGTCTATGCAGCTGAAATAACAGAGACCACTCCAAGGGTGCAGTTCAAGTTCTTTACTCACACTTCTTGTCACAGTACTGTAGGGACCCTTGGACTGCTGGGACCACTGTCAGGGACCTCCGCCGTCTCTGGGTGATTCTGAGAGTGAAAGCCGGTACCCTTCTCTTAGTGTCTCTTTCTTCTGCTGTCTTCCTTAGCCTTGCCTTTGATAGGATAAACCTGGCTTGGCCTCCACTACAGCCTCCAGGCTGGGGGGTCACCTGTCGGCTGATTACCCCTTTTCTGAAAGGTCTGCTATGGGTTCTGGCCCTGGGAGTCTACAACGTTCCCTGGGCCTCGGTTTTTACTGTTTGGAGATGATCTTTGCACTCCTCCAGTCTCGAGGGACCGTCCCCTGTCGCAGCTTGATCACTCCACCGATGTTCTTGTGGAACAGGCCACCATAGCTCTAAACTGCCCCGACAGCTATACAGACTACCCGTGGCCCTGCGACTCCTTCTGCCTTCTACGTGGTGTCACCTGGACCTCTGGGTCCCAGGATCTTCACCAGGAAGCGTCTCCTTCTGTTTCTCTGCTCCTGCCTGCCTTGGAGCTTTCTTTCCTTCTTTCTTTCTTGCTTTCTTTCTTTCCTCCTCCTTGTCTGTTTCCAGCAGGCCTCCTCCTCCATCCTTTCTCTCGTTCTTCTTCTCCAACTACATGCTGGCTCCTCACTCTCTCACTCCCTGAGGTAGACTAACTAAACTTGACCTTCCTCTCTGTGTATGCTCTCAGATGGCTCCTCCCACATCCCCAGTTGCCCTGTTCTACCCTATAGGAGCAGGGATGGGTCTTATGACCCCTCCCAGAATGCAGCATGGGAGGGCTGTCTGCCACTTTCCCTGGTCCCAGTGTGTTCCTAGCAATGGGTGTATTGTGGATTTACCAGGGGACCGGAGTTCACTCTCTTCCTCTCCCAGAATGGGGCATCACACCACTGGATGGGGTGCAATGACCTGTGGCGACGGAAGCCTCAGGGGCGCCACACTCCCCCACAGCAAATCCCAGCACGTCCTCGGGCTGAAAAACAACAAAACATGTGGAAGAACTGCAAAACATTTTTGTTATGCACAACATAAAACAATAAAACATTTCTTCCCTTTATGGGAGGCATAGATACTTAAACGTTGCAAACTTCTTATAAAGAAACTATGTGTGCACTTCCAGTTCATTGCACGATTTGGGCACATCCCCCATAATTCTGGTAGGGGGCACAACGGGTGCAACTATATACATTTCTTGGCTACAACAAGTCCAGTAGCCTGGCAGTTCGTTTCTTTTCAAACAACAACAATGGGGCAAATACTCAACCAGCCACTAAGTCCAGTGGCCTGGTTACACATGACACATAAGACATCACATTCACCGGGGACCACATTCCAGCTCCGTGGCCCGGTACATATAAACATGGGGGTGACATCTTCGAAAAGCATGAGGGGCAGTACAGCAGGAAAGGGTGTCATCTTCGAAAAGAACATTGGGACAGAACACAAGGGACATCTTCAAAAAGAATGAGGGGCAGACAGGGGCTATATACAGTTCAGCTGCTTCTTACTTCTTTACTCTTACTCTTCATTGCTGGGGTCCTTCTTTGGCAGGGCCCTGGGCAGCATGTAGGCCATGGAGATCTGGGTCTGCGTCTCCTGAGTGGCTGTTGCAGGACCGCTGCTCAGTTCTGCGGCCTGGGCCTGCCTTGAGGTAGTGCTGCTGCTAGGGGAGAGGCTGCGTGCTTGCATAGGGTTACTGGCTGGCGCGAGGCTGCTGGCTTGCAGGGGGTTACCAGCCATACGGCGCCACTCTGGCTCTTCTGGGGCTGCCTCCTTGTCTTGGCGGGCCGCGCCTGGCATGGCGGCGGCCTGGGTTGGAGTCGCTGCTGCGGTGTGGATGGGCGTCGCTCCGGCGGTGAGATCTTGGCGGGCCACACCTGGCGTGGCTGCGGCCCGGATCGGCGTTGCCGCGCCGGGCGCCTCTTCACGGACCGCGGGCATGGCAGCGGGGGTCGGGGCACTCGCGCCGGCAGGGGCATTAAATGACTCACCCCTCAGTAGCATCTCCGGTGTTCTGGTGGTCGCTGGCCTGATGCAGGGTGCTGGTATCGGAGCTGCGGTGGTGGCACGCGCGCCTGCAGGAGGACTGAGCAGGAACCCCACCTGGCAATCCGAGCTCCGCCGGTTGGGGGTGACACTCTCTTTACCCGGCTCTACAGCGGCTGCTGGATCTTCTCCGCTCTCCAGGACGCAGGACACCACGCGGTTCTCAGGTGCGTGTCCCGGCTCGGCCACTCCTCCTCTGGCCGCTCGTTGCTCGGCGTCCATCCTTTTAGCTTCTTCATGCGCCATCTTTTCTTCCTCCGCCTTCTATGGCGGGCACCGCTTCGCGCTCTTTTCTTGGACAAGGGGGCGGGGCTTCTCTTCGCGCCCTTTCTTCTTTCACGCCCCCCTTCTTCCCGCGCTCAGTGACTTCAATGGCGGCAGTTTCTCACAGTAAACACAGGCTATTTCACGATTCTTCAGGCGCACAGTACCCGGTGTGACCGGGCACGAAATCCTGTTCGTGACGCCAAAGTTGACTCGCCCACCCCAGGGCTATGGGACACCCGGTGCCGGGCCGGACTAGTCCGGTGGTAGTCAGTGGTGGCTGGGCCCGGCTCCGTGGCCCTGGTGGGTGTCAGTAGACTATGTGGCTTGCTGAATAATGGTTGTGTTCGTGACGCCACCTGTGGTATGCGGCTATTAAGCCGCCGCTGCTGTGTGAGGCCTCCGGGATGGTGTTATTGCTGCAATGGTGGTTCTGCTCCCCACAGGTGGAGCAATGCCCGGGGCACAGTTGGTGCTTGTGAATGTCTATGCAGCTGAAACAACAGAGACCACTCCAAGGGTGCAGTTCAAGTTCTTTACTCACACTTCTTGTCACAGTACTGTAGGGACCCTTGGACTGCTGGGACCACTGTCAGGGACCTCCGCCGTCTCTGGGTGATTCTGAGAGTGAAAGCCGGTACCCTTCTCTTAGTGTCTCTTTCTTCTGCTGTCTTCCTTAGCCTTGCCTTTGATAGGATAAACCTGGCTTGGCCTCCACTACAGCCTCCAGGCTGGGGGGTCACCTGTCGGCTGATTACCCCTTTTCTGAAAAGTCTGCTATGGGTTCTGGCCCTGGGAGTCTACAACGTTCCCTGGGCCTCGGTTTTTACTGTTTGGAGATGATCTTTGCACTCCTCCAGTCTCGAGGGACCGTCCCCTGTCGCAGCTTGATCACTCCACCGATGTTCTTGTGGAACAGGCCACCATAGCTCTAAACTGCCCCGACAGCTATACAGACTACCCGTGGCCCTGCGACTCCTTCTGCCTTCTACGTGGTGTCACCTGGACCTCTGGGTCCCAGGATCTTCACCAGGAAGCGTCTCCTTCTGTTTCTCTGCTCCTGCCTGCCTTGGAGCTTTCTTTCCTTCTTTCTTTCTTGCTTTCTTTCTTTCCTCCTCCTTGCCTGTTTCCAGCAGGCCTCCTCCTCCCTCCTTTCTCTCGTTCTTCTTCTCCAACTACATGCTGGCTCCTCACTCTCTCACTCCCTGAGGTAGACTAACTAAACTTGACCTTCCTCTCTGTGTCTGCTCTCAGATGGCTCCTCCCACCTCCCCAGTTGCCCTGTTCTACCCTATAGGAGCAGGGATGGGTCTTATGACCCCTCCCAGCATGCAGCATGGGAGGGCTGTCTGCCACTTTCCCTGGTCCCGGTGTGTTCCTAGCAATGGGTGTATTGTGGATTTACCAGGGGACCGGAGTTCACTCTCTTCCTCTTCCAGAATGGGGCATCACACCACTGGATGGGGTGCAATGACCTGTGGCGACGGAAGCCTCAGGGGCGCCACAATTGTGTACTGCAAAATAGGAAAAAAATTCCAAGTGTGAAGAAATTGTGAATAAAGTGATTTTTTACAATGGTTTTTATTTTTTTTGTATTCACCTTGTTCACTATATGGTAAATCTGACATGGCATTATGATTCCCCAGGTCAGTTCGAGTTCGTAGACACCAAACATGTATGGCTTTACTTTTATCTAAGTGGTGAAAAAAAAAAGTTTGCCCGAAAATAGAATTGTGCTTTTGTCGCCATTTTTCGAGACTCGTAGCGTTCTCCTTTGTCAAGATCTAGTGCTCAGTGATGGCTTATTTTTTGCACCCGTAATTTTGACATTTGGAATTTTTTTTCTTGCTTCGCCATGTACAGATAAGATTAAATAATTTTTTATTTTGATAGATCAGGGATTTCTGAACACGGCGATACCAAATATGTGGGGTTTTTTCATTTCTTAATAGTTTAACTTTCAATGGGGCAAAAGAGGGATAAATTGAACTTTTATTTTTTCATATTTTTTACAACTTTTTAGTTTTTTCAGGAAACCCTCGAGACTGAAACAGCCTTGTGTTTACTGTGGGGACTGTTTTAAGCAAGGGACTGTTTTTAAGGCCTGGACTTTTATTTTTGGTTTTATTTTTGTTGAACCCGTTACTGCTAGTTTTAAGGGTAATGACAAGACTGAAAGACTTTACCTCATATGAGGACTTTGCCCCATCTAACTCTGGGCTTACTCATTTTGGACTTTTGTTTGGGGGATGGATAACCCGATGGTCAGTGCAGGGTTGAAGAAAAGTACTATACTTCCATTTATTGGACTGTTGTGCAGGGGTGCCTTTGTTTTAAAGAACTTGAACTCTGTGATTCTGGGGTCCTAACTTAGTAAGACTGTGATCGTGTTGTTCCACAAACAGCAAGACATCCCTCGTATTCCAGAGAAGAAAACATTATTTTTATAAATGTTTTGAATCTGACGTGCATTAGTATTTTGCAGGTTTTCAAGATGTCATGGACAGCCATCATTAAAGAGGGGAGGAATATAAGGAGGTGGACAGGCTGTCGCGTTACCCCTTAAAACATCAATCGTATCAGTGACATGTTTTATTCCTACTATGATTAGCAGTGGTTTTAATCATATGTTATATCCGCCTGTAGGCTGCAGTTCCTGTTAGGTAGGAAAGACATGGTTAGCTGTAGGGCTGGTCCATAGTGGTGATGAGTAATAGAGACCAGTTTCAGTGTCAGTTTTTATTTCAGAGAGTAGGGGAGTAGTTGGTGAGATATCAAGGAGTAAAGACAACATCAGATAAAAGAGAAGAATTTTGGGTGTGTGTGAGAAGAACAGGGGAGGAAAAGTCAGGAAGGAATCTACTGTGGCGGTGTAACACCTGCCTGGAGACACAGACACAGACTGGCCGTAAAGGGAGGCCAGGGGAAAGCCGCTCACAAAGCAGGACCCCGAGAACTCCGCAACCCTTTTACTGACTAAAAGCTGTAAAATGTGCTAAAATGGAAACCATTTTGCATACATCTGTTCATAAACCCTGTGCTATGCTGGGACGTGCCTGCAATAAAAGAATTGTTGGGGGTTTCGAGGACCATTCCCTTCTTATTAGTGGTATCATTTTGGTTATATGTTGTATGTTTAAATAAAAGGCGGCTTTGGCCAATTCATTCCGTCCTCTGGCGTGGTCTCTTTATTTTAGTTTAGTATTTAAGCTATGGGCCTAGCGGGGAGGATGAATAGGACGGGGGAGGCAAGGACTTAAATTGGGGTTAGGAATGACTCGTCAATACAAATTGTCATGTGCGCTCTACTGTTTTCGGAAGTCCAGGAAAAGGAATGGAGAGAGACACGTATTCGTCGCCCCCTCCTCATTTCTGACCCAAACTCCAGCCGTTTGCTGGCTCCAACGCAGGGAGGGACCCGAATCTTGGAGGCACTTATGGCACATCTTGTCAGTACGCCTGGTGCTCACCTGGGATCTATTATAGAAGGGGTTGCAAGGGCATCCAATTTTGATGACCTAACATCAGTATCGCAATGGTGGGGGTGTCGGACCCCCACTCATGTGATGATATCGATGATCTGTCCTGAGATTAAGTCGTCAGTATCAGACACCTGGACAATACTTTTAAAGGGAATCTGTCAGCAGGTTTGTGCTATATATTCTGAGCGCGGCACAATGTAGGTGCTGGGACCCCGATTCCGGCAATGAGTCACTTACTGGGCTGTTTGCTGTCATTCTGATACAGTCCCTGGTTTCTCTGCTGCAGACTGACCTAGCAGTGCTCAGAATGCTGAGCCATGTATAACCCTGTCCACAATACTGATTGGCAGCTTCTGTGTACACTGCATACTGACAGAAAGCCGCTAATCAGTGGCAGGGGTGGAGTTACACAGAACAGCAGAACAAGAAGGTACGAGACACCAAGTCCTGTAGTGATCCTCTCAAGCTGATTAAACACTAATTTTATTGAAATAGCAACACACAGCCCAGTGTAACCCCTTCTTACCCATCCCTGTGTTGTAATACTGTGTAACGTGCATGTGTAAAAATATGTTTTATTACGTACGTGTTCCCTATGTAAATGATCAGAGGCTCTAGCCCTGTGGGAGTTTACATGGATTCCGTGGTATCACGCGCCTGTGGGCGTGATACCATGGTTTTACATGAGCGACGTCCCGTTGCCCCATGAGATCTCGCGCGTGCGCACTTACCATTCCCGCAGCCTTGTCATCCGGGTGCTTGCTTCTCTTCATCAGACGCGCACTGCGCATGACCGGAACCGCAGGAGTCTTCTGAGCATGCGGAGTGCGTGTCTGAAGACGAGAAGCAAGCACCCGGATAACAAGGCTGCGGGAATGGTAAGTGCGCACGCGTGGGTTCTCAAGGAGCGACAGGACGTTGCTCATGTAAATCCATGGTATCACGCCCACAGGGGCGTTATACCACGGAAAACATGCAAACTCCCACAGGGCGATGCAACGCCCATGGGGCCAGAGCCTCTGATCATTTACATAGGGTACACATAAGTAATAAAACATTATTATTATTATTTATTATTATAGCACCATTTATTCCATGGCGCTTTACAAGTGAAAGAGGGTATACGTACAACAATCATTAACAGTACAAAACAGACTGGTACAGGAGGAGGGAGGACCCTGCCCGCGAGGGCTCACAGTCTACAGGGAATGGGTGATGGTACAGGAGGTGAGGAGAGAGCTGGTTGCGCACTGGTGTACTGGACTGAGGGCTATTGTAGGTTGTAGGCTTGTTGGAAACATATTTTTATACATGCCCATTACACAATATTACAACACAGGGATGGGTAGGAAGGGGTTACTAGGCCACACATCACGCTGCTACTAGGTTAGAACACATAAATTACCGGACAGGTTCCCTTTAAGGGCTCCTTGTTTCTTTGCGCCCTCTTGGTATTCCTTCTGATGTCGTGCAGCTATTCCTCTGCATATTAATTACCTTGACGTATTTTTATGTGTCTCTCTGTGAAAAGACCACTCTCACTCTTTGTTCGTCTTTTGCGAGTGTTTTCTATTCCCTTAGTATTTGACAATTTATGTACAAAAATGGTGCCATTCTAGCATGTGTATGCAACATATCTATGATTTTTCTGGATTTTCTTTGGATTAGTGGTCTTTTACTACTACTTCCAATAGGTGGCGCTAGAGTTTGTCTCCTTCCTCACTGGAGGGACAATTTGGTGTTTTACAAACCTTTGAAACACATCGCCATCTTGTGGATAATGATAGCAATTGCAGTTCTAGTGTATTTCTTTATCTTGACATTATCTTTTTCTTCTTGGTTCATGCGAATATCTGATAACGTCTTTCCATTCCTTTTTTCCAGATGTTTCTGGTAATCTCTGGCCAATTGGTGTTGTGCGGTTTTTTTTGCGGTCGTTTTTCGGCACATTGTTTCTTTTTCTAGCATGTGTTCGTGCAGACAGGTATGTTTTTTTCATTCCTCTTGAGCAGTGGCTTCATTACCAGTGTGCATACAGTGACTGTATAATATATACAACTCTCTGATGATACTAGTGTATTTTTTTGTGCTTCTTGACAACCTATGGGGTCTATTGGGAGTGATCTCTTTGTGATTTTTTTTAAGCATTTAACTTGCTGAAATAAAAAACTTTCTTTTACAAAAAATCTTGCTTTGGCTCCTATACTCACTTTTTTCTATAGGTTTACAGATGGAAGTAGGTGCAGGCATGATTTCATGCATCAATCGCTTCTCATAGGGAATCTGTCACCAGGTTTTTGCTGCCTCATATGAGAGCAGCATGATGTAGGGGCAGAGAACCTGATTCCAGTCATCTATCACAGGCTGGGATGCTCAATCCAAGACCTTTCCAGAGACTAAATGACATATTCCCTGACGAGGGACAATTCCTGTACCCAGACGGCTTCTCTCGCTCCTCATCTCTCCTGATGACTATTTGTTGCAGCGCCACCTACAGTACGAGCCGGATACCCTCACATCAGCTCTCTGCCTGTCTACAGTAGTTTCTCTAGCTCACGTGCGCATTCTCCAGCCAGCCAATCAGAGCTCTCGCTCACCGATATATATGCAAATCAGCTGGCGGCAAAAAGCAACAGCCAACCGCTTTTTAACCATTTTCTCCTAAATATTCAGCAGGGGCGGACCATTCTGGCAGCAGGGGCCGGTTCACTTTGTCACCAGGTCAATTTCAATTTCAGGGGTTTTTTTCATCTCCATAAGGTAAAAGTCCCTGACAATGTGAGCACATAAATAGAGCTCGGAACATTCTAATCATTTGGGTGCGGAGCTCAGGCAACGGCAGTGGGAGGAGTGGGACCACAACCATGGATGGCCAGCCAGCAGAGAGGAGAACACCCATGTCCCACTCTGCACCCACCAAACCAGGTACCAGAGAGCAACAACATGATGCTCCTCTGTACCCACCCAACCTGACAGGGCACACCAAGTGCCCACCGCACCCCCCTTTTTATACATTCTTGCTAACTCACAGCTCACCAACCAGCGCCGCACTGCTGGGGCTGTGGGTTCCAATCCCACTGTGGACACAGCCTCAAGGATGTCAGGCTTCTTACAAATACAAAACTTACAAAACAAATAGCTTTTAATTTTATTTCTTTCGGTAAGTGGGGTCTATCTATTAAATTCGGGATCAGCAGATCCCACCTCGGGGTGTTGTTACAGTCTCGTGTCCCATAATAAAGTGCACATTAGTCGGGGTTCGGCGGGAAGGTTCCCGATGTCCCGGGCACTGCTCACCAAAAAGGGGCAGACATCTCTGTGTCACTATAGTTCAGTAAGGCCGGACTTCGGCCACAGCCTAGGGGGAGACTGCCCTGACCGGGTTGGACGGGAATGAAAGGGTTTAGGGGGTTTAGGGGGCTTTGCTAGGATTAGGGAAATAAAGGATAAAAACAAAGGCGGGGAGATCCCAACGAGGCGGCGTAGTGAATTAGGGGTATAAATAGGGGAAGCTATTAGCGTAGGGCAGCCATTTAACCCCTTCACCTCCGGCCACTAAAACACCCTAATGACCGGGCCATTTTTTGAAATTCTGACCAGTGTCATTTTGACAGGTTATAACTCTGGAACGCTTCAACGGATCCTGGCGATTCTGAGATTGTTTTTTCGTGACATATTGTACTTCATGTCAGTTGTAAATTTCGGCCGATACTTTTTGCGTTTATTTGTGAAAATTTAGGAAATTGTGCAAAAATGTTGACAATTTTGCAATTTTCAAACTTTGAAAATGTGTGCCCATAAATCTGAGAGATATCTCACACAAAATAGTTACGAAATAACATTTCCCACTTGTCTACTTTACATCAGCGCAATTTTCGAAAGAAATTTTTTTTTCGTTAGGAAGTTAGAAGGGGTCAAAGTTCATCAGCAATTTCTAATTTTTCCAACAAAATTTACAAAATAATTTTTTTAGGGACCACATCACATTTGAAGTGACTTTGAGAGACCGAGGTGACAGAAAATACCCAAAAGTGACCCCATTCTAAAATCTGCACCCCTCACACTGCTCAAAACCACATCCAAGAAGTTTATTAACCCGTTAGGTGCTTCACAGGAACCAAAGCAATGTGGAAGGAAAAAATGAAAATTTTACTTTTTAACACAAAAATGTTACTTTAGCCATAAAATTTTCATTTTTACAAGGGAGAAAAGAGAAAGTGCACCCTACAATTTATTGTGCATTTTCTCCTGAGTACGCTGATACCCCATATGGGGTAAAAATCAATTGTTTGCCATTTGAATTTTTGAACGCAAAATTAGCTGCACTCATTAGCGGACGCCATGTTGGGTTTGAAGACCCCCTGAGGTGCCTAAACAGTGGAGCTCCCCCACAAGTGACCCCATTTTGGAAACTAGACCCCTCAAGGAGTTTATCTAGATGTTTGGTGAGCCCCAAGGGGCTCCACAGAGGTCGATAATGTTGAGCCATGAATACAATTTTCTTTTGTTTTACCACAGAACTGTTACTTGAACCAGGTAGCTTTTTTTTCACAAGGGTATCAGGAAAAAATGCACCATAAAACGTATTGTGCAATTTCTCCTGAGTACGCAGATACCTCACATGTGGTGGAAAGTAATTGTTGGGCGCATGGCGTGGCTCAGAAGAGAAGGGCACCATTTGACAGCAAAATTGGTTGGAATCATTAGCGGACGCCATGTCACGTTTTTAGACCCCCCCCTATGGTGCCTAAACAGTGGAGCTCCCCCACAAATTACCCCATTTTGGAACTAGACCCCTCAAGGAATTTATCTAGATGTTTAGTGAGCCCCTTGTACCCCCAGGGGCTCCACTGAAAGTTGATAACGTTGAACCGTGAAAATTATTTTTTTTTTTTTAAATTTTTGCAGCAACAAGGTAGCTTTTTTTTTTCTTTTTACAACGGTATCAGGAAAAAATGCACCATAAAACGTATTGTGCAATTTTTCCCGAGTACGCAGATACCTCATATGTGGTGGAAATCAATTGTTTGGGCGCATGGCAGGGCTCAGAAGACAAGGAACGCCATTTGACTTTTCAAACGCACAGACGCAGTGCACTGATCGGCCGCTGCAGGAGGCACGGTCGGATGAGAGACAAAAAGCGCTGGGATACGGTAAAAAAACAAAAGTCATGCCAAAAATTGAGCAGGGATGCTGATCCGCGCTCAGCGGGACACACGGACAGATGCGATACTTTTTTTTCCGTATCCCCGACGCTTTTTGTATCGCATCAGTCCGTGCGTCCCGCCGAACGCTGATCAGGGATGCACATAACGGATCGGCATCCCTGCTCAATTTTTGGCGTGACAAAAAGCTTCGGGGATACGGAAAAAAAAGTCACGACAAAAATTGAGCAGGGATGCCGATCCGTTATGTGCATCCCTGATCAGCGCTTGGCGGGACGCACGGAC
The DNA here is from genome assembly GCF_048569485.1 of Anomaloglossus baeobatrachus. Classification (NCBI taxonomy): domain Eukaryota; kingdom Metazoa; phylum Chordata; class Amphibia; order Anura; family Aromobatidae; genus Anomaloglossus; species Anomaloglossus baeobatrachus. The sequence continues at coordinate 485,308,179 of NC_134353.1, read as the reverse complement.
TGATGCAATACTTTTTTTCCGTATCCACGACGCTTTTTGTATCGCATCAGTCCGTGCGTCCCGCCGAACGCTGATCAGGGATGCACATAACGGATCGGCATCCCTGCTAAATTTTTGGCGTGACTTTTTTTTCCGTATCCCCGATGCTTTTTGTCACGCCAAAAATTGAGCAGGGATGCCGATCCGTTATGTGCATCCCTGATCAGTGCTCGGCGGGACGCACGGACTGATGTAATACAAAAAGCGTCGGGGATACGGGAAAAAAAAAGTCCCGCCGAAAACTGACCACGGATGCAGATACGTTATCTGCATCCCTGATCAGCGCTCGGCGGGACGCAGGAGGTGTAAAAATGGACAGGGGATAGAGGAAAAAAAGAAAAAAAAAAGTTATACTCACAGTACCCAGAGGAGTAGCAGGAGGAACAGAAGGCAAGCGAGATAGACAGCTGTACAGGAGCCGCAGGCAGGAAGTTGGACAGCTCAGCAGAAGACCCAGGAAGAAGGACCCAGCGATGGAGGCAGATGTGATCGGCCGGTGAAGACAGGTAAGAGGACGTCGGGGGGACAGCAGAGGGGGGGTGGACAGCAGAGGGGGAGAGCAGAGGGGGAGGGGGAGAGCAGAGGGGGAGGGAGATACCGGAGGAGCTGCAGAATAGAGATCACCGGGGAGGCCGGCAGATTGGGATGTCGGGGGGCAGATCGGGATGTCGGGGGGGGCAGATCGGGATGTCGGGGGGGGCAGATCGCAGGAGGGCACGGGCAGGGGCCATTACGGGAGCGCGCAGGAGCAATCACAAGAGCACGCAGGGGCTGCAAGGAGAGCAGAGGAGGAGGGATACCGGAGGAGCTGCAGAATAGAGATGGCGGGGGGCAGATTGGGATGTCGGGGGGGCAGATCGGGAGATGTCGGGGGGGCAGATCGCAGGGGGGCACGGGCAGGGGCCATTACGAGAGCGCGCAGGAGCAATAACAAGAGCGCGCAGGGGCTGCAAGGAGAGCAGAGGAGGAGGGAGATACCGGAGGAGCTGCAGAATAGAGATGGCGGGGGGCAGATCGGGATGTCGGGGGGGCAGATCGGGATGTCGGGGGGGAAGGTCGGGGGGGCAGATCGCAGGGGGGCACGAGCAGGGGCCATTACGGAAGCGCGCAGGGGCTGCAAAGTGAGCACAATACTCACCGCTCCTGCTCCTGCTCCGTGACAGCAGCGGCAGCAGCAGCGGTGGCGTGGTACCACTAGTACCAGCCAGTGCTGCACGCTGCAGACATGTTGGGGGAGGGTCCCGAGACCAGCACAGGCCTGGGGAGGGCGGCCACCGGCAGATCAGACCGCCCCACTGCACACTGATTGGAGCGATTGCGCGTCATAGCACGATCGCTCCAATCAGTGCTGCAGGGGCTGGGGGCGGCATGTTTGAGATCCACCTATGATCTGCTGTACCTGCTACAGCACATCATAGCCGGATCTCACAGTATCGCACTATTTCCGGCATTATTTTTACCGAAATCAGTGTGAAAGATGTGGTTGGCGGTTCAGATTTGAACAGCCAATCACATCGATCGTCGATGGGGGGTGGCGATGCCACCCCCCCTGGGGTGAAGTAAAGGTCCCCTGCTGTAAGAAACAGCAGGGGACATCATTTGAAAGCCGTTGCTATGGCCACGGCAATCAAATGAACTTTAGGCCGTAAAATTACGTCCCTGGTCGTTAAGTCACGTTAAAATAGGACGTAATTTTACTGCCCGCGGTCGTGAAGGGGTTAAACCAAGGTAAATCTACAGCTAAAAAAATGTACCAAAAAAGCTCTGTGTGAACATACCCTAAGGCCATGTGCGCACTAGAAACTGACTTTTTCTTAAGGAAAAAATGGACTCTCTGAAAGAATCCTGCACCTGCGGTAAAAAACCGCACCAAAATCCGCATTTCAGACGTAAATACATTTGAACAGCGCGCTGGGACTGGGCCCCGCCCCCGACGTGCAGCAACGTGATGAGATCAGCACATTGCTGACGTCATCACAGTGCTGCGGGCGCCACACTGGATTCATCAGGAAGCGAGCGCTCCATGGAGGAGCCGAAGAGACAGGTGTAATTAATGGAGATGTGTGGGGAGGGGCTGAGGACACATAACGGGGAACATTTGTGAAGGAGACACAGCTTTGTGACAGGCAGAGGAGGAGTACTGTATTCCGAGGGAGGGGGGGAGGCAGGAGTGTGTAGTGATGGGGTAGTGTAATTTGTGTCTGCAGGGGGTGGTGATGTGGGGTGCAATGTATTATGTCTGGGGAGGGGGTAATGGAGGGTGCATTGTATTGTATGTGGGGGAGGGGTAATGGAGGGTGCACTGTATTGTGTGTGTGGGGAGTGATGGAGGGTGCATTGTATTGTGTGTGTGTGTGTGTGTGTAGGGGGTGATGGGGGTGCATTGTATTGTGTGTGTGTGTGTGTGTGTGGGGGGGGGGTGATGGGGGGTGCATTGTATTGTATGTGGGGGAGGGGTAATGGAGGGTGCACTGTATTGTGTGTGTGTGTGTGTGTGGGGAGTGATGGGGGGCTGCATTGTGTGTGTGTGTGTGTGTGTGTGTGTGTGTGTGTGTGTGTGTGTGTATAATGGGTGATGGGGGGGTGCATTGTATTGTGTGTGTGTGTGTGTGTGTGTAGGGGGTGATGCATTGTGTGTTTGTGTAGAGGGTGATGGGGGGTGCATTGTGTGTGTGTGTAGGGGGTGATGGGTGATGCATTGTGTGTGTGTGTGTGTGTGGGTGGGGTGTGATGGGGGATGTATTGTGTGTGTGTGTGTGTGTGGGGGGTGATGCATTGTGTGTGTGTGTGTAGAGGGTGATGGGGGGGTGCATTGTGTGTGTGTGTGTGTGGGTGGGGTGTGATGGGGGATGCATTGTATTGTGTGTGTGGGGGGGTGATGGGGGGTGCATTGTATTGTGTGTGTGTGTGTGTGTATGGGGGGGGGGGGGTGATGGGGGGTGCATTGTATTGTGTATGTGTGTGTGTGTAGGGGGTGATGCATTGTGTGTGTGTGTGTGTGTGTGTGTAGAGGGTGATGGGGGGTGCATTGTGTGTGTGTGTGTGTGTGTGTGTGTGTCTGTTTGGAGGGGGTGCATGGTATTGTGTGTGTTTGGAGGGGGTGCATGGTATTATGTGTGTGTGTGTGATGGGGAGGATGTATTGTGTGTGTGTGTGTGTGTGTGTGTGTAGTGGGTGATGGGGAGGATGTATTGTGTGTGTGTGTGTGTAGTGGGTGATGGGGGGGATGTATTGTGTGTGTGTGTGTGTGTGTGTGTGTGTGTAGGGGGTGATGGAGGGGTGCATTGTGTGTGTGTGTGTGTGTGTGTAGGGGGTGATGGGGGGTGCATTGTGTGTGTGTAGGGGGTGATGCGGGGTGCATTGTGTGTAGGGGCTGATGGACGGTGCATTGTGTGTGTGTAGGGAGTAATGGGGGTGCATTGTGTGTGTAGGGAGTAGTGGGGGTGCATTGTATTTGTGTGTGTGTGTGTGTAGCGGGTGATGGGGGATGTAGTGTGTGGGGGGGTAATGGAGCGTGTATTGTGTGTGTGTATGTAGGGGGTGATGGAGGGGTGCATTGTGTGTAGGGAGTAATGGGGGTGCATTGTGTGTGTAGGGAGTAGTGGGGGTGCATTGTATTTGTGTGTGTGTAGCGGGTGATGGGGGATGTAGTGTGTGTGGGGGGGTAATGGAGCGTGTATTGTGTGTGTGTATGTAGGGGGTGATGGAGGGGTGCATTGTGTGTAGGGGGTAATGGGGGTGCATTGTGTGTGTGTTTGGAGGGGGTGCATTGTATTGTGTGCGTGGGGAGATGGTAATGGTGGGTGCATGGTATTGTGTGTGTGTGTGTGTGTAGTGGGTGATGGGGGGGATGTATTGTGTGTGTGTGTGTGTGTGTGTGGGGGCTGATGGACGGTGCATTGTGTGTGTGTAGGGAGTAATGGGGGTGCATTGTGTGTGTAGGGAGTAGTGGGGGTGCATTGTATTTGTGTGTGTGTGTGTAGCGGGTGATGGGGGGGTGCATTGTGTGTGGGGTGGTAATGGAGCGTGTATTGTGTGTGTGTGTGTGTATGGGTAATGGGGGTGCATTGTAGTGTGTGTTTGTGTGTAGGAGGTGATGGGGGGGTGCATTGTATTGTGTGTGTGGGGGGGGGTGATGCATTGTATTTTGTGTGTGTGTATGTAGGGGGTGATGGGGGGGTGCATTGTGTGTGTAGGGTGTGATGGGGGATGCATTGTATTGTGTGTGTGTGTGTAGGGGGTGGTGGAGGGGTGCATTGTGTGTATGTGTGTAGGAGGTGATGGGGGGGTGCATTGTGTGTGTAGGGGCTGATGGACGGTGCATTGTGTGTGTGTGTGTGTGTGTGTGTGGGGAGTAATGGGGGTGCATTGTGTGTGTAGGGAGTAGTGGGGGTGCATTGTATTGTGGGTGTGTATGTAGGGGGTGATGGGGGGTGCATTGTGTGTGGGGGGGTAATGGAGCGTGTATTGTGTGTATGGGTAATGGGGGGTGCATTGTATTGTGTGTGTGTGTGTGTATGGTGTGATGGGGGGTGCATTGTATTGTGTGCGTGGGGAGATGGTAGTGGGGGGTGCATGGTATTTGTGTGTGTGTGTGTATGGTGTAATGGGGGATGCATTGTATTGTGTGTGTGTAGGGGGTGATGGGGGGGTGCATTGTATGTGTGTGTGTGTATGGTGTGATGGGGGATGCATTGTATTGTGTGTGTGTGGGGTGTGATGGGTGCATTGTGTGTGTGTGTGTGTGTGTGGGGGGGGGTAATGCGGGGTGCATTGTGTGTGTGTGTGTGTGTGTAGCGGGTGATGGGGGGATGTATTGTGTGTGGGGGGGTAATGGAGCGTGTATTGTTTGTGTGTGTGTGTGTGTGTGTAGGGTGTGATGGGGGATGCATTGTGTGTGTGTGTGTGTGTGTGTAGGGGGTGATGGAGGTGTGTGTGTGTGTGTGTGGTGATGCGGGGTGCATTGTGTGTGTGTGTGTAGGGGCTGATGGGCGGTGCATTGTATTTGTGTGTGTGTAGCGGGTGATGTGGGGGATGTATTGTGTGTGTGGGGGGGTAATGGAGCGTGTATTGTGTGTGTGAGGGTAATGGGGGTGCATTGTAGTGTGTGTGTGTGTGTAGGGGGTGATCGGGGGTGCATTGTGTGTGTGTAGGGGTTCATGGGGGGGTGCATTGTATTGTGTGTGTTTGGAGGGGGTGATGGGTGGGTGCATTGCATTGTGTGCGTGGGGAGATGGTAATGGGGGGTGCATGGTATTTGTGTGTATGTAGTGGGTGATGGGGGGGATGTATTGTGTGTGTGTGTGTGTGTGTGTGTGTGTGTGTGTGTGTGTGTGGAGAGGGGCGCGGAGTCGTTAATCGAGCTATAGTTACATTTAATACTCAAAATTTTCGTTTCATTCACCATGCACAGGCCTGAGTGGGCCCCGGCACCCAGCCTTTCAATCGTAAACTTCAGTGATCGTACAAGTTCTGTATGATCACTGAAGTTTTCGCAGTTGCAGGACCTTTAGTGACATCACATGTGTCATGTGACTCACCAAAGGTCCTAGCGGTGCACTGCGGGAGTCCCCAGGCCTGCACCGACCGCGCTGGTATTCAGATGTATGCGCGTCTTTCAGGCGCGCAATACATTTGTACAGTGCGGCCGGTGACAGGAGGGAGAGCAGCTCTGCTCAGCCCCGCAATGTACCGTCATCGCCAGGGCTGCAGAGGAGCGCCCCTCAGTCCTGCACCGATATCATCATCACCGGGGCCGCAGCTGCAGGGATGAAGAGGAGGACGCGCAGGCACAGGTAAGCGCTCCAGAGGAGCCGAAGATGTACTTTTATATGAGGGGCTGCGGGTGGGGGAGGAGCAGTGTTATTTTACAAGTGGCATTAAGAAGCGGTGGGGGACTTTATGGAGCATATTATGGGGCAGTGGGGGCCATAATGGGGCAGTGGGGGCCATAATAGGGCAGTGGGGGCCATAATAGGGCAGTTGGGGCCATAATAGGGCAGTGGGGGCCATAATAGGGCAGTGGGGGCCATAATAGGGCAGTGGGGGCCATAATAGGGCAGTGGGGGCCATAATAGGGCAGTGGGGGCCATAATAGGGCAGTGGGGGCCATAATAGGGCAGTGGGGGCCATAATAGGGCAGTGGGGGCCATAATAGGGCAGTGGAAGGACATTATAGGGTAATGGGGGGCCATTATGAAGCAAATTGGGGCATTATAGGTCAGTGGGGGACATTGTGAAAGAAATTGGAACATTATAGGGCAATGGGGGACATTATGAGGCATCAAAGATTTTGGAAGGCAGCATAGTATAATGAGGAGGGGGGGATTTATACAGGGATGTAGTTGGGGGAGATATTATAGAAAGAGAAATTTTGGGGGGGACATTTTGGAAAGGGGCACTTTGTGGGACTATTTTGGAGAGGAGCAGTGTGTGGGGGGATATTTTGTGCAGGAAGCAATTAACAACCCCTTCTGATTCCAGTTGTTTCCCCAGACATTATTAAATAAAAGGGGCCAGGATGAGGGACATAATTACTATATGGGGCCAGAATGAGGGACATACATTATTAGTTTATGGTGGCACGTGGGGCATAATTACTGTAGGGGCAAGTTAGGGGACATTATTACTGATGAAATATCAGTTAATTTTGAGGATACTGTCTCCAATGGGGAAACAAGAGTCTGACGTGGTGTAGAAATTGGGGAAATAGTGAGGAATGTGCCCTGGGAGTGATCGGCTATAGGTGACTGTTATTTTCTGCAGAGACACGTCATGGCAGGAAGAAGTGATGACGGTCAGCGCCGGATGAAGAGAAAAAGCGAAGATGAATAAAGTCAGCTAGAGACGTCACTGGTAAGTCAGTCACGGTATTTCTCCCTTGTATGTGGTTGTATTCGGTCACTATGTGGTCTGTTCACGGTGTGGTGGTATTTCTCCCTTGTATGTGGCTGTATTTGTTCACTGTTTGGTGGTAATATGTGGTCTGGTCACGGTGTGGCGGTATTTCCCCCTTGTATATGGTATTATTGATTTTGGTATAGTGGATTGTGTTGTGTATGGAGGTCACTTTTTCTTTCTATAAGGGGGAGATTTTTTCCAGTAGAAATTAAATACTTAAACATTTAACCCCTCCCCTCCCTGTCCTGCCCTGTCCTGTGACTATTACACTGCAGTAAATATGCACTTACAGAGAATCTCCAGTGAAAACAAGTAATCACCTTTACTAAGGCCACGTTCACACGCTGAGTATTCAGTGAGTTTTTTACCTCAGTATTCTAAGCCAAAACCAGGAGCAGTAAAATCAGAGAAAAAGTGTGTGAACATGGCCTAAAGATAAGTGATAACTTATTCATCAGTGGGGTCCGATTGCTGGGACCTGCACCGATCGTGCAACTTTTATCCCCCATTACACTGGAGCTCGTGTCCGACTCGACCCCTGATCCATTCATTCCCTCAGTGGCTGCGAGCGCTGCGCTTGTTATTATCCGGCTGCTCCACAGAGAATGAATGGAGCTACGGTCACACATCCCACCCCACAGAGGATGAATGGAGCTGCGGTCACACATCCCACCCCACAGAGGATGAATGGAGCTGCGGTCACACACCCCACCTGCTGCTGCAAAAAGTTCCCCAATCTTCCGATCGGTGCGGTTTCCACTGGTCTGGTTCCACCGATCAATAAGTTATCACCAACCTACGCTGTGGATCGGTGATAACTTGTTTTCACCAAAGACCCCATTACTGCAAACGACTATAATTGTACATCCCAGTTATGGTGCACAATATAAATGTGCAGGAGCCGCCTGTGTATACAGTCAAAGCAACACAATAATGGGGATAACGCTAATGGGTATTTATATTTAGCTGTAGGGTGGGCCCCTGAAGTCAATTCTCCTGGTGGGCCCCAGACAGCCCAGTCCGCCCCTGTCGCAGCGTGTAAAGCCCCTTTAGAGTCAGTAGTGTTGGTGTGCAGCATTACCCCTCCATACACTCTTCCATCTGGAGACTGGTGAATATTTGTCTTCTGTTTCCACCGTCACACATTACATAATTATCAGTAATGATCGGCCCCGGTGTCTGTACTGGATGTGACCAGTCATTCTGTGGGGACAGAGGCCTATAAAAGCCGCACTATAGTTTCCAAAATAGTGTTACATTTTGGATAAACCCTTCTCTAGTCCTGTGTATTCTGACAACACTGCTCTATAGACAGATCAGGCTTTTTTTTTTTACATATACAGTATTTATACTGAGGACCCTGACGCCATCACTGGAGATCCACCTTCCCACCAACGCAGGCTTCCGTTTACCCATTCTCAGCCGGCAGCACTGCCATTCCTCTTCTCTGGAAGCATTCCTGCTCTGCTTGCTGTAAGGGAATTCCCCTCAGACAAATTGGATCCCTCCTCTGTAGGGAACTGGTATATGTCTTTCCAACAAAAGCCATTACCTACAAACCAGCCATATACCCAGTGATACGCATTTTACAGTGACCGTCATTGTGCCACTCCACGTTTAATATTCATGCCCTATTTACCAGCAAGGTTCCCCCTTCTCCGGATTTTTCCCGTCTATACACAAGACCACGGCACGTTCTTGTTGGACACTCCCTTAGCACTATATCACTTTATAGAAACACTAAGACCGCTTTTGCATCCTTCTGGTACACTTTGATGGCCTCCTGCACTGATAGGAGTTGACAACCCTTGTATACCTCAGGTCCCATTGTCCCTGTGAAAGATCCTTTTGGATCGAAACGTTGGACGGACTTTCCTGTACATACACAATAAATCCATGTTTTTTTCAAACCAATTCCAAGATTCCTCTTTTGCATAGTGGTGTGCCGGATATATTTTTTTGTTATATTGGACTTATTATTCCAGAGCACCCCCACGTTGAGTGAGCCAGGTCTATCTCTATACTATAGACAGATCAGGCTTTTTTTTTTTACATATACAGTATTTATACTGAGGACCCTCCTGTACTATCACCACATATAGGCTATGTGCGCACGCTGCGTTTTTTTCTGACCACAAAGATGCAGCGTTTCAGGCCCCAAAAAAACACACAAAATTGCATCCACCAGAAAAAAACGCATCAAACAAACCGCATGTGTTTTTGCTGCATTTTTGTCCGATGCATTCAATAGGTGAAAAATGCAGAGAAAAAGGCAAAAAGAATTGACATGCTGCAGTGGTCACCACAAAGACGCAGCCAAAAAAACTGCAATGTGCGGACAGCCAAAATAAAATCTCATAGACTTTGCTGGGGAAGGAAATTCATGCAGTTTTGAGACCCTGATGAGTATTTACATATAGCCTAAGATAATGACACTGGGGGTACAGGATAATGACACTGACACTGGGGGTACAGGATAATGACACTGACACTGGGGGTACAGGATAATGACACTGACACTGGGGGTACAGGATAATGACACTGACACTGGGGGTACAGGATAATGACACTGACACTGGGGGTACAGGATAATGACACTGACACTGGGGGTACAGGATAATGACACTGGGGGTACAGGATAATGACACTGGGGGTACAGGATAATGACACTGGGGGTACAGGATAATGACACTGGGGGTACAGGATAATGACAATGGGGGTACAGGATAATGACACTGGGGGTACAGGATAATGACACTGAGGGTACAGGATAATGACACTGACACTGGGGGTACAGGATAATGACACTGGGGGTACAGGATAATGACACTGGGGGTACAGGATAATGACACTGGGGGTACAGGATAATGACACTGGGGGTACAGGATAATGACACTGGGGGTACAGGATAATGACACTGGGGGTACAGGATAATGACACTGGGGGTACAGGATAATGACACTGGGGGTACAGGAGAATGACACTGGGGGTACAGGATAATGATGCTGACACTGGGGGTACAGGATAATGATGCTGACACTGGGGATACAGAATAATGATGCTGACACTCGGGGTACAGGATAATGACGCTGAAACTGGGAGTACAGAATAATGACGCTGACACTCGGGGTACAGGATAATGACAGTGACACTGGGGGTACAGGATAATGACACTGACATTGGGGGTACAGGATAATGACACTGACATTGGGGGTACAGGATAATGACACTGACATTGGGGGTACAGGATAATGACACTGACACTGGGGGTACACAAAAATGACACTGACACTGTAGGTACAGTATAATGACACTGACACTGGGAGGACGGGATAATGACACTGGGTACAGGATAATGATATTGACACTGGGGATACAGAATAATGACACTAGGGTTACATGATACTGACGCTTGATACTCGGTGCAGGATAAAACACTTGGGGTACAGGATAATTACTCTGGACACTTGGTTCTTTTCCTCAGCACCCAGCTTTTCTATATTCTGATAGCCATCTTTTGTCTTTAGCACCCAGCTTTCCCATGATATCAGAGAATGGGAAAGCTGGGAGCTGGGGACAAGACGGATATCAGAACATAGAAAGGCTGGGTGACGAGTAAGAGAGCCTCTTTCTCTCAGCTCAGCACCCAGCTTTCCCAATCCCATCCCATGCTCTGACTGCTGCTATCCCTCTTTCCCTAATCCTTACTGATATATGATTACTGTGTGGACTTCACTCATGTCATACAGCAGGGACTGGTGCACACACACTGCACCCCAAAATCACGCACACCCAGCACCCCAAAATCACGCACACCCTGCACCCCCAAATCACACACACCACGCACCCTAATGTCCTGCATATCTCATACAGACTGGCTGTACCCCAAATTACTCCTCCTCTCAAACACACTGAAACCCCATGTTCTATACAAATAGTATCCCTTAACACCCCTGTGTCACAGCCTGGACCCCTGATATGCCACTCACACCCCCCCCCCCATATCTCTCACCAGGCACATCTTCCTCAGTCACATCTTCCTCGGTATTTCCTGCCCGGCTTCTCCCACACGGTCACATGGGAATGACATCACCGCAGGTCCTCACTGCTCCACCACTGAATGCAATGCATCCTTTTCGCTGAAGCCGCTTCTGCTCTGCCCCTGCCGCGCTGCAGCTCATAAGCTCCGGGTGCCTCCAGGTCAGGAGCACCCCTCCCCCCCCCTCCCGCAAGCCAGACCAACGCTATGTGTGTATATATATATATATATATATATATATATATATATATATATATATATATATATATATATATATATATATATATATATATATATATATATATATATATATATATATATATATATATATATATATATATATATATATATATATATATTACACGTTTTTCCAAGCATGGCGTTAAGAGTGTGGAAGGTTTGAGGGGTGGAGCCTGGGCGGAGTCTCAAGGGGGCCCAAAAATGTTGCCAGTATGGGGCCCTGAAATTCCTAGAGGCGGCCCTGCTGCACGATATGAGGTGCGCGCAGGACCTGCAGACTTCGCCTCTCATACTCAGATGTACGCGTGTCTTTGAGGTCCACAAACAGAACAGTGCGGCGCCAAGACTGAGGCAGAGGAGCTCCTCAGCCCCGCACCGACTTCCGTCATCCCCAGGGCCACACGGAAGAAAAGGACGAGCGGGCACCGGGTAAGTGCTCCTGAGGAGCCCAACATGACATGGAGAATCATTTTAGATGCAGGGACCATTGTGGGGAGGAGCGGTGTTACTTTACAAAGGACATTATCTGAGAGTGGGGGACATTATGGTAGAAATTTAATTGGGACATGATAGGGCAATGGGGGAAATTCTTGGGCAATGGGGGACATGATAGGGCAATGGGGGACATGATAAGGCATACCTCCCAACTTTTAAAGAAGGGAAAGAGGGAGAAAGTTTGCGTCGCGTGGAGCGCAGTGCGGCAAATTTTTAGGCCACGCCCATGGCCATGCCTCTTACCACACCCAGTCAGCAATGACAAACATTGTTTTAGAAACAATAATTAAAAAAATATACATAGATTTATTTCTAAGTAGTAAATTAAAATATAAATGCAAACTTGGCCGTGTTACTTTTAAACTAGAATATTTTAAACCACAAAATTCTGTTTTAAAGCCGATCTGTCCCCTAAATCTGCCCCAGGTACAAAACTGCAGACTTCATGACAGATCCGCTCTATTAGATAAAATATCTGTAATAATACTGTGCTTTAATGGGAGGAATTAGTGAATACAGGCAACTTACTGTTCTGATTGTTCCAATTGTGGAGACACGGGGGTCAGTGGGTGCTCTCGTCCGCTGATCCGGCCGCCTTTAGAAAGACAGCAAGGCTCAGGGCTCATCCCAACTGAACGCCTGACATCCTTAATCCCTCCCTCTCCTCCTCAGCTGTGATCTGACGGCAGGATCAGATCACAGTGTAATGGCTCACGCTCACAGCACAGCAGGAGCCGAGGGTCATTAGCATATCGCATCACATGTGATATGCCAGTGTGACCTCAGCTTGGTATGTGCGCATGTTGCGTTCTGTGTAGTGTGGAAGAGAACACACCCTCTGGCAGACTGGACAAATGTAAACACTGCGTTTGTAAAAAAAAAACAAAAAACATTTTGGATGCATTTTCCATGCGTTTTCCATGCGTTTTGGATGCATTTTTGACAGTGCGTTTCCCTGTCAATTCAGCTCTGCTACATGCCCGCTGACAGCAGACACAGACAGAGTTGCGCGATGAGATTGAACTCAGATGAACTTCACCCGACTTCATTGTCATCCCGCGGCTCTGTCTGTGTGTCGCGTCCTGGTTAGCGGTCACACTTGAAGGACGCACCGGTGACCACAATTCCCGAGTGACTGAAGTGAGCAGCGCCATCAGCGGTGCCGTTACTCAGGTTACCCGCAGCCAGCTGGAGTCCTCCACCTGAGACCGCAACTCACCTGTGATGTCATCGCTGATCGCGCAGCTCACTTCAGTCACTCGGGCGACTTGCTGTCACAGTTGGAGGATCCAGTGGTGGCCGCGGGTAACCTGAGTGATGTCATCGCTGATCGTGTGGCTCACTTCAGTTGCTGCATGGAGCTGACAGAGAGCAATCGTATTCTGTGGCCGCTCCTGTCAGTTTCATGTAGCGAAGCTGGATGCGTCGCGGGACCTCATGTGGATTACATCGGACCTGGAGGGGTATTTGGGGGTTTAATAAAATGGTAAAAGAGGGGTTTTTTTGTCTTTTATTCCAAATAAAGGATTTTTGGGTGTATGTGTTTATTTTCTTTAACCTACAGGTTAATCATGGAAGGTATCTCGGGGAGACGCCTGCCATGATTAACCTAGGACTTAGTGGCAGCTATGGGCTGCCACTTACTCCTTATTACCCCGATTGCCACCGCACCAGGGCAATTCGGGATGAGCCGGGAAGAGTCCCAGGACTGTCGCATCTAATGGATGCGGCAATTCCGGGCGGCTGCTGGCTGATAATGTTAGGCTGGGGGGCTCCCCATAACGTGGAGCTCTCATCCTGAGAATACCAGCCTTCAGCCATGTGGCTTTACCCTGGCTGGTATCAAAATTGGGGGGGAATGTTTTTTTAAATTATTTATTTATCTATTTTACTGCACGATATAGACCCGCTCACTGGCGGCTGTGATTGGTTGCAGTGAGACAGCTGTCACTTAGTGTGGGGGTGTGTCTAACTGCAACCAATCTTAGGCGCCGATGGGCGGGGAAAGCAGGGAATATGAGATGGAATAATGAGTGGCCGGCATTTTCAAAAGAGGAAAAGCCGCCGGAGCAGTGTGACAGCCGTGCAGCGACAGAGAGAGAGACCGACCGACGGACAGAGAGTGACAGACAGAGCGAACAACTGACAGAGAAAGAGACTGACATCGACAGAGAGAGACTGAAAAGACCTGCGTTTTGTTTGTCAGAAAAGCATGCAGAACGCAACAAAAATGCAGTCCAAGTGCATTTTGGTTGCGTTTTGACCCATATCATTGATTTCAATGGGTGGAGAACACAGCTACAACGCACAAAAGAAGTGACATGCTGCTTTTTTTTCCACAGCGATTTTTGGCATCCAAAACGCTGCGTTTACAAATGCAGCGTGCGCATTGAATTTTCGGACTTCTCATAGACTTTGCTGGGGAAGCAGAACACATGCAATTTGGCACTGAAATGCTGCAGTTCAAAACGCAGCGTTAACATGGGGAAAAAAACGCAAAGTGCGCACTTAGTTGTAGTTCGCCGATGCATCGCGACGAGGAAGGAATCCTCGCGGCGAACTACAAGACCCAGGAGGCCGGCGATGGAACGGAAGGTAAGGTGAGCATAATATGTGTACCTTCCGTTCCATCGCCGACCTCCTGGGTCCTGTAGTTCGCCGCTCAAGGCTGTGTATCGGTAACCATCGGAGATGAAGCAGGAACTTCCGCTGTCAGACGCTACTCAAAGGCAGCGCGCTGACCAATCAGAGGCTCCTGTCTTTGACGTCAGCACTCTGGGTGCGGACGTTCCTCCCTCGTCGTCATGGTTACCTGATACACAGCCCATGCTAGCGAACAGCAAGTCCCAGCAGGCCGGCGATGGAACGGAAGGTAAGGTGAGCTTATAATATGTGCGTGTGCATGTGTTTGTGTGTGTTTGTGTGTGTTTGTGCATGTGTGGAATGGCACAACAGGGGACCAGGATGGGACATTTAACAAGTTGTGGAACGAATTGTCTGCATTGCAATGATTTCCTATACATACACATTACTGGGTCCTATGGAGCCTACATACTGACAGTGGTGGCCTGTGGGGCATACATACTGGCCCTAGGGATGCTTAGCGCACAGGCTGGCAGCGGTGGAACACGCTGAGGGCCCAAGATGGCAGCACTGCGGGGGAGCGCTGAGGGCACAAGCTGGCAGCACTGCAGGGGGGCACTGAGGTCACATGCTGGCAGAACTGCGGGGAGCACTGAGGGCACAGGCTGGCGTGGTGCTGGGTGGCGCTGAGGGCACAGGCTGGGGGGCACTGATGGCACAAGCTGGCAGCACTGGGGGGCACTGAGGACACAGGCTTGTGGGGCGCTGAGGGCACAGATTGGCAGCACTGGGGGGGGCACTGAGGGCACAGGCTGGCGGGGCGCTGAGGGCACAGGCTGGGGGCACTGAGGGCACAAGCTGGCAGCACTGGGGGGCACTGAGGACACAGGCTGGTGGGGCGCTGAGGGCACAGATTGGCAGCACTGGGGGGGGCACTGAGGGCACAGGCTGGCAGGGTGCTGAGGGCACAGGCTGGCGTGGTGCTGGGGGGCGCTGAGGGCATAGGCTGGCATGGTGCTGAGGGCACAGGCTGGCGTGGTGCTGATGGCACAAGCTAGCGTGGTGCTGGGGGGGCGCTGAGGGCACAGGCTGGCGTCGTGCTGGAGGGCGCTGAGGGCACAGGCTGGCGTGGTGCTGGAGGGCGCTGAGGGCACAGGTTGGCAGCATTGCAGCAAAAGAGCCTGAGAGCTCCTCTGGCTGCTTTCTCTGAGTCCCGTTTGTCTGCTTTTTCTATTGCAGGCACAGGGGGGACCTGAGAAGACAATTGCTGGACTCTCCCCTGCTCCCCCCCTCCTGCAGGCACACTGCTCCCCCCTCCTGCAAGCACACTGCTCCCCCTCCTGCAGGCACACTGCTCTCCCCTCCTGCAGGCACACTGCTCTCCCCTCCTGCAGGCACACTGCTCTCCCCTCCTGCAGGCACACTGCTCTCCCCTCCTGCAGGCACACTGCTCTCCCCTCCTGCAGGCACACTGCTCTCCCCTCCTGCAGGCACACTGCTCTCCCCTCCTGCAGGCACACTGCTCTCCCCTCCTGCAGGCACACTGCTCCCCCCTCCTGCAGGCACACTGCTCCCCCCTCCTGCAGGCACACTGCTCCCCCCCTCCTGCAGGCACACTGCTCCCCCCCTCCTGCAGGCACACTGCTCCCCCCCTCCTGCAGGCACACTGCTCCCCCCTCCTGCAGGCACACTGCTCCCCCCTCCTGCAGGCACACTGCTCCCCCCTCCTGCAGGCACACTGCTCTCCCCTCCTGCAGGCACACTGCTCTCCCCTCCTGCAGGCACACTGCTCCCCCCCTCCTGCAGGCACACTGCTCCCCCCCTCCTGCAGGCACACTGCTCCCCCCCTCCTGCAGGCACACTGCTCCCCCCCTCCTGCAGGCACACTGCTCCCCCCCTCCTGCAGGCACACTGCTCCCCCCCCTCCTGCAGGCACACTGCTCCCCCCCTCCTGCAGGCACACTGCTCCCCCCCTCCTGCAGGCACACTGCTCCCCCCCTCCTGCAGGCACACTGCTCCCCCCCTCCTGCAGGCACACTGCTCCCCCCCCACCTGCAGGCACACTGCTCCCCCCCCACCTGCAGGCACACTGCTCCCCCCCCACCTGCAGGCACACTGCTCCCCCCCCACCTGCAGGCACACTGCTCCCCCCCCACCTGCAGGCACACTGCTCCCCCCCCACCTGCAGGCACACTGCTCCCCCCCCCACCTGCAGGCACACTGCTCCCCCCCCTCCTGCAGGCACACTGCTCCCCCCCTCCTGCAGGCACACTGCTCCCCCCCTCCTGCAGGCACACTGCTCTCCCCTCCTGTACTCACTCTGCTCTCCCCTCCTGTACTCACTCTGCTCTCCCCTCCTGTACTCACTCTGCTCTCCCCTCCTGTACTCACTCTCACTTATTAAGGGGGCGGGTCGTGCGGCGTCATAGCGACGTCACACGGCAGGCGGCCAATAGTGGCGGAGGGGCGGAGATGAGCAGGATGTAAACATCCCGCCCACCTCCTTCCTTACGCATATCCTACGGAAGCCGCAGTGATGCCGGTAGGAGATGTTCCTTGCTCCTGCGGCTTCACACACAGCGATGTGTGCTGCAGCAGGAGCGAGGAACAACATCGTACCGTCGCGTCAGCGTAATTATGGATTACGCCGACGCTGCACCGATGATACGATTACGACGATTTTGCGCTCATTAATCGTATCATCTAGACTTTACACACTACGATGTCGCATGCGATGCCGGATGTGCGTCACTTTCAATTTGACCCCACCGACATCGCACCTGCGATGTCATAGTGTGCAAAGCCCGCCTTAGTGCCACATGAAAGGCACCAAAGGGTGCAAAATTACAAAATGCTGGAGAGTGGGACATTATGTGTCTTTCTGCCATTATAATGACAGAAAAGACTGATATAAAGTGCACAAGCACAAGAAAATCACCAGAGCGCTCTACGCTGTGTAAAGCAGTAGAAAATGGCACTGGAGTGAACATGTGACCGCCTCATGTAGGTTGAAGCTATGGATCCTGGGTAAATTTATGTATTTTCCCTCCTTCCGTTTTTTTGCAGTGGAAACCATTTTGCATACATCTGTTCATAAACCCTGTGCTATGCTGGGCCGTGCCTGCAATAAAAGAATTGTTGGGGGCTTCGAGGACCATTCCCTTCTTATTAGTGGTATCATTTTGATTATATGTTGTATGTTTAAATAAAAGGCGGCTGTGGCCAATTCATTCCGTCCTCTGGCGTGGTCTCTTTATTTTAGTTTAGTATTTAAGCTATGGGCCTAGCGGGGAGGATGAAAAGGACGGGGGAGGCAAGGACTTAAATTGGGGTTAGGAATGACTCGTCAATACAAATTGTCATGTGCGCTCTACTGTTTTCGGAAGTCCAGGAAAAGGAATGGAGAGAGACACGTATTCGTCGCCCCCTCCTCATTTCTGACCCAAACTCCAGCCGTTTGCTGACTCCAACGCAGGGAGGGACCCGAATCTTGGAGGCACTTATGGCACATCTTGTCAGTACGCCTGGTGCTCACCTGGGATCTATTATAGAAGGGGTTGCAAGGGCATCCAATTTTGATGACCTATCATCAGTATCGCAATGGTGGGGGTGTCGGACCCCCACTCATGTGATGATATCGATGATCTGTCCTGAGATTAAGTCGTCAGTATCAGACACCTGGACAATACTTTTAAAGGGAATCTGTCAGCAGGTTTGTGCTATATATTCTGAGCGCGGCACAATGTAGGTGCTGGGACCCCGATTCCGGCAATGAGTCACTTACTGGGCTGTTTGCTGTCATTCTGATACAGTCCCTGGTTTCTCTGCTGCAGACTGACCTAGCAGTGCTCAGAATGCTGAGCCATGTATAACCCTGTCCACAATACTGATTGGCAGCTTCTGTGTACACTGCATACTGACAGAAAGCCGCTAATCAGTGGCAGGGGTGGAGTTACACAGAACAGCAGAACAAGAAGGTACGAGACACCAAGTCCTGTAGTGATCCTCTCAAGCTGATTAAACACTAATTTTATTGAAATAGCAACACACAGCCCAGTAAGTGACACATCACCGGATCAGGGTCTCCGCCCCTACAGCGTGCTGCTCTCAAATTACATAGCAAAAACATGGTGACCAATTAATTCCCTTGAATATTAGCGCTGGGTCAGAATCTATTTGGGTGTTATCAACTATAATTTTATTACAGGGGACCTGAATAGATTTTGTCACTCCTGTTCATATAAGCCAAACAAGGGGAAAGCTCACTTCTAGCTTTCCCACGACCTGCCGCTCAAGTATCTTTTTCTGTTAAAGGGAACCTGTCCGGTAATTTATGTGTTCTAACCCAGTAGAAGTGTGATGTGTGGCCTAGTAACCCCTTCTTACCCATCCCTGTGTTGTAATACTGTGTAACGTGCATGTGTAAAAATATGTTTTATTACTTACGTGTTCCCTATGTAAATGATCAGAGGCTCTAGCCCTGTGGGAGTTTACATGGATTCCGTGGTATCACGCGCCTGTGGGCGTGATACCATGGTTTTACATGAGCGACGTCCCGTTGCCCCATGAGATCTCGCGCGTGAGCACTTACCATTCCCGCAGCCTTGTCATCCGGGTGCTTGCTTCTCGTCATCAGACGCGCACTGCGCATGACCGGAACCGCAGGAGTCTTCTGAGCATGCGGAGTGCGTGTCTGAAGACGAGAAGCAAGCACCCGGATAACAAGGCTGCGGGAATGGTAAGTGCGCATGCGTGGGTTCTCAAGGAGCGACAGGACGTTGCTCATGTAAATCCATGGTATCACGCCCACAGGGGCGTTATACCACGGAAAACATGCAAACTCCCACAGGGCGATGCAACGCCCATGGGGCCAGAGCCTCTGATCATTTACATAGGGTACACATAAGTAATAAAACATTATTATTATTATTTATTATTATAGCGCCATTTATTCCATGGCGCTTTACAAGTGAAAGAGGGTATACGTACAACAATCATTAACAGTACAAAACAGACTGGTATAGGAGGAGAGAGGACCCTGCCCGCGAGGGCTCACAGTCTACAGGGAATGGGTGATGGTACAGGAGGTGAGGAGAGAGCTGGTTGCGCAGTGGTCTACTAGACTGAGGGCTATTGTAGGTTGTAGGCTTGTTGGAAACATATTTTTATACATGCCCATTACACAATATTACAACACAGGGATGGGTAGGAAGGGGTTACTAGGCCACACATCACGCTGCTACTAGGTTAGAACACATAAATTACCGGACAGGTTCCCTTTAAGGGCTCCTTGTTTCTTTGCGCCCTCTTGGTATTCCTTCTGATGTCGTGCAGCTATTCCTCTGCATATTAATTACCTTGACGTATTTTTATGTGTCTCTCTGTGAAAAGACCACTCTCACTCTTTGTTCGTCTTTTGCGAGTGTTTTCTATTCCCTTAGTATTTGACAATTTATGTACAAAAATGGTGCCATTCTAGCATGTGTATGCAACAGATCTATGATTTTTCTGGATTTTCTTTGGATTAGTGGTCTTTTACTACTACTTCCAATAGGTGGCGCTAGAGTTTGTCTCCTTCCTCACTGGAGGGACAATTTGGTGTTTTACAAACCTTTGAAACACATCGCCATCTTGTGGATAGTGATAGCAATTGCAGTTCTACTGTATTTCTTTATCTTGACATTATCTTTTTCTTCTTGGTTCATGCGAATATCTGATAACGTCTTTCCATTCCTTTTTTCCAGATGTTTCTGGTAATCTCTGGCCAATTGGTGTTGTGCGTTTTTTTTTGCGGTCGTTTTTCTGCACATTGTTTCTTTTTCTAGCATGTGTTGGTGCAGACAGGTATGTTTTTTTCATTCCTCTTGAGCAGTGGCTTCATTACCAGTGTGCATACAGTGACTGTATAATATATACAACTCTCTGATGATACTAGTGTATTTTTTTGTGCTTCTTGACAACCTATGGGGTCTATTGGGAGTGATCTCTTTGTGATTTTTTTTTAAGCATTTAACTTGCTGAAATAAAAAACTTTCTTTTACAAAAAATCTTGCTTTGGCTCCTATACTAACTTTTTTCTATAGGTTTACAGATGGAAGTAGGTGCAGGCATGATTTCATGCATCAATCGCTTCTCATAGGGAATCTGTCACCAGGTTTTTGCTGCCTCATATGAGAGCAGCATGATGTAGGGGCAGAGAACCTGATTCCAGTCATCTATCACAGGCTGGGATGCTCAATCCAAGACCTTTCCAGAGACTAAATGACATATTCCCTGACGAGGGACAATTCCTGTACCCAGACGGCTTCTCTCGCTCCTCATCTCTCCTGATGACTATTTGTTGCAGCGCCACCTACA
The DNA here is from genome assembly GCF_048569485.1 of Anomaloglossus baeobatrachus. Taxonomy (NCBI): domain Eukaryota; kingdom Metazoa; phylum Chordata; class Amphibia; order Anura; family Aromobatidae; genus Anomaloglossus; species Anomaloglossus baeobatrachus. The sequence continues at coordinate 485,287,526 of NC_134353.1, read as the reverse complement.
GTACGAGCCGGATACCCTCACATCAGCTCTCTGCCTGTCTACAGTAGTTTCTCTAGCTCACGTGCGCATTCTCCAGCCAGCCAATCAGAGCTCTCGCTCACCGATATATATGCAAATCAGCTGGCGGCAAAAAGCAACAGCCAACCGCTTTTTAACCATTTTCTCCTAAATATTCAGCAGGGGCGGACCATTCTGGCAGCAGGGGCCGGTTCACTTTGTCACCAGGTCAATTTCAATTTCAGGGGTTTTTTTCATCTCCATAAGGTAAAAGTCTCTGACAATGTGAGCACATAAATTGAGCTCGGAACATTCTAATCATTTGGGTGCGGAGCTCAGGCAACGGCAGTGGGAGGAGTGGGACCACAACCATGGATGGCCAGCCAGCAGAGAGGAGAACACCCATGTCCCACTCTGCACCCACCAAACCAGGTACCAGAGAGCAACAACATGATGCTCCTCTGTACCCACCCAACCTGACAGGGCACACCAAGTGCCCACCGCACCCCCCTTTTTATACATTCTTGCTAACTCACAGCTCACCAACCAGCGCCGCACTGCTGGGGCTGTGGGTTCCAATCCCACTGTGGACACAGCCTCAAGGATGTCAGGCTTCTTACAAATACAAAACTTACAAAACAAATAGCTTTTAATTTTATTTCTTTCGGTAAGTGGGGTCTATCTATTAAATTCGGGATCAGCAGATCCCACCTCGGGGTGTTGTTACAGTCTCGTGTCCCATAATAAAGTGCACATTAGTCGGGGTTCGGCGGGAAGGTTCCCGATGTCCCGGGCACTGCTCACCAAAAAGGGGCAGACATCTCTGTGTCACTATAGTTCAGTAAGGCCGGACTTCGGCCACAGCCTAGGGGGAGACTGCCCTGACCGGGTTGGACGGGAATGAAAGGGTTTAGGGGGTTTAGGGGGCTTTGCTAGGATTAGGGAAATAAAGGATAAAAACAAAGGCGGGGAGATCCCAACGAGGCGGCGTAGTGAATTAGGGGTATAAATAGGGGAAGCTATTAGCGTAGGGCAGCCATTTAACCCCTTCACCTCCGGCCACTAAAACACCCTAATGACCGGGCCATTTTTTGCAATTCTGACCAGTGTCATTTTGACAGGTTATAACTCTGGAACACTTCAACGGATCCTGGCGATTCTGAGATTGTTTTTTCGTGACATATTGTACTTCATGTCAGTTGTAAATTTCGGCCGATACTTTTTGCGTTTATTTGTGAAAATTTAGGAAATTGTGCAAAAATGTTGACAATTTTGCAATTTTCAAACTTTGAAAATTTATGCCCATAAATCTGAGAGATATCTCACACAAAATAGTTACGAAATAACATTTCCCACTTGTCTACTTTACATCAGCGCAATTTTCGAAAGAAATTTTTTTTTCGTTAGGAAGTTAGAAGGGGTCAAAGTTCATCAGCAATTTCTAATTTTTCCAACAAAATTTACAAAATAATTTTTTTAGGGACCACATCACATTTGAAGTGACTTTGAGAGGCCGAGGTGACAGAAAATACCCAAAAGTGACCCCATTCTAAAATCTGCACCCCTCACACTGCTCAAAACCACATCCAAGAAGTTTATTAACCCGTTAGGTGCTTCACAGGAACCAAAGCAATGTGGAAGGAAAAAATGAAAATTTTACTTTTTAACACAAAAATGTTACTTTAGCCATAAAATTTTCATTTTTACAAGGGAGAAAAGAGAAAGTGCACCCTACAATTTATTGTGCATTTTCTCCTGAGTACGCTGATACCCCATATGGGGTAAAAATCAATTGTTTGGGTGCACGGCAGAGGTCGAAAGGGAAGGAGCGCCATTTGAATTTTTGAACGCACAATTAGCTGCACTCATTAGCGGACGCCATGTCGGGTTTGAAGACCCCCTGAGGTGCCTAAACAATGAAGCTCCCCCACAAGTGACGCCATTTTGGAAACTAGAGCCCTCAAATAATTTTTTTAGATGTTTGGTGAGCACTTTGAACACCTGGGGGCTTCACAGAAGTTTATAACGTTGAGCCGTGAAAAGAAAAAAAATTTTTTTTACCACAAAACTGTTGCTTCAACTAGGTAGCTTTTTTTTCACAAGGGTATCGGGAAAAAATGCAACATAAAATGTATTGTCCATTTTCTCCTGAGTACGCAGATACCTCATATGTGGTGGAAATCAAATGTTTGGGCACACAACAGAGCTCGAAAGGGAAGGGGCGCCATTTGAATTTTTGAACGCAAAATTAGCTGCACTCATTAGCGGACGCCATGTTGGGTTTGAAGACCCCCTGAGGTGCCTAAACAATGGAGCTCCCCCACAAGTGACCCCATTTTGGAAACTAGAGCCCTCAAATCATTTTTCTAGATGTTTGGTGAGCACTTTGAACACCTGGGGGCTTCTCAGAAGTTTATAACGTTGAGCCGTGAAAAGAAAAAAATTTTTTTTTACCACAAAACTGATGCTTCAACTAGGTAGCTTTTTTTTCACAAGGGTATCGGGAAAAAATGCAACATAAAATGTATTGTCCATTTTCTCCTGAGTACGCAGATACCTCATATGTGGTGGAAATCAAATGTTTGGGCACACGGCAGAGCTCGAAAGGGAAGGAGCGCCATTTGAATTTTTGAACGCAAAATTAGCTGCACTCATTAGCGGACGCCATGTTGGGTTTGAAGACCCCCTGAGGTGCCTAAACAGTGGAGCTCCCCCACAAGTGACCCCATTTTGGAAACTAGACCCCTCAAGGAGTTTATCTAGATGTTTGGTGAGCCCCAAGGGGCTCCACAGAGGTCGATAATGTTGAGCCATGAATACAATTTTCTTTTGTTTTACCACAGAACTGTTACTTGAACCAGGTAGCTTTTTTTTCACAAGGGTATCAGGAAAAAATGCACCATAAAACGTATTGTGCAATTTCTCCTGAGTACGCAGATACCTCACATGTGGTGGAAAGCAATTGTTGGGCGCATGGCGTGGCTCAGAAGAGAAGGGCACCATTTGACAGCAAAATTGCTTGGAATCATTAGCGGACGCCATGTCACGTTTTTAGACCCCCCCTATGGTGCCTAAACAGTGGAGCTCCCCCACAAATTACCCCATTTTGGAACTAGACCCCTCAAGGAATTTATCTAGATGTTTAGTGAGCCCCTTGTACCCCCAGGGGCTCCACTGAAAGTTGATAACGTTGAACCGTGAAAATTATTTATTTTTTTTTAAATTTTTGCAGCAACAAGGTAGCTTTTTTTTTTCTTTTTACAACGGTATCAGGAAAAAATGCACCATAAAACGTATTGTGCAATTTTTCCCGAGTACGCAGATACCTCATATGTGGTGGAAATCAATTGTTTGGGCGCATGGCGGGGCTCAGAAGACAAGGAACGCCATTTGACTTTTCAAACGCACAGACGCAGTGCACTGATCGGCCGCTGCAGGAGGCACGGTCGGATGAGAGACAAAAAGCACTGGGATACGGTAAAAAAACAAAAGTAACGCCAAAAATTGAGCAGGGATGCTGATCCGCGCTCAGCGGGACACACGGACAGATGTGATACTTTTTTTTTCCCGTATCCCCGACGCTTTTTGTATCGCATCAGTCCGTGCGTCCCGCCGAGCGCTGATCAGGGATGCACATAACGGATCGGCATCCCTGCTCAATTTTTGGCGTGACAAAAAGCTTCGGGGATACGGAAAAAAAAGTCACGACAAAAATTGAGCAGGGATGCCGATCCGTTATGTGCATCCCTGATCAGCGCTTGGCGGGACGCACGGACTGATGCAATACTTTTTTTTCCATATCCACGACGCTTTTTGTATCGCATCAGTCCGTGCGTCCCGCCGAGCGCTGATCAGGGATGCACATAACGGATCGGCATCCCTGCTAAATTTTTGGCGTGACTTTTTTTTCCGTATCCCCGATGCTTTTTGTCATGCCAAAAATTGAGCAGGGATGCCGATCCGTTATGTGCATCCCTGATCAGCGCTCGGCGGGACGCACGGACTGATGCAATACAAAAAGCGTCGGGGATACGGGAAAAAAAAAGTCCCGCCGAAAACTGACCACGGATGCAGATACGTTATCTGCATCCCTGATCAGCGCTCGGCGGGACGCACGAGGTGTAAAAATGGACAGGGGATAGAGGAAAAAAAGAAAAAAAAAAGTTATACTCACAGTACCCAGAGGAGTAGCAGGAGGAACAGAAGGCAAGCGAGATAGACAGCTGTACAGGAGCCGCAGGCAGGAAGTTGGACAGCTCAGCAGAAGACCCAGGAAGAAGGACCCAGCGATGGAGGCAGATGTGATCGGTCGGTGAAGACAGGTAAGAGGACGTCGGGGGGACAGTAGAGGGGGGGTGGACAGCAGAGGGGGAGAGCAGAGGGGGAGGGGGAGAGCAGAGCGGGAGGGAGATACCGGAGGAGCTGCAGAATAGAGATCACGGGGGAGGCCGGCAGATTGGGATGTCGGGGGGCAGATCGGGATGTCGGGGGGGGCAGATCGGGATGTCGGGGGGGGAAGATCGCAGGAGGGCACAGGCAGGGGCCATTACGGGAGCGCGCAGGAGCAATCACAAGAGCGCGCAGGGGCTGCAAGGAGAGCAGAGGAGGAGGGATACCGGAGGAGCTGCAGAATAGAGATGGCGGGGGGGCAGATTGGGATGTCGGGGGGGCAGATCGGGAGATGTCGGGGGGGCAGATCGCAGGGGGGCACGGGCAGGGGCCATTACGAGAGCGCGCAGGAGCAATAACAAGAGCGCGCAGGGGCTGCAAGGAGAGCAGAGGAGGAGGGAGATACCGGAGGAGCTGCAGAATAGAGATGGCGGGGGGCAGATCGGGATGTCGGGGGGGCAGATCGGGATGTCGGGGGGGAAGATCGCAGGGGGGCACGAGCAGGGGCCATTACAGAAGCGCGCAGGGGCTGCAAAGTGAGCACAATACTCACCGCTCCTGCTCCTGCTCCGTGACAGCAGTGGCAGCAGCAGCGGTGGCGTGGTACCACTAGTACCAGCCAGAGCTGCACGCTGCAGACATGTTGGGGGAGGGTCCCCAGACCAGCACAGGCCTGGGGAGGGCGGCCACCGGCAGATCAGACCGCCCCACTGCACACTGATTGGAGCGATTGCGCGTCATAGCACGATCGCTCCAATCAGTGCTGCAGGGGCTGGGGGCGGCATGTTTGAGATCAACCTATGATCTGCTGTACCTGCTACAGCACATCATAGCCGGATCTCACAGTATCGCACTATTTCCGGCATTATTTTTACCGAAATCAGTGTGAAAGATGTGGTTGGCGGTTCAGATTTGAACAGCCAATCACATCGATCGTCGATGGGGGGTGGCGATGCCACCCCCCCCGGGGTGAAGCAAAGGTCCCCTGCTGTAAGAAACAGCAGGGGACATCATTTGAAAGCTGTTGCTATGGCCACGGCAATCAAATGAACTTTAGGCCATAAAATTACGTCCCTGGTCGTTAAGTCACGTTAAAATAGGACGTAATTTTACTGCCCGCGGTCGTGAAGGGGTTAAACCAAGGTAAATCTACAGCTAAAAAAATGTACCAAAAAAGCTCTGTGTGAACATACCCTAAGGCCATGTGCGCACTAGAAACTGGCTTTTTCTTAAGGAAAAAATGGACTCTCTGAAAGAATCCTGCACCTGCGGTAAAAAACCGCACCAAAATCCGCATTTCAGACGTAAATACATTTGAACAGCGCGCAGGGACTGGGCCCCGCCCCCGACGTGCAGCAACGTGATGAGATCAGCTCATTGCTGACATCATCACAGTGCTGCGGGCGCCACACTGGATTCATCAGGAAGCGAGCGCTCCATGGAGGAGCCGAAGAGACAGGTGTAATTAATGGAGATGTGTGGGGAGGGGCTGAGGACACATAACGGGGAACATTTTTGAAGGAGACACAGCTTTGTGACAGGCAGAGGAGGAGTACTGTATTCCGAGGGAGGGGGGGGAGGCAGGAGTGTGTAGTGATGGGGTAGTGTAATTTGTGTCTGCAGGGGGTGGTGATGTGGGGTGCAATGTATTATGTCTGGGGAGGGGGTAATGGAGGGTGCATTGTATTGTATGTGGGGGAGGGGTAATGGAGGGTGCACTGTATTGTGTGTGTGGGGAGTGATGGAGGGTGCATTGTATTGTGTGTGTGTGTGTGTAGGGGGTGATGGGGGGTGCATTGTATTGTGTGTGTGTGTGTGTAGGGGGTGATGTATTGTGTGTGTGTGTGTGTGTGTGTGTAGGGGGTGATGGGGGGTGCATTGTATTGTGTTTGTGTGTAGGGGGTGATGGGGGGTGCATTGTATTGTGTGTGTGTGTGTGTGTGTGTGTGTGTCTGTATGGGGTGATGCATTGTGTGTGTGTGTAGAGGGTGATGGGGGGGTGCATTGTGTGTGTGTGTGTGTGTGTGTAGGGTGTGATGGGGGATGCATTGTATTGTGTGTGTGGGGGGGGTGATGGGGGGGTGCATTGTATTGTATGTGGGGGAGGGGTAATGGAGGGTGCACTGTATTGTGTGTGTGTGTGTGTGTGTGGGGAGTGATGGGGGCTGCATTGTGTGTGTGTGTGTGTATAATGGGTGATGGGGGGGTGCATTGTATTGTGTGTGTGTGTGTGTGTAGGGGGTGATGCATTGTGTGTGTGTGTGTGTAGGGGGTGATGGGGGGTGCATTGTATTGTGTGTGTGTGTGTGTGGGGGGGGGGTGATGGGGGGTGCATTGTATTGTGTGTGTGTGTGTGTGGGGGGGGGGTGATGGGGGGTGCATTGTATTGTGTGTGTGTGGGGGGGGGTGATGGGGGGTGCATTGTATTGTGTGTGTGTGGGGGGGGTGATGGGGGGTGCATTGTATTGTGTGTGTGTGTGTGTGTGTGTGTAGGGGGTGATGCATTGTGTGTGTGTGTTTGGAGGGGGTGCATGGTATTGTGTGTGTGTGGGTGATGGGGGGATGTATTGTATGTGTGTGTAGGGGGTGATGGAGGGGTGCATTGTGTGTAGGGTGTAATGGGGGTGCATTGTGTGTGTGTGTAGGGTGTGATGGGGGATGCATTGTATTGTGTGTGTGTAGGGGGTGATGCATTGTGTGTGTGTGTAGAGGGTGATGGGGGGGTGCAGTGTGTGTGTGTGTGTGTGTGTGTGTGTGTGTAGGGTGTGATGGGGGATGAATTGTATTGTGTGTGTGTGTGTAGGGGGTGATGGGGGTGCATTGTATTGTATGTGGGGGAGGGGTAATGGAGGGTGCACTGTATTGTGTGTGTGTGTGTGTGGGGAGTGATGGGGGGCTGCATTGTGTGTGTGTGTGTGTAATGGGTGATGGGGGGGTGCATTGTAGTGTGTGTGTGTGTGTGTGTGTAGGGGGTGATGCATTGTGTGTTTGTGTAGAGGGTGATGGGGGGGTGCATTGTGTGTGTGTGGGGAGTGATGGGGGCTGCATTGTGTGTGTGTGTGTATAATGGGTGATGGGGGGTGCATTGTATTGTGTGTGTGTGAGTGTGTAGGGGGTGATGCATTGTGTGTGTAGAGGGTGATGGGGGTGCATTGTGTGTGTGTGTGTGTAGGGTGTGATGGGGGATGTATTGTGTGTAGGGGGTGATGGGGGTGCATTGTATTGTGTGTGTGTGTAGGGGGTGATGGGGGGTGCATTGTATTGTGTGTGTGTAGGGGGTGATGCATTGTGTGTGTGTGTGGGGGGGGGGGTGATGCATTGTGTGTGTGTGTAGGGGGTGATGCATTGTGTGTGTGTGTGTGTGTGTGTGTAGAGGGTGATGGGGGGTGCATTGTGTGTGCGTGTGTGTATTTGGAGGGGGTGCATGGTATTGTGTGTGTGTGTGTGTGTGTGTTTGGAGGGGGTGCATGGTATTGTGTGTGTGTGTGTGTAGTGGGTGATGGGGGGGATGTATTGTGTGTGTGTGTGTGTAGTGGGTGATGGGGGATGTATTGTGTGTGTGTGTGTAGGGGGTGATGGAGGGGTGCATTGTGTGTGTGTGTAGGGGGTGATGGGGGGTGCATTGTGTGTGTGTAGGGGGTGATGCGGGGTGCATTGTGTGTAGGGGCTGATGGACGGTGCATTTGTGGCGCCCCTGACCTGGTCAGGCACCACTGAGTACTGCACCCATGCTGGGGACAGTACAATACAGGTAATCCAGAAGGCTGACCGAGGTGTGACTACACAGGCGCATAGTGATCAGGTCTCACACATGTACCTATGAGAGGACCCCTGGGGATCCCAGGAGGGGGAAAAGCCTTCACCTCCACTGGAATAGTGGAGGGGGCCAAAAGCCTCCATCTCCTCTCAAGGGGTGTGGTAAGAGAATCTGGTTGCTAGGTGGCGTAGGCAGGCACAAAAGGGAAAAGAGAAGGAGGAGAAAACAGTCTGTAAGAGTCTGCAGCAGAGTGTGGAGGAGTGAGGAGCAGGAAAGTGAAGCTCAGACAGGAGCAGGAGTGAAGGTCCCAGATGTGAGCCGGTTCAGAGCAGAGTCCAGGGAGCTCCGAGGAGAGCTGACCCCTTCCCCTGGGCTGCTGTAGTCTGACAGCGTCCGCGCAGTGACTACCGACGGGGGAGAACGGTCACCTAGGAGTGCTACCCGAAACCCATCTCAGCTAGAGAGAAGAGCACGGAGTGGGAAGTAAGGAGACTGCTAGGGAGAACCAGGCCCAAACGGGCGGCAGATCCCGAAGCGGAGATAGATCCAGCTTTCTTTTGCTAAACCTGCCGGTGTGGGGCTCTCAAAGCCCACGCCACAACACCACAAAAGCCGCAGCCACGTAGCCACAGTTAGGGCCCATAGCTCACAGGAGGCAAGAAGCTGGAGTGATCTGGCCCAGGCAACAAGCACACGGCAAACGAAGGGGAGTGAGGCTTCAGCAACTTCCCTGGGTGACCCCCATAGGGACTCAAAGTCGGGGTCACTCCAAACCACCAAGGGCTAAGGAAGGCGAGTTAGTAGTCACCCTCACAAGTCAGCCTGAAGGACACCTGGTTCCCGCCTGGTTCATCCCAGCTACGCCCGGGTTACTCACCCTGCCACCTGAAGTGAGTAAAAACCCTGAAAGACATTCTGCCTGTGTGGAGTTATTCTGCGCCTTGTGGTACTACGCACCTACACAGGGCCCTGGGGCTTGCTTCGCTCTCAGGGGGCTATTCCAACTAACTGCACTCACCATCAGCCCCAGGCGTCCCTCAACCTGCAGTGGCGGTCCCCCACTGACCGCAATACTGAGAGTGGCGTCACGACAAGAAGAAGATCTCCTACCTGTGACAAGATCCAGCCGAGTGGAGTCCCTGAAGGTAATGCACCGACACAACACTGGTGGGGCTTCACATCTGGCGTCACGAACAGGATAAGGACTAGACCTGTTCAGACAGGTGACCATGTGCCTGGGCGGTCCGCTTGAAAAATTGGAAGCGCCGCCATATTGCCACCATGAAAAGCGCGCTGAAAAACAACAGCAGCCCTCGCTGGGAGAAGTTACCGCCCACGAAGAGGTGTGGCTACCCAGAGATCCCCTGCAGAGTTCGGACCTCGCTTGTGAAGAGAGCGGAAGCGTCCAGAGACGTCGGGACAGAAAGGGAGCCAGAAGCCTGCTGCTGGGAGAGGAGCTGCTGAAAGAGGCAGAGCGGAAACTGAACAGCTTGCTACTAGAGGCAACGGCGAGTCCACTGCTGGGAAATCGTGCAGGAGAGGGCGCAGAAGAAATGGCGTCTGACCGCAGAAACCCAGAACCGGGCTCCGCTGCCTGGTGGTATCGGGAGCTGGCCCAGTTCTGCGACCGACTGGAGACCCGGGTCGTGGAGCAGATCAGAGAAGAACGCATGGAACTTCTGGAGATGGCTGCCGCGGTTCAGGCCTATGAGAGGGGAACCGCACGACGAGTGCCAGACCGGACGGCGACGACTCAGACCCCGATGCTGCCACCGATGGGTGAGTCCAGTATTACCCCTGCCGGCCCGGATGCCCCGACCCCTGCTGCCACGCCCGCGGTCCCTGAAGAGGCGCCCGGCGCGGCGACGCTGACCAAGGCCGCAGCCACGCCAGGTGCGGCCCGCCAAGCCCAGGCCGCCGCAGCGATGCCCTGCTCGGCCCACCAAGACCCGGTCCCTGCAGCGATGCCCTGTCCGGCCCGCAAAGAACCGGCTGCCACCGCGACCCTCATCCACGCCACAGGTGTGACGCTGACCCGGCCCGCCGAGACCCCACCGCAGCCGCAACGCTCGTCCGCGCCGCAAGTGAGGTGCTGAACCAGGCCGCAGCCCCGCCAGGTGCGGCCCGCCAAGCTCCGATCGAGGCAGCGACGCCCAGCCCAGCCTGCAAAGACCCCATCGCAGCTGCGACGTCGATCCAAGCTGCGCCAGAAACGCCCATCCAGGCCGCCGCCATGCCAGGCGCGGCCCGCCAAGACCAGGCCGCCGCCATGTCAGGCGCGGCCCGCCAAGATAAGATGGCATCACCATTTACCCCGGCCTGCAAGGCCAGAGCAGACACCGCTCCCCAGTCCAAAGAGGTCCCTGCTGGAAAGCCCACGCTGGGGGAGGACCCCGCATACTGGCAGCTGAAGGCTGACATGGAGGCCAAGTTTCCACAATGGTTGGTGGACCAGTACATACTCCCTCCGCATACCCCCAAGACGACTCCTGCAGCAATCATGCCAAAAAGATCCCTGCCTGGGCCTGCTGAAGAAAGTCCATCCCCAGCACTGCCACCAAAGGAGTGCTCAGAAGAACTAAGGGGGAGGGGAGGCCAGGAAGCTGAAGAGCTGACTCAGGAGCCACCAGCAGTGGATCCATGCCCCGAGCCAGAGATGCTGCCGTATTCCCGCTGGGACGAGGAAGACCTGACACCTTCTGCTGAGGAAGATCTGCCCCAAAGCCTCACCTGGGAGCTTGTAAGCTGCACCTCGCAGAATCCAACCCGCAAGATACAGCGCCGCAGTAGAACCCAGTCTTTCCCTGCACCGCCATCCCCAGAGCAGAGAGAAGTCACGGCCAGAGACCTACAAGAAAAACGGTTCCTGAGAAGGTCCAAAGCCCAGGTCAGAGGACCCCTTTGTAGAGGAGTAGTGGAGGACTTCAGCCTCAAGTCAGGATACGGGTTCATCGTAGCACCTGGCATAAAGGAAGGTATCTTCGTCAACAGAAGAGACGTCAGAGCTAATCTGCCCAGAGGACATCCTGGAAGGAACCTGCGTACAGGAGACTCCGTACAGTTTACCCTGCATCAAGGAGAAAGAGGCTGGTATGCCCTAGATGTAGTACCATGTCCCAAAGAAGAAAGGAAAGACAGCCATAAAGAAAGAAAAGACCAAAGACCTAATGAAGAGACAACTACAGATGAGGAAAAAGGTCAAGAAAGCAACAGGTGCCGCAGCCCTACAGGCCCAAGCCCTGGTGAAGAGGAATCTGCCTAAGTTTAAGTAAAGTACAGCAAGTTTTGACCAGTTTGGAAAGTTTGTTTTGCAACGTTTTAAAGTTCAAGAATGTGCCCACAAAAACTATTGTGAGAAATAAACCTTAAGGCTATGAACTGGCTATAGCCACAAACTCTCGCAGTGTAAATAGTTACACCAGAGGGCACCACCACCACCAGAGTCAGCCTGTTTAGGGGCTTGGCTCGTCTGCAACCAGGAGGAGCCCGTCCGTATATAGGGCCTTGGCTCGCCTGCGACCAGAGAGCATGCCTGTTTATGGGGCCTGGCTCTCCACCACAAAGAGGGTACCTGGTCAGCACCAACTGTGGAGGCCGCCTCTACATCCTGCCAGAAGAGGCTGAAGGCGCGGATCCACCAGGCCAGGTATACCCTGAAACCACCAGCCCATGTAAGCCGCCTCTACATCCTGCCAGAAGTGGCTGAAGCCGCGGCCAACGTGAGAGGGTTTTGGGTGGGTTAACGGACTTGTGGGTGGAGGGTGGTGATGTATGGTACCTGGTGCTTTTAAAAATGTTTTACATGTTTTAATGTTTTATGCATTTTAAAATGTTGTCTTGCAGCCCGAGGACGTGCTGGTGATAACTAAGGGGGAATGTGGCGCCCCTGACCTGGTCAGGCACCACTGAGTACTGCACCCATGCTGGGGACAGTACAATACAGGTAATCCAGAAGGCTGACCGAGGTGTGACTACACAGGCGCATAGTGATCAGGTCTCACACATGTACCTATGAGAGGACCCCTGGGGATCCCAGGAGGGGGAAAAGCCTTCACCTCCACTGGAATAGTGGAGGGGGCCAAAAGCCTCCATCTCCTCTCAAGGGGTGTGGTAAGAGAATCTGGTTGCTAGGTGGCGTAGGCAGGCACAAAAGGGAAAAGAGAAGGAGGAGAAAACAGTCTGTAAGAGTCTGCAGCAGAGTGTGGAGGAGTGAGGAGCAGGAAAGTGAAGCTCAGACAGGAGCAGGAGTGAAGGTCCCAGATGTGAGCCGGTTCAGAGCAGAGTCCAGGGAGCTCCGAGGAGAGCTGACCCCTTCCCCTGGGCTGCTGTAGTCTGACAGCGTCCGCGCAGTGACTACCGACGGGGGAGAACGGTCACCTAGGAGTGCTACCCGAAACCCATCTCAGCTAGAGAGAAGAGCACGGAGTGGGAAGTAAGGAGACTGCTAGGGAGAACCAGGCCCAAACGGGCGGCAGATCCCGAAGCGGAGATAGATCCAGCTTTCTTTTGCTAAACCTGCCGGTGTGGGGCTCTCAAAGCCCACGCCACAACACCACAAAAGCCGCAGCCACGTAGCCACAGTTAGGGCCCATAGCTCACAGGAGGCAAGAAGCTGGAGTGATCTGGCCCAGGCAACAAGCACACGGCAAACGAAGGGGAGTGAGGCTTCAGCAACTTCCCTGGGTGACCCCCATAGGGACTCAAAGTCGGGGTCACTCCAAACCACCAAGGGCTAAGGAAGGCGAGTTAGTAGTCACCCTCACAAGTCAGCCTGAAGGACACCTGGTTCCCGCCTGGTTCATCCCAGCTACGCCCGGGTTACTCACCCTGCCACCTGAAGTGAGTAAAAACCCTGAAAGACATTCTGCCTGTGTGGAGTTATTCTGCGCCTTGTGGTACTACGCACCTACACAGGGCCCTGGGGCTTGCCTCGCTCTCAGGGGGCTATTCCAACTAACTGCACTCACCATCAGCCCCAGGCGTCCCTCAACCTGCAGTGGCGGTCCCCCACTGACCGCAATACTGAGAGTGGCGTCACGACAAGAAGAAGATCTCCTACCTGTGACAAGATCCAGCCGAGTGGAGTCCCTGAAGGTAATGCACCGACACAACACTGGTGGGGCTTCACACATTGTGTGTGTGTAGGGAGTAATGGGGGTGCATTGTGTGTGTAGGGAGTAGTGGGGGTGCATTGTATTTTTGTGTGTGTGTGTGTGTGTGTGTGTAGCGGGTGATGGGGGATGTAGTGTGTGTGGGGGGGTAATGGAGCGTGTATTGTGTGTGTGTATGTAGGGGGTGATGGAGGGGTGCATTGTGTGTAGGGGGTAATGGGGGTGCATTGTGTGTGTGTAGGGGGCGATGGGGGGTGCATTGTGTGTGTGTGTGTGTGTGTGTGTGTGTGGAGGGGGTGCATTGTATTGTGTGCGTGGGGAGATGGTAATGGTGGGTGCATGGTATTGTGTGTGTGTGTGTGTGTAGTGGGTGATGGGGGGGATGTATTGTGTGTGTGTGTGTGTGTGTGTAGGGGCTGATGGACGATGCATTGTGTGTGTGTAGGGAGTAATGGGGGTGCATTGTGTGTGTAGGGAGTAGTGGGGGTGCATTGTATTTGTGTGTGTGTGTGTGTAGCGGGTGATGGGGGGGTGCATTGTGTGTGGGGTGGTAATGGAGCGTGTATTGTGTGTGTGTGTATGGGTAATGGGGGTGCATTGTAGTGTGTGTTTGTGTGTAGGAGGTGATGGGGGGGTGCATTGTATTGTATTGTGTGTGTGTGTGTTTGGAGGGGGTGATGCATTGTAGTGTGTGTGTGTGGGGGGGTGATGCATTGTATTTTGTGTGTGTGTGTGTATGTAGGGGGTGATGGGGGGGGTGCATTGTGTGTGTAGGGTGTGATGGGGGATGCATTGTGTGTGTGTGTGTGTGTGTGTAGGAGGTGATGGGGGGTGCATTGTGTGTGTGTAGGGGCTGATGGACGGTGCATTGTGTGTGTGTGTGTGTGTGTGTGTGTAGGGAGTAGTGGGGGTGCATTGTATTGTGGGTGTGTGTGTAGGGGGTGATGGGGGGTGCATTGTGTGTGGGGGGGTAATGGAGCGTGTATTGTGTGTATCGGTAATGGGGGATGCATTGTATTGTGTGTGTGTGTGTGTGTGTGTGTGTGTGTAGGAGGTGATGGGGGGTGCATTGTATTGTGTGTGTGTGTGTGTTTGGAGGGGGTGATGGGGGGGTGCATTGTATTGTGTGCGTGGGGAGATGGTAGTGGGGGGTGCATGGTATTTGTGTGTGTGTGTAGGGGGTGATGGGGGGGTGCATTGTATGTGTGTGTGTATGGTGTGATGGGGGATGCATTGTATTGTGTGTGTGTGGGGTGTGATGGGTGCATTGTGTGTGTGTGTGTGGGGGGGGGGGTAATGCGGGGTGCATTGTGTGTGTGTGTGTAGCGGGTGATGGGGGGATGTATTGTGTGTGTGGGGGGGTAATGGAGCGTGTATTGTTTGTGTGTGTGTGTGTGTGTAGGGGGTGATGGAGGGGTGCATTGTATTTGTGTGTGTGTGTGTGTGTAGGGGGTGATGGAGGTGTGTGTGTGTGTGTGTGTGTGTGGTGATGTGGGGTGCATTGTGTGTGTGTGTAGGGGCTGATGGGCGGTGCATTGTATTTGTGTGTGTGTGTAGCGGGTGATGGGGGGGATGTATTGTGTGTGTGTGTGGGGGGGTAATGGAGCGTGTATTGTGTGTGTGTGTGAGGGTAATGGGGGTGCATTGTAGTGTGTGTGTGTGTGTGTGTAGGGGGTGATCGGGGGTGCATTGTGTGTGTGTAGGGGGTCATGGGGGAGTGCATTGTATTGTGTGTGTGTGTGTGTGTGTGTGTGTGTGTGTGTGTTTGGAGGGGGTGATGGGTGGGTGCATTGCATTGTGTGCGTGGGGAGATGGTAATGGGGGGTGCATGGTATTTGTGTGTGTGTATGTAGTGGGTGATGGGGGGGATGTATTGTAGTGTGTGTGTGTGTGTGTGTGTGTGTGTGTGTGTGTGGAGAGGGGCGCGGAGTCGTTAATCGAGCTATAGTTACATTTAATACTCAAAATTTTCGTTTCATTCACAGGCCTGAGTGGGCCCCGGCACCCAGCCTTTCAATCGTAAACTTCAGTGATCGTACAAGTTCTGTATGATCACTGAAGTTTTCGCAGTTGCAGGACCTTTAGTGACATCACATGTGTCATGTGACTCACCAAAGGTCCTAGCGCTGCACTGCGGGAGTCCCCAGGCCTGCACCGACCGCGCTGGTATTCAGATGTATGCGCGTCTTTTAGGCGCGCAATACATTTGTACAGTGCGGCCGGTGACAGGAGGGAGAGCAGCTCTGCTCAGCCCCGCAATGTACTGTCATCGCCAGGGCTGCAGAGGAGCGCGCCTCAGTCCTGCACCGACATCATCATCACCGGGGCCGCAGCTGCAGGGATGAAGAGGAGGACGCGCAGGCACAGGTAAGCGCTCCAGAGGAGCCGAAGATGTACTTTTATATGTGGGGCTGCGGGTGGGGGAGGAGCAGTGTTATTTTACAAGTGGCATTAAGAAGCGGTGGGGGACTTTATGGAGCATATTATGGGGCAGTGGGGGCCATAATGGGGCAGTGGGGGCCATAATGGGGCAGTGGGGGCCATAATGGGGCAGTGGGGGCCATAATGGGGCAGTGGGGGCCATAATAGGGCAGTGGGGGCCATAATAGGGCAGTGGGGGCCATAATAGGGCAGTGGAAGGACATTATAGGGCAGTGGAAGGACATTATAGGGTAATGGGGGGGCCATTATGAAGCAAATTGGGGCATTATAGGTCAGTGGGGGACATTGTGAAAGAAATTGGAACATTATAGGGCAATGGGGGACATTATGAGGTGTAATGATGAGCCAGGGGAGCCTCCGGCCTTGTAGTTGTGGCGGTAGTTTTCAGGCTTGTCCCTGGCTTCACCACTACCTCAAGGTCGGGAGCGGACTTGGTGGGGCAGAGTGTGATAGTGCATTCGCCGGACGATGTACAAACGATCTTCAGCCAAAGGGTGCTGGTAACAAAAGACATCCTTTATTGTACATAACAATCCGGCAGAAAAATCAGGCACTTTCGGTGGAGCTGGGGGCAGCCTGCCCTAACGCACCCTCTGATGGGGATATGCCCGGGGTACTCCACTTCGCCGGGCTCCCACTCTTTGGTTTCACGCACACCGGACCCACACCAGTTGCTTCACACCCTGAGGTTACGTTCCACTCCTTTCTCTCCGGCGCCCCCTGCTGGTCCCGCTCACACACTCTGCCCCTCGATGTTCTCACTCTTCCGTCCCGGATTCAACTACTTCACACACACCTAAACTCCTCCCCTGGTATTAGCCGACTCCTCCCTCCCCGGTGGCAACAGCCGTTCCACCCGGCCACTAGGGGGTTTCAAACATGTTACAACAAACACATTTTTAATAATGGCATTTCCGGGCTAACTATGTTTTTCTTAGTAGGGGGTTTGCTCACCCACTACATGAGGCATCAAAGATTTTGGAAGGCAGCATAGTATAATGAGGAGGGGGGGGATTTATACAGGGATGTAGTTGGGGGAGATATTATAGAAAGAGAAATTTTGGGGGGGACATTTTGGAAAGGGGCACTTTGTGGGACTATTTTGGAGAGGAGCAGTGTGTGGGGGGATATTTTGTGCAGGAAGCAATTAACAACCCCTTCTGATTCCACTTGTTTCCCCAGACATTATTAAATAAAAGGGGCCAGGATGAGGGACATAATTACTATATGGGGCCAGAATGAGGGACATACATTATTAGTTTATGGTGGCACGTGGGGCATAATTACTGTAGGGGCAAGTTAGGGGACATTATTACTGATGAAATATAAGTTAATTTTGAGGATACTGTCTCCAATGGGGAAACAAGAGTCTGACGTGGTGTAGAAATTGGGGAAATAGTGAGGAATGTGCCCTGGGAGTGATCGGCTATAGGTGACTGTTATTTTCTGCAGAGACACGTCATGGCAGGAAGAAGTGATGACGGTCAGCGCCAGATGAAGAGAAAAAGCGAAGATGAATAAAGTCAGCTAGAGACGTCACTGGTAAGTCAGTCACGGTATTTCTCCCTTGTATGTGGTTGTATTCGGTCACTATGTGGTCTGTTCACGGTGTGGTGGTATTTCTCCCTTGTATGTGGCTGTATTTGTTCACTGTTTGGTGGTAATATGTGGTCTGGTCACGGTGTGGCGGTATTTCCCCCTTGTATATGGTATTATTGATTTTGGTATAGTGGATTGTGTTGTGTATGGAGGTCACTTTTTCTCTCTATAAGGGGGAGATTTTTTCCAGTAGAAATTAAATACTTAAACATTTAACCCCTCCCCTCCCTGTCCTGTCCTGTCCTGTGACTATTACACTGCAGTAAATATGCACTTACAGAGAATCTCCAGTGAAAACAAGTAATCACCTTTACTAAGGCCACGTTCACACGCTGAGTATTCAGTGAGTTTTTTTTTACCTCAGTATTTGAAGCCAAAACCAGGAGCAGTAAAATCAGAGAAAAAGTGTGTGAACGTGGCCTAAAGATAAGTGATAACTTATTCATCAGTGGGGTCCAATTGCTGGGACCTGCACCGATCGTGCAACTTTTATCCCCCATTACACTGGAGCTCGTGTCCGACTCGACCCCTGATCCATTCATTCCCTCAGTGGCTGCGAGCGCTGCGCTTGTTATTATCCGGCTGCTCCACAGAGAATGAATGGAGCTGCGGTCACACATCCCACCCCACAGAGGATGAATGGAGCTGCGGTCACACATCCCACCCCACAGAGGATGAATGGAGCTGCGGTCACACATCCCACTCCACAGAGGATGAATGGAGCTGCGGTCACACATCCCACCCCACAGAGGATGAATGGAGCTGCGGTCACACACCCCACCTGCTGCTGCAAAAAGTTCCCCAATCTTCCGATCGGTGCGGTTTCCACTGGTCTGGTTCCACCGATCAATAAGTTATCACCAACCTACGCTGTGGATCGGTGATAACTTGTTTTCACCAAAGACCCCATTACTGCAAACGACTATAATTGTACATCCCAGTTATGGTGCACAATATAAATGTGCAGGAGCCGCCTGTGTATACAGTCAAAGCAACACAATAATGGGGATAACGCTAATGGGTGTTTATATTTAGCTGTAGGGTGGGCCCCTGAAGTCAATTCTCCTGGTGGGCCCCAGACAGCCCAGTCCGCCCCTGTCGCAGCGTGTAAAGCCCCTTTAGAGTCAGTAGTGTTGGTGTGCAGCATTACCCTCCATACACTCTTCCATCTGGAGACTGGTGAATATTTGTCTTCTGTTTCCACCATCACACATTACATAATTATCAGTAATGATCGGCCCCGGTGTCTGTACTGGATGTGACCAGTCATTCTGTGGGGACAGAGGCCTATAAAAGCCGCACTATAGTTTCCAAAATAGTGTTACATGTTGGATAAACCCTTCTCTAGTCCTGTGTATTCTGACAACACTGCTCTATAGACAGATCAGGCTTTTTTTTTTACATATACAGTATTTATACTGAGGACCCTCCTGTACTATCACCACATATAGGCTATGTGCGCACGCTGCGTTTTTTTCTGACCACAAAGATGCAGCGTTTCAGGCCCCAAAAAAACACACAAAATTGCATCCACCAGAAAAAAACGCATCAAACAAACCGCATGTGTTTTTGCTGCATTTTTGTCCGATGCATTCAATAGGTGAAAAATGCAGAGAAAAAGGCAAAAAGAATTGACATGCTGCAGTGGTCACCACAAAGACGCAGCCAAAAAAACTGCAATGTGCGGACAGCCAAAATAAAATCTCATAGACTTTGCTGGGGAAGGAAATTCATGCAGTTTTGAGACTCTGATGAGTATTTACATATAGCCTAAGATAATGACACTGGGGGTACAGGATAATGACACTGACACTGGGGGTACAGGATAATGACACTGACACTGGGGGTACAGGATAATGACACTGACACTGGGGGTACAGGATAATGACACTGACACTGGGGGTACAGGAGAATGACACTGACACTGGGGGTACAGGAGAATGACACTGGGGGTACAGGAGAATGACACTGGGGGTACAGGAGAATGACACTGGGGGTACAGGAGAATGACACTGGGGGTACAGGAGAATGACACTGGGGGTACAGGAGAATGACAGTGACATTGGGGGTACAGGATAATGACAGTGACATTGGGGGTACAGGATAATGACAGTGACACTGGGGGTACAGGAGAATGACAGTGACATTGGGGGTACAGGATAATGACAGTGACATTGGGGGTACAGGATAATGACAGTGACACTGGGGGTACAGGATAATGACAGTGACACTGGGGGTACACGATAATGACAGTGACACTGGGGGTACACGATAATGACAGTGACACTGGGGGTACACGATAATGACAGTGACACTGGGGGTACACGATAATGACACTGACACTGGGGGTACACGAAAATGACACTGACACTGTAGGTACAGTATAATGACACTGACACTGGGAGGACGGGATAATGACACTGGGTACAGGATAATGATATTGACACTGGGGATACAGAATAATGACACTAGGGTTACATGATACTGACGCTTGATACTCGGTGCAGGATAAAACACTTGGGGTACAGGATAATTACTCTGGACACTCAGTTCTTTTCCTCAGCACCCAGCTTTTCTATATTCTGATAGCCATCTTTTGTCTTTAGCACCCAGCTTTCCCATGATATCAGAGAATGGGAAAGCTGGGAGCTGGGGAGCTGGGGACAAGACGGATATCAGAACATAGAAAGGCTGGGTGACGAGTAAGAGAGCCTCTTTCTCTCAGCTCAGCACCCAGCTTTCCCAATCCCATCCCATGCTCTGACTGCTGCTATCCCTCTTTCCCTAATCCTTACTGATATGATTACTGTGTGGACTTCACTCATGTCATACAGCAGGGACTGGTGCACACACCCTGCACCCCCAAATCACGCACACCCAGCACCCCCAAATCACGCACACCCTGCACCCCCAAATCACACACACCACGCACCCAATGTCCTGCATATCTCATACAGACTGGCTGTACCCCAAATTACTCCTCCTCTCAAACACACTGAAACCCCATGTTCTATACAAATAGTATCCCTTAACACCCCTGTGTCACAGCCTGGACCCCTGATATGCCACTCACACACCCCCCCCCATATCTCTCACCAGGCACATCTTCCTCGGTATTTCCTGCCCGGCTTCTCCCACACGGTCACATGGGAATGACATCACCGCAGGTCCTCACTGCTCCACCACTGAATGCAATGCATCCTTTTTGCTGAAGCCGCTTCTGCTCTGCCCCTGCCACGCTGCAGCTCATAAGCTCCGGGTGCCTCCAGGTCAGGAGCGCCCCTCCCCCCCCTCCCACAAGCCAGACCAACGCTATGTGTGTATATATGTGTGTGTGTATATATATATATATATATATATATATATATTACACGTTTTTCCAAGCATGGCGTTAAGCGTGTGGAAGGTTTGAGGGGTGGAGCCTGGGCGGAGTCTCAAGGGGGCCCAAAAATGTTGCCAGTATGGGTCCCTGAAATTCCTAGAGGCGGCCCTGCTGCACAATATGAGGTGCGCGCAGGACCTGCAGACTTCGCCTCTCATACTCAGATGTACGCGTGTCTTTGAGGTGCACAAACAGAACAGTGCGGCGCCAAGACTGAGGCAGAGGAGCTCCTCAGCCCCGCACCGACTTCCGTCATCCCCAGGGCCACACGGAAGAAAAGGACGAGCGGGCACCGGGTAAGTGCTCCTGAGGAGCCCAACATGACATGGAGAATCATTTTAGATGCAGGGACCATTGTGGGGAGAAGCGGTGTTACTTTACAAAGGACATTATCTGAGAGTGGGGGACATTATGGTAGAAATTTAATTGGGACATGATAGGGCAATGGGGGAAATTCTTGGGCAATGGGGGACATGATAGGGCAATGGGGGACATGATAAGGCATACCTCCCAACTTTTAAAGAAGGGAAAGAGGGAGAAAGTTTGCGTCGCGTGGAGCGCAGTGCAGCAGTTTTTTAGGCCACGCCCATGGCCACGCCTCTTACCACACCCAGTCAGCAATGACAAACATTGTTTTAGAAACAATAATTAAAAAAATATACATAGATTTATTTCTAAGTAGTAAATTAAAATATAAATGCAAACTTGGCCGTGTTACTTTTAAACTAGAATATTTTAAACCACAAAATTCTGTTTTAAAGCCGATCTGTCCCCTAAATCTGCCCCATGTACAAAACTGCAGACTTCATGACAGATCCGCTCTATTAGATAAAATATCTGTAATAATACTGTGCTTTAATGGGAGGAATTAGTGAATACAGGCAACTTACTGTTCTGATTGTTCCAATTGTGGAGACACGGGGGTCAGTGGGTGCTCTCGTCCGCTGATCCGGCCGCCTTTAGAAAGACAGCAAGGCTCAGGGCTCATCCCAACTGAACGCCTGACATCCTTAATCCCTCCCTCTCCTCCTCAGCTGTGATCTGACGGCAGGATCAGATCACAGTGTAATGGCTCACGCTCACAGCACAGCAGGAGCCGAGGGTCATTAGCATATCGCATCACATGTGATATGCCAGTGTGACCTCAGCTTGGTATGTGCGCATGTTGCGTTCTGTGCAGTGTGGAAGAGAACACACCCTCTGGCAGACTGGACAAATGTAAACACTGCGTTTGTAAAAAAAAAAACATTTTGGATGCATTTTCCATGCGTTTTCCATGCGTTTTGGATGCATTTTTGACAGTGCGTTTCCCTGTCAATTCAGCTCTGCTACATGCCCGCTGACAGCAGACACACAGAGTTGCGCGATGAGATTGAACTCAGATGAACTTCACCCGACTTCATTGTCATCCCGCGGCTCTGTCTGTGTGTCGCGTCCTGGTTAGCGGTCACACTTGAAGGACGCACCGGTGACCACAATTCCCGAGTGACTGAAGGGAGCAGCGCCATCAGCGGTGCCGTTACTCAGGTTACCCGCAGCCAGCTGGAGTCCTCCACCTGAGACCGCAACTCACCTGTGATGTCATCGCTGATCGCGCAGCTCACTTCAGTCACTCGGGCGACTTGCTGTCACAGTTGGAGGATCCAGTGGTGGCCGCGGGTAACCTGAGTGATGTCATCGCTGATCGTGTGGCTCACTTCAGTTGCTGCGTGGAGCTGACAGAGAGCAATTGTATTCTGTGGCCGCTCCTGTCAGCTTCATGTACAGAAGCTGGATGCGTCGCGGGACCTCATGTGGATTACATCGGACCTGGGGGGGTATTTGGGGGTTTAATAAAATGGTAAAAGAGGGGTTTTTTTGTCTTTTATTCCAAATAAAGGATTTTTGGGTGTATGTGTTTATTTTCTTTAACCTACAGGTTAATCATGGAAGGTATCTCGGGGAGACGCCTGCCATGATTAACCTAGGACTTAGTGGCAGCTATGGGCTGCCATTTACTCCTTATTACCCCGATTGCCACCGCACCAGGGCAATTCGGGATGAGCCGGGAAGAGTCCCAGGACTGTCGCATCTAATGGATGCGGCAATACCGGGCGGCTGCTGGCTGATAATGTTAGGCTGGGGGGCTCCCCATAACGTGGAGCTCTCATCCTGAGAATACCAGCCTTCAGCCATGTGGCTTTACCCTGGCTGGTATCAAAATTGGGGGGGACTGTTTTTTTAAATTATTTATTTTATCTATTTTACTGCACGATATAGACCCGCTCACTGGCGGCTGTGATTGGTTGCAGTGAGACAGCTGTCACTTAGTGTGGGGGTGTGTCTAACTGCAACCAATCTTAGGCGCCGATGGGCGGGGAAAGCAGGGAATATGAGATGGAATAATGAGTGGCCGGCATTTTCAAAAGAGGAAAAGCCGCCGGAGCAGTGTGACAGCCGTGCAGCAACAGAGAGAGAGACCGACCGACGGACAGAGAGTGACAGACAGAGCGACCAACTGACAGAGAAAGAGACTGACATCGACAGAGAGAGACTGAAAAGACCTGCGTTTTGTTTGTCAGAAAAGCATGCAGAACGCAACAAAAATGCAGTCCAAGTGCATTTTGGTTGCGTTTTGACCCATATCATTGATTTCAATGGGTGGAGAACACAGCTACAACGCACAAAAGAAGTGACATGCTGCTTTTTTTTCCACAGCGATTTTTGGCATCCAAAACGCTACGTTTACAAATGCAGCGTGCGCATTGAATTTTCGGACTTCTCATAGACTTTGCTGGGGAAGCAGAACACATGCAATTTGGCACTGAAATGCTGCAGTTCAAAACGCAGCGTTAACATGGGGAAAAAACGCAAAGTGCGCACTTAGTTGTAGTTCGCCGATGCATCGCGACGAGGAAGGAATCCTCGCAGCGAACTACAAGACCCAGGAGGCCGGCGATGGAACGGAAGGTAAGGTGAGCATAATATGTGTACCTTCCTTTCCATCGCCGACCTCCTGGGTCCTGTAGTTCGCCGCTCAAGGCTGTGTATCGGTAACCATCGGAGATGAAGCAGGAACTTCCGCTGTCAGACGCTACTCAAAGGCAGCGCGCTGACCAATCAGAGGCTCCTGTCTTTGACGTCAGCGCTCTGGGTGCGGACGTTCCTCCCTCGTCGTCATGGTTACCTGATACACAGCCCATGCTAGCGAACAGCAAGTCCCAGCAGGCCGGCGATGGAACGGAAGGTAAGGTGAGCTTATAATATGTGCGTGTGCATGTGTTTGTGTGTGTTTGTGTGTGTTTGTGCATGTGTGGAATGGCACAACAGGGGACCAGGATGGGACATTTAACAAGTTGTGGAACGAATTGTCTGCATTGCAATGATTTCCTATACATACACATTACTGGGTCCTGTGGAGCCTACATACTGACAGTGGTGGCTTGTGGGGCATACATACTGGCCCTAGGGATGCTTAGCGCACAGGCTGGCAGCGGTGGAACACGCTGAGGGCCCAAGATGGCAGCACTGCGGGGGAGCGCCGAGGGCACAAGCTGGCAGCACTGCAGGGGGGCACTGAGGTCACATGCTGGCAGAACTGCGGGGAGCACTGAGGGCACAGGCTGGCGAGGTGCTGGGTGGCGCTGAGGGCACAGGCTGGGGGGCACTGATGGCACAAGCTGGCAGCACTGGGGGGCACTGAGGACACAGGCTTGTGGGGCGCTGAGGGCACAGATTGGCAGCACTGGGGGGGGCACTGAGGGCACAGGCTGGCGGGGCGCTGAGGGAACAGGCTGGGGGCACTGAGGGCACAAGCTGGCAGCACTGGGAGGCACTGAGGACACAGGCTGGTGGGGCGCTGAGGGCACAGGCTGGCAGGGTGGTGAGGGCACAGGCTGGCGTGGTGCTGGGGGGCGCTGAGGGCATAGGCTGGCATGGTGCTGAGGGCACAGGCTGGCGTGGTGCTGATGGCACAAGCTAGCGTGGTGCTGGGGGGCGCTGAGGGCACAGGCTGGCGTGGTGCTGGAGGGCACTGAGGGCACAGGCTGGCGTGGTGCTGGAGGGCGCTGAGGGCACAGGTTGGCAGCATTGCAGCAAAAGAGCCTGAGAGCTCCTCTGGCTGCTTTCTCTGAGTCCCGTTTGTCTGCTTTTTCTATTGCAGGCACAGGGGGGACCTGAGAAGACAATTGCTGGACTCTCCCCTGCTCCCCCCTCCTGCAGGCACACTGCTCCCCCCTCCTGCAGGCACTCTGCTCCCCCCTCCTGTACTCACTCTGCTCTCCCCTCCTGTACTCACACTGCTCTCCCCTCCTGTACTCACACTGCTCTGCCCTCCTGCACTCACTCTGCTCTCCCCTCATGTACTCACTCTCACTTATTAAGGGGGCGGGTCGTGCGGCGTCATAGCGACGTCACACGGCAGGCGGCCAATAGTGGCGGAGGGGCGGAGATGAGCAGGATGTAAACATCCCGCCCACCTCCTTCCTTATGCATATCCTACGGAAGCCGCAGTGACGCCGGTAGGAGATGTTCCTTGCTCCTGCGGCTTCACACACAGCGATGTGTGCTGCAGCAGGAGCGAGGAACAACATCGTACCGTCGCGTCAGCGTAATTATGGATTACGCCGACGCTGCACCGATGATACGATTACGACGATTTTGCGCTCATTAATCGTATCATCTAGACTTTACACACTACGATGTCGCATGCGATGCCGGATGTGCGTCACTTTCAATTTGACCCCACCGACATCGCACCTGCGATGTCATAGTGTGCAAAGCCCGCCTTAGTGCCACATGAAAGGCACCAAAGGGTGCAAAATTACAAAATGCTGGAGAGTGGGACATTATGTGTCTTCCTGCCATTATAATGACAGAAAAGACTGATATAAAGTGCACAAGCACAAGAAAATCACCAGAGCGCTCTAAGCTGTGTAAAGCAGTAGAAAATGGCACTGGAGTGAACATGTGACCGCCTCATGTAGGTTGAAGCTATGGATCCTGGGTAAATTTATGTATTTTCCCTCCTTCAGTTTTTTTGCAGTACACAAAAAAAAAACGGAAGGCACACGGATGACAAACAGATGACAAACGGACCGTCTACGGAACAGAAACGGATGCCACACGGATGCACCCGTGAAAAAAAACGGACTGTTTTTTGAAGACCACAAAAATGGATCGGTCGTGTTAATGTAGCCTTATTGTGATCTGCCGTTTATAAACAGCAGGCAGAAATAAGTGAATAACGCCCCCCAGCGTCAGAAAATCTCCGGGGTTTCAGGGCTAGCTGAGACCCTGGAGATCATGATTCAGGACGTTTTTTCCGGTCCCCGCTCACGTGATCACAGGTATACACCGTACACCGATGATCACCTTACAGTAAATGACAGCGCCGGTAAAAAATTATTTATCTCCCATCTGGCATGAAGAAACATGATAAATCTCCTCCCCGGTCCCCTCCGGTCCCCCGGTGTCGCCAAAGTGCCCCCCTGATGCCCTCCCAGAAATCCAAGATGGCCGCGCGCACAGCAGCGCGCCGGCCGCATTCACCCTACTTCTCTGATTTCTGTCGCATGTGCCATGACAAATGCGACAGAAAACTCCTCCCCAGGCCCTGCCAGGTCACCCCCTTTAACCCCACCGGTGTTCCCCGGTGTCCCACGGTACCTGTGCAGCGTTGATCCCCCCACGGCCCTCTCCTTCACAATAGACGCTGCCGCATGCACAGAGCGACTGTCAGCTCAGCTTCCTGTGTTCAGACACAGTGAGTGGTGGTTATGCATCTGTAAGCTAAATGGGCGGCACGGTGGCTCAGTGGTTAGCACTGCAGTCTTGCAGCGCTGAGGTCCTGGGTTCAATTCTCACCAAGGACACCATCTGCAAGGAGTTTGTATGTTCTCCCGTGTTTGCGTGGGTTTCCTCCGGGTACTCCGGTTTCCTCCCACACTCCAAAGACATACAGCGCTATGGAATTAATAACGCTATATAAATGAATAAATTATTATTATTACTGCAATGCCCTGCTCATGAGGTAAGGAACATAATTGATCAGGAGAGCTATATACTACATTTCCAAATGGAGGGATTTGCTTTTATAGTTTCCCTGCTGAACGACTACCAAACATGAGTCTGTTATACGCCACAAGAAAACACATCTAAGTAGCAAGCTCTGTTGTTAAGTATTCATTCAGCTGGATAACTGACCTTAAAGGGGTATTCCATCTCCAAGATCCTATCCTCAATATATAGTAGGTGGAATAGCAATAATATCAGCAAATACCAATATTTGGAAATGTAGAATAGTTCTCCTGATTAGGCATGCCCTTACCTCATGAGCAGGGCATTGCAGCTTTGGTAGCAACCATTACGACATGGACTCTGCTGCTGTGGACCCGGGGAGAGTGAGTGCAGATTCATTGCACCCACACTCCTCACATGAAGGGTCTGCACTCCTAGAAAATGGGGGATACGTTCCCTGAGTGTCTCCCCTTAAATATTATAGACGGTCCAGAGCCGTCGTGGGACGCCTTTATTTTTTTTCTTACAATAAATTGGTGAAAGAGGAAATGTTTTGGGGACTGTTTTTTCAAATAAATTTCTTTTGTCGATTTCTTTTTTTTTTTGTTGTTAGTACTGACAGTTTATGATGTTGGGTATCTAATAGACGCCATGACATCACAAACTGCTGGGCCTGATCTCAGGTGACTTTACAGCTAGTATCAACCCGATTTATTACCCCGTTTGCCACTGCACCAGGGCACGGGATGAGCTGGGGTGAAGCGCCAGGATTGGCGCATCTAGTGGATGCGCTACGTCTGGGGTGCCTGCAGCCTGCTATTTTTAGGCTGTGAAGGCCCAATAACTATGGACCTTCCCACCCTGAGAATACCAGACCACAGCTGTCCGCTTTACCTTGGCTGGTGATCCAAATTGGGGGGGACCCTACTTTTTTTGTGTATTTATTAATATTTATAAAATAATTATAAAAAAAGAGCCTGGGGGGACCTCCACATTGGATCCCCAACCACGGTAAAGCTGCCAGCTGTGGTTTTCAGGCTACAGCCGTCTGCTTTACCCTAGCTGGCTATCAAAAATGGGGGGACCCAACGTCATTTTTTTTTAACTACTTTTTAAATAGAAAAAATTAATGGGCTTCCCTGTATTTTGATTGCCAACCAAGGTAACGGCAGGCAGATGGGGGTGGCAACCCATAGCTGTCTGCTTTATCTGCGCTGAGAATCAAAAATACCGCAGAGCGCTACGTCATTTTTTTTTAAAGATTTATTTTTACAGCATTGTGATGTCCAGCAATCAAAATACAGGGAAGCCCTTTTTGTTTTTAGTTATTTAAATAATTAAAAAAAATATATATTGGCTCCCGCTGCATTTTTTGTATTGCTAGCTAAGGGTAATCCAAGCAGCTACTGGCTGCTAACCCCCACTTCTTGGTGTTACCTTCACTGGCAATGGAAAATCCAGGGAAGCATTTTTTATTTTTTTTGCCAAACAACTACAAAAAAAGGACGTGAGCTTCGCCATATTTTTGTATGCTAGCCAGGTATAGCAGGCAGGTGCTGGAAGAGTTGGATACAGCGCCAGAAGATGGCGTTTCTATGAAAGTGCCATTTTCTGAGGTGGCTGCAGACTGCAATTCGCAGCAGTGGGGCCCAGAAAGCTCAGGCCAACCTGTGCTGCGGATTCCAATCCCCAGCTGCCTAGTTGTACCTGGCTGGACACAAAAATGAGGCGAAGCCTACGTCATTTGTTTTCTAATTATTTCATGAAATTCATGAAATAATAAAAAAAGGGCTTCCCTTTATTTTTGGTTCCCAGCCGGGTACAAATAGGCAACTGGGGGTTGGGGGCAGCCGTACCTGCCTGCTGTACCTGGCTAGCATACAAAAATATGGCGAAGCCCACATAATTTTTTCAGGGGGCAAAAAACTTCTGCATACAGTCCTGGATGGAGTATGCTGAGCCTTGTAGTTCTGCAGCTGCTGTCTGTCTGTATGGAGAAGAGCAGACAGCAGCTGCAGAACTGCAAGGCTCAGCATACTCCATTCAGGACTGTATGCAGAAGTTTTTTGTCCACCAAAAAAATGACGTGGGCTTCGCCATATTTTTGTATGCTAGCCAGGTACAGCTGGCAGCCACAGGCTGCCTCCAACCCCCAGTTGCCTGTTTGTACCCGGCTGGGAACCAAAAATATAGGGAAGCCCATTTTTTTTTTTAATTATTTCACTTATTTGATGAAATAATTAAAAAACAAATGACGTGGGCTTCGCCCTATTTTTGTGTCCAGCCAGGTACAACTAGGCAGCTGGGGATTGGAATCTGAAGCACAGGTTAGCCCGAGGTTTCTGGGCGCCTCTGCTGCGAATTGCAGTCCGCAGCCGCCCCAGAAAATGGCGCTTTCATAGAAGCGCCATCATCTGGCGCTGTATCCAACTCTTCCAACAGCCCTGAAGCCGGGTGGCTTGTTGGGTAATAATGAGTTAATACTAGCTTTGTTTTACTAGCTAGTATTAAGCCAGAGATTCTTAATGTCAGGCACGTTTGACCCGGCCATTAAGAATCTCCAATAAAGGGTTAAAAAAAAGACACCACACAGAGAAAAAATACTTTAATAAAAATAAATACACAGACACATTAGAGACTCCATCTTTATTACCCCCTGTCAGCCCTCCACGATCCATGGTCTTCTGTCTTTCTCGTTCAACAAATGCAGCTCTGCTCCATCACTGCTGCATGGGGGAAGACGCTGCTTCCCGTGCAGCCTTCACTCCGTGAGAGATCAGTGCTGCTGGCTGTTAGCGGTAACAGCGGTAACGCTGACAGACGCGTTACCATAGCAACGGTGCTCCGTCATGTGATTCCCGGAGCCGCGGTTAGCGGTGACGTCACCGCTAACTGCGTTGCTATGGCAACGGTGATCTCCGTTAATGACCGGCTGTGTCAGCTGGTCCCTAACGGAACGGGGAGTCGACCGTGTGCTAGAGCATGTCGCCGGTACACGGCGATACACAAATGTGTACCGGAGAGTGCAATGACAGGACCTAGGACAGGACATGACGTCAAAGCCATGTGACCAGTCTGTAGCCAATGAGATAATAGCCACGTGACTGGTCACATGGCTATTTTGACGTCACGATAGGTCCTGCATCACTGCTGGCAGTGCTGGTCACCGGGAGGATTCAGCGATCATCGGATGGAATAGCGGCAGGAGACAGAGTGCAGGAGGGATCGCGGGGACCGGTAAGTGTTATGGCAATGTTTATTAACTGTATGTGCACATTTATAATGCGTTTTTATGTGTTTGTGATTGCCTCCCATTATTTCCTATTGGTTCGAGTTTGGTTCGCCGAACTGAACTCGAACGAGACCTCCGTTCGACGAACCGAACTCGAGCCGAACCACGTCCGGTTCGCTCATCTCTAGTCGTCAGTAATCGGAGAATCATCAGTAATCTGAGAGCCCTGAGATCCACGGAGGAAGGAGATGGTTCTCAGGGCTTCCAGCGGCCACAGATTACTGACATGGCCGATATACTGGGTCGTACAAATCGATTTGTACCAACTGTATTCTGTGCGCCTGGAAGTGCGATGATCGGCCGGTCTAGAAAGACCATTAAATGACGGATGATCACCTGGATGTGGACGATCAGCGGTCGTTTAACAGACATGATCGGCCATTGTAAGTGCACTGTGCGGCCCACTGCCTATAAGACTGTATGCAGATGAGAACAACTGGACTCATCATTCCCATAGCTCACAATTACTGGCTGATTGGCCACTAGTGATACACTTTAGATTAGGGCTACACAGACAGCGGCATGTACGGGCGACATCTAGATCATGCATCTCATTGCTACATTGAAAGACAAATATTTCCAAATGTTTCCAAATGTGTTTGATTTTCTGTTTTTCTTTATTGCAGGAAAATAAAGGAGATGACACAAAGTTATATTTATAATATTCTACCTTTTATTACTGGCATATTTACTATACTTATAAATGTGAGGTTCTTAGTGCACAGTTTAACCAAATTGTGCAAGCCCATCTGCCAACGACAAGGCGACCTCATCAGATGGGGCCCTACACTAACCTATTTATTGTATTTATAATAGTCTTATTATTATCCTAGTAACCTATTAATTACTATTACAATATTATTATACTTATTATTACTATCATTACTTTAGTACTATAAGATCACTAGAATTAAAACTGTTGATCCAGAAGAAGGTGAAAAAAACCCCGGACACATTCAGCCAATTTGTGTCAAGGGGAAAAATTCCTTCTCGATCCCGGGAAAAGGCGATCAGTCTGAGGACCCTGGATCAAACCTGACACTACCTAGTAATGTATTATGTTTTTATTATATTATTCCTAATAATAATGCAATATTACAATTTGTATTTCTATATTAGTATTAATATATATTTTTTAAATACTATTTATGTTTTATGTTGTTATTATTATTATTATTATTATTATTATTATTATTATTATTATTATTATTATTATTATTATATTATTCTTAATAATAATGTAATATTATCATTTATATTACTATTATGTTTTTTTAAATACTATTTTAATTCTTTCTAATATTATGAATATTAGTACTAATATTTCTATTATTTCTCTATTTACTATTAATTAGATCCCTATTCCTAAAGCTGTTGATTCAGAAGAAGGCAAAAACCCCTGAACACATTCAGCCAATTTGTGTCTCAGGGGAAAAATTCCTTCTCGACCCCGGGAAAAGGCGATCAGTCCGAGGACCCTGGATCAAACCTGACAGTACCTAATAATGTATTAAGTTGTTATTATTATATTATTCTTAATAATAATGTAATACCTATTAATTATTTACTAATTATTCTAGTCATTATAATAAATACTGTAATATTATTATTAGTTATGCTATGTTTACTTTGTTGCTATTTTACTGATCTTATTACTAATTTTTTAATATTATTGTTATTATCCTACTTTTTAATATTTTTTTTTTAGATATTTTTGGATTATTGCTATTTTATTATTACTATTATTACTAACATTTGTATTGATATTTTACTAAAATTATAACTTAGATCCCTATTCCTAAAGCTGTTGATCCAAAAGAAGGCAAAACCCCCCGGACACCTTCAGCCAATTTGTGTCTCAGGGGGAAAAATTCCTTCTCGACCCCGGGAAAAGGCGATCAGTCCGAAAACCGTGGATCAAACCTGCTGAAATTATTTTTATGGCTCTAATTATCATTATTATACAATTAATGATTATAATATTAGATACTATATTACTGCTTCTATTATATGTCTTTTTAATGTTTTTACTACATTTTCAACCTATTTCTAAACCTAATAATTACTATTTTATGGTTATTATTAATTATTATTATTATACTTACCAGATTTTATGCTGCTGTATGTTGGGGCCACAGTCCATCAGCGTCTCATCACTTTGAAGAGGTTGGTCCATATGGTGTTTTTTATTTTACTGAGGTTGGTGGTGATTTTTTTGAATATGGAAGACTGCCGGCGGATCATCTGTGTCGGCTGCTTCTTAACTTGTTGTCTCTTGGCTGGCTTTTTCTGAAGTCTTTGTCTCTTTGCCAGGTGAATCTGAAGTCGTTGACTCTGTGGCGGCTGGTCCTGATCGCGTTTTCTCTTTGCTGGCTGGTTCTGATCGCGTTGACTCTGTTCCGGCTGGTCCTGATCTCGTTGTCCCTTTGCTGACTGGTCCTGATCTCGTTGTCCCTTTGCTGACTGGTCCTGATCTCGTTGTCTCTTTGCCGGCTGGTCCTGATCTCGTTGTCTCTTTGCCGGCTGGTCCTGATCTCGCTGTCTCTTTGCTGGCTGGTTCAGAGTGCTTGTTGTGGTATTTTGCACCATTCTTCTATTAGCTCCTGAACCTTTCTTTTTTTTCTTCTTGGTGTCTTCTTTCTCATCTTCTTCAAAGTCTTTTACCTCCCGATATTTCATTGGATCGGATATCACCACTTCATTCCGCTGCTGTGGTGTCTTCTTGGTATCTTCTTTCTCCCTTTCTTCCTGGTCTGTGACCTCCATTGGCTCTGCTATCTCCTCTTCATTCAGCTGCTTTGGCGTCACTGATGGCGGCTTTGGCGTCACTGATGGCGGCTTTGGCGTCACTGATGGCGGCTTTGGCGTCACTGATGGCGGCTTTGGCGTCACTGATGGCGGCTCAGGTCTTTTTTCGTATAACGGAAACGGAAGATATTTTTTCTGTGCTTCACGGTTGGTCGGCATCAGGCGCTGAGAAAAAAAGAGCTAGTTAATTGTCTGCTGAGACATTCCTTTACATCTATGGACAGAACACGAGGACATTATATGCGGTGTGATCAGTCACCTCCATGTTGAAGATCGGTGATGGCAGGAATCTGGTGCTGTAGATGAGCAGTTGGTTTTCCGCCTCCTCCCTTGTGCTGGGACAATCTGGAGAGAAAACACAAGCAGATAATGGGATCAATCATACAATGTCCAGAAATCCTTAAAATGACAGGAAAATTCCTTTAACCCAAATCATCGTGACCTGCTGGATTCTGACTGATTCTGTGCAAAGAAAATCACACAAATTACTATGGAAAACTATTTTCTAAATGACAATGTCCTGTAATTCTGTGCTGGACTAATACATGTTCTGGATTATTAAATGCTGGATTATTGGAATGACACTTTATTCTCAGATTAAGTGGAAATTGTTATTATATAAAATAATAATCTCACATGATACGTATCCAGATCCGAAGATGCAGTGCCGGCGGCGGTAGACGTCCTAAATAAAACAGAATCTGGTGAGTGTCCACTTATCACTCATCAGGGATGGACAATAGGACGAGGGTCCGTGTATAATAAAGCTGCAGACCTCCATAGAGCGGCTGCTCGCTGCCATCTTGTAAATGTCGTACATTGACAACTCCATTTGAAAATCTGTGAATCCAAAAAAGATTTAGTCACAGATCTGATAGAGATCAAACACCGCAGCTTCCCACACATATTCATAGTTAGCGTCCCCCCCCCCCCCCCCGGTATCATACTCCATTACACCCATACATGGAGGCAACATGAGCAAATCCAGTCTATTCTGGGTGTTTGTAGAGTCTCCAGTATAGGTAATACCACATGGAAAACATTGTACATAGGATTGTACTGGAGCCTGTAAATAAAGATATATGGCAGACATGGATTTCTATGTTCTTCATGCAAATAAAAACAAGTAACCCCACAAGAATGACAGCGAAAGTGACTTCATTACCAGCACATAGAGCCTGACCCCCAATAACAGTGCCAGGACACTAACCCCACTGACATTAGTGGTAAATAATGCCCCAATAAATAATACCGGCCGCAGTGTCCTGTGTAACCTAAACATAATCTTCTGCTTTCCTGCAGCCACTAGGGGGAGCCCAGTGCACCAGTAAATACAGATTGCACTGATAGCGCCCCCTAGTGGCCGGTGACAGCAGCCGTTGTGGCAGAATTCTCGGTTCTGCCCGGTGTTCTCTCCTGTTTTGAGTTTAGATAAAATGATAAAATCATCAGCGGATTCCAGATAACAGGAAAGAAGCATCGAGGAGAGGAGATAAATCAGTGTCCGGTCATCAGGGGATGTGATGGCGGCACTCACCGATATACAACTCCACTCGTCACTGTCTGTAAAACACTAAGGAGAGCGACAGTTTGTTTGTGTTTATTTCTTCAGATTCAAATCCAGCAATCTTATTGGCTGCTGACCAGTGTCATGCAACACGCAGAATTTAAAGGGACAGGACGCTGTTATTTCTTCACAGTGCATTTCATATAGACGTGCTATAACTCTGCTTAATATATGAAGCTGGGGAGATAATCTGGGGGAGCAGCTTTATGTTTTCATACACAGCAATTAAAATGTCACTATCGATATCGTCAGAACATTATATTCTACATATTATTAGAGTATCGGTGCATGAAGGAGTTAATTATAAATTATATTATTTTCAATTATCTCTTCCTGAACAGGATATTTTACACAATTTCCTTTTTTCTCACACGGCTGATGGCTATTTCTACATTACTGACATGTAACTTAATGACCCTGACTGCGGCCGAGGTGTCAGCCTGACCCCAATATCATCACTGGGGTCCATTGGTTGCAATAAGTTCTGAGCTGATGGGGCTGAGGGAGATTTTCTGATTCATGTTCAGTTTTTCATCTGCTGCAGTTTCCTTCTCTGCATGTTCAGCGCTTAACGTCGCCCATTTCTTGGTGAACGACAAATCTTGAAGCCCCGTCTGCTGTGAAATTGTTGCCACGTTTTGCTGTGCTCTGTCTTGGCATGAAATTGTCTTCATCAGCCTCACCTCTGCAGTTGAGTTTGACTTTTCCTCACTCAGTTTTTCTCTATTTACTCACACACCTGACTATAATCCCTCATAATTAGTGATGAGCGAGTACTAAAAAGCTCGGGTGCTCGAAGCTCGGGCCGAGCCTCCCAAGATACTCGTGTACTCGGCCCGAGCAACGAGCCCAATGTTATCCTATGGGAGACCCGAGTATTTTTGTGAAATGACCCCCCGGCAGCATGTAGAAACCCTAAAAATGTCACAAAAGTCTCAGAAGAGTGCTCAAATGACATGGCATCAGCATGGGGAAGACCCCTTGAAGCATTTATCACTCAAAAGTCACAGCTGTGAACAATTTTGTCCAAGTTTTACGCCATTTTTACGGACTCACCAGAAAACCTTCCAAAATGACACCAAAATGATTTTTCATGGCGGAAATGTTAAGGGCACATACCCAATAGTGAGATAGAGCTGGTGTATGTTACTTTTTGAGATTAATACATGAAAGATTTTACATGAAAACCTTGTGTGGCACTCCGATGTCCAAAACGCACGTTTTGTGCTTTTTACTAGCGATGTCGGTCTTTTTTTTTTTTTATTCTATCTCCCTCAGTCCGTCGGTCTGTCTCTCTCTGTCTTGTCTGTCCCCCTCTCACAGTCTGTCGGTCAGTTCCCCCCCCTCTCTCTTACTTACCGTTCCCCGATCACTGCCGCGGCGCTGCACAGCTGTTCAAACTCCGGTGGCTTTTCCTCTTTTGAAAAAGCCGGCCGCTCATTAATCAATCTCCTATTCCCTGCTTTCCTGCTTTTCGGCGCCTATGATTGGTTGCAGTGAGACACGCTCCCACACTGAGTGACAGCTGTCTCACTGCACCCAATCACAGCAGCCGGTGTGTGTATACTGTGCAGTGAAATAAATAATTAAATAATTAAAAAAAACGGCGTGCGGTCCCCCCAATTTTAATACCAGCCAGATAAAGCCATACGGCTGAAGGCTGGTATTCTCAGGATGGGGAGCTCCACGTTATGGGGAGCCCCCCACCCTAACAATATCAGTCAGCAGCCGCCCAGAATTGCCGCATACATTAGATGCGACAGTTCTGGGGCTGTACCCGGCTCTTCCCGATTTACCCTGGTGCGTTGGCAAATCGGGGTAATAAGGAGTTAATGGCAGCCCATAGCTGCCACTAAATCCTAGATTAATCATGTCAGGCGTCTCCCCGAGATTCCTTCCATGATTAATCTGTAAATTACAGTTAAAAAACACACACACCCGAAAAATCCTTTATTAGAAATAAAAAACACTAACAAAGTCCCTCATTACCAATTTATTAACCCCGATAAACCCTCCATGTCCGGCGTACTCCACAGTCCTCCAGCGTCGCGTCCAGCTCTGCTGCATGGAAGTGACAGGAGCTGCAGAATACACCGCCGCTCCGGTCACCTCCACGCAGCTAATGAGATGAGTATAGCGATCAGCTGAGCTGTCACTGAGGTTACCTGGATCCAGCGGTGGATGCAGCGGTGGCCGCGGGTAACCTCAGTGACAGCTCAGCTGATCGCGCTACTCACCGCCGCTCCGTTCAGCTCCATGCACCAACTGAGGTGAGTATAGCGATCAGCTGCTGTCACTGAGGTTAATCGCGGCCACCGCTGGATCCAGCGGTGGCCGGGAGTTACCTGACTGACAGCAGCTGATCGCGCTATTCCCTTCATTAGCTGCGTGGAGGTGACCGGAGCGGCGGTGTCTTCTGCAGCTCCTGTCACTTCCATGCAGCAGAGCTGGACGCGACGCCGGAGTCCGTGGAGTACGCCGGACATGGAGGGTTTGTCGGGGTTAATAAATTGGTAATGAGGGACTTTGTTAGTGTTTTTTATTTCTAATAAAGGATTTTTCGGGTGTGTGTGTTTTTTAACTGTAATTTACAGATTAATCATGGAAGGAATCTCGGGGAGACGCCTGACATGATTAATCTAGGATTTAGTGGCAGCTATGGGCTGCCATTAACTCC
Source organism: Anomaloglossus baeobatrachus (assembly GCF_048569485.1). NCBI lineage: Eukaryota > Metazoa > Chordata > Amphibia > Anura > Aromobatidae > Anomaloglossus > Anomaloglossus baeobatrachus. Next base: position 485,250,508 of record NC_134353.1, on the reverse strand, counting down.
TTATTACCCCGATTTGCCAACGCACTAGGGTAAATCGGGAAGAGCCGGGTACAGCCCCAGAACTGTCGCATATAATGTATGCGGCAATTCTGGGCAGCTGCTGACTGATATTGTTAGGGTGGGGGGCTCCCCATAACGTGGAGCTCCCCATCCTGAGAATACCAGCCTTCAGCTGTATGGCTTTATCTGGCTGGTATTAAAATTGGGGGGACCGCACGCCGTTTTTTTTAATTATTTATTTATTTATTTTACTGCACAGTATAGACCCGCCCACCGGCTGCTGTGATTGGGTGCAGTGTGACACCTGTCACTCAGCGTGGGAGCGTGTCTCACTGCAACCAATCATAGGCGCCTGTGGGCGTGGAAAGCAGGGAATATGAGATGGCTGTGTACAGAGCACAGCGCGCCGGCCGGTATAAAGGCTCGGTCACGCTGTGCAGGCCGGCCAATCACTGCAATTCCACAACTAACAGGGCTGTGGCATTGCAGTGGTCTGCCAGCCAATCCCTGCATGAGGGCTGGCTCTCAAAAGAGCGCCAACATGCAGGGATGAAGACCACGAGTAAAGCACGAGTATTGCAAAATTACTCGGTACCCGCCGAGTAGCCCGAGTACAGTGATACTCGTGCGAGTACCGAGTAGTAACAAGCATACTCGCTCATCACTACTCATAATCCCTGACTTTGTGTTATGGGCAGCACAGTGGCTCAGTGGTTAGCACGGCTGCTTTACAGTCCTGGGTTCAAATCCCTCCAAAGCCAACATCTGCAAGGAATAACAAAAAAGCTCCGGCACACCACTTTGTTTGTTATTTATTGGACTTATTTTCTCCAGAGCACCCGACTATATAGTTGAGCCAGGTCTACTCTACTATTTAACATCTGCAAGGAGTCTGTATGTTCTCCCATGTTTGCATGGGTTTCCTCCAGATTCTTTTTTTTATTCCAACACTCTATGACGTCTATGGATTATCACACCTTGTACAGAGGTGAACAGAACCTGGGCAATCATCAATCAGAAGTTCCCAGTGGAGCACAGTTTTTACAGCAGGGCAATTTTCTATGTACAGAGTCACTGGGTAACTCTCCTTCTGTAGAGTGTAAGCTCTTATGGTCAGTGGGGTCCCTTCTCTCTTTCCAGTATAGAGTGTAACCTCTTATGGTCAGTAGTATCCTCTCTCTTCTGTACAATGTAACCTCTTTTGGTTAGTAGGATCTCTCCTTCTCTCTCTCTCTCTTCTGTAGAGTGTAAGCTCTTATGGTCAGCAGTGTCCTCTGTATACTGTAGAGTGTAAGCTCTTATGGTCAGCAAGTTCATCTTTCTCCTGTAGAGTGTAAGCTTTTATGGTCATCGGGGTTCTCTCTGTCCTGTAGAGTGTAAGCTCTTATGGTCAGCAGTGTCCTCTCTATACTGTAGAGTGTAAGGTTTTATGGTCATTGGGGGTTCTCTCTGTCCTCTGGAGTGTAAGCTCTTATGGTCAGCAGTATCCCCTCTATACTGTAGAGTGTAAGCTCTCATGGTCAGCAGTTTCCTCTCTATACTGTAGAGTGTAAGCTTTTATGGTCATTGGGGGTTCTCTCTGTCCTGTAGTGTGTAAGCTCTTATGGTCAGCAGTATCCCCTCTATACTGCAGAGTATAAGCTCTTATGGTCAGCAGGGTCCTCTCTGTCCTGTGGAGTGTAAGCTCTTTTGGTCAGAAGGGTCCTTTCTGTCCTGTAGAGTGTAAGCTCTAATGGTCAGCAGTGTCCTCTCTATACTGTAGAGCAGGGTCGGACTGGGGTGTCTGGGGCCCACCAGGGGAATTGACTCCAGGGGCCCACCCTACAGCTAAATTTAAACACACATTATCGTTATCCCCATTATTGTGTTGCTTTGACTGTATACAGAGGCAGCTCCTGCACATCTATATTGTGCACCATAACTGGGATGTACAATTATAGTAGTTTGCAGTAATGGGGTCTTTGGTGAAAACAAATTATCACTGATCCACAGGTTTGGTTAGTGATTACTTATTGATCGGTGGAACCAGACCAGTGGAAACCGCACCGATAGGAAGATTGGGGAACGTTTTGCAGCAGCAGCAGGTGGAGTGTGTGACCGCAGCTCCATTCATCCTCTGTGGAGCAGCCAGATAAAAACAAGCGCAGCGCTCGCAGCCACTGAGGGAATGAATGGATCAGGGGTCGAGTCGGACACAAGCTCCAGTGTAATGGGGGATAAAAGTTGCACGATCGGTGCAGGTCCCAGCAATCGGACCCCACTGATGAATATGTTATCACTTATCCTTAGGCCACGTTCAGTATTTAGTTAGTATCTTACATCAGTATTTGTAGCCAAAACCAGGAGTGGGTGAAAAATACAGAAGTTGTGCTCGAGTTTCTATTACACGTTTCCTCTGATTTTACCGCTCCTGGTTTTGGCTTCAAATACTGAGGTAAAAAACTCACTGAATACTCAACACATGCACGTGGCCTTAGTAAAGTTGATTACTTGTTTTCACTGGAGAACCTCTAAGTGCATATTTCCTGTAGTGTAATAGTCACAGGACAGGGTTGGGTTAAATGTTTAAGTATTTAATTTCTATTGGAAATAATCTCCCCCCTTTATATAAAGGAAAAAGTGACCTCCATATACAACACAATCCACTATACCAAAACCAATAATACCACATACAAGGGAGAATTCCTGCCACACCGTGACCAGACCACATATTACCACCAATCAGTGACCAAATACAGCCACATATAAGGGAGAAATACTGCCAGACCGTGACCAGACCGCAAATTGACCGAATAATACTACATACAAGGGAGAAATACTGCGACACTATGACCAGATAACAAACTACCAAAACATAGTGATCAAAAGCAACCACGTACAAGAGAGTAATACCACCATACCATAATTGGACCACATAGTAACCGAATATTACCACATACAAGGGAGAAATACCGCAACACTATACCCACACCACATAATGACCGAATATAACTACATACAAGAGAGTAATACCGCCACACCATAAACAGACCACATAGTGACTGAATACAACAACATACAAGGGAGAAATACCGTGACACTATAACCACACTACATAATGACCAAATAATACCACACACGAGACATATATCAGTACAGCATGACTAGAAAACATATTACTACCACACAAGGACATATAATACTACAATAATGATCATGAATAAGAACTTCAATGCTAATAACGCTAAGATTATCATCAGTGCCATAATGCACATGAGCTCTGTATATAGTGTATACCGTATTGTTCGGACCATAAGACGCACTTTTTTCCCCCCAAATGTTGGGAGAAAGTGGGGGGTGCGTCTTATGGTCTGACTATAGGGCTGCGGCCGGGAATGTGGGTGCTGCGGTGGAGCGGGTCATCGGGGGCACGAGCAGGCTGCAGCAGCGCCTGCCGTGACCATGTGGGCCCGCTCATTACATATGCACGCCCATCCTCCCGCCCATCATCTCTCAGCGAACACGACGCTGACAGGTGGGCGGGGTGATGGGCGGGGGGGTGCGCGCATAATTAACAGCTGGCCGTGATCACCCCTGGCAACTACAGCCTGGAGTGATCATGTGCGGCTGTATTCACTACCCCCCGTGCATCATTATCAGCGCGGGGTGCAGTGAATCAGTGTACTCACCCGTCACCACGTGTGGAGCCGTCACCGTCTGCAGCATCGCGCGATGTCTTCCTGTCTGTGCCGGTCAGCTGATCTGGTCACTAGCGGCGCGCACAGCGATGACGTCATCGCTGTGCGCGCCGCTAGTGTCCACCAGCTCAGCTGACCGCCACAGACAGGAAGACATCGCGCGATGCTGCAGACGGTGACGGCTCCACACGCGATGACGGCTCCACACAGCGGCGCTGCAGCTGAGACAGAGATCGGTGCTTAAGGGAGTGAGGAAAGGTGAGTATAAACGTTTATTTTTTTTTTCTGTGCCACAGGCCATATACCAGGATGGGGGTATAACATGAGCAGGATGGATGGGGGAATAACATGAGCAGGATGGATGGGGGTATAACATGAGCAGGATGGATGGGGAAATAACATGAGCAGGATGGATGGGGGAATAACATGAGCAGGATGGATGGGGGAATAACATGAGCAGAATGGATGGGGGAATAACATGAGCAGGATGGATGGGGGTATAACATGAGCAGGATGGATGGGGGAATAACATGAGCAGGATGGATGGGGGAATAACATGAGCAGGATGGATGGGGGAATAACATGAGCAGGATGGATGGGGGTATAACATGAGCAGGATGGATGGGGGAATAACATGAGCAGGATGGATGGGGGAATAACATGAGCAGGATGGATGGGGGTATAACATGAGCAGGATGGATGGGGGAATAACATGAGCAGGATGGATGGGGGTATAACATGAGCAGGATGGATGGGGGTATAACATGAGCAGGATGGATGGGGGCATTTCATGAGCAGGATGGATGGGGGTATATCATGAGCAGGATGGATGGGGGCATAGCATGAGCAGGATGGATGGGGGCATAGCATGAGCAGGATGGATGGGGGTATATCATGAGCAGGATGGATGGGGTTATATCATGAGCAGGATGGATGGGGGTATATCATGAGCAGGATGGATGGGGGTATATCATGAGCAGGATGGATGGGGGTATATCATGAGCAGGATGGATGGGGGGTATATCATGAGCAGGATGGATGGGGGTTATATCATGAGCAGGATGGATGGGGGTTATATCATGAGCAGGATGGATGGGGGGTATATCATGAGCAGGATGGATGGGGGGTATATTATGAGCAGGATGGATGGGGGGTATATTATGAGCAGGATCATATACAAGGCAGGAGGATCCTTACCAGAATGGGGTACCTTAGTAGAGAATTTGGGGACATTACCCCATAACAGTGTCAGCAGCAGATCCTCGCCCCATAACAGTGTGTCATGACCATATTTTTTGGTTAAAATTTTATTTTCCTATTTTCCTCCTCTAAAACCAGGGTGCGTCTTATGGTCAGGTGCGTCTTATAGTCCGAAAAATACGGTAGGTAATACAGTGCTCACCAGTGACACGTTACACAGGAGCTCTGTATACAGTGTACAGTATAGGCTAAGTTCACACTTCCGTTGTTTTGCATAAGTCACAATCCGTAGCCTTGAGGAATTACGGTATCCTGCAAAATATTTTGCAGGAATCCTGTTTTTCCCCATAGACTTCTATTAGTGACGGATTGCGACTGATGATGCTGCGTTGCATCCGCTGCGTCGCGGTCAGTCGTTTTTTAACTGACCGCCGGGCTGGAGCAACGCAGCCTGTAACATTTTTTGAGCAGCACGATCCGTAGGATTTTGCTGCGCATGCGCTCTCTGGCTCCCTGCCCCCGTAACCAGGATAAACATCGGGTAACCAAGCAATGCGCTTTGGTCAGTTACCCGATATTTACAGTGGTTATGGGTGCAGGGAGCCAGCGCTAAGCAGTGTACACTGGTAACCAAGATAAATATCGGGTAACCAAGCAAAAAGTGCTTTGCTTTTAGTTACCCGATATTTACCCTGGATACAGTGTGCAAGGAGGCCGACACTTCACCACTCGGCTCCTCCCCCTCCCGCACTCCGCATGTGTAGACACACACACTCACTTGTCCCCAGCCCTGCAGTCCCCACGGTACTGAATTCCTCAGCTCCACGGCCCTGCTCGGCTCCGCCACCTCATGCTCCGCCCCCTCCCACACTCCGCATGTACACACACATGTAGACTCACACACTCACCTGTCCCCAGCCATGCAGACCGCGGCACTGACGTCCTCAGGTCTGCCCCCCGAACTCTGCCCCCCGAACTCTGCCCCCCGAACTCCGCCCCCTGCACACAACGGAGTCCGACAAGGAAATTATTTTCTTTGTCATCCGTTGTCATCCGTTGTACAACGCATCAGTCACATGCGTCAAGCAACGCATGTGACTGATGCAAAACAACGGAAATGTGAACTTAGCCATAGTGTGTGTGTTAATGTAAAGGGGGCTTTACACGCTGCGACATCGCTAATGCGGAGTCGTTGGGGTCACGGAATTTGTGACGCACATCCGGCCGCATTAGCGATGCCGTTGCGTGTGACACCGATAAGCGATTTTGCATCCATAGGACCATTTTGGATCCATAGGACCCTGAGAATAGCCTGTGATTAAACCACAGTAATACTGAAATATAAACATAAAAGAGCCACATAAGAAAAAAATTATTGGCAACAACTCAAAATAACCGTAGAACCCAGACAAGAGAGTCTTTAAATTTGCCAAATGATAGAGACACTCAGACAAGCCATAATTATAAATGTACAAAACATTTTATTTAAATAATGCTGTAGGTGTATCAATAACATATCACAAAGACATAGAAAAGGACCAGAGGGAATAAGTGCTGAGGGGGAGACACCCCACGTGTCCCGGAAATAAATAAAGGAGAACAAGTCTCCACAAGATCCAAGAAACCTTCCCAGGGTTAAAATAACCAACCGGTAGATGATAGCCCAAGGGTGTAAAAGGTAGCCTAATGAATTAAGTAGTTCCAAGTATAGCCCAAAGGGCAATGCACCTACCAGGAAGATGGATCACCAGAAGACCGGGGTAGCACGTGGGGACCGACGTCCCAACACGTGTTTCACTTGTTGTGCTTCGTCGGGGGACAGATAAAACTAGTGCAATGTGTGGGCCTTATAAAGGATACCAAACCCCATTAAAACGCCCCCTCATCAGTGCGTCAAGGTGAATAGCACGCCGGGTCGCGCCGCGGTGAAGCGTCAGCAGCGGAGGTCGGATGGAAGAAAACTTCCTGTGATGTCACAAACACTTCCGGTCTCCTCTGCTAAGGACGCCATCGCGGTCGCGCCCAGGAGGCAGATACCTCCAGCTGACGCGTCACACGGCCGAACCAGACCAAATAAGGTAAGAGAAGAAACTCACGCCCACTCAGCAAATGAGCGGCGATAGCCCTGCAAACTAGCAGAATCCTACCACAGTTTGCTGGGGAAGCTACAAGATGTAAGGTATTGGAACCGGGACGTATGAAAAATAAAGAGAGAGAAAAATGGAGGAAGAAAACAAGCATTGCTGAGACCACAATACAGACATGCGGAGAGCTCTTAATGCAATGTTATATATAATCTAAAATACACATATAAACATACAAAATTACGTAACAGTTATAAATATAGTTATGCTGCAATGCATGTTTGTTAATAGATCTGATGTAGTGCACTCCATGTTCATGGTTTGCTTGTTAGAAAAACTTCCACCTCCTTCCATGATGTATGTCCTGGTGGGAATAAAGGCCACGGAGATGGGGGCTGGAAATGACAGGCATCAATATAAGCTAAGGAACCAAAAAAGACCACTGTTAAGATTGAGAACCAGAAATCACTGCACAGATAACAAAAACAAACCTAAAAATGCTATAAGTGCAGTTGCCCACACGCCGTAAACAACTGCTATATGGACACATGCACCAACCATATAAAAATGGGGGTAACTCTCCTCGGCACAAGGAGGACCAACCATAGAACAAAAACATGTCATATATGGGGAAAACCTGAGTCATTACAAAAACGGGGCAAAAGTAAGCCGTTCATTAAGTCCATGCGGGGACATGGTTCCAAGGGAAAAGATCCACCGACACTCCACTTGTGCAAGGCGCTTTTTCAAGTCTCCCCCACGAATCCCAAGATGTACTCTGTCAATCCCACGGACCTTCAGGGATATTGGGTCACAATTATGGACCTCCCTGAAGTGGCGGGGGATCGTCTTGAGGGATTCTGGGTTGATAACCTCCTTGGCTGCCAGTATATCGCGTACATGCTCCCTTGTACGGATACGGAGTTCCCGAGAGGTCAATCCGATATATATTTTGTCGCAACCACATGTGGCGTAATGGATTACGCCAGATGTGTTGCAGGAAATATATTCCCGGATTGAAAATTCTCTGAGGCCATCGGCGGAGCAGAAAGTAGTAGCCCTGATAATATTTTTACATCCACGGCAACAACCACATGGATAGCAGCCGACTCGCTGGGGACCACAGCCAAAGAGGGGGGGTGCCCTCACAACATGGTGACTATGCACTAACATGTCTTTAAGACTCCTACCCCTCTTTGCTGTCATCATAGGACGATCGGGCAAATATCCCTCAAAGGCAGGTTCCGTTTGAAGGATTGCCCAGTGTTTACTTAACACACCCCTTATCTGTTCCCACTGTCTACAGTAGGTGGAGATAAATCTGGCTATTGGGCCAGTTGATTTTGCTGTCATATTTCTCCCAGATAATAGGTGGTCACGTCTCAAGAATTTGGCCCGCTGATAACCTCGTTTTATAGATCTCCTACTGTAGCCCCTATTTATTAATCTCTCCCTCATATCCCCTGATTCGACCTCAAAGGAGCAATCCGAAGAGCACAGTCTGCGCAGGAGCAGAAACTGGCCCGTCGGGATTGCGTTTACCGTTGACCTAGGGTGTCCCGAGGTGGCGTGGAGGAGGGAATTGACCGCAGTGGACTTACGAAAGATGGTGGTGGATACGGCGCCACTCAGTTCGATGGAAATCCGGATGTCAAGAAAATCATTGACCCTTGGCCCGATCTGATGAGTCAATAAGATGTTCCGGTCATTGGAGTTGAGTCGACGCACAAAATCCTCAAGTTCAGAACCGGTTTCACCGCAGATGACAAAAATGTCGTCTATATAGCGAAGCCAGCACTGCGCATGGGAGCTCGCCAGCACACCGCCCCCAAAAACCTCCCTCTCCCAGAAACCGAGAAAGAGGTTTGCGTAGGACAGCGCACAAGCCGCCCCCATCGCAGTGCCGTGCCGCTGGAGGAAGAACCGGTCCCGAAAAATGAAGAAGTTGTGAATCAACACAAACTCCAACAACTCCATAATCAGACCGGACAGGGACCTATCCATATTACTTGCATCCAGATAGAACTGAGTGGCTGCAAGTCCATCGCGGTGACCAATGCTAGAGTAGAGGGCCTCGACATCCATGGTCACCAGTAGTACATCCTCCTCCAAGACTAAGCCCTCCAGCCTCCTAAGGACGTCCGAAGTGTCTCTGACATGGGAGGGCAATGTCTCCACAAGTGGGTGCAAGTAGTGCTCAATAAATTTGCAAGTGACATCGCACAACCCACCCATGCCAGAGACAATGGGACGTCCCGGGGACACCTTTGGGTTTTTGTGAACCTTGGGGAGGAGATAGAAAGTTGGAACCACTGGTGACTTCACTAAAAGGCCCTCATAGATCTTCTTGGGAATGATTCCCTCTTCAAATGCCTGTAACAGTATCACCTCTAGGTCATTGGCATAACCCCGCATGGGATTATGGTGGAGAGGTTCATAGGCATCCCGATCTCTGAGTTGGCGCCATGCCTCCCTTTTGTACAGTTCCACAGGCCAAATCACCACATTACCGCCTTTATCGGCGGGTTTAACAACCACGCCATCAAGGGACTGTATCTCCCTGAGTGCGGATTGTTGCTGTCTAGTAAGATTATTACCGCCACCCTTCAAGGAGAGTCGCCGAATATCTCTAGTCACCAACTCCCCAAAAATCTGGATGGGGGGCATAGTGATAGAGGCGGGAATGTGGTGGATTTTGGCATGGTATGTTGTGGGAAGTTACCTGATGGATGGTAAGTGGACTCCGCCTCCAGTTCTTCAAGGGTAGCAATGGCTTCCTGTTCAAGGGTAGACAAAGATGGCTCGCCTGAAGTTTTTTTATGGTGTAGTTTATGTAACACCAACTTCCGTAAAAATAAATGGAGATCTTTAATCACTGAAAATAAATTAAAATTAGCCTGAGGCACAAACGACAGTCCCAGCTTAAGGACCTCAATCTGAGGAGGGGTGAGCACATGTTTGGATAGATTGATTACCTCAAGGTGCGAGTCTCCCCCTTTCTTCTGAACAGGAGGAAGAGTCCCACGTCCACCACCAGGACCTATACCTTGTTTGTTCCGAGCATTTGTGGCTCTGGTATTAGGTCTCATATTCCTGATTTTATCAGATGTGGACTCTTCATCCACTGAGGACATAGATGATGCCGAAATTGACACCATTGAAGCATGATGTTTTCTTCTAGAATGTGACACACCCCGCCACCGATAAACTTGGCCGTTCTTATAGTCCATAATGTCCCGCTAGTATTTTTTCGTTTTGGTATTCAGAATTTCTTTCTCCCATTTCGAGAACTCTTTGTCCAGTGACTCATTATACTTGGACAGTTCATCTGGGGTTAGCTCCGAGGAAAGAAGGGTCTGGGCCTCCCCAATCTTCGTCTCAAGCTCACTGATGGACTTTTCATTCAGCTCTATCAGGAGCTGCATGAAAGTCCTGGAGCAGCCAGCCGCGGCTTCCTCCCATTTGGTTTAAATAGTTTCGTCCGAGACGGTGAAAGAGGGAAAAACCCTAACTCTAAGCCCCCTGGGGACCAACCCTCTATCCAGATACCTCTTCATAAATGCCACATTCCACCATAGACGGGTTTTTCTATTTAACATAGATTTAAGGCTGTTCATGTGATCCAGAGCAGTTCTGGAACTCAAAGAAGGTAACTCCTCCCCTCCAGCTTCAAACACCCGGTCCAATTGTGTTTCCCACACTTTTTCGCAGGCTTTAAGATCCATAGGACCCTGAGAATAGCCTGTGATAAACCACAGTAATACTGAAATATAAACATAAAAGAGCCCCATAAGAAAAAAATTATTGGCAACAACTGAAAATAACAGTAGAACCCAGACAAGAGAGTCTTTAAATTTGCCAAATGATAGAGACACTCAGACAAGCCATAATTATAAATGTACAAAACATTTTATTTAAATAATGCTGTAGGTGTATCAATAACATATCACAAAGACATAGATAAAGGACCAGAGGGAATAAGTGCTGAGGGGGAGACACCCCACGTGTCCCTGAAATAAATGAGAACAAGTCTCCACAAGATCCACTTATTCCCTCTGGTCCTTTTTCTATGTCTTTGTGATATGTTATTGATACACCTACAGCATTATTTAAATAAAATGTTTTGTACATTTATAATTATGGCTTGTCTGAGTGTCTCTATCATTTGGCAAATTTAAAGACTCTCTTGTCTGGGTTCTACTGATGGTAATATTAGTATTATTAGTATGGTGGTTTTTATTCATAATCATTATTGTAGTTTGTTCGGGCACTGTGTGGTGGTAATATGTGGCAATGTGTTATGGGCAGCTATTAGTTCAAGTGAGTGTAATGCTCCATGGGGACCATCCTGGTCACAAGGACACTTTTCTGGGCGCTCAGTCACCTTTTGCTATGGTGCTGATAGAAGGATTTGGTGGTTGTAGGATACTGTGTCACCAAAGTGTAACTTTTTTTAATTAGTGTCACACCTATCACTTGGGAGAGAAGGCACCTCGCTGGAGAAGTGTCCACTCCTCGTGGGCTATGTATCTGTGGCGCCCCTGACCAGGTCAGGCACCACTGAGTACTGCACCCATGCTGGGGGCAGTACAATACAGGTAATCCAGAAGGCTGACCGAGGTGTGACTACACAGGCGCATAGTAATCAGGTCTCACACATATACCTTTGGGAAGACTCCTGAGAGCTTCCAGGAGGGGGCGTGGCCTCCATGTCCACTCAAGGGGTGTGGTAGAGAGCCTGGTTGCTAGGTGGCGCAGGCAGGCACAAAGGGGAAAGAGGAAGAGAAGGAGGGAGGAGTCTGGAGCAGGGAGTTGAGGAGAGAGGAGTGTGGAAGTGGAGCTCAGACAGGAGCAGCAGTGGAGAACCCACAAGTGAGCCGGTTTAGTGTGCAGCTCAGGGAGAGCAGAAGCAGACCCTGGAGCTGTGGCAGTCTAACAGCGTCTGCGCAGTGACTACTAATGGGGGAGACCAGTCACCTGGTAGTGCCACCCGAAATCCACCCAAGGCTAAAGAGAGAGCAACGGAGTGAAGAGTAAGAGGACTGCCAGGGAGGTACCAGGCCCGAAGGGGTAACAGGTCCCAGTGCAGAGATAGATCTAGCTTTCTTCTGCCAAACCTGCCTGAGGGGGCACTTCAAACCCCCAAGACGACACCACAGGGTCCACAGCCACGTAGCAAAGTGAGGGCCCATAGCTCACAGGAGGCAAGCAGCCGGAGTGACCTGGTCCAGGCTACAAGCAAACGGGCCGAAACGAGGGGAGCAGCAACTTCCCTGCGTGACCCCCATAGGGACTGCAAGTCGGGGTTACCACAAACAACAAAAGGGCTAAGGAAGGCGAGTCAGTAGCCACCCTCACAAGTCAGCCTGAAGAACGCCTGGTTCCAGCCTGGTTCATCCCAGCTACGCCCGGGTTACTCACCCTGCCATCAACAGTGAGTAAAACCCCTGAAAGACATTCTGCTTGTGTTGAGTTATTCTGCACCTTGTGGTTCCACACACCTACACAGGGCCCTGGGGCTTGCCTCACTCTCAGGAGGCCACTACATCTGACTGCACCCACCATCAGCCCCAGGCACCCTTTAACCCGCAGTGGCGGTCCCCACTGACCGCAATTCCGAGAGTGGTGTCACGACAATCGCAAGAAGGTTCCCTACCTGTGACCAGAACCGTCCCACCACATGGAGTCCCTGAAGGTAATGCACCGACACAACCACACCTGCGGGGCTTCACATATCCATCCCATGGGATGAGCTCTTTCTTGTATGGGGTGCAGTTTGCACCCGGTGTGTGCTCCCGGTCAGGGCGCTCAGTCTCTTGCAGTAATGAGGGGCTGCGATCTGTCATCCTGTCTCCATATATCACGTTACCCTGAACGAGAGCTGGAAATTACAGATTAGTGATGTGGGGTGTCTCATAGACGCATGACATCACTAACCTAGGGCTTAGTGGCAGCTATGGGCTGCTGCCATAAACTTCTTATTACCCCGATTCCCTCCGCACCAGGGCAACGAGAAGAGTCGGGTCTAGCGCCAGAATTGGTGCATCTTATGGATCCGCCACTTCTGGGGAGGCTGTGGGCTGCTATTGTTAGGCTGGAAAGGGCCAAATAACGATGGTCCTTCCCACCCTAATAATATCAGCCCCCTGTTGTCTGCTGCACCTTGGCTGGTATTAGAAAAATGAGGGGATCCCACGTCATTTTTTTAAATAAATCAAATAATTAAAAAAAGGGGTGGAATCCCCTCTATTTTTCATAACCAGCCAAGGCACAGCAGAGAGCTGAGGGTTGCAGCCTGCAGCTGCTGCTGTTCCTGTGCAGGATATGAAAAATGGGGGGGACCCCATGTTATTTTTTTTTACCCCAAAAAAAGAAAAAAAACCTAACCAAGCTGGCTATCCCTCTATGAAGCTATTCTATTATTTTTTTCTATGTATTCTTTCTTATTATCTAATCTATATGTTCTTATTATCTATCTATCCATCTAGCTATTCTTTCTATTTTTTCATATATAATCTATTCTACCTATCTATCCATTATCCTTTCCTATCATATTTTGTTTTTCCTTTAAAAAAACGCAATGACAACAATGCACCAAAAACGCACCACAAAACGTACCTACATTACAAGCATTTTTTGGGACATTTCCCGACTCTCTGCGACAAGGTGCAGTTTTGGTTGCAGTTTGTGTGCAGAAAAAACTGCAGCATGCGCATGCAGCCTTACCCAACTCCTTCTTCATTGGGAGGGAGAAGGGCAGAATTTACTATCCCGGGCAGTCCCGAAAGTGCTTCAGATGTGGTAAAACAGGTCATCTGTCCAATGACTACTGTGGGGAAGTGCAGCCTGTGTGGGGAAATCGGCCATATCGCTGCAGACTGCTGGGACATCAGGTGCAACCTCTGTGGTAAGATGGGCCACCCTCACAGGGACTGTCCAAATCCCTGGCACAACATCTGTAGAGTCTTCCCTGATGAGGATGTGATGGTAGCGGCAGAGACTCGGGAGGTAGCGGCAGAGACTCGGGAGGTAGTGGCAGAGGCTCAGGAGGTAGTGGCAGAGGCTTAGGAGGAGGATTCAATGTCGGGAGAGGTACTGATCAGCTCAGATGTCCCCCGGGAGTCTACTCATGTAACACCAGAGCAGCAGGGTACGGAGGGTGCAGAAGGGAACATGGAGGTCGTCCCTCAGGTGCAGCAGCCTCAGGTAGCCCCCCCTTCAGCATCACTGTCTGTATCTGATGACTGGAGCATTAATCAGAATGAACGGAAGAAAAAGAACACGTCCTCCCGTAAACCTGAGGCAGAATATGGCAGAGCTAGTAAGAAGGTCCAGAGCTCTGCAGGTGTGATGGTCGTGTCCAACAAGTATGGGGCTTTATCTGAATCAAATGATAATGATTATGAGGAAGAGTTGGGGAAACTTGAGGACGAGTGTGACAGGGACGTAGAGGACCATCCCCCGCCAAAGCGGAAGCCCCTGTCTGTAGACCCTCAGGTAGAGTCTGACATGGACACCGGTGGTGGACCGAACGTCCCTGACTCCTGATGATGGCTGTCACTCTGCTCCTTCTATATATTGTATGGTGATTGCAGGGATTCTTTGACACTCATTTCCCACCACAGGTGTGGACTCTACTTTATTTGTGTGTATGATCTGATTATTTAGTGCTGGTGTCTATGTAACCTCAGTGATTTGTGTTTTGTATTTATGGAAGTTTTTGTTTATTATACTTGTATTTATGTTTGTTTTTTCCAATTAAAATTGACCCTATGTTCAAGAATATAACTACTATAATACTGCCCCTATGTACAAGAATATAACTACTATAATACTGCCCCTATGTACACGAATATAACTACTATAATACTGCTCCTGTGTACAAGAATATAACTACTATAATACTGCCCCTATGTACAAGAATATAACTACTATAATACTGTCCCTATGTACAAGAATATAACTACTATAATACTGTTCCTATGTACAAGAATATAACTACTATAATACTGCTCCTATGTACAAGAATATAACTACTATAATACTGCCCCTATGTACAAGAATATAACTACTATAATACTGTCCCTATGTACAAGAATATAACTACTATAATACTGTTCCTATGTACAAGAATATAACTACTATAATACTGCTCCTATGTACAAGAATATAACTACTATAATACTGCTCCTATGTACACGAATATAACTACTATAATACTGCTCCTGTGTACAAGAATATAACTACTATAATACCGCTCATATGAGCAGTATTACTATGTACAAGAATATAACTACTATAATACTGCCCCTATGTACAAGAATATAACTACTATAATACTGCTCCTATGTACACGAATATAACTACTATAATCCTGCTCCTATGTACAAGAATATAACTACTATAATACTGCCCCTATGTACAAGAATATAACTACTATAATACTGCTCCTGTGTACAAGAATATAACTACTATAATACTGTTCCTATGTACAAGAATATAACTACTATAATACTGCTCATATGTACAAGAATATAACTACTATAATACTGTCCCTATGTACAAGAATATAACTACTATAATACTGCTCATATGTAAAAGAATATAACTACTATAATACTGCTCATATGTACATGAATATAACTACTATAATACTGCTCCCTATGTACAAGAATATAACTACTATAATACTGCTCCCTATGATCAAGAATATAACTACTATAATACTGCTCATATGTACAAGAATATAACTACTATAATACTGCTCATATGTACAAGAATATAACTACTATAATACTGCTCATATGTACACGAATATAACTACTATAATACTGCCCATATGTACAGGAATATAACTACTATAATACTGCTCCTGTGTACAAGAATATAACTACTATAATACTGTCCCTATGTACAAGAATATAACTACTATAATACTGCTCATATGTACAAGAATATAACTACTATAATACTGCTCCTGTGTACAAGAATATAACTAGTATAATACTGTCCCTATGTACAAGAATATAACTACTATAATACTGCTGCCTATGTACAAGAATATAACTACTATAATACTGCTCCTATGTACACGAATATAACTACTATAATACTGCTCCTATGTACACGAATATAACTACTATAATACTGCTCCTATGTACAAGAATATAACTACTATAATACTGCTCCTGTGTACAAGAATATAACTAGTATAATACTGTCCCTATGTACAAGAATATAACTACTATAATACTGCTCATATGTACAAGAATATAAATACTATAATACTGCTCATATGTACAAGAATATAACTACTATAATACTGCTCATATGTACAAGAATATAACTACTATAATACTGCTCATATGTACACGAATATAACTACTATAATACTGCTCCCTATGTACAAAAATATGACTACTATAATACTGTCCCTATGTACAAGAATATAACTACTATAATACTGCTCATATGTACAAGAATATAACTACTATAATACTGCTCATATGTACAAGAATATAACTACTATAATACTGTCCCTATGTTCAAGATTTTAACTCATATAATACTGCTCCTATGTACAAGAATATAACTACTATAATACTGCTGCCTATGTACAAGAATATAACTACTATAATACTGCTCCTATGTACACGAATATAACTACTATAATACTGCTACTATGTACAAGAATATAACTACTATAATACTGCTCCTATGTACAAGAATATAACTACTATAATACTGCTCATATGTACAAGAATATAACTACTATAATACTGCTCATATGTACAAGAATATAACTACTATAATACTGCTCATATGTACAATAATATAACTACTATAATACTGCTCCTATGTACAAGAATATTACTACTATAATACTGCTCACAATGTATAAGAATATAACTACTATAATACTGCTCCTATGTACAAGAATATATAATAGTATAATACTGCCCCTATGTACAAGAATATAATTACTATAATACTGCTACTATGTACAAGAATATAATTACTATAATACTGCCCCCTCTACAGGGTAGGACTGGTCCACCAGTGCACCGGGGAATCCTCTGGTGGGCTCTGGATTCCCAGTGGGCCCCAATGGTTTATATTTGTGGGGTACCACGGACTTGTTACTGTGGGCTGGGCACAGGTGTTTCTCATTGCCAGCAGACTGGGCCCCCATGCTCTGATGGGCCCCCAACCTTTCCATCATAAGCTGCAGTGATTTTATAAATTCTGTACGATCTGTGCAGTTTCCGCGGTTGCAGAATGACCTGTGGTGACATCACATGTGACTCACCAAAGATCCTTGCACTGCATGAGTCCAGGCCTGCACAACAGGGCCGCCATCAGGGCATTACTACTGTGCCTGGTGTACCGGGCTCGGCGAAGAGAGGGGGCCCGGACAGGCCCGGGGTAATTACTTAGCTTTGTTAAGCCCCGGGCAGGCCAGGCCTCCCCTCTTCACCGAGCCCCAATCACAGCCGCAGCAGAGGGGCCCGACCGTGTCGTTTCAGCCACTGCACACATGGCTAAATTGCAAGCGAAGCCCTTCTAGGGCATCACATGCAAATTAGCCATGTGGCCGGAAGCGAGGCAGTGGAGCAGGGAGGCGGCACGTCATCACACAGCACTGTGATGAGGTCATCACTCTGCACCTCATCACAGTGCTGCTGCGGGCAATGCGGAGGTGGTGAGGATGCGGCATCCTATGGGGAAAGGTAGGAGTTCGGTGAGCTGAACATCGCCGTGGGTGGTGGGGGGCGCCCTTCCCTTGCTTTAGCACAGGAGTTGGAACCTCGGGCCTGCGATGAGTTTTTGTGATGTCCCCAGATTCCCCGGGGCAGCAGTGCTCGGGTGCTTACACTTATAAATGTGATCAGGACTTGCTGTGTGCCTGGAGTCCGCCCTCCGGTGTTGTGTGCCCGCTCTCCAGTGCTGTCTAGCCCCACCCCACAGTGCTGTGTGCAGCCCCCCCCACAGTTCTGTGTGCAGCCCCCCCACAGTGCTGTGTGCAGCCCCCCCACAGTGCTGTGTGCAGCCCCCCCATCAGTGCAGTGTGCATCCCCCCCACAGTGCTGTGTGCAGCCACCCCCACAGTGCTGTGTGCACCCCCCCCACAGTGCTGTGTGCAGCCACCCCACAGTGCTGTGTGCAGCCCCCCTACAGTGCTGTGTGCAGCCCCCCTACAGTGCTGTGTGCAGCCCCCCCACAGTGCTGTGTGCAGCCTCCCCACAAGGCAGTGTGCAGCCCCCCCTACAGTGCTGTGTGCAGCCCCCCATACTGCTGTCTGCAGCCCCGCACAGTGCTGTGTGCAGCCCCCCACAGTGCTGTGTGCAGCCTCCCACAGTGCTGTGTGCAGCACCCTCCAGTGTTGTGTTCCCTCTAATGCTGTGTACCACCCCCAGTGATGTTTTCCCCCCTAGTGATGGCTGTGCTCTGCAATTGCTGTCCGTGCCACCCTAGTGATGTCCGTGCCCCCCTAGGGATGTCTGTGCCCCCCTAGGGATGTCTGTGCATCCCCCTAGTGATGTATGTGCGCCCCCTAGTGATGTCGGTGCGCCCCCCCTATATAGAGAGAAGGTATGCACACCAGTGACTATATAAGGGGGATACATGTAAAACAGAAACTGCTGTGTGAATACTGCCCTGAAAAATTCAATAGCTATATGTGAAAATTAAAATATGACAATGGAATCTGCATAACTACCATGAACATATGAAGAAAGAGAAATTTAGCTATTGAATTGATCAATGCAACAGAGCCCCAAAACCTCGTCACGGTATTCTCTTATATTGGGGTCCCTAGCTAATGTGTGTCCTCTCATGCAGTTAAACAACTTACCGTGTATGAGAAGCTGAGACCCAGGCTATATATGTATGATGTGGACCGGAAATAGGTATGGGTGGGGTTGGGTTCACAAATGAAAGACTACAAACAAATTAAGAACTAACGTCTGGAACACCATTCTAATGCGGGCTTTACATGAGACGATCTATCGTGCGACAGATCGTTGGGGTCACGGTTTTCGTGACGCACATCCGGCATCGCTTGCGACGTCGGCCCGTGTGACACCTATGAGCGTCTGTAAATGATCGCAAATCGGTTACGAATCGCGAGTCGTGTACAAGTCGCTCATTTTTAAAAAAAGTTTAATCTTCTTTGTGCCGGTTGTTCATCATTCCCGGGGTAGCAAACTTCGCTTCGTGTGACACCCCGGGAACGATGAACACAGCTTACCTACGTCTCGCGGCACCCGCCGGCAATGCGGAAGGAAGAAGGTGGGTGGGATGTTACGTTCCGCTCATCTCCGCCCCTCCGCTTCTATTGGCGGGCGGCTGTGTGACGACACTGTGACGCCGAACGTCCCTCCCCCTTCAGGAAGTGGATGTTCGCCGCCTACAGCGAGGTCGCTCGTCAGGTAAGTACGTGTGACGGGGGTTTAAGGACTTTGGGTGACACGGGCAGCGATTTGCGCATGACGCACAAACGACGGGGGTGGGTACGATCGCTCGTGAAATCGCACGATAGATCGTACCGTGTAAAGCCCGCTTAAGTCTGAACTGGGTGCAAAAACCTAAAACCCCCTTACATAGTCACTTTTGTGCATACCTTCTCTCTATATAGTGAAGTTTTTTTTAGGTTTTTGCACCCAGTTCAGACTTAGAATGGTGTTCCAGACCTTATTTTTTAATGTGTGGCCCCCTAGTGATATATGTGAGACCCCCTAGTGACGTCTGTGCATCCCCCTAGTGATGTCTGTAATGTAATTTTTTGAGGGAAATACTTCATCTGGAACAACTTCAAGGGTGCTAACACGTTTGGCCGTGTGTGTTTGAGTATATATACTGTATGTGTGTGTGTATATATGTATGTATATATATATATATATATCTACACACTAGCAGTAGTTCCCAGTGTTGCCTGGGATAGTAACTGCCTCTTTCCCACTTTTCTTCTCTCCTAGCCTCTGTCTGTCTCTTTCCCTGTCTATCTCTTCCCTTTGTGTGTGTCTCTGTGTGTCTGTCTTCTTCCCTGTCTGTCTCTTTTCCTGTTTGTCCCTGTCTGTCTCTTTCCTTGTGTGTCTGTCTCTGTGTGTCCGTCTCTGTGTTTGTCTCTGCCTCTTTCCCTGACTGCCTCTTTCCCTCTCTGCTTCTTTCTGTCTGTCTGTCTCTCTCTCTGTCTGTCTCTTTCCCTGTCTTTCTCTGTCTGTCTCAGTCTCTCTCTCTGTCTCTATTGATATCTGTCTCTCCACCAATATCATATTACCTCACACATAAGCTTACTATACTAAGAATATCCTTCGTTGCCTATAGCAACCTATCACAGCTCCTATTACTAACCTGTAGCTCCCAGCTCCATTGACTTTAATAAAGGCAGGTTTTTTGGAGAGTAACTGTAAACTGCAGCGTTACATTTTCCATTCAAAATAATAGTCTATAACGTTCCCTGAGTCTCATGAGGCGTCTTTGCAAAATTTCGTGATTGTAAATGTCCCTGTGTGCCTCTTTCCCTGACTTCCTCTTTCTGTTTGTCTCTCTTCCTGTCTTTCTGTCTCTCTCTCTGTCTGTTTCTTTCCCTGTCCTTCTCTTTCCCTGTCTGTCTCTTTCCCTGTCTGTCTCTTATTCTGTCTCTCTCCCTGTCTATCTTTTTCACTGTCTGTCTCTGTCTCTTTCCCTGTCTTTCTCTGTCTCTCTCTCTTTCTGTTTCTTTCCCTGTCTGTCTCTTTCCCTGTCTGCCTCTTTCCCTGTCTTCCTCTTTCCCTGTCTGTCTATTTTCCTGTCTGTCTCTGTCTCTCTCCCTGTCTGTTTCTCTCTATCTGTCTCTCCGCTGCTATCATATCACTTCACACATAAGCCTACTAAAAATATCCTTTGTTGCCTATAGCAACCAATTACAGCTCCTATTAATAACCTTTAGCTCCCAGCTCCATTGACTTTAATGGAAGCAGGTGTTTTGGAGAGTAACTGTAAACTGCAGAGTTAAATTTTCCACTCAAAACAATAGTCTGACGTTCCCTGGGTCACATGGGGCGTCTGTGCAAAATTTTGTCATTATAAATGTGACGGTGCGGATTCCTTTAGCGGACATACACACACGCACATATATATACACACACGTACATACATACATACATACACACATACACTAAGCCTTATATATATATATATATATATATATATATATATATACACAGTTAGGTCCAGAAATATTTGGACAGTGACACAATTTTCGCGAGTTGGGCTCTGCGTGCCACCACATTGGATTTGAAATGAAACCTCTACAACAGAATTCAAGTGCAGATTGTAACGTTTAATTTGAACGTTTGAACGAAAATATCTGATAGAAATTGTAGGAATTGTACACATTTCTTTACAAACACTCCACATTTTAGGAGGTCAAAAGTAATTGGACAAATAAACCAAACCCAAACAAAGTATTTTTATTTTCAATATTTTGTTGCGAATCCTTTGGAGGCAATCACTGCCTTAAGTCTGGAACCCATGGACATCACCAAACACTGGGTTTCCTCCTTCTTAATGCTTTGCCAGGCCTTTACAGCCGCAGCCTTCAGGTCTTGCTTGTTTGTGGGTCTTTCCATCTTAAGTCTGGATTTGAGCAAGTGAAATGCATGCTCAATTGGGTTAAGATCTGGTGATTGACTTGGCCATTGCAGAATGTTCCACTTTTTTGCACTCATGAACTCCTGGGTAGCTTTGGCTGTATGCTTGGGGTCATTGTCCATCTGTACTGTGAAGCGCCGTCCGATCAACTTTGCGGCATTTGGCTGAATCTGGGCTGAAAGTATATCCCGGTACACTTCAGAATTCCTCCGGCTACTCTTGTCTGCTGTTATGTCATCAATAAACACAAGTGACCCAGTGCCATTGAAAGCCATGCATGCCCATGCCATCACGTTGCCTCCACCATGTTTTACAGAGGATGTGGTGTGCCTTGGATCATGTGCCGTTCCCTTTCTTCTCCAAACTTTTTTCTTCCCATCATTCTGGTACAGGTTGATCTTTGTCTCATCTGTCCAAAGAATACTTTTCCAAAACTGAGCTGGCTTCATGAGGTGTTTTTCAGCAAATTTAACTCTGGCCTGTCTATTTTTGGAATTGATGAATGGTTTGCATCTAGATGTGAACCCTTTGTATTTACTTTCATGGAGTCTTCTCTTTACTGTTGACTTAGAGACAGATACACCTACTTCACTGAGAGTGTTCTGGACTTCAGTTGATCTTGTGAACGGGTTCTTCTACACCAAAGAAAGTATGCGGCGATCATCCACCACTGTTGTCATCCGTGGACGCCCAGGCCTTTTTGAGTTCCCAAGCTCACCAGTCAATTCCTTTTTTCTCAGAATGTACCCGACTGTTGATTTTGCTACTCCAAGCATGTGTGCTATCTCTCTGATGGATTTTTTATTTTTTTTCAGCCTCAGGATGTTCTGCTTCACCTCAATTGAGAGTTCCTTAGACCGCATGTTGTCTGGTCACAGCAACAGCTTCCAAATGCAAAACCACACACCTGTAATCAACCCCAGACCTTTTAACTACTTCATTGATTACAGGTTAACGAGGGAGACGCCTTCAGAGTTAAATGCAGCCCTTAGAGTCCCTTGTCCAATTACTTTTGGTCCCTTGAAAAAGAGGAGGCTATGCATTACAGAGCTATGATTCCTAAACCCTATCTCCGATTTGGATGTGAAAACTCTCATATTGCAGCTGGGAGTGTGCCCTTTCAGCCCATATTATATATATAATTGTATTTCTGAACATGTTTTTGTAAACAGCTAAAATAACAAAACTTGTGTCACTGTCCAAATATTTCTGGCCCTGACTGTATATATATATACTAGAAGGTGGCCCGATTCTACGCATCGGGTATTCTAGAATTTACGTATTGTGTAGTTCATGTATGATTTTTGTTATATATATATATATATATATATATACATATATAGATGTTGTTGTGTGTAGTTACCAAGTGTTTGTGTAGGGCGCTGTACATGTTCTGGGTGTTGTCTGGGTGTGATGGGGGGTGAGAGTGGTGTTGTTTGTGTGTTGCGTTGTTTGTGGAGCGCTGTGTGTCTGTAGCGTTGTGTGTGTGTTGCGCGGTTTGTGTGTGTGTGTGGTGTGTTTTGGGGGGAGGTATGTTTTGTGCAATGTGTGTGTTGTGCGGTATGTGCGTATATTTGTGTGTGCAGCGTTGTCTGTGTGTGGATGTCTGTGTAGGGCAGTTGTTTGTGGTTCCCAGTGTGTGTGTGTGTGTGGTGTGTTGTGCAGTGCGCGCGCGTGTGTGTGTTGGGGGGAGGTGTGCACTTCCCATCGTGCTCCATCCCCCATGCAGCGCACTCCCCATCGTGCTCCATCCCCTATGCTGCGCACCCCCCATCGTGCTCCATCTCCCATCCTGCGCACTCCCAAACGTGCTCCATCCGCCATGCAGCGCACTCCCCATCGTGCTCCATCCCCCATGCTGCGCACTCCCAAACGTGCTCCATCCGCCATGCTGCGCACTCCCCATCGTGCTCCATCCCCCATGCTGCGCACTCCCAAACGTGCTCCATCCCCCATGCTGCGCACTCCCAAACGTGCTCCATCCGCCATGCTGCGCACTCCCCATCGTGCTCCATCTCCCATGCTGCGCACTCCCAAACGTGCTCCATCCGCCATGCTGCGCACTCCCAAATGTGCTCCATCCGCCATGCTGCGCACTCCCAAATGTGCCCCATCCGCCATACTCCGCACTCCCCATCGTGCTCCATCCCCCATGCAGCGCACTCCCCATCGTGCTCCATCCCCTATGCTGCGCACCCCCCATCGTGCTCCATCTCCCATGCTGCGCACTCCCAAACGTGCTCCATCCGCCATGCTGCGCCAGCATCAGCCTCTCTACCCGCAGCATCAGCCTCTCTGCCCGCAGCATCAGCCTCTCTGTCCCCAGCATCAGCCTCTCTGTCCCCAGCATCAGCCTCTCTGTCCCCAGCATCAGCCTCTCTGTCCCCAGCATCAGCCTCTCTGCCCCAAGCATCAGCCTCTCTGTCCCCAGCATCAGCCTCTCTGTCCCCAGCATCAGCCTCTCTGTCCCCAGCATCAGCCTCTCTCCCCGCAGCATCAGCCTCTCTGTCCCCAGCATCAGCCTCTCTGTCCCCAGCATCAGCCTCTCTGTCCCCAGCATCAGCCTCTCTCATCCCAGCATCAGCCTCTCTGTCCCCAGCATCAGCCTCTCCATCCCAGCCTTCCCCAGGATCAGCCTCTCTCATCCCAGCATCAGCCTCTCTGTCCCCAGCATCAGCCTCTCTGTCCCCAGCATAAACCTCTCTGTCCCCAGCATCAGCCTCTCTGTCCCCAGCATCAGCCTCTCTGTCCCCAGCATCAGCCTCTCTCATCCCAGCATCAGCCTCTCTCATCCCAGCATCAGCCTCTCTGTCCCCAGCATCAGCCTCCCCATCCCAGCCTTACCCAGGATCAGCCTCTCTCCTCCCAGCCTCCTCCAGCACGCCATGCTCCTCTGCCGACACTCACAGATCCGATCGCATACACACACACACACACCGACACACACCCGATCGCATACACTCACACACACCCGATCGCATACACTCACACACACCCGATCGCATACACTCACGTACACACACATTGACGATATTGCACATACGCGCTCATACTCGCAACATCCGGAGATACCACATGCTTCTGGCCATGTGATCCTCCGGCAGGTCCTGGAAGGTCACAACAGCACAGTATCGAGGCCGAGAAGCAAGCGATATCGCCGGATGCTGTGAGTGTGTGGATGCGATGTGTGTGTGAGGTGTTTGTGAGAGTGAGTGTGATCTGATGTGTGTGTATGTGTGTGTGTGTGCTGTTATGTGTGTGCGTGTGGATCTTCCGCCGCTGCAGGACCTTGATGTGCTGGTAACGATGCTAGCATGGTTACCAGCTGGTAACTATGCTAGCATGGTTACCAACGTATCCCGTCCCCCGCTCGCATTGGAGCCCACACCAGCATACGGCGGCAAGGCCAGCAATGCGAGGGAAAGTGTCGGCTGGGTTGGCGGCGTACGCTGATGTGGGCTCCCGTTGGGGGGGGGGAGTACAATACTCACCTGGGAGTCATGGCTCCGTGACCGTGTCAGTTCGGGGAATGCGCGGGGGGGGGAGGGGGGCGGGGCCAGAGCTAGCGTGCATTGCGTGAGGGGGGCGGGGCGTGGCGTGGCCGAGTTGCCAATGCCTGCAGGGTGCCGGGGCGAGAGGCCAATCTGTGGGGGGGCGGAGCCTGGGCGAGCGGCTGGCCAATCCGTGTGGGGGCGCAGCCTGGGCGAGCGGCCAATCCGTGTGGGGGGGCGGGGCCATGGCGAGCCCAGCGGCCAATCAGCTTTGTGTCACCGTAAGGACACAATGTCACCGTAAGGACACAATTTTGGAGCATGACAGACAGACAGACAGACAGAATAAGGCAATTATATATATAGATATATATATACACAGTACAGACCAAACGTTTGGACACACCTTCTCATTCAAAGATTTTTTTTATTTTTATGACTCTAAAAATTGTAGAGTCAAATTGAAGGCATCAAAACTATGAATTAACACATGTGGAATGAAATACTTAAAGTGTGAAACAACTGAAAATATGTCTTATATTCTAGGTTCTTTAAAGTAGCCACCTTTTGCTTTGATTACTACTGTGCACACTCTTGGCATTCTCTTGATGAGCTTCAAGAGGTAGTCACCAGAAATGGTCTTCCAACAGTCTTGAAGGAGTTCCCAGAGATGCTTAGCACTTGTTGGCCCTTTTGCCTTCACGCTGCGGTCCAGCTCACCCCAAACCATCTCGATTGGGTTCAGGTCTGGTGACTGTGGAGACCAGGTCATCTGGCGTAGCACCCCATCACTCTCCTTCTTCGTCAAATAGCCCTTACACAGCCAGGAGGTGTGTTTGGGGTCATTGTCCTGTTGAAAAATAAATGATGGTCCAACTAAACGCAAACGGATGGAATAGCACGCCACTGCTATTAATAAATTAATAAATCCCCAATAGTGTCACCAGCAAAGCACCCTCACACCATCACACCTCCTCCTCCATGCTTCAGGGTGGGAACCAGCCACGTAGAGTCCATCCGTTCACCTTTTCTTTTGGTCTGTACTGTATGTATATATATATATATATATATATATATATATATATACACAGAGTCAGACTGGGGTGTAAGGGGCCTACCAGGGAAATTGCCTCTAGGGGCCCGCACTATATCTACCATAAACGTTTTTATTACTTGATCATTTCCGGCTTCTCTCAGTATAACATGCACCTATTTGCAAACTCTACAGTGCGCATTAGAGCCCTGTCCTGTGCCTGCAGATAGCGCAGGATTTCTTGTAGCATCTTATTTATTGTAGATAATATTGGAATCTGTGATTACAGTCAGTCGCAGTTTTTCTTACACACAGACGTTCCTTGTCCTAGGAAAACCACCGAGTCCATCAGCCAAATAATATTCAAGAAGAAGCAGAATGTTATCCAGCGTCTTCACATGGAAAAGATTACTAACGTTAATCCACCAATGCCGCTATGTATCCACCATATAGGGAAATCCCCGATAAGGCTATGTTCACACAGGGCTTTTTTGGTGCTTTTTTTTCCTGACCAAAACCTGATCTTGTGGCAGGAAATCTCCTGAGTCATCTGCGTTTTTGGTGCAGATTTGCTGCTTTTTTTTTTTTTCTACAAAATGGGTTGTATCAATGAAAAAACACATTCTTTAAAAACCTGACCAAAACACAGCTATTTGACAAAACCGTCAGGAAAAAAACCTGATGTGTTTGAGTGTGCGCATGAGATTTCAGAAATCTCATAGACTTTGCTGGGACTGTAAAAAGCAGCTTTTTATTAGCATGGATTTGCATTAACCCCTTCACCCCCGGCCACTAAAACACCCTAATGACCGGGCCATTTTTTGCAATTCTGACCAGTGTCACTTTGACAGGTTATAACTCTGGAACGCTTCAACGGATCCTGGCGATTCTGAGACTGTTTTTTCGCGACATATTGTACTTCATGTCAGTTGTAAATTTCGGCCGATACTTTTTGCGTTTATTTGTGAAAATTTAGGAAATTGTGCGAAAATGTTGACAATTTCGCAATTTTCAAACTTTGAAAATTTATGCCCATAAATCTGAGAGATATCTCACACAAAATAGTTACGAAATAACATTTCCCACTTGTCTACTTTACATCAGCGCAATTTTCGAAAGAAATTTTTTTTTCGTTAGGAAGTTAGAAGGGGTTCAAAGTTAATCAGCAATTTCTAATTTTTCCAACAAAATTTACAAAATAATTTTTTTAGGGACCACATCACATTTGAAGTGACTTTGAGAGGCCGAGGTGACAGAAAATACCCAAAAGTGACCCCATTCTAAAAACTGCACCCCTCACACTGCTCAAAACTACATCCAAGAAGTTTATTAACCCTTTAGGAGCTTTACAGCAACCAAAGCAATGTGGAAGGAAAAAATGAAAATTTTACTTTTTAACACAAAAATGTTACTTTAGCCATAAAATTTTCATTTTTACAAGGGAGAAAAGAGAAAGTGCACCCTACAATTTATTGTGCATGTTCTCCTGAGTACGCTGATACCCCATATGGGGTAAAAATCAATTGTTTGGGCACACGGCAGAGGTCGAAAGGGAAGGAGCGCCATTTGAATTTTTGAACGCACAATTAGCTGCAAATTGTCTCTCCAGTAAAGGAGACAAACTCTAGCGCAGCGCCACCTATTGGAAGTAGCGATCCTAAAAGTCACAAGTGGATTTTCAACAATCCTTTGCAATATGACTCAGGATATATAAGCCAGATCAGAATCCCAATTTGCAGACACGGTGTTTCGGGGTGCTTGCCCCTCGTCAGTGCAAAGTATGGGGGTGTCTGATCTGGCTCATGAGAAAGCTATGTGGGGACCACGGGGGAACACTATTCTCCTTAAGGAGACTTTGCAAGCCAGTCTGGCTGCCAGGTAAGGGGACTTATAGCTGCCACGCCCCTCTAAGAAATATTCAAATTGTCTCTCCAGTAAAGGAGACAAACTCTAGCACAGCGCCACCTATTGGAAGTAGCGATCCTAGAAGTCACAAGTGGATTTTCAACAATCCTTTGCAATATGACTCAGGATATATAAGCCAGATCAGAATCCCAATTTGCAGACACGGTGTTTCGGGGTGCTTGCCCCTCGTCAGTGCAAAGTATGGGGGTGTCTGATCTGGCTCATGAGAAAGCTATGTGGGGACCACGGGGGAACACTATTCTCCTTAAGGAGACTTTGCAAGCCAATCTGGCTGCCAGGTAAGGGGACTTATAGCTGCCACGCCCCTCTAAGAAATATTAAATTGTCTCTCCAGTAAAGGAGACAAACTCTAGCACAGCGCCACCTATTGGAAGGAAGTAGCGATCCTAAAAGTCACAAGTGGATTTTCAACAATCCTTTGCAATATGACTCAGGATATATAAGCCAGATCAGAATCCCAATTTGCAGACACGGTGTTTCGGGGTGCTTGCCCCTCGTCAGTGCAAAGTATGGGGGTGTCTGATCTGGCTCATGAGAAAGCTATGTGGGGACCACGGGGGAACACTATTCTCCTTAAGGAGACTTTGCAAGCCAGTCTGGCTGCCAGGTAAGGGGACTTATAGCTGCCACGCCCCTCTAAGAAATATTCAAATTGTCTCTCCAGTAAAGGAGACAAACTCTAGACACCCCCATACTTTGCACTGACGAGGGGCAAGCACCCCGAACGAAACACCGTGTCTGCAAATTGGGATTATGATCTGGCTTATATATCCTGAGTCATATTGCAAAGGATTGTTGAAAATCCACTTGTGACTTTTAGGATCGCTACTTCCAATAGGTGGCGCTGTGCTAGAGTTTGTCTCCTTTACTGGAGAGACAATTTGAATATTTCTTAGAGGGGCGTGGCAGCTATAAGTCCCCTTACCTGGCAGCCAGACTGGCTTGCAAAGTCTCCTTAAGGAGAATAGTGTTCCCCCGTGGTCCCCACATAGCTTTCTCATGAGCCAGATCAGACACCCCCCATACTTTGCACTGACGAGGGGCAAGCACCCCGAAACACCGTGTCTGCAAATTGGGATTCTGATCTGGCTTATATATCCTGAGTCATATTGCAAAGGATTGTTGAAAATCCACTTGTGACTTTTAGGATCGCTACTTCCAATAGGTGGCGCTGTGCTAGAGTTTGTATCCTTTACTGGAGAGACAATTTGAATATTTCTTAGAGGGGCGTGGCAGCTATAAGTCCCCTTACCTGGCAGCCAGACTGGCTTGCAAAGTCTCCTTAAGGAGAATAGTGTTCCCCCGTGGTCCCCAATTAGCTGCACTCATTAGCGGACGCCATGTCGGGTTTGAAGACCCCCTGAGGTGCCTAAACAATGGAGCTCCCCCACAAGTGACGCCATTTTGGAAACTAGAGCCCTCAAATAATTTTTCTAGATGTTTGGTGAGCACTTTGAACACCTGGGGGCTTCACAGACGTTTATAACGTTGAGCCGTGAAAAGAAAAAAAAAATATTTTACCACAAAACTGTTGCTTCAACTAGGTAGCTTTTTTTTTCACAAGGGTATCGGGAAAAAATGCAACATAAAATGTATTGTCCATTTTCTCCTGAGTACGCAGATACCTCATATGTGGTGGAAATCAAATGTTTGGGCACACGGCAGAGCTCGAAAGGGAAGGAGCGCCATTTGAATTTTTGAACGCAAAATTAGCTGCACTCATTAGCGGACGCCATGTCGGGTTTGAAGACCCCCTGAGGTGCCTAAACAATGGAGCTCCCCCACAAGTGACGCCATTTTGGAAACTAGAGCCCTCAAATAATTTTTCTAGATGTTTGGTGCGCACTTTAAACTATTTGGGGGCGTCACAAAAGTTTATAAAGTTGAGCTGTGAAAAGAATTTTTTTTTTTTACCACAAAACTGTTGCTTCAACTAAGTAGCTTTTTTTTCCACAAGGGTATCAGGAAAAAATACACCTTGAAATTTATAGTGCATTTTTTCCTGAGTGCGACAATACCTCACATGTGGTGGAAAGTAATTGTTTGGGCGCATGGCGGGGCTCAGAAGAGAAGGAGCACCATTTGACAGCAAAATTTGTTTGAATCATTAGCGGATACCATGTCACGTTTGGAGACCCCCTGAGGTGCCTAAACAGTGGAGCTCCCCCACAAGTGACCCCATTTTGGAAACTAGACCCCTCAAGGAGTTTATCTAGATGTTTGGTGAGCCCCAAGGGGCTCCACAGAGGTCGATAATGTTGAGCCATGAATACAATTTTCTTTTGTTTTACCACAGAACTGTTACTTGAACCAGGTAGCTTTTTTTCACAAGGGTATCAGGAAAAAATGCACCATAAAACGTATTGTGCAATTTCTCCTGAGTACGCAGATACCTCACATGTGGTGGAAAGTAATTGTTGGGCGCATGGCGTGGCTCAGAAGAGAAGTGCACCATTTGACAGCAAAATTGGTTGGAATCATTAGCGGACGCCATGTCACGTTTTTAGACCCCCCCTATGGTACCTAAACAGTGGAGTTCCCTCACAAATTACCCCATTTTGGAACTAGACCCCTGAAGGAATTTATCTAGATGTTTAGTGAGCCCCTTGTACCCCCAGGGGCTCCACTGAAAGTTGATAACGTTGAACCGTGAAAATTATTTATTTTTTTTTAAATTTTTGCAGCAACAAGGTAGCTTTTTTTTTCTTTTTACAACGGTATCAGGAAAAAATGCACCATAAAACGTATTGTGCAATTTTTCCCGAGTACGCAGATACCTCATATGTGGTGGAAATCAATTGTTTGGGCGCATGGCGGGGCTCAGAAGACAAGGAACGCCATTTGACTTTTCAAACGCACAGACGCAGTGCACTGATCGGCCGCTGCAGGAGGCACGGTCGGATGAGATACAAAAAGCGCTGGGATACGGTAAAAAAACAAAAGTAACGCCAAAAATTGAGCAGGGATGCTGATCCGCGCTCAGCGGGACACACGGACAGATGCGATACTTTTTTTTCCGTATCCCCGACGCTTTTTGTATCGCATCAGTCCGTGCGTCCTGCCGAGCGCTGATCAGGGATGCACATAACGGATCGGCATCCCTGCTCAATTTTTGGCGTGACAAAAAGCTTCGGGGATACGGAAAAAAAAGTCACGACAAAAATTGAGCAGGGATGCCGATCCGTTATGTGCATCCCTGATCAGCGCTTGGCGGGACGCACGGACTGATGCAATACTTTTTTTTCCGTATCCACGACGCTTTTTGTATCGCATCAGTCCGTGCGTCCCGCCGAGCGCTGATCAGGGATGCACATAACGGATCGGCATCCCTGCTAAATTTTTGGCGTGACTTTTTTTTCCGTATCCCCGATGCTTTTTGTCACGCCAAAAATTGAGCAGGGATGCCGATCCGTTATGTGCATCCCTGATCAGCGCTTGGCGGGACGCACGGACTGATGCAATACTTTTTTTTCCGTATCCACGACGCTTTTTGTATCGCATCAGTCCGTGCGTCCCGCCGAGCGCTGATCAGGGATGCACATAACGGATCGGCATCCCTGCTAAATTTTTGGCGTGACTTTTTTTTCCGTATCCCCGATGCTTTTTGTCACGCCAAAAATTGAGCAGGGATGCCGATCCGTTATGTGCATCCCTGATCAGCGCTCGGCGGGACGCACGGACTGATGCAATACAAAAAGCGTCGGGGATACGGGAAAAAAAAAGTCCCGCCGAAAACTGACCACGGATGCAGATACGTTATCTGCATCCCTGATCAGCGCTCGGCGGGACGCACGAGGTGTAAAAATGGACAGGGGATAGAGGAAAAAAAGAAAAAAAAAAGTTATACTCACAGTACCCAGAGGAGTAGCAGGAGGAACAGAAGGCAAGTGAGATAGACAGCTGTACAGGAGCCGCAGGCAGGAAGTTGGACAGCTCAGCAGAAGACCCAGGAAGAAGGACCCAGCGATGGAGGCAGATGTGATCGGCCGGTGAAGACAGGTAAGAGGACGTCGGGGGGACAGCAGAGGGGGGGTGGACAGCAGAGGGGGAGAGCAGAGGGGGGAGGGGGAGAGCAGAGGGGGGAGGGAGATACCGGAGGAGCTGCAGAATAGAGATCATGGGGGAGGCCGGCAGATTGGGATGTCGGGGGGCAGATCGGGATGTCGGGGGGCAGATCGGGATGTCGGGAGGGGGGCAGATCGCAGGAGGGCACGGGCAGGGGCCATTACGGGAGCGCGCAGGAGCAATCACAAGAGCGCGCAGGGGCTGCAAGGAGAGCAGAGGAGGAGGGATACCGGATGAGCTGCAGAATAGAGATGGCGGGGGGCAGATTGGGATGTCGGGGGGGGCAGATCGGGAGATGTCGGGCGGGTAGATCCAAGGGGGGCACGGGCAGGGGCCATTACGAGAGCGCGCAGGAGCAATAAAAAGAGCGCGCAGGGGCTGCAAGGAGAGCAGAGGAGGAGGGAGATACCGGAGGAGCTGCAGAATAGAAATGGCGGGGGGCAGATCGGGATGTCGGGGGGGAAGATCGGGATGTCGGGGGGGCAGATCGCAGGGGGGGCACGAGCAGGGGCCATTACGGAAGCGCGCAGGGGCTGCAAAGTGAGCACAATACTCACCGCTCCTGCTCCTGCTCCGTGACAGCAGCAGCAGCAGCGGTGGCGTGGTACCACTAGTACCAGCCAGAGCTGCACGCTGCAGACATGTTGAGGGAGGGTCCCCAGACAAGCACAGGCCTGGGGAGGGCGGCCACCGGCAGATCAGACTGCCCCACTGCACACTGATTGGAGCGATTGCGCGTCATAGCACGATCGCTCCAATCAGTGCTGCAGGGGCTGGGGGCGGCATGTTTGAGATCCACCTATGATCTGCTGTACCTGCTACAGCACATCATAGTCGGATCTCACAGTATCGCACTATTTCCGGCATTATTTTTACCGAAATCAGTATGAAAGATGTGGTTGGCGGTTCAGATTTGAACAGCCAATCACATCGATCATCGATGGGGGGTGGCGATGCCACCCCCCCTGGGGTGAAGCAAAGGTCCCCTGCTGTAAGAAAGAGCAGGGGACATCATTTGAAAGCCGTTGCTATGGCCACGGCAATCAAATGAACTTTAGGCCGTAAAATTACGTCCCTGGTCGTTAAGTCACGTTAAAATAGGACGTAATTTTACTGCCCGTGGTCGTGAAGGGGTTAAGGCAGCCTACAATTACACTCCCAGCCACCCTCCCTTTTAGTGCAGTGCCAGTACATGGTGAGGAGGTGTGAGCAGCTACGTATGGGCTTTCATTTATTCGTACAGGTATATAGGTTCAGGTTACAATCAGAACTGAGATTTAGGTTGGGGTGTACTTTTGACCTATTAGTTTCTTTAATTCTTGTCACAGCGGCGGCAGGTGGAGGGGAGGGTCCTCCAAGTTGGGAATGTGATCTCACGGTGGATGGATGGGGGGGCGGGGGGAGCTCAAAAGGCCCTGGACTCCCCAGGTGGATTCAATGGAATGGAAGATGGCAGAACGCCACACAGGTGGTGAAGGGGGAGCCCGTAGGGGTGAGGTAAAAAATCGGACAGGTCGTTTTGCAAGAAGTGCCTCTGAGCGGGAGTATAATCGGCTAGGGGTCATATACCACCTTGTAAGCCTATGCTGGGCCATGCCTGCAATAAAAGAATTGTTGGGGGCTTCGAGGACCATTCCCTTCTTATTAGTGGTATCATTTTGGTTATATGTTGTATGTTTAAATAAAAGGCGGCTGTGGCCAATTCATTCCGTCCTCTGGCGTGGTCTCTTTATTTTAGTTTAGTATTTAAGCTATGGGCCTAGAGGGGAGGATGAATAGGACGGGGGAGGCAAGGACTTAAATTGGGGTTAGGAATGACTCGTCAATACAAATTGTCATGTGCGCTCTACTGTTTTCGGAAGTCCAGGAAAAGGAATGGAGAGAGACACATATTCGTCGCCCCCTCCTCATTTCTGACCCAAACTCCAGGCGTTTGCTGGCTCCAACGCAGGGAGGGACCCGCATCTTGGAGGCACTTATGGCACATCTTGTCAGTACGCCTGGTGCTCACCTGGGATCTATTATAGAAGGGGTTGCAAGGGCATCCAATTTTGATGACCTAACATCAGTATCGCAATGGTGGGGGTGTCGGACCCCCACTCATGTTATGATATCGATGATCTGTCCTGAGATTAACTCGTCAGTATCAGACGCCTGGACAATACTTTTAAAGGGAATCTGTCAGCAGGTTTGTGCTATATATTCTGAGCGCGGAACAATGTAGGTGCTGGGACCCCGATTCCGGCAATGAGTCACTTACTGGGCTGTTTGCTGTCATTCTGATACACTCCATGGTTTCTCTGCTGCAGACTGACCTAGCAGTGCTCAGAATGCTGAGCCATGTATAACCCTGTCTACAATACTGATTGGCAGCTTCTGTGTACACTGCATACTGACAGAAAGCCGCTAATCAGTGGCAGGGGTGGAGTTACACAGAACAGCAGAACAAGAAGGTACGAGACACAAAGTCCTGTAGTGATCCTCTCAAGCTGATTAAACACTAATTTTATTGAAATAGCAACACACAGCCCAGTAAGTGACACATCACCGGATCAGGGTCTCCGCCCCTACAGCGTGCTGCTCTCAAATTACATAGCAAAAACATGGTGACCAATTAATTCCCTTGAATATTAGCGCTGGGTCAGAATCTATTTGGGTGTTATCAGCTATAATTTTATTACAGGGGACCTGAATATATTTTGTCACTCCTGTTCATATAAGCCAAACAAGGGGAAAGCTCACTTCTATCTTTCCCTCGACCTGCCGCTCAAGTATCTTTTTCTGTTAAAGGGAACCTGTCGGGTAATTTATGTGTTCTAACCTAGTAGCAGTGTGATGTGTGGCCTAGTAACCCCTTCTTACCCATCCCTGTGTTGTAATACTGTGTAACGTGCATGTGTAAAAATATGTTTTATTACTTACGTGTTCCCTATGTAAATGATCAGAGGCTCTAGCCCTGTGGGAATTTGCATGGTTTCCGTGGTATCACGCGCCTGTGGGCGTGATACCATGGTTTTACATGAGCGACGTCCCGTTGCCCCATGAGATCCCGCGCGTGCGCACTTACCATTCCCGCAGCCTTGTCATCCGGGTGCTTGCTTCTCGTCATCAGACGCGCACTGCGCATGACCGGAACCGCAGGAGTCTTCTGAGCATGCGGAGTGCGTGTCTGAAGACGAGAAGCAAGCACCCGGATAATAAGGCTGCACGAATGGTAAGTGCGCACGCGCGGGATCTCATGGGGCAACGGGACGTCGCTCATGTAAAACCATGGTATCACGCCCACAGGCGCGTGATACCACGGAAACCATGCAAACTCCCACAGGGCTAGAGCCTCTGATCATTTACATAGTGAACACGTAAGTAATAAAACATATTTTTACACATGCACGTTACACAGTATTACAACACAGGGATGGGTAAGAAGGGGTTACTAGGCCACACATCACACTGCTACTAGGTTACAGTATGCAGTGTACACAGAAGCTGCCAATCAGTATTGTAGACAGGGTTATACATGGCTCAGCATTCTGAGCACTGCTAGGTCAGTCTGCAGCAGAGAAACCAGGGACTGTATCAGAATGACAGCAAACAGCCCAGTAAGTGACTCATTGCCGGAATCAGGGTCCCAGCACCTACATTGTGCCGCGCTCAGAATATATGTTAGGGCCAGGTGGACGGGCAGACCCAGGAGGTGGATCCACTGGGCTGAACACCTCACTGAGGGCAAGGTGCCCGGTAGCCGGAGCACTACAGGTAGCAGGACAGTCCGTTCAGAGGAGTGTAGAAGTCCCTGGGACCACGGAGTCACTGAAGGTAGTCCGGGTGACGGAGCTCAGGTTCGGAGGCCGAGATGACGTCAGGCAGAGTCCGGAACCGACGGAGCGAGAAGACGGGTCACCACAGGGATCGGAGATGGTCTGAACTTGACGGGATGGCAGACCGTCATCGTTCGGGGTTCGGGTATCGTCAGAACCGGTTGGCAAGGCAGGAGCGGCTCTAGGAGAGAGATAGGTAAGTATACCACAAAACACAAGGAGACCTGACTCCTAGCTTAGCAAAACACGAAGAACAGGCCCCGCCTACTTGGAAAGGATCCCCCTATATACCCTGTACCTGATTCTTCAATATCCTGTTGGAGGACACTGGCCCTTTAAGAGAGGGTCAATGACCGCGCGCGCGCCCTAATGCGCATGCGCGAGGCCCGGGTGCCAGAAGCCAGAGCAGGGAGCGGTGAACAGGAGGCAGGAGAGCCGGGCTGGAGCAGAGCTGCCGACAGGCGCCGGGAGCGGGGACCGGGCCGCCTGGGGACCGCAGGTGATGGGGCCTGGAGGCTGTGGAGCGGGGGACGCCTGGCAGAGGAGCCGGGGAGCGAGGCAGGGGAGCCGGGGAGCGAGGCAGGGGAGCCGGGGAGCGTGGCAGAGGAGCCGGGGAGCGAGGCAGGGGAGCCGGAGAGCGTGACAATATATAGCACAAACCTGCTGACAGATTCCCTTTAAACGTATTGTCCAGGCGTCTGATACTGACGACTTAATCTCAGGACAGATCATCGATATCATCACATGAGTGGGGGTCCGACACCCCCACCATTGCGATACTGATGTTAGGTCATCAAAATTGGATGCCCTTGCAACCCCTTCTATAATAGATCCCAGGTGAGCACCAGGCGTACTGACAAGATGTGCCATAAGTGCCTCCAAGATTCGGGTCCCTCCCTGCGTTGGAGCCAGCAAACGGCTGGAGTTTGGGTCAGAAATGAGGAGGGGGCGACGAATACGTGTCTCTCTCCATTCCTTTTCCTGGACTTCCGAAAACAGTAGAGCGCACATGACAATTTGTATTGACGAGTCATTCCTAACCCCAATTTAAGTCCTTGCCTCCCCCGTCCTATTCATCCTCCCCGCTAGGCCCATAGCTTAAATACTAAACTAAAATAAAGAGACCACGCCAGAGGACGGAATGAATTGGCCACAGCCGCCTTTTATTTAAACATACAACATATAACCAAAATGATACCACTAATAAGAAGGGAATGGTCCTCGAAGCCCCCAACAATTCTTTTATTGTAGGCACGGCCCAGCATGGGAATGTTCTAGTCCAGGGGTCTCAAACACGCGGCCCGCGGGCCGCATGCGGCCCCTGAGGCTGTTTGTTGCGGCCCGCAGACCCCGTGACAAATCGCGGCTCTATGCTGAGGGTCGGCGCCGGCAGGAACTTTACTGCATTTGAATCCATCTGCGGTGCCGCGCAAGGAGCTGGCAGTTCTATCCCAGTTGCTGCTGCTGTCTGCCAATCAGATGCAAGGAGGTGACGTCATACAGCGACGTCACTTCCTTGCATCTGATTGGCAGGCAGCAGCCATTGGTCCAGACACAGCTCCTCTGCGCTGCACCGCAAATGGATTCAAATGCAGTGAAGTTCCTGCCGGCGCCGGCCATCAGCACAGAGCCGCGATCATCACGGGCCGCGACAAGCAGGTAAGGTACGTGCTCAAGTTCAGGACCCGCTGCGTCCTGATCGGCGGGGCCGCAAGTCTACTCCTTAGGAGACCGCAGCTGCCCGTGCCTGCGATCAGGGGTTCGGGCCGCTGCGCTCGCTGTGCTCTGCCTAGGGAGGACGCTTCAGACGCCGCAGCATAAATTCACATGCTGCGGCCTCTGGAAGCCACACCACAGTTCCGTTTTCACTGCGGGCCGTACTCGCACAGTGGGCATGGGATTTTTAGAAATCCCATGCCCACTGTGCTTTTACCATACATAGCAGGGTTTTGGACGCAGCTGAAGCATGCTGTATCCAAAACTCTGCAAGTACTGATCGTGGGCACACAGGGAACGGAGGAAAGGTGAGGAGATTTTTTTTTTGTTTGCGTATTACTAAAGGATGGGCAGAATACTACAGGGATGGCCACAATACTACAGGGATGGCCACAATACTACAAGGACGGGCAGAATATTACAGGGATGGCCACAATACTACAAGGGTGGGCAGAATACTACAGGGATGGCAACAATACGACAGGGATGGGCAGAATACTACAGGGATGGCCACAATACTAGAAGGGTGGGCAGAATACTACAGGGATGGGCAGAATACTACAGGGATGGGCAGAATACTACAGGGATGGCCACAATACTACAGGGATGGCCACAATACTACAGGGATGGGCAGAATACTACAAGGATGGCCACAATACTACAGGGATGGCCACAATACTACAAGGATGGGCAGAATATTACAGGGATGGCCACAATACTACAAGGGTGGGCAGAATACTACAGGGATGGCCACAATACTACAGGGATGGCCACAATACTACAGGGATGGGCAGAATACTACAGGGATGGGCAGAATACTACAGGGATGGGCAGAATACTACAGGGATGGCCAGAATACTACAGGGATGGCCAGAATACTACAAGGATGGCCAGAATACTACAGGGATGGCCACAATACTACAGGGATGGGCTGAATACTACAGGGATGGGCTGAATACTACAGGGATGGCCACAATACTACGGGAATTGGCAGAATACTACAGAGCACAATACTACAAGGATTGGAACAATATTACTGGGCACAATACTACAGGGCACAAGGATGGGCACTATACTACTGGGCACAATACCACAAGGATGAGCACCTTACTACAGGGCACACGGATGGGCACATTACTACAAGATTTTGGCTAAGATTACTATATGATGCTGCTAATTGTAAAACAATTACAAGAAGGTGATAAAATGTAAAAAAAAAAAAAAATCCTAAAGCATGACTTTTTTTATTTACATTAAAAATGCTTTTCTGTATATAAACTTAACAAAAAAAGTGCACGTTTGTTATAATAAACAAGCGAAAAATGTTTACAAAAGTGATCCAAGATGTATAGAAAAAAAAACATGGATTCATTAAAAATGTTCACTTTGTCCTGCAAATAATGCGGCCCCCCTCATTTTTTTTTTTCTATATGCGGCCCATGGGACATACTAAAAAGAATGATGAAAAGGAATAAATAAAAAGAATGAAGATAATAACTTATTAGGTGTATATTATATAGATGTATAAAAGGTTTCTTGAGCAAGTTAAACATGGAATGATCATGAAATATCTGTAGATAATAATAGAATGAACACATATAGCACATACCAGGTGTATATTATGTTACCTGAGCATTATAGGTGTGGAATGATCATGAAATATCTGTAGATAATAGGAGAATGAACACATATGGCATATAACCAGGTGTATATTATGTTACCTGAGCATTATAGGTGTGGAATGATCATGAAATATCTGTAGATAATAGGAGAATGAACACATATGGCATATAACCAGGTGTATATTATGTTACCTGAGCATTATAGGTATGGAATGATCATGAAATATATGTAGATAATAGGAGAATGAACGCATATGGCATATAACCAGGTGTATATTATGTTACCTGAGCATTATAGGTGTGGAATGATCATGAAATATATGTAGATAATAGGAGAATGAACGCATATGGCATAT
Organism: Anomaloglossus baeobatrachus; assembly: GCF_048569485.1. NCBI lineage: Eukaryota > Metazoa > Chordata > Amphibia > Anura > Aromobatidae > Anomaloglossus > Anomaloglossus baeobatrachus. The sequence goes on along the minus strand of NC_134353.1, from coordinate 485,210,886 downwards.
AACCAGGTGTATATTATGTTACCTGAGCATTATAGGTGTGGAATGATCATGAAATATATGTAGATAATAGGAGAATGAACGCATATGGCATATAACCAGGTGTATATTATGTTACCTGAGCATTAGAGGTGTGGAATGATCATGAAATATCTGTAGATAATAGGAGAATGAACGCATATGGCATATAACCAGGTGTATATTACATTACCTGAGCATTATAGGTGTGGAATGATCATGAAATATCTGTAGATAATAGGAGAATGAATGCATATGGCATATAACCAGGTGTATATTATGTTACCTGAGCATTATAGGTGTGGAATGATCATGAAATATCTGTAGATAATAGGAGAATGAACGCATATGCCATATAACCAGGTGTATATTACATTACCTGAGCATTATAGCTGTGGAATGATCATGAAATATCTGTAGATAATAGGAGAATGAATGCATATGGCATATAACCAGGTGTATATTATGTTACCTGAGCATTATAGGTGTGGAATGATCATGAAATATCTGTAGATAATAGGAGAATGAACACATATGGCATATAACCAGGTGTATATTATGTTACCTGAGCATTATAGGTGTGGAATGATCATGAAATATCTGTAGATAATAGGAGAATGAATGCATATGGCATATAACCAGGTGTATATTATGTTACCTGAGCATTATAGGTGTGGAATGATCATGAAATATCTGTAGATAATAGGAGAATGAACACATATGGCATATAACCAGGTGTGTATTATGTTACCTGAGCATTATAGGTGTGGAATGATCATGAAATATCTGTAGATAATAGGAGAATGAACACATATGGCATATAACCAGGTGTGTATTATGTTACCTGAGCATTATAGGTGTGGAATGATCATGAAATATCTGTAGATAATAGGAGAATGAACGCATGTGGCATATAACCAGGTGTATATTATGTTACCTGAGCATTATAGGTGTGGAATGATCATGAAATATCTGTAGATAATAGGAGAATGAACACATATGGCATATAACCAGGTGTATATTATGTTACCTGAGCATTATAGGTGTGGAATGATCATGAAATATCTGTAGATAATAGGAGAATGAATGCATATGGCATATAACCAGGTGTATATTATGTTACCTGAGCATTATAGGTGTGGAATGATCATGAAATATCTGTAGATAATAGGAGAATGAACACATATGGCATATAACCAGGTGTGTATTATGTTACCTGAGCATTATAGGTGTGGAATGATCATGAAATATCTGTAGATAATAGGAGAATGAACACATATGGCATATAACCAGGTGTGTATTATGTTACCTGAGCATTATAGGTGTGGAATGATCATGAAATATCTGTAGATAATAGGAGAATGAACGCATATGGCATATAACCAGGTGTATATTATGTTACCTGAGCATTATAGGTGTGGAATGATCATGAAATATATGTAGATAATAGGAGAATGAACGCATATGGCATATAACCAGGTGTGTATTATGTTACCTGAGCATTAGAGGTGTGGAATGATCATGAAATATCTGTAGATAATAGGAGAATGAACACATATGCCATATAACCAGGTGTATATTATGTTACCTGAGCATTAGAGGTGTGGAATGATCATGAAATATCTGTAGATAATAGGAGAATGAACGCATATGGCATATAACCAGGTGTATATTATGTTACCTGAGCATTATAGGTGTGGAATGATCATGAAATATCTGTAGATAATAGGAGAATGAACACATATGCCATATAACCAGGTGTATATTATGTTACCTGAGCATTAGAGGTGTGGAATGATCATGAAATATCTGTAGATAATAGGAGAATGAACGCATATGGCATATAACCAGGTGTATATTACATTACCTGAGCATTATAGGTGTGGAATGATCATGAAATATCTGTAGATAATAGGAGAATGAATGCATATGGCATATAACCAGGTGTATATTATGTTACCTGAGCATTATAGGTGTGGAATGATCATGAAATATCTGTAGATAATAGGAGAATGAACGCATATGCCATATAACCAGGTGTATATTACATTACCTGAGCATTATAGCTGTGGAATGATCATGAAATATCTGTAGATAATAGGAGAATGAATGCATATGGCATATAACCAGGTGTATATTATGTTACCTGAGCATTATAGGTGTGGAATGATCATGAAATATCTGTAGATAATAGGAGAATGAACACATATGGCATATAACCAGGTGTATATTATGTTACCTGAGCATTATAGGTGTGGAATGATCATGAAATATCTGTAGATAATAGGAGAATGAATGCATATGGCATATAACCAGGTGTATATTATGTTACCTGAGCATTATAGGTGTGGAATGATCATGAAATATCTGTAGATAATAGGAGAATGAACACATATGGCATATAACCAGGTGTGTATTATGTTACCTGAGCATTATAGGTGTGGAATGATCATGAAATATCTGTAGATAATAGGAGAATGAACACATATGGCATATAACCAGGTGTGTATTATGTTACCTGAGCATTATAGGTGTGGAATGATCATGAAATATCTGTAGATAATAGGAGAATGAACGCATATGGCATATAACCAGGTGTATATTATGTTACCTGAGCATTATAGGTGTGGAATGATCATGAAATATATGTAGATAATAGGAGAATGAACGCATATGGCATATAACCAGGTGTATATTATGTTACCTGAGCATTATAGGTGTGGAATGATCATGAAATATCTGTAGATAATAGGAGAATGAACACATATGGCATATAACCAGGTGTGTATTATGTTACCTGAGCATTATAGGTGTGGAATGATCATGAAATATCTGTAGATAATAGGAGAATGAACGCATATGGCATATAACCAGGTGTGTATTATGTTACCTGAGCATTATAGGTGTGGAATGATCATGAAATATATGTAGATAATAGGAGAATGAACGCATATGGCATATAACCAGGTGTATATTATGTTACCTGAGCATTATAGGTATGGAATGATCATGAAATATCTGTAGATAATAGGAGAATGAACACATATGGCATATAACCAGGTGTGTATTATGTTACCTGAGCATTATAGGTGTGGAATGATCATGAAATATCTGTAGATAATAGCAGAATGAACACATATGGCATATAACCAGGTGTGTATTATGTTACCTGAGCATTATAGGTGTGGAATGATCATGAAATATCTGTAGATAATAGGAGAATGAACACATATGGCATATAACCAGGTGTGTATTATGTTACCTGAGCATTATAGGTGTGGAATGATCATGAAATATCTGTAGATAATAGGAGAATGAACGCATATGGCATATAACCAGGTGTATATTATGTTACCTGAGCATTATAGGTGTGGAATGATCATGAAATATATGTAGATAATAGGAGAATGAACGCATATGGCATATAACCAGGTGTATATTATGTTACCTGAGCATTATAGGTGTGGAATGATCATGAAATATCTGTAGATAATAGGAGAATGAACACATATGGCATATAACCAGGTGTGTATTATGTTACCTGAGCATTATAGGTGTGGAATGATCATGAAATATCTGTAGATAATAGGAGAATGAACGCATATGGCATATAACCAGGTGTATATTATGTTACCTGAGCATTATAGGTGTGGAATGATCATGAAATATATGTAGATAATAGGAGAATGAACGCATATGGCATATAACCAGGTGTATATTATGTTACCTGAGCATTATAAGTGTGGAATGATCATGAAATATCTGTAGATAATAGGAGAATGAACGCATATGGCATATAACCAGGTGTATATTATGTTACCTGAGCATTATAGGTATGGAATGATCATGAAATATCTGTAGATAATAGGAGAATGAACACATATGGCATATAACCAGGTGTGTATTATGTTACCTGAGCATTATAGGTGTGGAATGATCATGAAATATCTGTAGATAATAGGAGAATGAACACATATGGCATATAACCAGGTGTGTATTATGTTACCTGAGCATTATAGGTGTGGAATGATCATGAAATATCTGTAGATAATAGGAGAATGAACGCATATGGCATATAACCAGGTGTATATTATGTTACCTGAGCATTATAGGTATGGAATGATCATGAAATATCTGTAGATAATAGGAGAATGAACGCATATGGCATATAACCAGGTGTATATTATGTTACCTGAGCATTATAGGTATGGAATGATCATGAAATATCTGTAGATAATAGGAGAATGAACACATATGGCATATAACCAGGTGTGTATTATGTTACCTGAGCATTATAGGTGTGGAATGATCATGAAATATCTGTAGATAATAGGAGAATGAACGCATATGGCATATATCCAGGTGTATATTATGTTACCTGAGCATTATAGGTGTGGAATGATCATGAAATATATGTAGATAATAGGAGAATGAACACATATGGCATATAACCAGGTGTATATTATGTTACCTGAGCATTATAGGTGTGGAATGATCATGAAATATCTGTAGATAATAGGAGAATGAACGCATATGGCATATAACCAGGTGTATATTATGTTACCTGAGCATTATAGGTGTGGAATGATCATGAAATATATGTAGATAATAGGAGAATGAACGCATATGGCATATAACCAGGTGTATATTATGTTACCTGAGCATTATAGGTGTGGAATGATCATGAAATATCTGTAGATAATAGGAGAATGAACGCATATGCCATATAACCAGGTGTATATTACATTACCTGAGCATTATAGCTGTGGAATGATCATGAAATATCTGTAGATAATAGGAGAATGAATGCATATGGCATATAACCAGGTGTATATTATGTTACCTGAGCATTATAGGTGTGGAATGATCATGAAATATCTGTAGATAATAGGAGAATGAACACATATGGCATATAACCAGGTGTATATTATGTTACCTGAGCATTATAGGTGTGGAATGATCATGAAATATCTGTAGATAATAGGAGAATGAATGCATATGGCATATAACCAGGTGTATATTATGTTACCTGAGCATTATAGGTGTGGAATGATCATGAAATATCTGTAGATAATAGGAGAATGAACACATATGGCATATAACCAGGTGTGTATTATGTTACCTGAGCATTATAGGTGTGGAATGATCATGAAATATCTGTAGATAATAGGAGAATGAACACATATGGCATATAACCAGGTGTGTATTATGTTACCTGAGCATTATAGGTGTGGAATGATCATGAAATATCTGTAGATAATAGGAGAATGAACGCATATGGCATATAACCAGGTGTATATTATGTTACCTGAGCATTATAGGTGTGGAATGATCATGAAATATCTGTAGATAATAGGAGAATGAACGCATATGGCATATAACCAGGTGTATATTATGTTACCTGAGCATTATAGGTGTGGAATGATCATGAAATATATGTAGATAATAGGAGAATGAACGCATATGGCATATAACCAGGTGTATATTATGTTACCTGAGCATTATAGGTGTGGAATGATCATGAAATATCTGTAGATAATAGGAGAATGAACACATATGGCATATAACCAGGTGTGTATTATGTTACCTGAGCATTATAGGTGTGGAATGATCATGAAATATCTGTAGATAATAGGAGAATGAACGCATATGGCATATAACCAGGTGTATATTATGTTACCTGAGCATTATAGGTATGGAATGATCATGAAATATATGTAGATAATAGGAGAATGAACGCATATGGCATATAACCAGGTGTATATTATGTTACCTGAGCATTATAGGTATGGAATGATCATGAAATATCTGTAGATAATAGGAGAATGAACACATATGGCATATAACCAGGTGTGTATTATGTTACCTGAGCATTATAGGTGTGGAATGATCATGAAATATCTGTAGATAATAGCAGAATGAACACATATGGCATATAACCAGGTGTGTATTATGTTACCTGAGCATTATAGGTGTGGAATGATCATGAAATATCTGTAGATAATAGGAGAATGAACACATATGGCATATAACCAGGTGTGTATTATGTTACCTGAGCATTATAGGTGTGGAATGATCATGAAATATCTGTAGATAATAGGAGAATGAACGCATATGGCATATAACCAGGTGTATATTATGTTACCTGAGCATTATAGGTGTGGAATGATCATGAAATATATGTAGATAATAGGAGAATGAACGCATATGGCATATAACCAGGTGTATATTATGTTACCTGAGCATTATAGGTGTGGAATGATCATGAAATATCTGTAGATAATAGGAGAATGAACACATATGGCATATAACCAGGTGTGTATTATGTTACCTGAGCATTATAGGTGTGGAATGATCATGAAATATCTGTAGATAATAGGAGAATGAACGCATATGGCATATAACCAGGTGTATATTATGTTACCTGAGCATTATAGGTGTGGAATGATCATGAAATATATGTAGATAATAGGAGAATGAACGCATATGGCATATAACCAGGTGTATATTATGTTACCTGAGCATTATAGGTGTGGAATGATCATGAAATATCTGTAGATAATAGGAGAATGAACGCATATGGCATATAACCAGGTGTATATTATGTTACCTGAGCATTATAGGTATGGAATGATCATGAAATATCTGTAGATAATAGGAGAATGAACACATATGGCATATAACCAGGTGTGTATTATGTTACCTGAGCATTATAGGTGTGGAATGATCATGAAATATCTGTAGATAATAGGAGAATGAACACATATGGCATATAACCAGGTGTGTATTATGTTACCTGAGCATTATAGGTGTGGAATGATCATGAAATATCTGTAGATAATAGGAGAATGAACGCATATGGCATATAACCAGGTGTATATTATGTTACCTGAGCATTATAGGTATGGAATGATCATGAAATATCTGTAGATAATAGGAGAATGAACGCATATGGCATATAACCAGGTGTATATTATGTTACCTGAGCATTATAGGTATGGAATGATCATGAAATATCTGTAGATAATAGGAGAATGAACACATATGGCATATAACCAGGTGTGTATTATGTTACCTGAGCATTATAGGTGTGGAATGATCATGAAATATCTGTAGATAATAGGAGAATGAACGCATATGGCATATATCCAGGTGTATATTATGTTACCTGAGCATTATAGGTGTGGAATGATCATGAAATATCTATAGATTACAGTAGAATGAACGCATATGGCAGATATCCAGGTGTATATTACGTTACCTGAGCATTATAGGTGTGGAATGATCATGAAATATCTATAGATTACAGTAGAATGAACGCATATGGCATATAACCAGGTGTATATTATGTTACCTGAGCATTATAGGTGTGGAATGATCATGAAATATCTGTAGATAATAGGAGAATGAATGCATATGGCATATAACCAGGTGTATATTATGTTACCTGAGCATTATAGGTGTGGAATGATCATGAAATATCTGTAGATAATAGAAGAATGAACGCATATGGCATATAACCAGGTGTATATTATGTTACCTGAGCATTATAGCTATGGAATGATCATGAAATATCTGTAGATAATAGGAGAATGAACACATATGGCATATAACCAGGTGTGTATTATGTTACCTGAGCATTATAGGTGTGGAATGATCATGAAATATCTGTAGATAATAGGAGATTGAACGCATATGGCATATATCCAGGTGTATATTATGTTACCTGAGCATTATAGGTGTGGAATGATCATGAAATATATGTAGATAATAGGAGAATGAACGCATATGGCATATAACCAGGTGTATATTATGTTACCTGAGCATTATAGGTGTGGAATGATCATGAAATATCTATAGATTACAGTAGAATGAACGCATATGGCATATAACCAGGTGTATATTATGTTACCTGAGCATTATAGGTGTGGAATGATCATGAAATATCTGTAGATAATAGGAGAATGAACGCATATGGCATATAACCAGGTGTGTATTATGTTACCTGAGCATTATAGGTGTGGAATGATCATGAAATATCTGTAGATAATAGGAGAATGAACGCATATGGCATATATCCAGGTGTATATTATGTTACCTGAGCATTATAGGTGTGGAATGATCATGAAATATATGTAGATAATAGGAGAATGAACACATATGGCATATAACCAGGTGTATATTATGTTACCTGAGCATTATAGGTGTGGAATGATCATGAAATATCTGTAGATAATAGGAGAATGAACGCATATGGCATATATCCAGGTGTATATTATGTCACCTGAGCATTATAGGTGTGGAATGATCATGAAATATCTGTAGATAATAGGAGAATGAACACATATGGCATATAACCAGGTGTGTATTATGTTACCTGAGCATTATAGGTGTGGAATGATCATGAAATATCTGTAGATAATAGGAGAATGAACGCATATGGCATATATCCAGGTGTATATTATGTTACCTGAGCATTATAGGTGTGGAATGATCATGAAATATATGTAGATAATAGGAGAATGAACACATATGGCATATAACCAGGTGTATATTATGTTACCTGAGCATTATAGGTGTGGAATGATCATGAAATATCTGTAGATAATAGGAGAATGAACGCATATGGCATATATCCAGGTGTATATTATGTTACCTGAGCATTATAGGTGTGGAATGATCATGAAATATATGTAGATAATAGGAGAATGAACGCATATGGCATATAACCAGGTGTATATTATGTTACCTGAGCATTATAGGTGTGGAATGATCATGAAATATCTATAGATTACAGTAGAATGAACGCATATGGCAGATATCCAGGTGTATATTACGTTACCTGAGCATTATAGGTGTGGAATGATCATGAAATATCTATAGATTACAGTAGAATGAACGCATATGGCATATAACCAGGTGTATATTATGTTACCTGAGCATTATAGGTGTGGAATGATCATGAAATATCTGTAGATAATAGGAGAATGAATGCATATGGCATATAACCAGGTGTATATTATGTTACCTGAGCATTATAGGTGTGGAATGATCATGAAATATCTGTAGATAATAGGAGAATGAACGCATATGGCATATAACCAGGTGTATATTATGTTACCTGAGCATTATAGGTATGGAATGATCATGAAATATCTGTAGATAATAGGAGAATGAACACATATGGCATATAACCAGGTGTGTATTATGTTACCTGAGCATTATAGGTGTGGAATGATCATGAAATATCTGTAGATAATAGGAGAATGAACGCATATGGCATATATCCAGGTGTATATTATGTTACCTGAGCATTATAGGTGTAGAATGATCATGAAATATATGTAGATAATAGGAGAATGAACGCATATGGCATATAACCAGGTGTATATTATGTTACCTGAGCATTATAGGTGTGGAATGATCATGAAATATCTATAGATTACAGTAGAATGAACGCATATGGCAGATATCCAGGTGTATATTACGTTACCTGAGCATTATAGGTGTGGAATGATCATGAAATATCTATAGATTACAGTAGAATGAACGCATATGGCATATAACCAGGTGTATATTATGTTACCTGAGCATTATAAGTGTGGAATGATCATGAAATATCTGTAGATAATAGGAGAATGAATGCATATGGCATATAACCAGGTGTATATTATGTTACCTGAGCATTATAGGTGTGGAATGATCATGAAATATCTGTAGATAATAGGAGAATGAACGCATATGGCATATAACCAGGTGTATATTATGTTACCTGAGCATTATAGGTATGGAATGATCATGAAATATCTGTAGATAATAGGAGAATGAACACATATGGCATATAACCAGGTGTGTATTATGTTACCTGAGCATTATAGGTGTGGAATGATCATGAAATATCTGTAGAAAATAGGAGAATGAACGCATATGGCATATATCCAGGTGTATATTATGTTACCTGAGCATTATAGGTGTGGAATGATCATGAAATATCTATAGATTACAGTAGAATGAACGCATATGGCATATATCCAGGTGTATATTACATTACCTGAGCATTATAGGTGTGGAATGATCATGAAATATCTATAGATTACAGTAGAATGAACGCATATGGCATATAACCAGGTGTATATTATGTTACCTGAGCATTATAGGTGTGGAATGATCAGGAAATATATGTAGATAATAGGGGAATGAACACATATGGCATATAACCAGGTGTATATTATGTTACCTGAGCATTATAGGTGGGGAATGATCATGAAATATCTGTAGATAATAGGAGAATGAACGTATATGGCATATAACCAGGTGTATATTATGTTACCTGAGCATTATAGGTGTGGAATGATCATGAAATATATGTAGATAATAGGAGAATGAATGCATATGGCATATAACCAGGTGTATATTATGTTACCTGAGCATTATAGGTGGGGAATGATCATGAAATATCTGTAGATAATAGGAGAATGAACGCATATGCCATATAACCAGGTGTACATTACGTTACCTGAGCATTATAGGTGTGGAATGATCATGAAATATATGTAGATAATAGGAGAATGAACGCATATGGCATATAACAAGGTGTATATTACGTTACCTGAGCATTATAGGTGTGGAATGATCATGAAATATCTGTAGATAATAGGAGAATGAACGCATATGGCATATAACCAGGTGTGTATTATGTTACCTTAGCATTATAGGTGTGGAATGATCATGAAATATATGTAGATAATAGGAGAATGAATGCATGTGGCATATAACCAGGTGTATATTACGTTACCTGAGCATTATAGGTATGGAATGAACATGAAATATCTGTAGATAATAGGGGAATGAACGCATATGGCATATAACCAGGTGTATATTATGTTACCTGAGCATTATAGGTATGGAATGAACATGAAATATCTGTAGATTACAGGAGAATGAACGCATATGGCATATAACCAGGTGTATATTATGTTACCTGAGCATTATAGGTATGGAATGAACATGAAATATCTGTAGATTACAGGAGAATGAATGCATATGGCATATAACCAGGTGTATATTACGTTACCTGAGCATTATAGGTGTGGAATGATCATGAAATATATGTAGATAATAGGAGAATGAACGCATATGGCATATAACCAGGTGTATATTACGTTACCTGAGCATTATAGGTGTGGAATGATCATGAAATATCTGTAGATAATAGGAGAATGAACGCATATGGCATATAACCAGGTGTGTATTATGTTACCTTAGCATTATAGGTGTGGAATGATCATGAAATATATGTAGATAATAGGAGAATGAACGCATATGGCATATAACCAGGTGTATATTACGTTACCTGAGCATTATAGGTATGGAATGAACATGAAATATCTGTAGATAATAGGGGAATGAACGCATATGGCATATAACCAGGTGTATATTATGTTACCTGAGCATTATAGGTATGGAATGAACATGAAATATCTGTAGATTACAGGAGAATGAACGCATATGGCATATAACCAGGTGTATATTATGTTACCTGAGCATTATAGGTATGGAATGAACATGAAATATCTGTAGATTACAGGAGAATGAATGCATATGGCATATAACCAGGTGTATATTACGTTACCTGAGCATTATAGGTGTGGAATGATCATGAAATATATGTAGATAATAGGAGAATGAACGCATATGGCATATAACCAGGTGTATATTACGTTACCTGAGCATTATAGGTGTGGAATGATCATGAAATATCTGTAGATAATAGGAGAATGAACGCATATGGCATATATCCAGGTGTATATTATGTTACCTGAGCATTATAGGTGTGGAATGATCATGAAATATATGTAGATAATAGGAGAATGAACGCATATGGCATATAACCAGGTGTATATTATGTTACCTGAGCATTATAGGTGTGGAATGATCATGAAATATCTATAGATTACAGTAGAATGAACGCATATGGCAGATATCCAGGTGTATATTACGTTACCTGAGCATTATAGGTGTGGAATGATCATGAAATATCTATAGATTACAGTAGAATGAACGCATATGGCATATAACCAGGTGTATATTATGTTACCTGAGCATTATAGGTGTGGAATGATCATGAAATATCTGTAGATAATAGGAGAATGAATGCATATGGCATATAACCAGGTGTATATTATGTTACCTGAGCATTATAGGTGTGGAATGATCATGAAATATCTGTAGATAATAGGAGAATGAACGCATATGGCATATAACCAGGTGTATATTATGTTACCTGAGCATTATAGGTATGGAATGATCATGAAATATCTGTAGATAATAGGAGAATGAACACATATGGCATATAACCAGGTGTGTATTATGTTACCTGAGCATTATAGGTGTGGAATGATCATGAAATATCTGTAGATAATAGGAGAATGAACGCATATGGCATATATCCAGGTGTATATTATGTTACCTGAGCATTATAGGTGTGGAATGATCATGAAATATATGTAGATAATAGGAGAATGAACACATATGGCATATAACCAGGTGTATATTATGTTACCTGAGCATTATAGGTGTGGAATGATCATGAAATATCTGTAGATAATAGGAGAATGAACGCATATGGCATATATCCAGGTGTATATTATGTTACCTGAGCATTATAGGTGTAGAATGATCATGAAATATATGTAGATAATAGGAGAATGAACGCATATGGCATATAACCAGGTGTATATTATGTTACCTGAGCATTATAGGTGTGGAATGATCATGAAATATCTATAGATTACAGTAGAATGAACGCATATGGCAGATATCCAGGTGTATATTACGTTACCTGAGCATTATAGGTGTGGAATGATCATGAAATATCTATAGATTACAGTAGAATGAACGCATATGGCATATAACCAGGTGTATATTATGTTACCTGAGCATTATAGGTGTGGAATGATCATGAAATATCTGTAGATAATAGGAGAATGAATGCATATGGCATATAACCAGGTGTATATTATGTTACCTGAGCATTATAGGTGTGGAATGATCATGAAATATCTGTAGATAATAGGAGAATGAATGCATATGGCATATAACCAGGTGTATATTATGTTACCTGAGCATTATAGGTGTGGAATGATCATGAAATATCTGTAGATAATAGGAGAATGAACGCATATGGCATATAACCAGGTGTATATTATGTTACCTGAGCATTATAGTTATGGAATGATCATGAAATATCTGTAGATAATAGGAGAATGAACACATATGGCATATAACCAGGTGTGTATTATGTTACCTGAGCATTATAGGTGTGGAATGATCATGAAATATCTGTAGATAATAGGAGAATGAACGCATATGGCATATATCCAGGTGTATATTATGTTACCTGAGCATTATAGGTGTGGAATGATCATGAAATATCTATAGATTACAGTAGAATGAACGCATATGGCATATATCCAGGTGTATATTACATTACCTGAGCATTATAGGTGTGGAATGATCATGAAATATCTATAGATTACAGTAGAATGAACGCATATGGCATATAACCAGGTGTATATTATGTTACCTGAGCATTATAGGTGTGGAATGATCAGGAAATATATGTAGATAATAGGGGAATGAACACATATGGCATATAACCAGGTGTATATTATGTTACCTGAGCATTATAGGTGGGGAATGATCATGAAATATCTGTAGATAATAGGAGAATGAACGTATATGGCATATAACCAGGTGTATATTATGTTACCTGAGCATTATAGGTGTGGAATGATCATGAAATATATGTAGATAATAGGAGAATGAATGCATATGGCATATAACCAGGTGTATATTATGTTACCTGAGCATTATAGGTGGGGAATGATCATGAAATATCTGTAGATAATAGGAGAATGAACGCATATGCCATATAACCAGGTGTACATTACGTTACCTGAGCATTATAGGTGTGGAATGATCATGAAATATATGTAGATAATAGGAGAATGAACGCATATGGCATATAACCAGGTGTATATTACGTTACCTGAGCATTATAGGTGTGGAATGATCATGAAATATCTGTAGATAATAGGAGAATGAACGCATATGGCATATAACCAGGTGTGTATTATGTTACCTTAGCATTATAGGTGTGGAATGATCATGAAATATATGTAGATAATAGGAGAATGAACGCATATGGCATATAACCAGGTGTATATTACGTTACCTGAACATTATAGGTATGGAATGAACATGAAATATCTGTAGATAATAGGGGAATGAACGCATATGGCATATAACCAGGTGTATATTATGTTACCTGAGCATTATAGGTATGGAATGAACATGAAATATCTGTAGATTACAGGAGAATGAACGCATATGGCATATAACCAGGTGTATATTATGTTACCTGAGCATTATAGGTATGGAATGAACATGAAATATCTGTAGATTACAGGAGAATGAATGCATATGGCATATAACCAGGTGTATATTACGTTACCTGAGCATTATAGGTGTGGAATGATCATGAAATATATGTAGATAATAGGAGAATGAACGCATATGGCATATAACCAGGTGTATATTACGTTACCTGAGCATTATAGGTGTGGAATGATCATGAAATATCTGTAGATAATAGGAGAATGAACGCATATGGCATATAACCAGGTGTGTATTATGTTACCTTAGCATTATAGGTGTGGAATGATCATGAAATATATGTAGATAATAGGAGAATGAACGCATATGGCATATAACCAGGTGTATATTACGTTACCTGAGCATTATAGGTATGGAATGAACATGAAATATCTGTAGATAATAGGGGAATGAACGCATATGGCATATAACCAGGTGTATATTATGTTACCTGAGCATTATAGGTATGGAATGAACATGAAATATCTGTAGATTACAGGAGAATGAACGCATATGGCATATAACCAGGTGTATATTATGTTACCTGAGCATTATAGGTATGGAATGAACATGAAATATCTGTAGATTACAGGAGAATGAATGCATATGGCATATAACCAGGTGTATATTACGTTACCTGAGCATTATAGGTGTGGAATGATCATGAAATATATGTAGATAATAGGAGAATGAACGCATATGGCATATAACCAGGTGTATATTATGTTACCTGAGCATTATAGGTGTGGAATGATCATGAAATGTCTGTAGATTACAGGAAAATTAACACATATGCCATATAACCAGGTGTATATTACGTTACCTGAGCATTATAGGTTTTTTACTGCGGGTGCGGTAGTCTTTCAGACCCTGTGGAATTTTCTTAAGAAAATTACGTTTTCCAGTGCGCACAGGGCCTAAGGCTGACAGTTTGCAGCTCTTGATCTTCCCAGTTGCGGGAACAGGCTGCTGTTTTAACAACAGGCTTCATCGAACTGAGGGGAACCGGGCGAGTCCCAGCCCTGGCTACGGGATGCTACAAATGGCGAAAAGAGTCCAATTCTCTTGTTTTACACTGCTTAAATAAAAGTATACATGTTTGGGTTCCCTGAAAAATGCCCACAGGAAAATTGCCCACAGGAAAAATGCCCACAGGAAAAATGCCCACAGGAAAAATGCCCACACGGAAAATTGCCCACACAGAAAATTGCCCACACGGAAAATTGCCCACATGGAAAATTGCCCACACGGAAAATCGCCAATTGCAGCATCCCAATGTTTCAGATCTATATTTGAGGTGGAAGGTGAGGATGTTCACATGATAGGTGATCAACTTGTGATTTACAGTTGACCTAGTACAAAACTGCAAAAATGCTGAAGAACTGTGGTTTGTAGCAACAGTCTGTCATTATCAGCGATAGATAGATACAGTCTGCTCTAATCTCACTGATTCTGCCTTAGGATACTTTATACTTGCGTTGAACGGCATCCGTCACAATGCGTTGTGTGACGCATGTCATGGATGCGTTGTAAATAGTGTGATATAAAGGCAACAGATTCCTGTGAAATAACACGCTGCATTACGCCAAGAGAGAGAGCCCCCTATCATCACTGCACATGTGACACCCTGGACTAGCCAGGTAGTCACAGACATAACAACACACACACACCCTCCCCTGGACAGTTACACCAGTCAGACAAAAACCCTTATTGCCTCCCTCCAGGGTCTGATGTCCACACCAGGTGGGGTGGAGCCAGGCGGTTGGCCCCACCCACTAAGGAGTTCACAAGCCTGGAGGCGGGAAAACAGACAGATTGGTTTAGGAGGTGAAAGTGAGAGGAGTAAAACATCTGCGTGTGCCTGGGTAGGAGCCCAGGCACTGACAGCAAGGTTGGCAGACGGTGGTGGCCATCTGCAGGAGTTAGTGAATCTCTGCAGAGCTGTAGGACCGGGGTCGGGCGTTGGCCCGCTGGTACCGAACCGGAAAGCGGAGTGAAGCTAAGCACAAAGGCAGGGCCATCGGACCCCGACCAGGTTTGGAGCCGCTGACAACAATCAAATCCGAGTGTGACAGGAACCCCAGGGGTTTCCCAACAACCAAGACCCGACAGAAGGCAACAGTCCACACCAAGAGGATATACAGCCACCGCCATAGACTAGAGATCCAAGGGCCAGTGCCTGCGGGCAAAACGGGCTCCTACGGCACCTATACGCCGGGGAGCGAACTACTGGTGGGCAACCACAGGAGTCAGAACATTCTAACAGGTGCAGGGAAAGACAGACACCATCAGCCGTCCGGGGAGAGCACAACACTGCAGCCGGCTGCGGGACCCATCCATCCGGCCGTGTGGTTTACCAGAGACTCTGTCATTGACTGTCTGAGTGAGTACACCAGTGCCATCTGGCACCGCGCCGCGCTGTCCCTGCAACCCTGCACCCCCAGCCATCCAGCCTCCCCGTTACACCACCGGGCCCCGGGATCACCAACCCCTACCCACGGAGGGGACAACATCCTAGCTGCTCCCTACCATCTCTCCCAGGATCCCCGTCACCAGCAGCGGTGGTGCCATCATCACCACGTCCCGTGGGTGGCGTCACGAACCATCTCCCCAAACAAACCATCCCTTTTCACTCACGGGTGAGGAGCGCTGCTCGAGTCCCCGGGTCCGGCCCACCGCTTGAGCCACCGAGCAGCAGCAGCAGAAGCCCCGGACCCGAGCGTGGCGAGCGCGTTCCCTCCGCCCGCGACACACACACCCCGGCACTACCGCACTCATCATCATCACTGCACACACCCCGGCACTACCGCACTCATCATCATCACTGCACACACCCCGGCACTACCGCACTCATCATCATCACTGCACACACCCCGGCACTACCGCACTCATCATCATCACCGCACACACCCCGGCACTACCACACCTATCATCACCGCACACACTCCGGCACTACCGCACTCATCATCATCACTGCACACACCCCGGCACTACCGCACTCATCATCACCGCATACACACCGGCACTACCGCTCCCTTCATCACCGCACACATTACCTCAGTGACGTCCCTGTAACATTATATCCCCCCAGCCTGTATCATATTGCAATCAGGCTTCAGCCGTAGCTATTGTCCTTGATTTGGGGGGGGGGTTGCATATATATTGTTCTCCTCTGCAGGGGGCTTGCCTAGTACACAATCTCTAGAGGCTGTGTCTAGGAACCCTTTTCTAGCTAGTAGCTACAAGTAGCAAATGTTAAGGGGGTGGATCTAAGGAGGGGTGGGAGATTCAGCCCCATGTTTTAGTTTTTAGTTATGCTTTGTTGAGTGAAGGGTGAGGACCTGTGCTAAGGCCAGCTCCTTATCGCCCGTACATGGACGATTGGACTTTGAGGACTTTTGCATTCTCCTTGGCGCCCCCGGACCTATTTCCTTTGTGTGGACTCTAAAGAACCATTTTAATATTGGATGGTTTATGCTCCCTGCCTCATTAAATCTTCTTGGATTGTTCCTTGGCCTGGCGTCCCTCACTGCTCTGTTGCATACCCCGTCACAGTCCCCGCTGACAGCGTGACTCACTTCAGTTGCTGCCTGGAGCTGACAGAGAGCAGCGGTGTTCGACGGCCGCTCCTGTCAGCTTCATGTAGCAGAGCTGGATGCGTCGCAGGACCTCGTGTGGATTACGCCGGACCTGGAGGGGTATTTGGGGATTAAAAAAGTGGTGAAAGAGCGTGGTTTTCATTCTTTTATTCCAAATAAAGTAATTTTTCGGGTGTATGTGTTTATTTACTTTCACTTACAGGTTAATCATTGTGGTTGTCTCATAGACACCTGCCATGATTAACCTAGGACTTACTGGCAGCTATGGGCTGCTGCCATTAACTCCTTATTACCTCGACTTGCCACCGCACCAGGGCAATTCGTGATGAGCCGGGTAGAGTCCCGGGACTGTCGCATCTAATGGATGCGGCAATTCCGGGTGGCTGCTGGCTGATATTGTTAGGCTGGGGGGCTCCCCATAACGTGGGGCTCCCCATCCTGAGATTACATTCTTCAGATGTGTGACTTTACCTTGGCTGGTATCAAAATTAGGGGGGACCGCATGACTTTTGTAAAATTATTTATTTATTTATTGTACTGCACGATATAGACCTCCCACCGGCGGCTGTGATTGGTTGCAGTGAGACAGCTGTCACTCAGCATTGGGGCGGGTCTGACTGCAACCAATCATAGGCACCGGTGGGTGAGGGAAGCAGTGAATACTAGATGGAATAATGAGCGGCCAGAATTTTCAAAAGAGGAAAAGCCACCAGAGCTTTGTGACAACTGTGCAGTGTCGCGCCTGTGATCGGTGAGTATGAGAGAGGGGGTGAGAGGAGGGAGAGAGACCAGGAGTGATTTTAAACGATTTTGATCGTTCTGCTAGACATGCTGAGCATGCTCAGTAGAACGTGACGGTATCCGTCAGCGGATTCCGCCGCTTAGCGCATAGCGGCGGAATCCGCCACCATAGACAATCATTAGACACCTTGGCGGATTCCAACAGAGGTGCATTATTTTAACAACACAAAAAACGCTACCTGTAGCGTTTCCTCTGTCAAAATAACGACGCAGCGTCATCCAGCGAACGGAACGCAGACACTTGCGTTACAGTGTGTTGTCAATACAAGTCTATGGAGAATAGCGCAGTGCGTTAACGGACTGCGCTATTCTCCATAGCGGCAGATTGCGCTGAACACAAGTGTAAAAGTAGCCTTACTCCTCCCACCAGCCTAAAACAGCAGCACATGTGTCGCGGGCGGGGAGGGCGCTGCGCTAACCACGCTTGGGTCCGGCGCTGCTGCTGCCGCTGCTGCTCGGTGGCTCGAGCGGTGGGCCGGATCCGGGGACTCAAGCGGCGCTCCTCGCTCGTGAGTGAAAGGGGGTAGTGTGGTTTGGGGGATTTGGTCCGTGACGCCACCCACGGTTTGTGGTGAGGTTGGGGCACCACCGCTGCTGTTGACGGGATCCCGGAAGCGATGGCAGGGAGCAGCTGGGATGTTTCTCTCCCCTCCGTGGGTAGGGGGGTTGGTGGTGGTCCCGGGGCCCGGTGAGGTGACGGGGAGGCAGGGTCGGGCAAGGTGCAGGGTCGCTTGGACTGCGCAGCGCGGTGCCGGACGGCACGGTAGTACTCACTCAGCCACAAATGGATGCAAAGTCTCTGGTAAAACAAACGGCTGGATGGACGGGTCCCGCAGCCGGCTGCTGTGGTTTCTCCCGGACGGTTGGTGATGGCTGCCTTTCCCTGCACCTTTTGTGTATCGTCGGTCCCGATGGCTTCCCACCGGTAACCCGCTCCCCAGCGTGTATATGGGCCGGAGGAGCCCTTTTGCCCGCAGGCTCTGGCCCTGGGAACTCTAGCTGTGGCGGTAGCTGTATTTCCCTTGTGCTGGTTGGACGGTTGCCTTCAATCGGGTCTTGGCTGTTTGGAAACCCCTGGGGTTCCGGTCACTAACGGATTTGACCTGTTTAATGGCGACTCCAAGCCTGGTCGGGGTCCACAGGCCCTGCCGGTTTGTGCTGGCTTCACTTCGCTCCCCGGTTCGGTACCGGCGGGCCACCGCCCGTCCCCGGTCCTACGGTTCCGCATTGATCTGCCTCTCCTGCAGACGGCCACCACCGTCTGCCAACCTTGCTCTCGGTGCCCGGGCCACGTACCCGACACAGTCAGTTTGCTCCTCTCCTACTACTTCACTCCTCTCACTTTGACCTCCCTAACTGATCTGACCTCCTTTTCCCGCCTCCAGGACTGTGAACTCCTCAGTGGGTGGGGCCAACCGCCTGGCTCTACCCCACCTGGTGTGGACATCAGCCCCTGGAGGGAGGCAACAAGGATTTTGTGTCTGGCTGATGTGCCTATCTCGGGGTGGGGGTGTCGTGTTGCAGTCCCTGTGACGACCTGGCTAGTCCAGGGCGCCACACATGCAGTACCAGCAGCAGTGTGATCCAGAGGTGCAATCACTACTATCTGTACTCACAAAAGTATCACTGTATTATCTGTTGAGTTACATGGGACTGCAGGTCACATCTAATGCATGACCCCCCAGTGCTCTGTGCTGCCCCCCCAGGGCTCTGTGTTGCCCCCCAGTACTCTGTGCAGCCCCCCAGTGCTCTGTCTGTGCAGCCCCCTCCAGTGCGGTTTATCACCACCAGTGTTGTGTTTTGTCCAATGCTGCGTACCACCTCCAGTGTTGTTTGCCCCCCTAGTGATGTCTGTACTCTGCAATTGCTGACCGTGCCACCCAGTGATGTCCATGCCCCCCCTAGTGATATCTGTGCCCCCTAGTGATGTCTGTGTCCCCCTAGGGATGTCTGTGCTCACCTAGTGATGTCTGCTCACCTAGGGATGTATGTGCCTACATAGGGATGTCTGTGTACCCCCCTAGTGATGTCTGTGTACCCCCCTAGTGATGTCTGTGTACCCCCAGTGATGTCTGTGTACCCCCTAGTGATGCATGTGCGCCCCCTTAGTGATGTCTGTGTACCCCACCTAGTGATGTCTGTGTACCCCCCTAGATGTCTGTGTATCCCCCTAGTGATGTCTGTGCAGTAATTTTTTTAGGGAAACACTTCTTTTCCTGGAACAACTTCAAGGGTGCTAACACTTTTGGCCATGTGTATTTGTGTGCTTCTGTGTGTGTATGTATGTATGTATCTGTATGTGTATATATATGTGTATATATATATATATATATATATATATATATATATATATATAAAAATATCCAGAGTTGCCTGGGTTGGTAGCTGTCTCTCTCTCTCTCTCTCCCCCACTGTCCCTCTCTCCCAGCCTCACTCTGTCTCCCTCGCTGTCTGTCTCTTTCCCTGTCTGTCTCTGCCTGTGTGTCTGCCTCTTTCCCTGTCTGCCTCTTTCCCTCTCCCTGTCTGTCTCACTCCATCTGTCTTATTCCCTGTCTGTCTCTCTCCCTGTCTGCCTCTCTCTATTTGTCTCTTTCACTGTCTGTCTCTCTCTGTCTCTATCTTTCTCTCTCTGTCTCCCCTCCGATATCATATTATCTCACACATAAGCTTCTTATACTAAGAATGTCCTTTGTTCTTATAGCAACCAATCACAGTTCCTATTAATGACCTGTAGCTCCCAGCTCCGTTGACTTTAATGGAGGCAGGATTTTTGGTGAAAAACTAAAGCGTGGGGTTAAATTTTCTCATAAAAACATAGTCTGACAGTCCCTGAGTCACATGAGGCATCTGGAAAATGTCGTGATTGTAAATGTGACGGTGCGGATTCTTTTAGCGGACATACGCACATAGATACATACAGCTTTATATATTAGATTATATATATATATGCACACACACGTTTTTCCAAGCATGGCGTCAGGAGTGTGGAAGGTTTAAGGGGTGGAGGCAGAGCTGGGGTGCAACCTATGCGGAGTCTCAAGGGGGCCCAGAAATTTTTGCCAGTATGGGGTCCTGAAATTCCTAGTGGCGGCCCTGTGTTTTTGCAGTGGTGTAACTAGAGTCCAATGGGCCCCAGTGTGAAATTTGGATCTGCTCCCACCACTCACACATGTTTTTCACATGTATGGGCCCTTAGCGTTCTAACTTCTACCAAGACTTATGAACTGCCTCCCCTCCCCCTCCTGGTATATATGCCTATCATCCTGGTGAATATGTCCTCATCCTGGTATATATGTCCCAATGCTGGTATATAAGGTCCTCATCCTGGTATATATGGTCCACGTTGTCTCCATCCTGGTATACATGCCCCCTTCCTGGTATATATGTTCCCATTCTGGTTTACATGGTCCCCAATCCTAGTGGGCATTCATGTCGGTTGGCAATTTTCTGTGGACATTTTTCACATATCATGTGAACATCCTCACCTTGCACCTCAAATATCATAGATCTGAAACTTTCTGATGCTGCAATTGGCAATTTTCTGTGTGGGCAACTTTCCATGTGGGGAATTTTCCGTGTGGGCAATTTTCCATGTGGGCAATTTTCCATGTGGGCAATTTTCCTGTGGGCAATTTTCCTGTGGGCAATTTTCCTGTGGGCAATTTTCTGGTCACCACCTGTTTGTTATCTAAAAACTGGTTCTTACCTGAGGCATCATACTGCAATGTCAGTTTTACCATGTAGTGAACATGGTTAATAAAACACCCAAAGTCAATTGTGAAATTGCACTTGTGTTTGCAATTTCATTGCACTTGGATTTTCTACCCTATTTTCCTGTATAGTATATGGTAAAATGAATCATTTCATTCAAAAGTACAACTCATCCCACAAAAAAAGAAGCTTTATATATCTATATTGACATTAAAATAAAAAAATCATTGAAGAAGGTGACCGAAAAACGAAAATTAAAAGCAAAAATCGCCAGGGGGTGAGGGGAATAACCCCCTAAATGCTGTAATAAATAGCAATCTCGGCATTTAGGTGGATGCGACCGCTGCCATGATGACCAGTCATGACAACTTCTCAGTCACTCAGCTGGAGAATGCCTGGTATACCATGCTAAATGCATGATATGTGAGGCAAAGTGTCAGCTGCAAGTGCAGCTCTGACATATAATCCATTGCAATGCTGGTAAATTGCAATGGATTATATCAGCAGTCAAACTAATAAAAGGTGATATCCCATAAAGGGACTAAGTAAAAAAAGTAAAAAAAAAATAAAAAATAAAGAGCAAATAAAATTTCAAAAAATATCATACCAATTAATACATATTTTTAAGTAAAAAAATAATTAAACAATAAATGTACACATTTTTGTTATCGCCACATTTATAACGACTCAGTTTACAACTGTCACACTAGTTCACCCCTTCAGTGAACACAGTAAAAATTAAAAACTGGAAAAACAATATGCTTTTTTCATCATATCGCCAAAAAAAGTGTAATCAAACGTGATCGAAACATTGTCACATGTAAATAAAAATTTTATCTGCGGAAACATCATCTTATTCTGCAAAAATACAAGCTGTCACATAGTTCCATCAGTGAAAAATGTAGAAGGCTACAGCACTTAGAACACAACAATGCATAAACAAATCCTTTTCCCTATAAAATTGTTTTAAAGTTGTTAAAGCGCCAAATAAAAAAATATATAATATATGTAATAGTGGTATCACTTTAATCGCAGTGACCCGAATAATAAAGTTGTGTTATCACTTTTATGACGTGGTGAACAGCGTAAGCAAAAACCCTGAATTTCTGGTCCTTCTATATTCTGCCTCACAAAAAGTGAAATAGAAAAAAATATTATGTGGCCCAAAATGGTATCAATGAAACCTCCCAACTTATCCTGCCAAAATCATGACGGTCAGTAGAAATATATAAAACTCTAACATTCCAAGTTTGGTGATGTATAACCTTTATTAATTAAAGGTTGAGAAGATAGAATTAATACACAACAACATATCATCAGAAGAAGCTAAATTGTCAAAGATTGAAATGTTATTGTTAATATCAAGGTTGAAAATTATTTATTTCTTAACAATAAATACATGAATTACAACAAAATGGTAGGATCAAAGAAGAAGGTGAAAGATAAAATAAAGACAAATAAAATACACCTCTTTCTTGTATTTGGATTGCTGCTGGTAATTTCAATTAACCATGGATGTTGGCTTATTAGAAGTAAAAATCTAGACCTAACACAAGTATGAAATACTGCGCTACAATCAATGGGATAAACCTGACAAAAGGACAAAGATTTCCAAGTTAAACACAGACTGTTCATGTCACAGACTTTATTACATCCAAAAATTAGCTAAATACAAACCTAAATATACACAGACTTATGTTTTTATTTAGCTAATTTTTGGATGCAATAAAGTCTGTGACAGTCTGTTTTTAAGTTTGAAATCTTTGTCCTTTTGTCAGGTCCATCCCATTGATTGTAGCGCGGTATTTCATACATGTTAGGACTGCAACACACATCCGTATAAAACGTGCGTGTTTGGTCCGTTTCCGTATATACCGGAGACACGGCCAAACGTGCACCAATGTTATTTAATGTTTGAGGACATGTGCGTTTTTCATTAAGGTCCGTGTGTCCGTGTGCGTGCTACGTTTGTGTCTCCGTTTTACACGGAAGCATGTCCGTTTTCAGCACGCAACACGCAGCACGGGCCCAATGAAAGTCAATGGATCTGTGCGCACGTCCGAGTGACACGGTTGCATCTCTGTTTGTTCCCTGTACGTTTTGTGCTTTTTTCATGTGATGTCGGTCTTTTTTCTTTTTTCTGTTTCGTTCTCTCCCTCAGTCCGTCGGTCGGTCGGTTTCTCTCTGTCTGTCGGTCGGTCTCTCTGTCTTATCTGTCCCTCTCGCTGTCTGTCAGTCAGTTCCCCCCCTCTCTCATACTTACCGTTCCTCGATCTCCGGCGCGGTGCTGCACTGCTGTTATAAAAGCTCCGGCGGCTTTTACTATTTTGAAAATGCCGGACGCTCATTAAACAATCTCGTATTCCTTGCTTTCACTGGCCACAGGCGCCTGTGATTGGTTGCAGTCACACACGCCCACCACGCTGAGTGACAGCTGTGTCACTGCACCCAATCACAGCCGCCGGTGGGCGTGTCTATACTGTGCAGTAAAATAAATAAATAATTTAAAAAAACGGCGTGCGGTTCCCCCCCATTTTAATACCAGCCAGAAAAAGCCATATGGCTGAAGACTGGTATTCTCAGGATGGGGAGCCCCACGTTATGGGGAGCCCCCCAGCCTAACAATATCAGTCAGCAGCCGCCCAGAATTGCCGCATACATTAAATGCAACAGTTCTGGGACTGTACCCGGCTCTTCCCAATTTACCCTGGTGCGTTGGCAAATCGGAGTAATAAGGAGTTAATGGCAGCCCATAGCTGCCACTAAAGCCTAGATTAATCATGTCAGACGCCTGGGTGCAGTGAGACAGCTGTCACTCAGCGTGGTGGGAGTGTGTGACTGCAACCAATCACAGGCGCCTGTGGGCGGGGAAAGCAGGGAATACGAGATTGATTAATGAGCGGCCGGCATATTCAAAGTAATTGTTGCCACGTATTCTCTGCACAGCTGTTCCTCGCCGCGCTGGTGATCGGGGAGCGGTAAGTATGAGAGAGGACTGCTCACTTCAGTCACTCGGGGGATTAGCAGTCACTGGTGAATCCTTCACAGGTGACCGCTAATCAGTACGCGGCACACAGACAGAGCCGCGGCATGACAATGAAGTCGGGTGAAGTTCACCCGAGTTCATTCTCATCGCGCAACTCTGTCTGCTGTCAGCCGACATGTATCAACGACATTGTGCAACACACAAACGGACATTCCACACGGACATTCCACGTACACATACACGGGCATTTTACACACAAACACGGACATTTTACTCGTACACACGGCTCGCATACGCCATCACACGGATGCCATACGTACCGGAGAAACGCCCCAAAAAAACGGAACACGGACCCGAAAAACGGACCGTGTCACACGGACGTTTTTTTTTGCGGAAGCGTGTTTTAGGCCTCAGACTGTAACATATTGGTCAACAAACTGCTGTAGGCTTTCTTACAGTTCTTTCACTTGAGAATATCATTTGTAGCATCCGTAAACACTTTTTTCATAGAAGGAATAAAAGGTCGGTTTGACAGCTTTTGATTACCATGAGCTGAGGCTCTATGTAGATTTTCATCAACGAGATAATGAATGACATACATTTGGTTCAGCTCTGATGATACCCTGAGAAAGTATACATGTTTCTTGAAGCCAGACAATGTTTGTTTTCTCATACCATTTGGGTCTTTAAGATAGTAGTATTGTTTTATAACTACCGGCAAATGTTTAATCTGTGAATTCACATTAGAACCTTTGCAAATCCACCTGTACTGATCATACTTGAAATCCATTTGATGGCCTCTTTCCGGTGATTGTGAGCAGTACACATATACTTCTCCTCCTTTAGGCAATGCAGGCGGCATTGAAATAACTTTTGCTTCATTTAGTTCGATCTTACTAAGAAGTTTGAAAACTTCATCAAATGCTAATGGCTCATGCACCCCGATCATATATGGGGTGATTGTAGGTGACATTTTTCAGATTTTTCTGAACGATCTACCTCAGCCAGCAACAGTGAGTCGGTCTATAATCATCTCACTAGAATCAGAACTCCTAAAATGAAAGGGAATATGTCACCATTTTGACCTTTGTAAAGTATTCATATGGCCATACATGTTATTGATCTACTGAAAAGAATCCTACCTGTCTACCTCTTATCAGATGCCTTGTAGTGGAGAAATCATCTTTTATCACTTCACATAGATTAGCCGTTTCCAACCATGGGGTGGATGTTGCCTGGAAGATGGCTGCCTCCAGAGTTTGTTTTAAAGGAGGAGGGAGTTACCAGCGTGAGACAAGTAAGGCTAGTTTCACACTTGCGTTGAACGGCATCCGTTGCGTTGTGTGACGGATGCAACGGATGTGTTGCATATAGTGGCACAACGGATGCAACGGATGCTGAAAAACAACGCAATTCGCTTTTTTTTGTTTTTTTTATTTTTACAGTTTTACCGTCGGCAGACTATTGTGAACGATCAGCTGATCACTAACAGTAGCCGGCCACCGGGTAATCAGCCGATCACTCACAGTAGCCGGCCACCGGGTGATCAGCAGATCACTCACAGTAGCCGGCCACCGGGTGATCAGCCGCTCACTCACAGTAGCCGGTCGCCGGGTGATCAGCCGATCAGTCACAGTAGCCGGCCGTCAGGTGATCAGCTGATCATTCGGTCGCCGACAATGTGTGTGGGGGGCGGAGTGCGGTGGGTGGAGCCGAGCAGGGCCATGGCTGAGGACGTCAGTGCCGCGGGGACTGCATCGCTGGGGGACAGGTGAGTGAGTGGGAGAGTGTGTGTGTGTGTGTGTGCGCGTGCGATTGTGTGTGTGTGTGTGTGCGTGCGTGCTATTGTGTGTGTGTATACATACGAGTGCGGGGAGGGGGTGGAGCCGAGCAGGGAAGTGTCGGGTTCCTTTGTTACCCGATGTGTACCCTGGTTACGGGTGGAGGGAGCCAGAGAGAGCATGCGCAGTGAAGTCCAAAGGATTCCGCTGCTCAAAAAAAGTTACATGCTGCGTTCCTTCCGCCCGACGCAGCATCAAAATAACGACGCTGTGTCGTCCGGCGGATGCAACGCTGACAGTTGCGTTACAGTGCGTCATCCATACAAGTCTATGGAAAATAGCGCAGTGCGTTAACGGACTGCGCTATTCTCCATAGTGACGGACTCCGCTGAACGCAAGTGTGAAACTAGCCTAACTGACACAGAACAAGAGAACTTAAATTTAAGTTCTTGCAAACACACTTTTTGCATCTCACGGAGCTCTGCTATATTGAAACAATGTTGCACCCTGTCTGCCTGTGAGATGGAAGCTTAAAGGGAACCTATCAGGTAGTTTAGATTACCTAAGGCTGGTTTCACATCACAATTTTTTCCTGTATGTGGGGATGCTATATTTTGCAGGGCCCCATGGACAGGAAAGGACACCATCACATGTGACCTCCACATTCCATTTCTGTGTCCGTGTTCGTGATTTTCACGGATCGGAACACAGAAAGGCCGAGCCTGCAAAGCGCAGGCAAGCGGGGCACTTTAACTCCCACATTGCAGGAGTGAAGCAAGTGTTAAAAAAAAAAAAAAAAATCCTCACCTCTCCGGCGTGTGTCCCGCGATGCCCTTCATCTATTCCGAGCTTAAGGACCTGGCAGGGCTACCCGATCAGCTGATCAGTCACATGAACGCATTTCATCATCATTCCACACCTATAATGCTCAGGTAACATAATATACACCTGGTTATATGGCATATGCGTTCATTCTCCTATTATCTACAGATATTTCATGATCATTCCACACCTATAATGCTCAGGTAACATAATATACACCTGGTTATATGGCATATGTGTTCATTCTCCTATTATCTACAGATATTTCATGATCATTCCACACCTATAATGCTCAGGTAACGTAAGATACACCTGGTTATATGCCATATGCATTCATTCTCCTATTATCTACAGATATTTCATGATCATTCCACACCTATAATGCTCAGGTAACATAATACACACCTGGTTATATGCCATATGTGTTCATTCTCCTATTATCTACAGATATTTCATGATCATTCCATACCTATAATGCTCAGGTAACATAATATACACCTGGTTATATGGCATATGCGTTCATTCTCCTATTATCTACAGATATTTCATGATCATTCCACACCTATAATGCTCAGGTAACGTAATATACACCTGGTTATATGCCATATGTGTTCATTCTCCTATTATCTACAGATATTTCATGATCATTCCACACCTATAATGCTCAGGTAACATAATATACACCTGGTTATATGCCATATGCGTTCATTCTCCTATTATCTACATATATTTCATGATCATTCCACACCTATAATGCTCAGGTAACGTAATATACACCTGGTTATATGCCATATGCGTTCATTCTCCTATTATCTACAGATATTTCATGATCATTCCACACCTATAATGCTCAGGTAACATAATATACACCTGGTTATATGGCATATGTGTTCATTCTCCTATTATCTACAGATATTTCATGATCATTCCACACCTATAATGCTCAGGTAACGTAATATACACCTGGTTATATGCCATATGCATTCATTCTCCTATTATCTACAGATATTTGTCACGCTCCCCGGGTCCTCTGCTCCGCTTCCCGGCTCACCTGCCACGCTCCCCGCTCTCCAGCCTCCATCGCCCGCGCTTCCCAGGCCTCCTGGTCCCCGCTCCCGGCGCCCGTCGGCTTCCCAGCCCCAGCCCGGCTCTGCTGCGTCCTCCTCTCAGCTTCCTGCCCTGGCTTCTGGCACCCGGGCCGCGCGCATGCGCATTAGGGCGCGCGCGCGGTCACTGACCCTTTCTTAAAGGGCCAGTGACCACTGACAGGAAATGAAGCACACAGGTACGGGGTATAAAGGGGTGCAATGTCCAAGGGGGCGGGGCCTGATCTTCGTGTTTCCCAAGCTAGGAGTCAGGTCTCCTTGTGTTCCTGTGAGATACTTACCTCTCTCTCTTCTAGAGCCGATCCTGCATTGCCATCCGGTCCTGCCGTATCCCGAACCCCGAACGCTGCCTATATGCCATCCTGACAGTCCGCACCATCTCTGTTCCCTGCGGTGACCCGTCATCTCGCTCCAACGGTTCCGGACCCCGCCTGACATCATCCCGGCTTCCGAACCTGAGCTCCGTCACCCGGACCACCATCAGTGACCCCGTGGTTCCAGGGACTTCTCCATTGTGCTCTTGTGCGCGGACTGTTCTGCTACCTATAGTGCTCCGGCTACCGGACTCCTTTCCCTCATCGGGGAGTTCGGCCCAGTGGATCCACCTCCCGGGTCTGCCCATCCACCTGGCCCTAACAGTAAGATCAGGCCATGGATCCCGCCGAAGCACTAGCGGCCTTGCATGAGGAACTCCAACGCCAGCGTGAAGTCCAGACCCGCATGCTGAACTTTATGACTTCCGTGGACGCCCGCTTGAACACGCTACAAGCATCGGTCACGTCTTCAGCACCTCCGGCCTCCACTAGTCAATCCACGGCTCCCGCTCCCGTGGCAGCCTCCTCGGATGCTTCCAGACTTCGTTTGGCCTCACCACCCCGGTACGCCGGAGATCCCAAGACCTGCAGGGGGTTTATAAACCAATGCTCCCTCCATTTCACGCAGCTGCCGCATTTGTTTGCCTCCGACCAAGCCAAGGTCGCCTTCATAATGTCTCACCTAGAGGGCGAGGCACTGGCGTGGATGAACCCCTTGTGGGAGAAGGAGGACCCTATGACCAAGAACCTCCAGGAGTTCCTGCAGGCTTTTCGCGGCACCTTTGACGAGCCCGGACGCGCCTCCGCGTCTGCTTCATCTCTTCTCCGGTTACGTCAGGGAACTCTGACGGTGGGTCAATACGCCATCCGTTTCCGCACCTTGGCTTCGGAACTCGGGTGGAATAACGAGGCCCTAACCGCCGCCTTCTGGGAAGGACTCTCGGGTCGAATCAAAGATGAGCTGGCTGGTCGTGACGTACCGTCCACCTTGGACGCCCTGATTACCCTAGCGACTCGAGTGGACATTCGCTTTCAGGAGCGGTCCAAAGAGGTGTCCCGTGAGAGACGCCCGGTACGGCATTCCTCTCCTCCGCAGAAGTCCGCCGTACTCCAGTCAACGGCATCTGGTGTCTCCGTCCATGAGCCCATGCAGGTCGACCGTGTGCGACAGTCTGAACAACGTCGAGCAGAGCGGCTCGCCAAGGGTCTCTGCTTCTACTGCGGAGAGGGCACACACCTGCTACGCTCCTGTCCAGAGAGGCCGGGAAACTCCAAAGCCTAGGGTCGGTAGGAGAGGCCACCCTAGGTGCTGGGACTCTCTCAGACCCGGTTATGTGGACTGTACAAGTGACAACGGGAGAGACGCGGTTCACGGCTGAGGCGTACCTCGATTCTGGGGCAGCAGGCAATTTCATCCAGCAGGCCACGGTGGACAAGTACCAGGTGCCTGTTACTCCACTCGACAAACCCCTCGTGATTGCCTCTGTGGATGGGAGACCCCTCTCTGACACCATCTCCTGGATCACCAGGCCGGTTGAATTGCGTATCGGTGCTCTGCACACCGAGAACATCGCTCTCTACGTCCTCCCACACATGTCACATCAAATCCTGCTGGGCCTTCCTTGGTTACGGACACACGAACCTTCAGTCAGCTGGGGCACTGGTGAAATCACTCGATGGGGCTCTTCTTGCCATGAGAACTGTCTGAAGACCATACAACCCATCCGGCGACCTCCGGTTCCAGACTCCCTACCGGGACTACCCTCAGCCTATTGGTCCTTCGCGGACGTCTTTGATAAGAAGGAGTCAGAGGTACTTCCGCCACATCGTCCTTACGATTGTGCCATTGACCTGCTCCCGGGAACTACACCACCTCGAGGACGGATATATCCACTGTCTCCAGCCGAAACAAGGGCCATGTCTTCTTACATCACAGAGAGCCTGGCAAGGGGATTCATTCGGAGATCCTCCTCTCCTGCTGGAGCAGGCTTCTTCTTCGTAAAGAAGAAAGAGGGCGACTTACGCCCATGCATAGACTACCGGGGATTGAACCAAATCACCGTAAAAAACAAGTATCCCCTGCCGCTCATCCCCGAATTGTTTGATCGGCTCAGAGGAGCTCGCGTGTTCACCAAATTGGATCTTCGGGGTGCCTACAACCTGGTCCGTATCCGCTCGGGGGATGAATGGAAGACCGCGTTTAACACTCGCGATTGGCACTATGAATACTGCGTGATGCCCTTCGGCCTGTGTAACGCACCAGCAGTCTTCCAAGAATTAGTGAACGACGTGTTCCGGGACCTTCTCTACGTCTGTGTGGTGGTATATCTGGATGACATCCTTGTCTTCTCTCCGGACCTTCAGACCCACCGAGAGAACGTGCAACTGGTTCTACAAAGACTGAGAGAGAATCGTCTGTACGCCAAGTACGAGAAGTGTGTCTTCGAACAGTCTTCTCTCCCCTTCCTGGGTTACCTCATCACCGATACCGGACTGCAGATGGATCCAAAGAAGGTCTCTTCCATTCTTAACTGGCCTCCTCCTTCTGGACTGAAGGCAATCCAACGCTTTCTGGGATTCGCCAACTATTACCGCCAGTTCATCCCTCATTTCTCTGCTCTGACTGCTCCTCTCTCCGCCTTGACCAAGAAGGGGGCTAATCCAAAGGACTGGTCACCTGCGGCCGACGCCGCGTTTGGCTCCCTAAAGCGGGCCTTTGCCTCCTCTCCTGTACTCCACCGTCCGGAGTTAAACCGCCAGTTCACCTTGGAGGTGGATGCCTCCTCCTCGGGAGCCGGAGCAGTGCTCATGCAGAAGTCCTCCTCCGGGAAGATGGTGACTTGCGGTTTCTTCTCCAAGAGCTTCTCAGCGCCTGAACGCAATTACACCATCGGTGACCGAGAACTATTGGCAGTCAAACTGGCTCTGGAGGAATGGCGTTATCTTCTGGAAGGAGCAGTGTACCTCGTTATAATTTACATGGACCACAAGAACCTGGAATACCTGCGGTCTGCTCAGCGACTGAACCCACGGCAAGCCAGGTGGTCCTTATTCTTTGCCCGGTTCGATTTCCAGCTCCATTTCCGACCCGCGAACAAGAACGTACGCGCTGATGCTTTGTCTAGGTCTTTCATGCCCATGGAGCAGGAAGAGGAGACATCCCAACCCATCATCTGTCCAAGTAAGATTATTCCGGTGGCTCCTGTCACCCTGGCCCAGATACCGCCCGGGAAGACCTATGTCTCTGAGACTGACAGGCAAAAAGTGTTACACTGGGGCCATGCCTCGAAAACAGCCGGTCATGCTGGCCAGAAAAGAACTTGGACTGCGATTGTACGTCATTATTGGTGGCCATCCCTTCGCACGGACGTCGCCTCTTTTGTCTCTGCCTGCTCCTCTTGTGCCAGGAACAAGACGCCCAAACACCTGCCATATGGCCGTCTTCTGCCTCTGCCTATACCCTCAGTTCCCTGGCAACACATTGCGATGGACTTTATTACGGACTTGCCATTGTCCTCCGGACACACAGTCATATGGTTTGTGGTGGATCGGTTCTCTAAAATGGCCCATTTCGTCCCTATGGCTGGACTGCCCTCTGCCCAGGAACTCGCGGACGCCTATATACATCACATCTTCCGCTTGCATGGCTTCCCATCACACATTGTGTCCAACAGAGGAACTCAGTTTACCTCCCGCTTCTGGAGGGCTCTCTGTAAACATCTGGGAGTAACTCTGGACTTTTCTTCAGCCTACCATCCTCAGTCGAACGGCCAAGTGGAACGGGTCAATCAGATTTTGACCTCTTTCTTACGTCACTACGTCAACGCCCATCATGACGATTGGTCCACGCTTCTTCCTTGGGCTGAATTCTCCCATAATCACCACGTCAGTGAGTCCTCCTCCAGTTCTCCCTTCCATGTCGTCTACGGACTTCAGCCTTCGGTCCCATTGCCTGTATCCTCTTCCTCGGATGTCCCTGCTGCTGATGCGGTAGTCCGTGACTTTACAACCATTTGGGACTCAGTCCTTGCACGTGCATCCCTGCGGATGAAGAGACACGCAGACAAGAGACGTCTGGATCCTCCGTGTTTCTCCCCCGGAGATCTCGTCTGGCTTGCTTCCAAGTACGTCCGATTGAAGTTACCATCTTACAAGCTGGGTCCTCGCTACATCGGACCGTTTAAAGTCCTCGGCAAGATCAATGAGGTCTCCTACAAACTGCGGCTCCCGGCCACGATGAGGATACCCAACTCCTTCCACGTCTCTCTGCTCAAGCCGGTTGTCCTTGGTCCCTTCTCCACTGCTGCCAGTCCGGCTCCTCCTCCTATTGCTGATGACGACATCTATGCGGTAAGGGATATCGTGGCCATGAAGACCGTACGGGGTCGACAGTTCTTTCTGGTGGACTGGGCAGGGCATGGTCCTGAGGATAGGTCCTGGGAGCCCAGAGAGAATGTGGGTACTCCTCTGATCCGTGCCTTCCTGTCCCGGTTGCGGGGAGGGGGGCGTGGGGGGGGTACTGTCACGCTCCCCGGGTCCTCTGCTCAGCTTCCCGGCTCACCTGCCACGCTCCCCGCTCTCCAGCCTCCATCGCCCGCGCTTCCCAGGCCTCCTGGTCCCCGCTCCCGGCGCCCGTCGGCTTCCCAGCCCCAGCCCGGCTCTGCTGCGTCCTCCTCTCAGCTTCCTGCCCTGGCTTCTGGCACCCGGGCCGCGCGCATGCGCATTAGGGCGCGCGCGCGGTCACTGACCCTTTCTTAAAGGGCCAGTGACCACTGACAGGAAATGAAGCACACAGGTACGGGGTATAAAGGGGTGCAATGTCCAAGGGGGCGGGGCCTGATCTTCGTGTTTCCCAAGCTAGGAGTCAGGTCTCCTTGTGTTCCTGTGAGATACTTACCTCTCTCTCTTCTAGAGCCGATCCTGCATTGCCATCCGGTCCTGCCGTATCCCGAACCCCGAACGCTGCCTATCTGCCATCCTGACAGTCCGCACCATCTCTGTTCCCTGCGGTGACCCGTCATCTCGCTCCAACGGTTCCGGAACCCGCCTGACATCATCCCGGCTTCCGAACCTGAGCTCAGTCACCCGGACCACCATCAGTGACCCCGTGGTTCCAGGGACTTCTCCATTGTGCTCTTGTGCGCGGACTGTTCTGCTACCTATAGTGCTCCGGCTACCGGACTCCTTTCCCTCATCGGGGAGTTCGGCCCAGTGGATCCACCTCCCGGGTCTGCCCATCCACCTGGCCCTAACAGTAAGATCAGGCCATGGATCCCGCCGAAGCACTAGCGGCCTTGCATGAGGAACTCCAACGCCAGCGTGAAGTCCAGACCCGCATGCTGAACTTTATGACTTCCGTGGACGCCCGCTTGAACACGCTACAAGCATCGGTCACGTCTTCAGCACCTCCGGCCTCCACTAGTCAATCCACGGCTCCCGCTCCCGTGGCAGCCTCCTCGGATGCTTCCAGACTTCGTTTGGCCTCACCACCCCGGTACGCCGGAGATCCCAAGACCTGCAGGGGGTTTATAAACCAATGCTCCCTCCATTTCACGCAGCTGCCGCATTTGTTTGCCTCCGACCAAGCCAAGGTCGCCTTCATAATGTCTCACCTAGAGGGCGAGGCACTGGCGTGGATGAACCCCTTGTGGGAGAAGGAGGACCCTATGACCAAGAACCTCCAGGAGTTCCTGCAGGCTTTTCGCGGCACCTTTGACGAGCCCGGACGCGCCTCCGCGTCTGCTTCATCTCTTCTCCGGTTACGTCAGGGAACTCTGACGGTGGGTCAATACGCCATCCGTTTCCGCACCTTGGCTTCGGAACTCGGGTGGAATAACGAGGCCCTAACCGCCGCCTTCTGGGAAGGACTCTCGGGTCGAATCAAAGATGAGCTGGCTGGTCGTGACGTACCGTCCACCTTGGACGCCCTGATTACCCTAGCGACTCGAGTGGACATTCGCTTTCAGGAGCGGTCCAAAGAGGTGTCCCGTGAGAGACGCCCGGTACGGCATTCCTCTCCTCCGCAGAAGTCCGCCGTACTCCAGTCAACGGCATCTGGTGTCTCCGTCCATGAGCCCATGCAGGTCGACCGTGTGCGACAGTCTGAACAACGTCGAGCAGAGCGGCTCGCCAAGGGTCTCTGCTTCTACTGCGGAGAGGGCACACACCTGCTACGCTCCTGTCCAGAGAGGCCGGGAAACTCCAAAGCCTAGGGTCGGTAGGAGAGGCCACCCTAGGTGCTGGGACTCTCTCAGACCCGGTTATGTGGACTGTACAAGTGACAACGGGAGAGACGCGGTTCACGGCTGAGGCGTACCTCGATTCTGGGGCAGCAGGCAATTTCATCCAGCAGGCCACGGTGGACAAGTACCAGGTGCCTGTTACTCCACTCGACAAACCCCTCGTGATTGCCTCTGTGGATGGGAGACCCCTCTCTGACACCATCTCCTGGATCACCAGGCCGGTTGAATTGCGTATCGGTGCTCTGCACACCGAGAACATCGCTCTCTACGTCCTCCCACACATGTCACATCAAATCCTGCTGGGCCTTCCTTGGTTACGGACACACGAACCTTCAGTCAGCTGGGGCACTGGTGAAATCACTCGATGGGGCTCTTCTTGCCATGAGAACTGTCTGAAGACCATACAACCCATCCGGCGACCTCCGGTTCCAGACTCCCTACCGGGACTACCCTCAGCCTATTGGTCCTTCGCGGACGTCTTTGATAAGAAGGAGTCAGAGGTACTTCCGCCACATCGTCCTTACGATTGTGCCATTGACCTGCTCCCGGGAACTACACCACCTCGAGGACGGATATATCCACTGTCTCCAGCCGAAACAAGGGCCATGTCTTCTTACATCACAGAGAGCCTGGCAAGGGGATTCATTCGGAGATCCTCCTCTCCTGCTGGAGCAGGCTTCTTCTTCGTAAAGAAGAAAGAGGGCGACTTACGCCCATGCATAGACTACCGGGGATTGAACCAAATCACCGTAAAAAACAAGTATCCCCTGCCGCTCATCCCCGAATTGTTTGATCGGCTCAGAGGAGCTCGCGTGTTCACCAAGTTGGATCTTCGGGGTGCCTACAACCTGGTCCGTATCCGCTCGGGGGATGAATGGAAGACCACGTTTAACACTCGCGATTGGCACTATGAATACTGCGTGATGCCCTTCGGCCTGTGTAACGCACCAGCAGTCTTCCAAGAATTAGTGAACGACGTGTTCCGGGACCTTCTCTACGTCTGTGTGGTGGTATATCTGGATGACATCCTTGTCTTCTCTCCGGACCTTCAGACCCACCGAGAGAACGTGCAACTGGTTCTACAAAGACTGAGAGAGAATCGTCTGTACGCCAAGTACGAGAAGTGTGTCTTCGAACAGTCTTCTCTCCCCTTCCTGGGTTACCTCATCACCGATACCGGACTGCAGATGGATCCAAAGAAGGTCTCTTCCATTCTTAACTGGCCTCCTCCTTCTGGACTGAAGGCAATCCAACGCTTTCTGGGATTCGCCAACTATTACCGCCAGTTCATCCCTCATTTCTCTGCTCTGACTGCTCCTCTCTCCGCCTTGACCAAGAAGGGGGCTAATCCAAAGGACTGGTCACCTGCGGCCGACGCCGCGTTTGGCTCCCTAAAGCGGGCCTTTGCCTCCTCTCCTGTACTCCACCGTCCGGAGTTAAACCGCCAGTTCACCTTGGAGGTGGATGCCTCCTCCTCGGGAGCCGGAGCAGTGCTCATGCAGAAGTCCTCCTCCGGGAAGATGGTGACTTGCGGTTTCTTCTCCAAGAGCTTCTCAGCGCCTGAACGCAATTACACCATCGGTGACCGAGAACTATTGGCAGTCAAACTGGCTCTGGAGGAATGGCGTTATCTTCTGGAAGGAGCAGTGTACCCCGTTATAATTTACACGGACCACAAAAACCTGGAATACCTGCGGTCTGCTCAGCGACTGAACCCACGGCAAGCCAGGTGGTCCTTATTCTTTGCCCGGTTCGATTTCCAGCTCCATTTCCGACCCGCGAACAAGAACGTACGCGCTGATGCCTTGTCTAGGTCTTTCATGCCCATGGAGCAGGAAGAGGAGACATCCCAACCCATCATCTGTCCAAGTAAGATTATTCCGGTGGCTCCTGTCACCCTGGCCCAGATACCGCCCGGGAAGACCTATGTCTCTGAGACTGACAGGCAAAAAGTGTTACACTGGGGCCATGCCTCGAAAACAGCCGGTCATGCTGGCCAGAAAAGAACTTGGACTGCGATTGTACGTCATTATTGGTGGCCATCCCTTCGCACGGACGTCGCCTCTTTTGTCTCTGCCTGCTCCTCTTGTGCCAGGAACAAGACGCCCAAACACCTGCCATATGGCCGTCTTCTGCCTCTGCCTATACCCTCAGTTCCCTGGCAACACATTGCGATGGACTTTATTACGGACTTGCCATTGTCCTCCGGACACACAGTCATATGGGTTGTGGTGGATCGGTTCTCTAAAATGGCCCATTTCGTCCCTATGGCTGGACTGCCCTCTGCCCAGGAACTCGCGGACGCCTATATACATCACATCTTCCGCTTGCATGGCTTCCCATCACACATTGTGTCCGACAGAGGAACTCAGTTTACCTCCCGCTTCTGGAGGGCTCTCTGTAAACATCTGGGAGTAACTCTGGACTTTTCTTCAGCCTACCATCCTCAGTCGAACGGCCAAGTGGAACGGGTCAATCAGATTTTGACCTCTTTCTTACGTCACTACGTCAACGCCCATCATGACGATTGGTCCACGCTTCTTCCTTGGGCTGAATTCTCCCATAATCACCACGTCAGTGAGTCCTCCTCCAGTTCTCCCTTCCATGTCGTCTACGGACTTCAGCCTTCGGTCCCATTGCCTGTATCCTCTTCCTCAGATGTCCCTGCTGCTGATGCGGTAGTCCGTGACTTTACAACCATTTGGGACTCAGTTAAGGCGTCCCTTGCACGTGCATCCCTGCGGATGAAGAGACACGCAGACAAGAGACGTCTGGATCCTCCGTGTTTCTCCCCCGGAGATCTCGTCTGGCTTGCTTCCAAGTACGTCCGATTGAAGTTACCATCTTACAAGCTGGGTCCTCGCTACATCGGACCGTTTAAAGTCCTCGGCAAGATCAATGAGGTCTCCTACAAACTGCGGCTCCCGGCCACGATGAGGATACCCAACTCCTTCCACGTCTCTCTGCTCAAGCCGGTTGTCCTTGGTCCCTTCTCCACTGCTGCCAGTCCGGCTCCTCCTCCTATTGCTGATGACGACATCTATGCGGTAAGGGATATCGTGGCCATGAAGACCGTACGGGGTCGACAGTTCTTTCTGGTGGACTGGGCAGGGCATGGTCCTGAGGATAGGTCCTGGGAGCCCAGAGAGAATGTGGGTACTCCTCTGATCCGTGCCTTCCTGTCCCGGTTGCGGGGAAGGGTGCGTGGGGGGGGTACTGTCACGCTCCCCGGGTCCTCTGCTCCGCTTCCCGGCTCACCTGCCACGCTCCCCGCTCTCCAGCCTCCATCGCCCGCGCTTCCCAGGCCTCCTGGTCCCCGCTCCCGGCGCCCGTCGGCTTCCCAGCCCCAGCCCGGCTCTGCTGCATCCTCCTCTCAGCTTCCTGCCCTGGCTTCTGGCACCCGGGCCGCGCGCATGCGCATTAGGGCGCGCGCGCGGTCACTGACCCTTTCTTAAAGGGCCAGTGACCACTGACAGGAAATGAAGCACACAGGTACGGGGTATAAAGGGGTGCAATGTCCAAGGGGGCGGGGCCTGATCTTCGTGTTTCCCAAGCTAGGAGTCAGGTCTCCTTGTGTTCCTGTGAGATACTTACCTCTCTCTCTTCTAGAGCCGATCCTGCATTGCCATCCGGTCCTGCCGTATCCCGAACCCCGAACGCTGCCTATCTGCCATCCTGACAGTCCGCACCATCTCTGTTCCCTGCGGTGACCCGTCATCTCGCTCCAACGGTTCCGGACCCCGCCTGACATCATCCCGGCTTCCGAACCTGAGCTCCGTCACCCGGACCACCATCAGTGACCCCGTGGTTCCAGGGACTTCTCCATTGTGCTCTTGTGCGCGGACTGTTCTGCTACCTATAGTGCTCCGGCTACCGGACTCCTTTCCCTCATCGGGGAGTTCGGCCCAGTGGATCCACCTCCCGGGTCTGCCCATCCACCTGGCCCTAACAATATTTCATGATCATTCCACACCTATAATGCTCAGGTAACATAATACACACCTGGTTATATGCCATATGTGTTCATTCTCCTATTATCTACAGATATTTCATGATCATTCCATACCTATAATGCTCAGGTAACATAATACACACCTGGTTATATGCCATATGCGTTCATTCTCCTATTATCTACAGATATTTCATGATCATTCCACACCTATAATGCTCAGGTAACATAATATACACCTGGTTATATGGCATATGCGTTCATTCTCCTATTATCTACAGATATTTCATGATCATTCCACACCTATAATGCTCAGGTAACGTAATATACACCTGGTTATATGCCATATGTGTTCATTCTCCTATTATCTACAGATATTTCATGATCATTCCACACCTATAATGCTCAGGTAACATAATATACACCTGGTTATATGCCATATGCGTTCATTCTCCTATTATCTACATATATTTCATGATCATTCCACACCTATAATGCTCAGGTAACGTAATATACACCTGGTTATATGCCATATGCATTCATTCTCCTATTATCTACAGATATTTCATGATCATTCCATACCTATAATGCTCAGGTAACATAATATACACTTGGTTATATGCCATATGTGTTCATTCTCCTATTATCTACATATATTTCATGATCATTCCACACCTATAATGCTCAGGTAACATAATATACACCTGGTTATATGCCATATGTGTTCATTCTCCTATTATCTACATATATTTCATGATCATTCCACACCTATAATGCTCAGGTAACATAATATACACCTGGTTATATGCCATATGTGTTCATTCTCCTATTATCTACATATATTTCATGATCATTCCACACCTATAATGCTCAGGTAACATAATACACACCTGGTTATATGCCATATGTGTTCATTCTCCTATTATCTACAGATATTTCATGATCATTCCATACCTATAATGCTCAGGTAACATAATACACACCTGGTTATATGCCATATGCGTTCATTCTCCTATTATCTACAGATATTTCATGATCATTCCACACCTATAATGCTCAGGTAACATAATATACACCTGGTTATATGGCATATGCGTTCATTCTCCTATTATCTACAGATATTTCATGATCATTCCACACCTATAATGCTCAGGTAACATAATATACACCTGGTTATATGGCATATGCGTTCATTCTCCTATTATCTACAGATATTTCATGATCATTCCACACCTATAATGCTCAGGTAACATAATACACACCTGGTTATATGCCATATGTGTTCATTCTCCTATTA
The DNA here is from genome assembly GCF_048569485.1 of Anomaloglossus baeobatrachus. NCBI lineage: Eukaryota > Metazoa > Chordata > Amphibia > Anura > Aromobatidae > Anomaloglossus > Anomaloglossus baeobatrachus. The sequence continues at coordinate 485,169,827 of NC_134353.1, read as the reverse complement.
TCTACAGATATTTCATGATCATTCCATACCTATAATGCTCAGGTAACATAATACACACCTGGTTATATGCCATATGCATTCATTCTCCTATTATCTACAGATATTTGTCACGCTCCCCGGGTCCTCTGCTCCGCTTCCCGGCTCACCTGCCACGCTCCCCGCTCTCCAGCCTCCATCGCCCGCGCTTCCCAGGCCTCCTGGTCCCCGCTCCCGGCGCCCGTCGGCTTCCCAGCCCCAGCCCGGCTCTGCTGCGTCCTCCTCTCAGCTTCCTGCCCTGGCTTCTGGCACCCGGGCCGCGCGCATGCGCATTAGGGCGCGCGCGCGGTCACTGACACTTTCTTAAAGTGCCAGTGACCACTGACAGGAAATGAAGCACACAGGTACGGGGTATAAAGGGGTGCAATGTCCAAGGGGGCGGGGCCTGATCTTCGTGTTTCCCAAGCTAGGAGTCAGGTCTCCTTGTGTTCCTGTGAGATACTTACCTCTCTCTCTTCTAGAGCCGATCCTGCATTGCCATCCGGTCCTGCCGTATCCCGAACCCCGAACGCTGCCTATATGCCATCCTGACAGTCCGCACCATCTCTGTTCCCTGCGGTGACCCGTCATCTCGCTCCAACGGTTCCGGACCCCGCCTGACATCATCCCGGCTTCCGAACCTGAGCTCCGTCACCCGGTCCACCATCAGTGACCCCGTGGTTCCAGGGACTTCTCCATTGTGCTCTTGTGCGCGGACTGTTCTGCTACCTATAGTGCTCCGGCTACCGGACTCCTTTCCCTCATCGGGGAGTTCGGCCCAGTGGATCCACCTCCCGGGTCTGCCCATCCACCTGGCCCTAACAATATTTCATGATCATTCCACACCTATAATGCTCAGGTAACATAATACACACCTGGTTATATGCCATATGTGTTCATTCTCCTATTATCTACAGATATTTCATGATCATTCCACACCTATAATGCTCAGGTAACATAATATACACCTGGTTATATGGCATATGCGTTCATTCTCCTATTATCTACAGATATTTCATGATCATTCCACACCTATAATGCTCAGGTAACGTAATATACACCTGGTTATATGCCATATGTGTTCATTCTCCTATTATCTACAGATATTTCATGATCATTCCACACCTATAATGCTCAGGTAACATAATATACACCTGGTTATATGCCATATGCGTTCATTCTCCTATTATCTACATATATTTCATGATCATTCCACACCTATAATGCTCAGGTAACGTAATATACACCTGGTTATATGCCATATGCATTCATTCTCCTATTATCTACAGATATTTCATGATCATTCCATACCTATAATGCTCAGGTAACATAATATACACTTGGTTATATGCCATATGTGTTCATTCTCCTATTATCTACATATATTTCATGATCATTCCACACCTATAATGCTCAGGTAACATAATATACACCTGGTTATATGCCATATGTGTTCATTCTCCTATTATCTACATATATTTCATGATCATTCCACACCTATAATGCTCAGGTAACATAATACACACCTGGTTATATGCCATATGTGTTCATTCTCCTATTATCTACAGATATTTCATGATCATTCCATACCTATAATGCTCAGGTAACGTAATATACACCTGGTTATATGCCATATGTGTTCATTCTCCTATTATCTACAGATATTTCATGATCATTCCACACCTATAATGCTCAGGTAACATAATATACACCTGGTTATATGCCATATGCGTTCATTCTCCTATTATCTACATATATTTCATGATCATTCCACACCTATAATGCTCAGGTAACGTAATATACACCTGGTTATATGCCATATGCATTCATTCTCCTATTATCTACAGATATTTCATGATCATTCCATACCTATAATGCTCAGGTAACATAATATACACTTGGTTATATGCCATATGTGTTCATTCTCCTATTATCTACATATATTTCATGATCATTCCACACCTATAATGCTCAGGTAACATAATATACACCTGGTTATATGCCATATGTGTTCATTCTCCTATTATCTACATATATTTCATGATCATTCCACACCTATAATGCTCAGGTAACATAATACACACCTGGTTATATGCCATATGTGTTCATTCTCCTATTATCTACAGATATTTCATGATCATTCCATACCTATAATGCTCAGGTAACATAATATACACCTGGTTATATGGCATATGCGTTCATTCTCCTATTATCTACAGATATTTCCTGATCATTCCACACCTATAATGCTCAGGTAACATAATATACACCTGGTTATATGCCATATGTGTTCATTCCCCTATTATCTACATATATTTCCTGATCATTCCACACCTATAATGCTCAGGTAACATAATATACACCTGGTTATATGCCATATGCGTTCATTCTACTGTAATCTATAGATATTTCATGATCATTCCACACCTATAATGCTCAGGTAACGTAATATACACCTGGATATATGCCATATGCGTTCATTCTACTGTAATCTATAGATATTTCATGATCATTCCACACCTATAATGCTCAGGTAACATAATATACACCTGGTTATATGCCATATGTGTTCATTCTCCTATTATCTACAGATATTTCATGATCATTCCACACCTATAATGCTCAGGTAACATAATATACACCTGGTTATATGCCATATGCATTCATTCTCCTATTATCTACAGATATTTCATGATCATTCCACACCTATAATGCTCAGGTAACATAATATACACCTGGATATATGCCATATGCGTTCATTCTCCTATTATCTACAGATATTTCATGATCATTCCACACCTATAATGCTCAGGTAACATAATATACACCTGGATATATGCCATATGCGTTCATTCTTCTATTATCTACAGATATTTCATGATCATTCCACACCTATAATGCTCAGGTAACATAATACACACCTGGTTATATGCCATATGTGTTCATTCTCCTATTATCTACAGATATTTCATGATCATTCCATACCTATAATGCTCAGGTAACATAATATACATCTGGTTATATGGCATATGCGTTCATTCTCCTATTATCTACAGATATTTCATGATCATTCCACACCTATAATGCTCAGGTAATATAATATACACCTGGTTATATGGCATATGCGTTCATTCTCCTATTATCTACAGATATTTCATGATCATTCCACACCTATAATGCTCAGGTAACATAATATACACCTGGTTATATGCCATATGCGTTCATTCTCCTATTATCTACATATATTTCATGATCAGTCCACACCTATAATGTTCATTCCATGTCTAACTTGCCAAAGAAACCTTTTATACATCTACATAATATACACCTATTAAGTTATTATCCTCATTCTTTTTATTTATTCCTTTTCATCATTCTTTTTAGTATGTCCCTGTATTAGCGCCAGATTGTGCCGGATGGCCTTGCGTTGCATACGGCGTCTGCCGGACGTTTTTTATCTCTGATCTGTCGTCATCCGGCAAAAAACGCATTACAGTGATGGATCCGTTTTTTTAATCTGAGCATGCTCAGATGATATGTGAATTTTCTCTCTCTGTTGATGTCGATCTCTCTGTCGGTTGGTCTCTCCCTCCCACCGCCTCTCTCATACTCACCGATCACCGGCACGCGGCGCTGCACGGCTGTCACACTGTGGTGGCTTCTCTTTTGAAAATGCCAGCCGCTCATTGGTTGCAGTCAGACACGCTTCCACGCTGAGTGACAGCTGTTTCACTGCAACCAATCACAGCCGCTGGTGGGCGGGTCTATATATCGTGCAGTACAATAAATAAATAATTTAAAAAAAAAAACGGCTTGCGGTCCCCCCAATTTTGATACCAGCCAGAGTAACGCCACATGGCTGAAGGCTGGTATTCTCAGGATGTCAATAATATCAGCCAGCAGCCGCCTGGAATTGCCACATCCATTAGATGCGACAGTCCCGGGACTCTACCCGGCTCATCCCGAATTGCCCTGGTGTGGTGGCAATCGGGGTAATAAGGAATTAATGACAGTCCATAGCTGCCACTAAGTCCTAGGTTAATCAAGGCAGGCGTCTATGAGACACCCCCCATGATTAATCTATAGTGAAAGTAAATAAACACAAACACCGAAAAATCCTTTATTTGAAATAAAAGACAATAAAACCCACCCTCTTTCACCACTTTATTAAAATCCCCAAATACCCCTCCAGGTCCGACGTAATCCATACGAGCTCCCACAACGCTTTCAGCTCTGCTACATGAAGCTGACAGAGAGCGGCCACAGACAACGACTGCTCTCTGTCAGCTCCACGGAGCAACTGAAGTGAGTCACGTTGTCAGCGGTTACGTCACTCAGGGAGTGTAGGTGTGAGTGCGGTGATGATGGGGGCAGTAGTGCCGGTGTGTGTCCGGTGATGTCAGTAGTGCAGGTGTGTGAGTGGTGATGATGGGGGCGGTTGTGCCTGCGTGTGTGCAGTGATGATGGGGGCGGTAGTGCCTGCGTGTGTTCAGTGATGATGGGGGCGGTAGTGCCAGGGTGTGTGCAGTGATGATGGGTGCAGTAGTGCCGTGGTGTGTGCAGTGATAATGGGGGCGGTAGTGCCTGCATCTGTGCGGTGATGATGGGGGAGGTAGTGTCGGTGTGTGTGCAGTGATGATGGGTGTGGTAGTGCCGAGGTGTGTGCAGTGATGATGGGTGCGGTAGTGCCGGGGTGTGTGCAGTGATGATGAGGGAGGTAGTGCTTGCATGTGTGCGGTTATGATGGGTGCGGTAGTGCCGGGGTGTGTGCAGTGATGATGTGGGCGGTAGTGCCTGCGTGTGTGCAGTGATGATTTGGGTGGTAGTGCCGCTGTATGTGCGGTGATGATGGGTGTGGTAGTGCAGGGGTGTGCGCAATGATGATGGGTGTGGTAGTGTCGGGGTGTGTGCAGTGATGAGGGAGGTAGTGCCTGCGTGTGTGCAGTGATGATGGGGGCGGTAGTGGCGGGGTGTGTGCAGTGATGATGGGGGCAGTAGTGCCTGCGTGTGTGCAGTGATGATGGGGGCAGAAGTGCCGGTGTATGTGCGATGATGATGGGTGTGGTAGTGCCGGGGTGTGTGCAGTGATGATGGGGGTGGTAGTGCCGGTGTGTACGGTGATGATGGGGGAGGTAGTGCCGGGGTGTGTTCAGTGATGATGGGTGTGGTAGTGTCGGGGTGTGTGCAGTGATGATGGGGGCAGTAGTGCCGGTGTATGTGCGGTGATGATGGGTGTGGTAGTGCCGGGGTGTGTGCAGTGATAATGGGTGCGGTAGTGCCGGGGTGTGTGCAGTAATGATGGGGGTGGTAGTGCCCGTGTGTGTGGTGATGATGGGTGTGGTAGTGCCGGGGTGTGTGCAGTGATGATGGGGGTGGTAGTGTCGGTGTGTGCGGTGATGATGGGTGTGGTAGAGCCGGGGTGTGTGCAGTGATGATGGGGGCGGTAGTGTCGGTGTGTGCGGTGATGATGGGGGAGGTAGTGCCAGGGTGTGTGCGGAGATGATGGGGGCGGTAGTGCCGGTGTGTGGTGATGATGGGTGTGGTAGTGCCAGGGTGTGTGCGAAGATGATGGGGCGGTAGTATCGGTGTGTGCGGTGATGATGGGTGTTGTAGTGCCGGGGTGTGTGCAGTGATGATGGGTGCGGTAATGCCGGTGTGTGCGGTGATGATGGGTGCGGTAGTGCATGGGTGTGTGCGGTGATGATGGGAGCGGTAGTGCCGGTGTGTGCGGTGGAGGTAGTGCCAGGGTGTGTGCAGTGATGATGGAGGTGGTAGTGCCGGTGTGTGTGCAATGATGATGGGGGTGGTAGTGCCGGTGTGTGCAGTGATGATGGGTGCGGTAGTACCGGTGTGTGCAGTGATGATGGGGGTGGTAGTGCCGGTGTGTGCGGTGATGATGGGTGTGGTAGTGTCGGGGTGTGTGCAGTGATGATGGGGGTGGTAGTGTCGGTGTGTGCGGTGATGATGGGGGAGGTAGTGCCGGGGTGTGTGCAGTGATCCGCTAGATCCGTCACATTAGTTTTTACACAACCTGCGACTGATCCGTTGCATCAGGCACAAGCTGGATTATGATGCCAAAAAACGGATGTGTGAAACTAACCTTATTGTGCGGCCATCACACACAGGTGTAAGAAGATATATATCTGCGTGTCAGGGCCGGGGGAGCGCCGAGCAAGTGCCGGGACCGTGCACCGCCGGGGAGGGGGAGGAGAGGGGCGGGCTGGGCACCATCTCTAGATTTACACCGAGTGCCGACACTGTACGTCTAAACGGCCAGCGACATCCCACCACATCAGACATGGCCGACATTGTGCGGGCAACATCTGCCGATCTCACCAGCGCCCGGCTGCAGTGCGTGTGATCTGCTGTGTGTCATGTATGTCACATGTTATGTGCGGGGTATATGTGCCATGTGTAAGATATGTCTTATATACAGTATACATCTGTCTATCCATATATCTATCTATCATTCTATCCCTTTATCTATTCCATTCTGCTGTTACATCGTGTCTTATCCTCCAGTCACCTCCATAGCTGCAGTCACTATTCTACAGTTATGTTATGCCTTATGCTCCAGTCACCTCCAGAGCTGCACTGACTATTCTGCTGTTACATGCTATCTTTTCCTCCAGTCACCTCCATTGCTGCAGTCACTATTCTGCTATTACATCATGACTTATTTTTCCACTCACTTCCAGAGCTGCAGTCACTATTGTTTTTACATTGTTTCTTATCCTCCTGTCACCTCCAGAGCTGCAGTCACTATTTTACTGTTACATAATGTCTGATCCTCCTTTAACATCCAGAGCTGCAGTCACTATTTTACTGTTACCTAATGTCTGATCCTCCATTCAAATCCAGAACTGCAGTCACTGTTCTACAGTTTTATTATGTGTTCCCCTCCAATCACCTCCAGAGCTGTAGTCACTATTCTCTTGTTACATCATGTCTCATCCTCCAGTGACCTCTAAAGCTGTGGTCACTATTCTGCTGTTACATCGTGTTTTATCCTCCAGTCACCTCTAGAGCTACAATCACTATTCTATTTTTACATTGTGTCCTATCCTCCTGACACCTCCAGAGCTGCAGTCACCATTCTACTGTTACATCTTGTCTTATGCTCTGGTCACCTCCAGAGCTACAGTCTCTGTTACGCTATTAAAGCATGTCTTATCCTCCACTCACTTCCAGAGCTGCAGTCACTATTCTGCTGTTACATCATGTCTTATGCTCCAGTCACATCCAGAGCTGCAGTCACTAGTCTGCTGTTACATCATGTCTTATGCTCCAGTCACCTCCAGAGCTGTAGTTGTTATTTTGCTGTTACATCTTCTCTTATCCTCCAGTTACCTCCAGAGCTGCTGTCACTATTCTGATGTTACATCATGTCTTAGCCTTCTGTTACCTCCAGAGCTGCGGTCACTGTTCTCTTGTTACTTCATATCTCATCCTCCAGTCACCTCTAAAGCTGAGATCACTATTCTGCTGTTTCATCGTGCTTTATCCTCCCTTCACCTCCAGAGCTACAGTCACCAATCTACTGTTACATCTTGTCTTATCCTCTAGTCTCCTCTAGAGCTGCAGTCATTGTTCTGCTGGTAAATCGTGTCTTACCCTCCACTCACCTCCAGAGCTGCAATAACTATTGTTAACCCTAGAATGTGCAACCATAGAAATCTACCATAGAAAACTAGTAAGCTAGCAGGCCTGCGAGGCCCCAGGTATGCATTATAGGGTTAACTATAACTATGTTATATCTTATCCTCCAGTCACCTCCAGAGCTGCAATCACTATTCTGCTGTTACATCAGGTCTTATGCTCCAGTCACCTGCAGTCACTATTCTACAGTTATGTTATGTCTAATCCTCCAGTCACCTCCAGATCTGCAGTCACTATTCTGCTGTTACATCATGTCTTATCCTGTTGTCACCTTTAGAGCTGCAGTCACTATTCCACTATTACATAATGTCTTATCCTCCAGTCACCTCCAGAGCTGCTGTCACTATTATGATGTTACATCATGTCTTAGCCTAATCTTAGCCTGTCTTAGCCTGCATATATTTAGCTATAATATACTATATGCATGAACAGTTAGCCATAGTGTTATATATACATGTATATTGGTGTACATGGTTCCGTTATATGTATTAGTCTGCTTTCACACATCCGGCTTGAACTCTGCGGCTCAATCCGGCTGTGCAAGCTATGCAACGGATGCGGTGAACACACCGCATCCTTTGCATAAGTTTTTCCTTTGCGGCCAGTCCGGTTTTTGCCGCTTGCGGCATGCTACTGAGCATGCGCAGTGGCAAAAACTGCATGCGGCGGCCGGATGCGGTTATTGCCGCATCGCGCCGCATCCGGCCGCCATAGGCATGCATTGAAAAATGCGCCGCATCGGCCGAATGCGGCGCGATGCGGGTTTTTTTGCCGCACGAAAAAACGTGCCAGGAAACGTTCCATCCGGCCGCCGCATCGGCTAAATCTGCCGCATGCGGCAAAAAACGGACGGAACGCAAGGCCATGCGGCACAATGCGGCACTAATTAAAGTCTATGCAGGAAAATCGCAACCGGCAGCAAAAAAAAACGGTTGCGATTTTCCTGGAAAGTGCCGGATTGTACCGCATTGCAGAAACCGGAGGTGTGAAAGCAGACTTATGATGCACATGTTTTCGTCCATACATGCAATTGTGAATAATATTTACCAACAATAAAGATAAATTAAATTAAATTTGAAATAGTTGATTCCTATTTATTATTGGGCTTTTTGATCGTTTTTTCCTTTCTTTTTCTAAAGTGGTAAATGAGGGGGTTTTTTTGTCTTTTATTCCAAATAAAGGATTTTTCGGGTGTATGTGTTTATTTACTTTCATGTTATGATCCGGAACCATGGAAGATCACAATAGATCATTGGCAAAAAAGGTGACAAGAGCATTGGCAACTAATCTGGCCTCCATCCCCTTACTAACCATCAACACTAGAAGTAGCCGAGGGGTGAACTAACATCCTGTGCACCGTGAACCCAGCCGGGAGAACTAGCTATCCTAAAGGAAGGAAGGAAGGAAGAATATCTCTCTTCTTCAGAAATAGACCGCAAAGGTATAGTAAGCCCCCCACATTCAAAGACTACGGTGATATAAGAAAACACAATACACAGATGGATTATAGGATTAGCAAAGGTGAGGCCCCATTGACTAAATAAAGAAGGATAGGAAAGGGGCTGATGGTGGCCAGAGAAAAACCCTACAAAAATCCAAATACCTGATAGTACAAAAAGTCCTCAGATCGCACGATCTGAACTCCGTCCTATATCAGGCGCTCTTGTCAAACCAATGAACAGAAAGTAAGAACAATTACAAATTCAAGAAGCAACAAACACGTGGACTTATAGGAGCAATACTCCAAACATAGCTGTAGGAAGCTTCCCAGCTAAGCACAGAGAGGGAAGATTCCTGCAAGCTAATGAACTGACAATATCCACAGTAAATGACAAACCCAGATAAGAACAAAAAGAACAAAACAACATAAGAAAGAACCAAGCATTTTTCTGGGGTAGATGTGGTCTGGAGCAAGATGAGAAGGCTGGTAAACTAAAGAACAAATGAGAACCGTCTCAGCCTGCTAGCAGACCAAGGTTTAAATAGGCAGAGAGTTAGCAATGGAAACGCCCATTGCACCAGCACACCTGGTCTCTGTCCAAACCATTCCTGACCACAAGTGGGAGCCTCACAGCAGCTAAAGGATAACTGACATTCACAACACTTTCACTTACAGGTTAATCATGGAAGGTATCTCGGGGAGATGCCTCCCATGATTAACCTAGGACTTAGTGGCAGCTATAAGCTGCCATTTAACTCCTTATTACCTCGATTGCCACCGCACCAGGGCAATTCGGGATGAGCCGGGTAGAGTCCTGGGACTGTCGCATCTAATGGATGCGACAATTCCGGGCGGCTGCTGTCTGATATTGTTAGGGTGGTGGGTTCCCCATAGCGTTGCGCTCCCCATCCTGACAATACCAGCCTCCAGCCATGTGGCTTTATCTTGGCTGGTATCAAAATTGGGGGGACCGCATTTTTTTTTTTTTTTAATTATTTATTTTACTGTACGATATAGACCCGCCCACCGGCAGCTGTGATTGGTTGCAGTGAGACAGCTGTCACTCAGCGTGGGGACGTGTCTGACTGCAACAAATCATGGGCGCCGGTGGGCGGGGAAAGCAGGGAATACGAAATTGAATAATGAGCGGCAGCCATTTTCAAAAGAGGAAAAGCCGCCGGAGCTTTGTGACACCCGTGCAGCTGATCGGTGAGTAGGAAAGAGAGCGGGATTGTGCTGGGGATGCAGGATGCATGCAAATACGCAACGTGCGCACATAACCTTACTGTGAAAAGCCACGCTTTTGGTGATCGAACCGTTATCGAACGTTAACTCGAACTGTCGAACGTGAAGCAAATCGTTCAAGTTCGTCGCACGACTCGAACATCACCCAAAACAACTTGAATTTGAAATTGGTGAACGGTTCAATTCGAACATCGCTCATCTCTACTACTAACGTCTTACTATAAATATATAAATGACCCTTAACATTGTTATGTAGCACCCCTGCGGTACCAGGTGTCACAAAATGTGAACGTGGAAACCTAAACCCCGGAATATTCGTGCCAGTCAACACACCAGCACCTTCAGGCCACATACACAACCCCAATTCCAGACTGGGAGACTGCCTAGCAACAGGTTAAAGGGACGGGCACCAATTGGATAGTTGTCACCCAATCTGTAGGGACAAACCCAGCAAGGGAAGGGGCCAATGGTCAGTTGGAAAGTTGGCGGGAGGAAGTGGTGTTCAGTCAGGGAGAAGTCAGTTGGAAGTAGGAGAAAGAAGTAGGAGTTGAGAGTAGTAGTCGGAGGAGTGAAAGAGTGAAGTAAAGAAAGAAAGGTGCAGCAAGACCTGAAGTAACAACAGAACGCTGTACAGGAGTGAGGAAATGTGGAGTAAAGGCCCAGTCACACTAAACAACTTACCAGCGATCCCAACAATGATACAACCTGATAGGGATCGCTGGTAAGTTGCTAGGAGGTCGCTGGTGAGATGTCACACTAAAGCCAGCTTTACACCTTACAATTAGGGATGCGATCTCGTATGCGATGTGACACGCCCAGGTCGCATATGCGATCTAATGAGATTGCACATAGGTCGTTCATTTGCTGTCACACGTGCGTTAGTAGTCTATGTTAAATTGATCAATTTTGTGTGCGATCCTTTAGATCATGTGTTCTGTGACGTATGCATTGGGCACCCTTTTTTTTTTTTATTTATTGACTTGACAAGCGTGTGTAATGTGTAGGGATGCGTTTTTACTATGTCATCTGCCATTCAGCACTGCTACATGGCCGCTAACAGCAGACACAGACAGCCATGTAGCAGAGCTGAATGGCAGATGACAGCAGACACAGACAGAGCCGCACTGGCAGAATGAACTCGGGTGAACTTCACCCGACTTCATGGTCATGCTGCGGCTCTGTCTGTGTCGCGCCCTGATTAGCGGTCACCAGTGAAGGACTCACCGGTGACCGCTAAACTCCTGAGTAACTGAAGTGAGCAGCCCTCTCTCATACTCACCGATCCCCGTTCCCCGGCGCTGCACGGCATTCACACTGCTCCGGCGGCTTTTACTGTTTTGAAAAAGCCGGCCGCCCATTAAACAATCTCGTATTCCCTGCTTACCCCGCCCACCGGCGCCTGTGATTGGTTACAGTGAGACACGCCCCCCACGCTGAGTGACAGGTGTCACACTGCACCCAATCACAGCAGCCGGTGGGCGTGTCTATACTGTGTATTGAAATAAATAATTAAATAATTAAAAAAAACGGCGTGCGGTCCCCCCCAATTTTAAAACCAGCCAGATAAAGCCATACGGCTGAAGGCTGGTATTCTCAGGATGGGGAGCTCCACGTTATGGGGAGCCCCCCAGCCTAACAATATCAGCCAACAGCCGCCCAGAATTGCCGCATACATTATATGCGACAGTTCTGGGACAGTACCCGGCTCTTCCCGATTTGCCCTGGTGCGTTGGCAAATCGGGGTAATAAGGAGTTATTGGCAGCCCATAGCTGCCAATAAGTCCTAGATTAATCATGTCAGGCGTCTATGAGACACCTTCCATGATTAATCTGTAAGTGACAGTAAAAAAACACACACACCCGAAAAAAATCCTTTATTAGAAATAAAAAACACAAACAAATTCCCTCATTACCAATTTATTAACCCCGACAAACCCTCCATGTCCGGCGTACTCCACAGTCCTCCAGCGTCGCGTCCAGCTCTGCTGCATGGAGGTGACAGGAGCAGCAGAAGACACCGCCGCTCCGGTCACCTCCACGCAGGTAATGAAGACAGCCGGCGATCAGCTGAGCTGTCACTGAGGTTACCCGCTGTCACTGGATCCAGCGGTGGATGCAGCGGTGGCCGCGGGTAACCTCAGTGACAGCTCAGCTGATCGCGCTACTCACCTCCGCTCCGGTCAGCTCCAGTCAGCAACTGAGGTGAGTAGCGCGATCAGCTGAGCTGTCACTGAGGTTACCCGCGGCCACCGCTGCATCCACCGCTGGATCCAGTGACAGCGGGTAACCTCAGTGACAGCTCAGCTGATCGCCGGCTGTCTTCATTACCTGCGTGGAGGTGACCGGAGCGGCGGTGTCTTCTGCTGCTCCTGTCACCTCCATGCAGCAGAGCTGGACGCGACGCTGGAGGACTGTGGAGTACGCCGGACATGGAGGGTTTGTCGGGGTTAATAAATTGGTAATGAGGGAATTTGTTTGTGTTTTTTATTTCTAATAAAGGATTTTTTTCGGGTGTGTGTGTTTTTTTACTGTCACTTACAGATTAATCATGGAAGGTGTCTCATAGACGCCTGACATGATTAATCTAGGACTTATTGGCAGCTATGGGCTGCCAATAACTCCTTATTACCCCGATTTGCCAACGCACCAGGGCAAATTGGGAAGAGCCGGGTACTGTCCCAGAACTGTCGCATATAATGTATGCGGCAATTCTGGGCGGCTGTTGGCTGATATTGTTAGGCTGGGGGGCTCCCCATAACGTGGAGCTCCCCATCCTGAGAATACCAGCCTTCAGCCGTATGGCTTTATCTGGCTGGTTTTAAAATTGGGGGGGACCGCACGCCGTTTTTTTTAATTATTTAATTATTTATTTCAATACACAGTATAGACACGCCCACCGGCTGCTGTGATTGGGTGCAGTGTGACACCTGTCACTCAGCGTGGGGGCGTGTCTCACTGTAACCAATCATAGGCGCCGGTGGGCGGGGTAAGCAGGGAATACGAGATTGTTTAATGGGCGGCCGGCTTTTTCAAAACAGTAAAAGCCGCCGGAGCAGTGTGAATGCCGTGCAGCGCTGCGCTGGAGATCGGGGATCGGTGAGTATATGAGAGAGGGGGTAAGAGGGATAGACTGACATGGACAGAGAGAGAGGGACAGAGATAGTGACTGACTGACAGAGATTAGTGCATGACAGACATTGTGAGGCGCTTCAGAACGCAGCTTTTCAGCTGCGCTCTGAAGCGGACCTTTTTTAAGCTGCGGTGCAGAGCGCACACCTGCGCTCATAGCATCAGACACCGAAATCGTATGAGGGATGTCACACGTTACAATTGACTAGTTTCGTACTACCAAACGTCCAATGTATGAGGAATAAACGACGTGTATGCGATCACCGTATTTTCGTTCAATATCGATCGCATGTAGGTTTCACACGCAAATACGTCACGAACGATGCCGGATGTGCGTCACTTACAACTTGACCCCGACGACGGATTGAAAGATCTATTGAAGTGTGTAAAGCAGGCTTTAGCGACGCTCCAGCGATCCCACCAGCAACCTGACCTGGCAGGGATCACTGGAGCATCGCTACACGGGTTGCTGGTGAGCATGTAACACAGGCAGATCTCACCAGCAACCCGTGACCAGACCCCAGCGCTGCGTGGAAGCGATGCTGCGCTTGGTAACTAAGGTAAATATCGGGTAACCAACCCGATATTTACCTTGGTTACCAACGCACACTGCTTAGCGCTGGCTCCCTGCACACCTAGCCGCAGTACACATCGGGTTAATTACCCGATGTGTACTCTGCTACGTGTGCAGGCAGCAGGAGCCGGCTTCTGCTGACGCTGGTAACCACGGTAAACATCGGGTAACCAAGAAGCCCTTACCTTGGTTACCCGATATTTACCTTCGTTACCAGCGTCCACCGCTCTCAGCTGTCAGTGCCGGCTCCTGTTCTCTGCACTCCTAGCCACAGTACACATCGGGTTAATTACCCGATGTGTACTGTGGCTACGTGTGCAGAGAGCAGGGAGCCGGCACTGACAGCTGAGAGCGGCGGACACTGGTAACGAAGGTAAACATCGGGTAACCAAGGTAAGGGCTTCTTGGTTACCCGATGTTTACCGTGGTTACCAGCGTCCGCAGAAGCCGGCTCCTGCTGCCTGCACATTTAGTTGTTGCTCTCTCGCTGTCACACACAGCGATGTGTGTTTCACAGCAGGAGAGCAACAACTAAAAAATGGTCCAGGACATTCAGCAACAACCAACGACCTCATAGCAGGGGCCAGGTTGTTGCTGGATGTCACACACAGCAGCATAGCTAGCAACATCGCTGCTACGTCACAAAAGTTGTTCCTTAGCAGCGATGTTGCTAGCGATGTTGCTAGCAATGTTGCTTAGTGTGACGTGGCCTTTAGGAACCAGGACTTCAGGGACCGTGGGTTACCTGTGGAAGTGGAATACTCCAGGGACCGCGGGGCGCCTGTGGAAGTCTGGAACCTAGGCTCACAGGACTCAGCACGAGGCGGGGTGCAGACCCTAGGACAGCAAGACACTTTATGGTCAACTGTTAAATCTGCCAGGCAAGAAGATCTCCAGGGTCCATCACCAACCAAAGAGTCTGAAGCATCAGCAGCAAAGAGCGGACCGGGGATTGACCCCCTTAATTAGTCCAGGCTACCTGCAATAGGACCAATACAGAAATGGAGGGGTTCCCCTGAAGCTCTAGGCCACGGGAGCCCAACACAAACGATAGTGCATGGAGGACAGCTACCCCAGGTCACAACTGGCACGGGAGCGGTGTGATGGTGGAATATTGTCGGTCATGTACTATTTTGTGTGGGTTCATGTTTTCGGCGTGGTGGACTGTCTATTCGATGTATTGTTTATCCTATCTGAAGGGTTATAGCTTCTTGAAGCGCTTCTGTCCCTAGGTGTGGGGGAAATTAGTGAGTCTGTTTGAGAACTTGAAGAAAGAAGGAGGAAGATTGATCCTCTGAGAGGGAAAAGCTGAGGCTGCGGCCAGCATGCCAGAGAGACTGTGAGAAACTCCGATTTGCCTGTAGAAGCACTGCTGGAGGATTGTGACTGAACTCCGGGACATTTATGCCATTACTGGACAATTTTACTCTCTGTGTGGTGGATTATTTGATGGACATTCTGAATTGCATGGAATAAATATGCTTTGGATTGTTCGCCATCTCTCGCTCTGTTGATTGTGTGATATGGAAGAAGGACCCCATCACAAGCGGGAACGCCTGGAAGTGGCACTAGCTGGTCCAAGCACTGAGACCAAGTAAAGACAGGGCGAGTTAAAACTGCAATACTGATGTGGACTGTTTCTTTATCGTCTCTGTAAAACCGATGAAACCAAAATGTTCATTCAAGCCGATTGGTGTGATGGTGTACAATCTATATATCCACTTACTTTCCAAGAGTGCTAAATTAACACTCACATCGCCACTCTTGGATTTACTTGAATTTGATCAATTGCTTTTATCCTAAGAAATCTTGAATTGAAATTGTGAAACCTTTGAAAGTGTCTTGGTAACGTTTATAATTGTTCTCCTTCTTCGGCATCCATTGGCGTACCGTCAATAGAGGCAGGCCACGCCACTGCTATGGGGCCCGTGAGCTGGAGGGGCCTGCGGCTGCCTGCAGTGTCGGCACCGGGCCCCCCCCGCCCAGGATCGCACTTTCAAATGTATCGGCATCACAGATGCCGATACATTTGAAAGCAATATTGAGAACGAGCGCAGCGCTTCCTTCTTATCATTGTGCAGAGAACAGACAGCGGGCAAATGAGGAGCAGCGGGGGGAAGGGGAACGAGGAGAGGTGAGTATGCAGTGTTGGCTGCCCTCCGTGGTCTGGGCTAGGGCAGGGGGCCCCAGGCTGGGCTAGGGCAGGGGGCCCCAGGCTAGGTTAGGGCAGAGAGCCTCAGGTGGTTCCACCAGTGGCTGTGCCGGGGCCGCCTTTGTCTGTGTCGGCCGAGGCTGCACTGCGCCTGCAATTGTTCGTGTGCTGCCCCGGCAGTGTCACAGTTAACAGACGCTGCCATGTCTGCTAACTGTGACGTCACGCAGTGCACCCTGGACTGCAGCTTTCCGCCGGAGAGGATCTATAATGGAGCCTGCAGGCCGGACCGGAGACCAGCAATGAGAAGGTAATAGCTCCCATAATATGTATGTGTGTATGTTTGTGTGTGCATGCATGTGCCTGTGTCTACATATGTGTGCGTGTCTGTGCATGTGTTTGCCTGTCTGGATGTCTACATATGTGTGCGGTGTGTTTGTGTGCATGCGTGTCTGTGTTTGTGCCTCTGTCTGCATGGTTATATACTGTATGTGTGTGTGTATGTGTGAATATGTGCCTGTGTCTGTCTACGTGTACCTGTCTGCATGTGTGTACATATTTCTGCGTGTGTGCTTGTCTGTGTCTACCTATTTGTACATGTGCTTGTCTGTGTGTGTCAGCATGTCTGTACATTTGTGTCTATGTATGTAAGCGTGCATGCGTGTATTTCTGTGTCTACATATGTGTACCTGTCCTCATGTCTGTGTGCATATCTTTGTGTGTTCATGCCTGTGTGTTTACGTATGTATTAGTGTGTGCTTGTCTGCATGAGTGTTCATGACTGTGTGCATTTGTATGCATGTGTCTGTGTGTATTTGTATGCATGTGTCTATGTGCCTATCTGGGTATGTCTGTGTTCATGTGTCTGACTGTCTTCGTATATCTGTGTGTCTACGTATGTAAGCGTGTGTGCATGTATGTGTGCCTACATACGTTTGCATGTCAGTGCATCTGCATATGTGTGCATGAGCTCGTCAGCATGCATGTGTCAGTGTGTGCCTGTCTGCATGTGTATGCATATATGTGGGCACACATCATATCTTTAAACATTACTGCTATGCGCCGCGCTCTGATGTCATCGCGCGGCCTTGGTTGGGTGGGGTGGCCATTTGACCGTGCCGGATCGGATATGAAGCCGAAGGAGGAGGCCGGGGAGCGCAGAGAAGTAAGAAGAATCTTTTTGTTCCTCCCTCTGTGAATGGACAGAGTAGTGGATATAGGAGCCCAGGATGGGGCAGTTTAAGGGCCTGGGATGGAGGAACATAGGTGCCAAGGATGGGGTAGTTTAAGGGCCTGGGATGGAGGAACATAGGGGCCTAGGATGGGAGACATTTTTAAATAAAGGGGGCTAGGATGGGAGATATTATTACATACAGGGGG
The DNA here is from genome assembly GCF_048569485.1 of Anomaloglossus baeobatrachus. Taxonomy (NCBI): domain Eukaryota; kingdom Metazoa; phylum Chordata; class Amphibia; order Anura; family Aromobatidae; genus Anomaloglossus; species Anomaloglossus baeobatrachus. The sequence continues at coordinate 485,152,232 of NC_134353.1, read as the reverse complement.
CCAGACATTATTGGTTTATGGTGGCAAATACTGGAGATGATTACTGTAGGGGCAAATTAAGGGACATTATTACTGCCATAATATAATTTAATGTTGAGGATACTATCGTCCATGGGGGGAAACAAAAGTCTGAAGTAGTGTAGATATTGGTGAAAAACTGGGGAATGTGCTCTGAGAGTGATCGGCTATAGGTGACTGTGTTATTTTCTGAAGAGTTGAGCCATGGCTGGAAGAAATAATAGCAGTCAGTGCCGAATGAGGAGGAAAAGCGAAGATGAATAACCTCAGCTAGAGATTTCACTGGTAATTCAGTGTATTACATGTACACACACTCTATATACTATATACAGAGCTCCTGTGTATAATGTCAATGCTGATCACTGTATTACCTGTACTCAATATACACTGAGTGCAGACTTATTAGTTAAGTTGTATTTTAGCGGATTTTTTTTTTATTATTGATCAGCAACAATGTTCTCAATCAACCCAAAAGACTCATAAATATCAAAGCTTAATATTTTTGGAAGTTGGGGTGTTTTTTTTTTTAGATTTGGCTATCTTAGGAGGATATCTGTTTGTGCAGGTAACTATTACTGTGCAGAATTATTAGACAACTTAATATAAACCAAACATATTCCCATCTCACTTGTTTATTTTCACCAGGTAAACCAATATAACTGTACAAAATTTAGAAATAAACATTTCTGACATGCAAAAACAAAACCCCAAAAAATTTGTGACCAATATAGCCACTTTTCTTTATGATGACACTCTTAGCCTACCATCCATAAATTCTGTCAGTTGCTTGATCTGTTTATGATCAACATTGCGTGCAGCAGCCAGCCCAGCCTCCCAGACACTGTTATGAGAGGTGTACTGTTTTTCCTCCCTGTAGATCTCACATTTTATGAGGGACCACAGGTTCTCTATGGGGTTCAGATCAGGTGAACAAGGGGGCCATGTCATTATTTGTTCTTCTTTTAGACCTTTACTGGCCAGCCATGCTGTGGAGTAGTTGGATGAATGTGATGGAGCATTGTCCTACATGAAAATCATGTTTTTTGAATGATACAGATTTCTTCCTGTACCACTGCTTGAAGAAGTTGTCTTCCAGAAACTGGCAGTAGGTCTGGGAGTTGAGCTTCATTCCATCCTCAACCCGAAAAGGTCGCATAAATTCATCTTTAATGATACCAGCCCATACCAGTACCCCACCTCCAACTTGCTGGTGTCTGAGTCGGAGTGGAACTCTCTGCCCTTTACTGATCAACCTCTGGCCCATTCATCTTTCCCATCAAAAGTCACTCTCATTTCATCAGTCAATAAAACTTTGGAAAAATCACTCTTAAGATATTTCTTGGACCAGTCTTGACATTTGATCTTATGTTTCTTGTTCAAAGGTGGTCGTTTTTCAGCATTCCTTACCTTGGCCATGTCCCTGAATATGGCACACCTAGTGCTTTTTGATACTCCAGTAACATTGCAGCTCTGAAATATGGCCAAACTGGTGGCAAATGGCATCTTGGCAGCTCCACGCTTGATTTTCCTCAATTCATGGGCAGTTATTTTGCGCCTTTTTTGCCCAACACGCTTCTTGCGACCCTGTTGGCTATTTGCCATGAAACACTTAATTCTTTGGTGATCACGCTTCAAAAGTTTGGCAATTTCAAGACTGCTGCATCCCTCTGCAAGACATCTCACAATTTTGGACTTTTCAGAGCCAGTCAAATCTCTCTTCTGACCCATTTTGCCAAAGGAAAGGAAGTTGCCTAATACGTATGCACCCCTTATATAGGGTGTTGATGTCATTACACCACACCCCTCCTCATTACAGAGATGCACATCACCTGATTTACGTAATTTGTGGTTGGCTCTCAAGCCTTTACAGCTTGGAGTAGGACAACATGTATAAAAAGTATCATGTGATCAAAATACTCATTTGCCTAATAAGTCTGCACACAGTGTATAGAACTCCTGTCTATAATGTCTCCGGTGATCACTGTATTACTAGTACACTGACACTATATACAAAGCGCCTGTGTATAATGTCACTGGTGATCACTGTGTTACCTGTACACTATACACATACACTATATACAGAGCTCCTGTGTATGTCGTCACTGGTAAGTCAGTGTATTACAAGTACACATACACACACACACACACACACTATACTTTATATACAGAGCTCCTGTGTATAATGTCACCAGTGATCACTGTATTACCAGTACACTGACATTACATACAGAGCTCCTGAGTATAATGGCACTGATGGTAATATTAGTGTTATTAGTATTATGGTTTTTATTCATGATCATTATTGTAGTATTATTCAGTCACTATGTGGTCTGGTCATGTGAGCTGTATGTTATTTTGCATCTCTTTCTTTGCTAGTAAATTTAATGAGTGACAATCTTGAGTGCCTCGATCTCATATTGTTCAATTTCAATGGATCCATTGAACTACTGGTGATACCAGTCCTGGGTAACTCTAAAGCTGGGTTCACACTAAACGACAGCGACAACGACATCGCTGTTAAGTCACCATTTTCTGTGATGTAGCAGCGACCTTGTAAGTCGCTGTTATGATCGCTGCTTAGCTGTCAAACACAGCAGCCGAAGCAGTGATCATAACGACACGCGTCGCTGTGCTGCAACATGTGCAGAGAGCAGGGAGCCGCGCACACTGAGCGCTGGCTCCCTTCTCTCCTAGCTACAGTACACATCGGGTTATTTACACGATGTGTACTGCAGCTACATGTGCAGAGAGCAGGGAGCCGTGCACACTGCTTAGCGCTGGCTCCTTGCTCTACTAGCTACAGTACACATCGGGTTAATTACACGATGTGTACTGCAGCTACATGTGCAGAGAGCAGGAGCCGGCGCTGGCAGCGTGAGAGCGCCGGAGGCTGGTAACGAAGGTAAATATCGGGTAACCACCTTGGTTACCCGATGTTTACCTTGGTTACAGCTTACCGCAGCTGCCAGATGCCGGCTCCTGCTCCCTGCTCGCTTCATTTCGTCGCTCTCTTGCTGTCACACACAGCGATCTGTGCGTCACAGCGGGAGAGCGACGACCAAAAAATGAAGCTGGACATTCAGCAACGAGCGGCGACCTCACAGCAGGGGCCAGCTCGTTGCTGGATGTCACACACAGCGACAGCAACGGGACGTCGCTGCAACGTCACAGAAAATGGTGACGTAGCAGTGACGTCGTTGTCGCTGTGTGTGACACCACCTTAAGGGGTACTTCTCACATAGCGAGATCGCTAGCGAGATTGCTGCTAAGTCACGGTTTTCGTGATGCACCCGTGACCTCATTAGCGATCTCGCTGTGTGTGACACTGAGCAGCGATCTGGCCCCTGCTGTGAGATGGCTGCTCGTTACACACAGCTCTGGTTCATTTTTTGGACGTTGCACTTCCGCTGGGGAGCACACGTCGCTGTGTTTGACAGCGAGAGAGCAACGATCTGAGTGTGCAGGGAGCAGGGAACCGGTGTCTGGAAGCTGCGAACGCTGGTAACGAAGGTAAATATCGGGTAACCAAGGGAAACACTTAGCATGGTTACCCGATATTTACCTTGGTTACTAGCCTACGCCGCTCTCAGGCTGCCAGCGCTGGCTCCCTGCTCCCTGCACACGGAGCCAGACTACACATCGGATAAATAAGCAAAGGTTTGCTTATTAACCCGATGTTTACCCTGGCTACAAGTGCAGGGAGCCAGCGCTAAGTGGTGTGCGCTAGTAACCAAGGTAAATATCGGGTAACCAAGCTTGGTTACCCGATATTTACCTTAGTTACCAAGCGCAGCATCGCTTCCACGCGTCGCTGGGGGCTGGGGGCTGGTCACTGGTCGCTGGTGAGATCTGCCTGATTGACAGCTCACCAGCGACCATGTAGCGACGCACCAGCGATCCAGACCAGGGCATATCGCTGGTGGGATCGCTGGAGCGTCGCTAAAGTGTGACGGTACCCTAAGGTGTTACCTAGTGTAAATATTTATTGCAGTTGACTCCTTTGGGTATTAACCACTCTATTAATCTGTGTCTGTTGTATGTGTATATATGGTTTTGCACTTAGCACTTTATTCTGGTAATTTGGTGATGGTCATATTCAAGTTAGTAAGAGATACAATAGGGGCAGCCGCCGTGGAATGGGGGCACCAAGAAAGTTACGGTGCTTAAAGCCCCATTGCTAGGCAGGGACCAATTAAGGGTGAGTCATATCCCCTAGGGTACAGCATCTGAATCGATTAGGTTTATTTACCATTGATCTGCATAGCCCCTAGATACAATTACCCTTACACTTTCCATCCGGTGTATCTAACACTATATGCACATTTGTGTGTTTCTGGTTGCATGAATATAACCTTTTTAATTGATATGGAAATAAAGGATACAATTTTATTAGGAGTTTTTTTGTTTTGGTTTAATAGGTGTTGGTATTTGACCCTTGTATATGGTTGTATTCAGTCACTTTGTCGTCGTAATATGTGGTCTGGTCATAGTATGGTGGTATTTCTCTTTTGTATGCGGTATTATTTGGTCACTATGTGGTCTGATCACAGTGCTGCAGTATTTCTCACATGTTTGTGGTATTATTCGGTCATTATGTGGTGTGGTCATGGAGTTACGGTATTTCTCCTTTGTATTTGGCTGTATTCGGTCACTATGTGGTGGTAATATGTTTTCTGGTCACGGTGGGGCAGTTTTTCTCTCTTGTATATGGTATTATTTGGTCATTATGTGGTTTGGTCATAGTGTTGCGGTATTTCTCCCTTGTATGTGGTTGTATTCAGTCACCATGTGCTGGTAATATGTTTGGTCACAGTGTGGCGGTATTTCTCCCTTCTATGTGATTGTATTCGGTCACTGTGTGGTGGTAATATGTTATCTGGTCACAGTGTGGCGGTATTTCTCCCTTTTATGCGGTTGTATTTGGTCACTAAGTGGTGTTAATATGTTTGGTCACAGTGTGGTAGTATTTCTCCCTTCTATGTGGTTGTATTCGGTCACAGCGTGGTGGTAATATGTTATCTGGTCACAGTGTGGCGGTATTTCTCCCTTCTATTGGGTTGTATTCGGTCACTATGTGGTGGTAATATGTTTGGTCACAGTGTGGCGGTATTTCTCCCTTTTATGTGGTTGCATTCGGTCACTGTGTGGTGATAACATGGCATCTGGTCACAGTGTGGCGGTATTTCTCCCTTGTATGTGTGACACCCCTGAATTAGTCAGGGTGTCACAGGGTACTGCACTCCTTTCCTTCTGGTGCAGGATTCAACCCCCATGGTTCTGGGATCCCAACCCTTGGTATTGCTCCATCAGCATCCAAATCCTAGTCAAACCTCACACCACACCCTGTCAAGCACACCAGTGGGTGGTCTAGCTGGAACAGGGCCACTCGCCTAGGGGTCAGGCAGATTGGTGGGAGGGGGAAGTCAGAGAGAGGAAGTAGAGAGCAAAGCTTAGGCAGAACAGTAGTAGCTCCCAAAGAGTGAGGAGCTGGGAGTTGGAGCTCCCTGGGGACTTTTGGCTAGGTCACAGGCGGTGGTCTGGGACCGAAGGAGTCGGAGACCAGGTCGCAGGGTATTGGAGAAGGGTGCCTGGCTTAGTTTAGGAGTACGGCCGGCACCGGAGTACCTAGTAACTGAACTGGTACCAAGCATGGCAAGGTACTGGACCCTAGATCATGGAGTAGCTTCACGCAACCTGATAATTAACCTGTGGAGGGTAGTCTTTTTATGAACTTTCCCCAAGAGCTCAGAGATCGAAGGCACCAACACAAAGAGGGAGATAGGGCTTTCCAGCTTGTGCGGCCCACTGAAATCACAAGTGTCAGCCATCGAGACCACAGCTCCCCCACTTAAGAGTAGGGAGCGGGACCCCGACAGCTTCAAGCAGAGGGGTCACTCAGAACATCTAAAATACAGTGCATGGAGGCAAGGTACAGGCCATCAGCAATACCAACGGGAGCGGACTCCTGGACGAGCTCCCCCGAAGTGGCAGCGGCACCCAGAGACTTGGTTTACTTCTGTGTCAGAGTCTGATTTCTCGTCGCATCCATACCAACACGGCCTGAGTGAGTACGCTGTCCTCCCCTGCTTCAATCTGCACCACGCTCCCCTACACCTCATTATCACGAGTCCCGGGGCTTCCCCTACCTGTGGAGGGAATGTCATCTGGCTGCCCCCCTCCATCTCCCCCGGGTACTCCCATCGGCAGCGGCGGTACTCCCCTTATCGCGAACCATGGGTGGCGTCACGAACTCTCACTCCCCTGTAAATACCCCCTTTGCATTTGAAGTGACCAATTTGTCATGAAAAGTCAAGAGGGTCACACCAGAATCCCACCCGTTGTTCATGGACTTGTCAAGAACACGACTACTCTCTAGCGTCCCCTTAGTGTCAGGTCAATTTTGGAACTGACGGCCAATAAGTAAATGAGGCTGCTGAGCTAATAATGCCAAATATTGGAGGTCTCCCAGCAAGGATAAATGTATATATCACCGATTCCGGCTAATGGAATATTTATATACCTCGGTACCTTAATGATAGCACCCCAATAATTCTACACCACAATAATTCCGCTGCCACCACCAGACGTTTCGCAGGCAGTCCGGACACCTGTTTCAGATAGCATAAGGATCTTCGGGTTTTGGATTCGTATATAAAGCAAGAGGAAAGAAACTATTAAATTTTATATATTTAATCCAAAATAGAAGGCAGTGTTTATAAAAATATACAATAATTTACAAAAGTGAACAATACAAATACAGTATACAGTTACATAAAATAAAAGGAAGAATGAGAGAGATTACTACACCTGGTCACTGATTATGGCTCAGATATAGGGGAGAGGCACCCCAGGAAATGGACAATCCTATACACAGAATGTATATTCTCAAGGCATTGACACAGAGGGTAAAGACACATTGTCTTATATTAACCTCTATCCCACCTGCAGCCCCCACCTCTGCTGACATCATTTAAGGGAGGGGGGTTTTCCCTCTTCCAAAATTATGGAATCCTCACAGTCCTCATATCTTCGTGTGGGAGCATCCCATGCGGACAATATTACCCTCATATTATGATTTTAGCAGAAGGTGGATACCACAAAGGTGGATACCACACAAGGGGGATCCCGTATGTTCTGAGGGGCAGATATTAATTTGTGGGTCTTCCGTATGTCCTACGATTAAGCTGAAATATGTGAGATGTGCATTATGGAATCTTGAGATCAGTGGTATGCCCGCCATATCTGGGGGGCATATGTACCTCGCAATAATAATAACGAGAGGAAAACATAAAAGCACAAACAAAAAAAATCGCTCGGTCCTTAAGGGGTTAAAGGGACCCCGACAGTAGGAATTACCCCTATTAACTCCTTACAGCGCTGAATTTTGTTTGTAGTGCTGATTTCAAACGACCCTGATGTTAAGGGAAAGGTACCAGGATAATGGTAAAATCAGCATTTTAATTACTTTCTAATTAGTGTGACTAGTCGTACAGATAGATGTGGTGCTGAGCAGCCCAGTCAGTCATACCTAGCCCACAAAACCTGGTTATAGCCACTTTAGTGATGCCTCCCTCTGCTTTTTATATCGCACACATGCCCAGAAGCTGCCATGTGCCACTACCATGGCATCACACTGCAGACCGGAAGTCTGGCCTGCTGATGCTTCCTCCACAATCTGATTTCTGATTTGTGCCGTTGCTGGTACATGGTGCTAACCCGGGCTGTAGTGGCATTTACTGTCACATACCTCCCAACTTTTGAAGAAAGGAAAGAGGGACAAAGTAAGCGTCGCGCGTCGCACGCCTCTTCAAAATTTGACCACGCCCCTAGCCACACCCCTAGCCACACCCATTTGGCAGTAAGGGTCATTAAGCAGATGCCCCAGACTGTTCGTTAATAGTCATAACAGCCAGAATTTTCTTATATTTATGCGTCACTATATGACATTGTTTATTTGTGCTTATAAAGCCATGTTCACATATTGCATAAATTCTGTTTCTTTTTGTTTCTGCCGCTGTCTGCACCAAACTACACAATAACAATCTTCTCTGATTGTTCCATTTTCTGCCTTTCCTCCATTATTTAATGCATTTTTGGTTCAGATGTGAATCTGTGTTATTAAGTGTTTTTATTGTACAGAGAAGCTTTGTCCTGCATTTTTTTTAACTCCACGTAGAAACCTCCAGAGAAAAAAAAAACAAAACTGCAGAGTGCAGCCGCGTCTTCTCGTGGAATCACATCCAATTTGGATAATTAAACACAGCAGAATAAATGTGCAAAAAAACAGCATAAAAAAATGCAGCATTTACACTACATGTGAACACGGACTAAATGTCCAAGCAAAGTAGATGAGACGTCATGAAATCTCTGCCCCTTTTGCATCTAAAGATGCTGCTAAACTCTGCGGTTTTGGTGTTTTTTTCTTTATCAGCTTCAGGATTCACATCTGCACCAAACATGTATCAAATAAGGGACAATGCATAAAATATACTGCAGACACGCAAGAATCAGAGGAGATTGTTATTGCACTCGTGGTGTGGACACCTGCAGAAAAAACGCAGCATTTACGCTACATGTGAACACGGCCTCAGTGATACATTTTTCTTACATTTTTTATGGGTTTTAATAAAGAAAAATAATAAATTGCGCCATTTTTTTCCGCCATCTACCAATCCCTATAAATAATCTGATTGCTGTCTTGCTCGGGTCGTTACGATTACAGGGACACCAAATATGTCCATGTTATTTGCTGATTTGTGATGTTTATTATTTTATATAAAAGTGTAATAAAATTACATTATTCTATTTTTTTTATTATTTTTAGTAATTTTATTAAAAGAAAAAAAAATCTCTTTTCCTCTCCCTGTAGAATACAGGAGATAGAGACACTGCTGTGTACAATGGAACTCTGTGTCCTGTGTAATATACTGTGTAATCAGAGGCTGCATTGCAGGTTTATTCATATAAAATCCTCTGTCTAACATCATCAATTCCTAGTGGCTTAACAGCTTGAGCAGCTAGAAAGCTAGGAGGCTGCTGGAGACATGTTTGAAAGTTGCTGGTTTGGATCCAAGTTGGTGAAAATAAAAAAAAAATAAATTGTATTTTGTATTTTTTCCTCATTTCTTTATAGTAGTTTTATGGGTACAAATGAATCTGACTTTTTCCTTCACCTACAATCAGATACAATATCTATCTATCTATCTATCTATCTATCTATCTATCTATCTATCTATCCATGTATCTATCTATCTATCCATGTATCTATCTATCTATCCATGTATCTATTTATCTATCCATGTATCTATCTATCTATCTATCTATTCATGTAGCTATCTATCCATGTATGTATCTATCTATCTAGCTATCCATCTATCTATGTATCTATCTATGTATCTATTTATCTATGTATCTATCTATCCATGTATCTATCTATCCATCTATGTATCTATCTATCTATCTAGCTATCTATCCATGTATCTATCTATCTATCTATCTATCTATCTATCCATGTATCTATCTATCCATGTATCTATCTATCTATCTATCTATCTATCCATGTATCTATCTATCTATCTATCTAGCTATCTATCCATGTATCTATCTATCTATCTATCTATCTATCTATCCATGTATCTATCTATCCATGTATCTATCTATCTATCTATCTATCCATGTATCTATCTATCTATCTATCTATCTATCCATGTATCTATCCATGTATCTATCTATCAATCTATCTATCTATCTTTCCATGTATCTATCTATCTATCTAGCTATTTATCTATCTATCCATGTATCTATCTATGTATCTATCTATCCATGTATCTATCTATCTATCTATGTATCTATCTACCGTATGTATCTATCTATGTATCTATCTATATGTCTATCTATGTATCTATTCGTATGTATCTATCTATTTATCTATCATGTATGTATCTATTATCTGTCATGTATGTATCTATCTACTATCTGTCATGTATATATATATATATATCCCTCTATCATCCATCCATCCCTCTATCATCCATCCCTCTATCATCCATCCATCCATCCATCTTTGCAGCTAAATAATCTGCTTCTGCTTTTTTCTACTGTAATATAGAGGTCAAGATTACCAAATCTTCACATGGTTTTCAATATGGGCAGTGGCTCAGTGGTAGAGCTGCTGCCTATGGAACAATGAGCTTCACGGGTTTGAGTCCCGGCCAGAGGGGATGATAACAATTTAATTTATTGAGGGGAGGAGCTGGGACATCAGCTGTGAGCCGCGGGAGTGCAGGACAGACCTGAAAAATCGTGGCAGTCCCGCAGAATCCGGGACGGTTGGGAGGTATGACTGTCAGCTTCTGCCTCTGCAAGCAGATCACTGAGGGAAGGCCTCAGCCCGTCAGACTTTGGATGTGTGCAGTGATCTGTCTATGTGCCAGTGCCTGAAGTCATGGTGGTGCTGGGCATTTGTGTGATTTGGGAAGTGGGGTGGATACGGAGGAGCGTTGAGAATGACTTCTAAACACGAGGAATAGTAGGTCGTCTACACAGCATAAGACCAGATATCGTACGATAAATGTCTTCAACTTGGACAGCAGAAGCCGTCCCTGCTCATCTGTGATATAAAGATGCAGGGACTGCAGGCCTTACAACCTTATGTACATAAAACCGAATTCTTGATGCTCCTCACGTGACCTTTCATGGTAGGGGAGATTGCTCTGGTCAGGTTCGTGCCCTTGGCTTTACTCATTCCAAAGTGTTTCTAATGAGTACTAGCTGCCACCATTAGCGCACGAGCCTCCAGACATTGTTATTGTGGTTGAACTAGATTCTGGCTGCTGTCCACCTTTTTGTGACAAATGGATTGGATCCAGTGTAAAAAACCCTTTTCGAAATGGGATCCACTACATGTTTTAGAATTTAGAGCTGTACCTATAATTTCTGTACATAAATGTAAAGATCTCTTATGCTTCTGCTTTAAGGTATGCTTTGATGTGGAAAGGCTGTGTAAGGCTATGTGCGCACTGGGAAATGGAATTTTCTTGAGAAAATTCCGCATGCTCTCAAAGATTACCGCACCCGCGGTAAAAAACCGCGGGAAACCGCACCTGAAAACCGCATGCGGTTTGCCGCGGTTTGCTGCGGTTTTACCGCGGAATTATTCGCGGTATTGCCGCGGTTTTGCCGCGTGCGGGTTGGGATGTGCTTTATTGCATTCAATGCAATAAAGCACATTGAAAAAAAAAAAAAGTCATTTAATTCTGAGATAGTAGATAGATAGACAGAAGAATAGATAGATAGATAGATAGATAGATAGATAGACAGACAGATAGAGGGATAGATAGATGACAGATCGCTACATTTCCCACGGTCGGCAGTGAGTTCACATTACCGGCCGTGGGAAATGACCGGTAATTACCTCTGCTGTCTGCTGCATTCATTCAGCGCTGTGTCTGGGACACATCGCGGCTGGATGTCAGCAGCGCAGGACCTGTGGATTACGCCGGAGCGGTGGATTACGCCGGAGCTTTGGTGCGGGAGGGGTTAATAAAATGGTGAACGAGGCTTGTTGGTTTTATTTAAAATAAAGGATTTTTCGGTGTGTGTGTTTTTTTCACTTTACTTACGGGTTGATCATGTCAGCTGTCACATAGACGCTGCCATGATCAAGCCTGGGGTTAATGGCGGTGATCCCCCACCATTAACCCCTTGTATTACCCTGCCGCCACTGCTACACGGCGGCAGGAAGAGCCGAGGACACTCCCGGTGCTGCCGCATAATGCATGCGACAGTCCCGGGGCAGCTGCGGCTGATATTCTCGGCTGCCGGAGGGGGAGTGAGGCGGGGGACATTAACCCTGCCCCTCTCCCTCCCCAGCATGAGAATACCGGGCCGCCGCTGTGTGCTTACCTCGGCTGGACGGTAAATATGCAGCGGAGCCCACGTTCTTTTTTTTCTATATTTCCGTTTTCTTTCTATGTGTGTTCTATGTGTCTGTGTCTATGTGTTCTATGTCTGTGATGTCTATCTGTGTCTGTGATCTGTGTGTGTTTACTCTCTGCACGGCTTCCTCTTCCTGTAATGACATCACTTCCCTGCAAAACCGCAGACAAGCGATGTACATTACCGGAGGTAAACCGCAAAATACCGCAGGGAATAACGCAGGAAAACGCAGTGAACCGCACAGAATTTGCTTCCTGCGTTATTCCCTGCGGGATTTCATGATTAACATTGGAGTCAATGGAGTGAAATCCCGCAGCGATGTGCGGAAAAGAAGTGACATGCACTTGTTTTTGCTGCGGGATTCCCGCAGCAAAACATGCAGCTGTCAAATTCCGCATAGTGCGCACAGGATTTTTTTTCTCCATAGGATTTGCTGGTGATTCACTGCAGAGATGTTCTGAACATTTTCTGCAGCGAAACATGCAGCAAATCCGCGAAAAATCCGCGGCAAAATCCGGTAAGTGCGCACATAGCCTAACTGTACAGTGGCAGAGGAGGGGAACTGCAGAAAATCGGAGAGTAAGTACAGTGCTCTACACCAGCAGTGAGGCTTTCCTACACCCCAACCAATTTGGAAACTCGTGTCAGCATTTCTGCAGTATCTTGGAACGAGCCTCTCATATTCTTTCATTATCACTTTTTTTTTTTAAATGTATATACAGGCGGGTTTAGATGTGTTACCCAATGATTTCATCATATCTTAGCCTTGGTTTATGGGCTGAGCTACACTTGTGTTTTACACAGACCAGTGCAATCCAATGAAACATGAGTCTAATTTCAAAACAATGATTTAAGTAGTATATGCTGTAAACGTTTTTTACACATGGCCCATTGTTCATGTGAACACCAATGCCTTGTAAACACTGCAACACGGGACCCTACACTGACTGTAAACACTGCAACACGGGACCCTGCATGAGTGTAAACGCTGCAACATGGGACCCTGCACTGACTGTAAACACTGCAACACGGGACCCTGCACTGACTGTAAACACTGCAACACGGGACCCTGCACTGACTGTAAACACTGCAACACGGGATCCTGCACTGACTGTAAACACTGCAACATGGGACCCTACACTGCAACACGGAACCCTATACCGACTGTACACACTGCAACACGGGACCCTACATTGACTGTAAACACTGCAACACGGGACCCTACACTGACGGTAAACACTGTAACACGGGACCCTACGCTGACTGTAAATGTGCCGCCCCCATGCTCGGCGGTAGCAGAGCCGCTCGGATCCGGACCTTCAGTGGGTGGCTCGAGGGTCCTGCGGCCCCGGGGAATCCTGCGGTCACTCCGATCAAAAAAGGGGGTGTGTGGTTTCGGGACGTAGTGGTACGGCCGGAGCCATATAAAGTTTGTGACACCACCCACGGGATGTGGTAAAGGTGGGCACCACCACTGCAGTTACGGGACACCCGGGGGAGATGGTATGCAGCAAGTTGTTAACCCCTCCGTGGGTAGGGATGGTGGCCCCGGGACCCGTTGGGGAGTAGTTTGGCGGTGCAGGGAGATGGGCGGCCGGAGGGAACTGTTGTACTCACTATTAGTAAACACACGAGTCTCTGGTAAACCAAGGTGATGGTGGTCAGTGCCCGCAGCCGGCCGCAGTCTGGTCCCCCATATAATTATTTTTGCTCCCTCTTACTGTGCCGCCCCCACAGTCCACCGACTTAGGCACCGTAATTACTGGTGCAAGACTAGATCCATTGGAGGTCTGAGAAATATGTGGGGATATCAGGCACCAGGGGTCACCCACCAGGGGCCCCATGTGATTTTTTTTTCTCAGTAACTGTCACATTGTGGGGTACATTGCAGAAGACATATTTTGGGGTGCAGACCCGAAAGTGCTAAATACTGCCTCCCACAGTACCTATATTAATGACTCCTGTGTTTTGTCCCCCAATTGAGTTTTTTTTCTTGGCTAAAAACACATACTTTATGATTTCAATGAATCAGCCTTTTGTATGAGCTCTATGTGGGGATGCAGAGCGCTATGTGTGGGATGCAGAGCATTATTTGCAGATGCAGAGCAGTATGTGGGGCTGGAGAGCACTTTCTGGGGGTGCAGAGCACTTTGTGAGAAGTGCAGTGAGCTATATGTCGGAGCACAGCACTATATGGAAGTGTAGAGCACTATATGTTGGAGCAGAGCGCTATGTGGGAGTGCAGAGCGCTATGTGGGGGATGTATAGCGCTATGTGTGGAGCACAGAGTGCAATATGTTGGGTGTAGAGGATGACATATCTTCCAAAATGAATGGGTTTATTGGGTGCAGCCCCCAAATTGCTAAATACTGCCTCCACAGCTCTGTGATTAATGATTCCTGTTTTTATGTCCCCCAAGTGATATTTTCTTGGCTAGAAACGCATACTTTATGATTTTAGTGAATCAGCCTTTTGTATGGCCTTTTTGTACCATATGTGGTAGAAAAGGCTATTTGGCAGCAGTTGGACCATTAGGTATCCATTTCGTCAGTGTCTTCTTAGTCTGAAAGACCATAAGCCAAGGTACAAGAATTGCCTGAGGTGGGGTCTGGAAAAATGGAAGTGACCCCATAAACCAGAGTGCAAGAATTGCACCAGAGACAGCAAATGAAAGACAGGTGTAGGGCTGGTGCTCCCAGACCCCTGGCGCTACAGGCCTTGCCCTTCACCGCCATATAATTATTTTTACTCCCTCTTCCTGTGCCGCCCCCACAGTCCACCGACTTAGGCACCGTAATTACTGGTGCAAGAATAGATCCATTGGAGGTCTGAGAAATATGTGGGGATGTCAGGCAGCAAGGGTCACCCACCAGGGGCCCCATGTGATTTTTTTTCTCGGTAACTGTCACATTGGGGGGTACATTTCAGGAGAAATATTTTGGGGTGCAGACCCGAAAGTGCTAAATATTGCCTCCCACAGTCCCTATATTAATTGATTCCTGTGTTTTGTCCCCCAATTGATTTTTTTCTTGGCTAAAAACACATTCTTTATGATTTCAATGAATCAGCCTTTTGTATTAGCTCTATGTGGGGATGCAGAGCGCTATGTGTGGGATGCAGAGCATTATTTGCGGATGCAGAGCACTATGTGGGGCTGGAGAGCACTATCTGGGGGGTACAGAGCACTTTGTGAGAAGTGCGGTAAGCTATATGTCGGAGCAGAGCGCTATATGGAAGTGTAGAGCACTATATGTTGGAGCAGAGCGCTATGTGGGAGTGCAGAGCACTATGTGGGGGATGTATAGCGCTATGTGTGGCGCACAGAGTGCAATATGTTGGGTGCAGAGGATGACATATCTTCCAAAATGAATGTTTTTTTTGGGTGCAGCCCCCAAATTGCTAAATACTGCCTCCACAGCTCTGAGATTAATGATTCCTGTTTTTATGTCCCCCAAGTGATATTTTCTTGGCTAGAAACTTATACTTTATGATTTTAATGAATCAGCCTTTTGTATGGCCTTTTTGTACCATATGTGGTAGAAAAGGCTATTTGGCAGCAGGTGGACCATTAGCCATCCATTTCATCAGTGTCTTCTTAGTCTGAAAGACCATAAGCCAAGGTACAAGAATTGCCTGAGGTGGGGTCTAGAAAAATGGAAGTGACCACATAAACCAGAGTGCAAGAATTGCACTAGAGACAGCAAGATGAAAAACAGGTTTAGGGCTCGTGCTCCCAGACCCCTGGCGCTACAGGCCTTGCCCTCCACCCCCATATAATTATTTTTGCTCCCTCTTCCTGTGCCGCCCCCACAGTCCACCGACTTAGGCACCGTGTAATTATTTCTAGGTATCTGTCCCATTGTAGGTTACATTTGAGATTTGAGAAGGAATTGGAGTCGTCAAGCAGTTAGCAATATCCCCGGTTAAGCCGGACCAAGGCAGAAAAGTACCACAGTTCCTGGAGCTGCCAGGTGGATGCAGCAGTGAAATTTAATCTCGTGTTGGTTCTTTTGATTTTTCTGCTAATTTGAGGTACTGCAACCAAGGATCCGAAAAAAATGTCTGGAGCTGACGGTCGGATTCGATTTGGATAATTAGATAGAGATGTAAAAAGATGGATATAGGCAGAAAGGTATACAGAGGGTCTCCCATCTTTTTCATCCTTCTGAGCCAAGATGGTTGGGGAGGGAAGACTTGGTAGGCAATTATGGGTTGAATCCTAACCAAATAATCCAGTATGATCAGGTGAAGCATAAGATTATGGCTCAATTGCAAGACATATCGTCGAAGGTGTCACTAAATACATTTGACGGCCTGGTCAAGTTGGCACAAACGTCCTCGTCAATTTCATCTTTATATGGGGCAATGCGAGACTAGTTGACTGGCTATCAGCCAGAGAGTTTCTTTAAGCCATGGGAAAAGCAACTAGGGGACCCCGACATTGGAACAAAGATCAGGGAGGGGTGGAGGGCCGTACGAAAGGCAATACTGAATGAACAGTGGCGGGAGACTCAGTATAAAGTGATGCATCGGGCGATTTATGCATTCAATTTGCCCAGAAAGCTTGAGAATCCTGAGAGGATTACTCGTTGTCCGAAATGCAATTTAGAAGCAACGGATCTCTACCATGGATTGTGGCTGTGTCCCCACCTTGAGCCACTGTGGGCCCAAGTATCAAAGTGTGTTGCTAAACTCTGGGATGTCAAACTCCTTCTCTCCCCTACTCTGGTTCTGTTCCATGCTTGGGAGGGGGTGAGCGTCGAGGGGAGGAGGAGTAGATGTCGCGGGCGGGGAGGAGGGTGTCAGCACACTACGCTCACCCCCTTCTGCTCGGGTCCGGCGGTTGCTGCTCAGTGGTGGCTCGAGCTGTAGGCCGGATCCCGGGGGTTCTCGAGCGGCACTCCTCGCCCGTGAGTGAAAGGGGTTTGTTGGGTGTGGGGATTGTTTATTGTCCGTGACGCCACCCACGGTTGTGGTGATTTCACCACCGCTGCTCAATATGGGGATCCCGGGGATGGTGATGCGGAGCAGCCAGGTGTTGTGTTGCCCCTCCGTGGGTAGGGGTTGGTGATCCCGGGGCCCGGTGATGAGATGGGAGATGCAGGGCCTGGTGGGCGCAGGGATGCGGGGGCAGCGCTGTGCCTTGCGGCACTGTGGTACTCACTCAGCCTGAGACGTTGACACAGTTTTACGGTAAACCACACGGCTGGAAAGACGGTTCCCACGGACGGCTGCACTTGCTCTCCCAGTAGGTGACGGTGATGTCCCTCTGACCTGCACCTGATGTTTCTAAGTTGGTAGCGATGGGTCCCCACCGGTAACCCGCTCCCCGGCTTCAAGCTGGACCGGAGGAGCTCTACTATTTGCCCGCAGACGCTGGCCCTGAGGAACTGGTGCCTTGGCGGTGGCGGTGTTCCTCCTTAATGGTTGGACTGTTGCCTTCAATCGGGACTTGGTTGTTGGGGGATCTACGTCCCCTTCACTGACGGATTTGTCAAACTATGGCGACTCCTAGCCTTGCCGGGGTCCGAGAGGCCCCTGCCCTGGTGCTGACTGTCCTTTGCACGCTGCTCCAGACCGCCGGGTCACTACCCGTCCGCGGTCCTTCCAGGAACTCCCGAACAGTCACCCCTCTGGACGTCACTGTCGTTGCTGACCTTGCTGACCTGTCCTGCACACAGCTGGACTCACTTCAGGCTTGCTTTCTGTCACCTTCCTTGCTTTCCTCCTTTACCACTTTACTTCCTTCACTTCTACTTGTTTACTCCTCACTCAAGCCCTGCCTGGGCTAAACTCTGTTGTTTACTCCTTCATGTCCCTCACTGGACTGCCTGGTTTCTCCCGCCTCCAGAGCTGTGTCCTCCTCGGTGGGCGGAGCCAACTGCCTGGCCCACCCCCTGGTGTGAACATCAGCCTCTGGAGGAAGGCAACAAGGATTTCTGGTTAGCTTTGGTGTTCCTAACTGGGATGTAGGGTGTGGTGGTGTGATGACCTGTGACCTCTGGCTTGCCCAGGGCGTCACATTCCCCCTTAGCAAAATGCAGACTGTCCGCGGGCTGCCCGTCCAACACCGGTTTTATTTTTCTGAAAAATATAACATTGTAAACGGTAACATATATACATTTTTAATGAATGTTCCCATAACGGGAGGCACTTTTACTTAAACGTTGCATAACGGTTTACGGTTACGGTTTCCGCTCTTTCCCACCCAAGCAACCTGGCCCTGATGCTGCCCCTAAAGCCCAGGCAGCACCCCTTGACCCACAGTCCAGCACACGGTACCCGAGCGGGATCTGTCCTTCCCCTCCAGAGGGTAGCCACCGGTTCCTTTGGTGGCTGGGCCCCAGCTTGCTCCGCTGAGGGCCCTCCCTCCAACCTGCCTCTCCGGAGGCGGCATTGCGGAAAACGGTAACGGCAAACAACTTATTTACAAGCCACTAACGTTTGTGGTTGCCCTGCAAGTTCACGGGCTTGTCCATGAGCAGTTCCTCATGCAAACTTTTTAAACGGTCCCCACAGGGACAACGGTGCCGGCTCCGGCCGGTTGCAAATCACAAAGACAATCAGGTAAAGTACTCGGTATCATCATTTTTCATCATTCTCTGCAAACTTTTCAAACTTTTAAACAAGAACACAATGGTGGTCCCAACGGGGACTGGACAACGGTGCTCCGCTGCCCTACTCCAGCCTTTCAGGCTCAGGTGCTCCTTCCAAGGGAGGGGGCGCGGCGCTCACTCGGGACTCTTGGCTGCCCCTTAACTTAGCGTCCAGCGCAAACCACCCCCGCTCCCCACAGTGCCGGGTGTATTGCACGATGTCGCCCGGCATCAGGTTGCGGCCGGGATGCTCCTCAGGCAGGTGGGCATTCACATCCCGCTGGGCTACAAACACTTCGGCCTCCAGGCCCGGTTCATAGATAAACCCGTAGCCCCGGCGAACATCAAACCGCCTCACCTGCCCCTCGTACAGCGGGCCCCGGACACGGAACGTGGCCTGGCGGAGATTCTCCTTCTCCCGGATAGCTCGGGCCACCAGCTCGGCCTTCTTCCGTTCCCTCTCAGCGATTTCCAGACCCAGCGGTACCGGCTCCCTATCCCAATACGGCGCTGCTGCGAGCGCCGGCGCACGGGTCGGGCCCCGCGGGACATTCTGGACGTTGCCCACTGTCAGGAATCTGGGCGGCGTGTCCCGCGTTGTCTTGGCCTTGGGCGATGCCTTACAGCAAAAACCCGGCGCTACCTCAGCCGAGGTGTGGGGGATGGGCATAGGGGCTTTCCGCTGCTGGGCCTTCGGCTCGGAGCGGGTCATCGGCTCCGGCTCGGGGGACTTCTTAGGGGATGCCTCCGGTTCAACCTTCGGAATCTTCCACGGCAACACCTCCGGTTTACTACGGGCTCCGGCTACAGGTTGGCCCGCCTGGGCGGGGACGCTGGGTACTGCTACCGGTTGCGGTGGTAGCAGGCCTAATGGCGGGGTCACGGCCCCCGGGACGGGTGGCGAGGAAGGCAGCGGGGGGAGAGGGCTTGGACCGGGTCCCTCGGGTAATAGGGGCGTGGGTCACTCACCCTCCCTTTCTCCGCTTCCTCCTCGCGTCTCCGCACGGTGGCTATAACATCCGCCATGTCAGCCTCCCACTCCTCCATGAGGAGCTGCATCTTCACCTGCAGCCGTTGGTAGAGCTGCGCGGTCCGGACTTCCACCCATGCCGCGGTTCCAGGCGCGGGGGCTACGGTGTCGCGGGACGGCATCCACATGGTGACTTCTTCTTCTTCCAGGAACGGTATGTCCGCAGAGTCCTGGCGTCCCTGCTTTTATAGCTGCAGCTACATGCAGCCAGCCGCCATCGCGTCCCCCTTAGCTCTTTCCGGCCCCTCCTCTCTCGGGGCGGGGTTTTGGCCTTCGCGCCTCTGCTACTCGAGAAGACGCTCGAGCGGGAACTTTTCGCGCCAAAGATGGTGGCTTCTGAAATTTTTCTGCCGGATATCTCCGGCGGTAACAAGGCGCACCTCTACCAAACGGCAGAGCGGTAAGATCCTGTTCGTGACGCCAAGTTGTCGCGGGCGGGGAGGAGGGTGTCAGCACACTACGCTCACCCCCTTCTGCTCGGGTCCGGCGGTTGCTGCTCAGTGGTGGCTCGAGCTGTAGGCCGGATCCTGGGGGTTCTCGAGCGGCACTCCTCGCCTGTGAGTGAAAGGGGTTTGTTGGGTGTGGGGATTGTTTATTGTCCGTGACGCCACCCACGGTTGTGGTGATTTCACCACCGCTGCTCAATATGGGGATCCCGGGGATGGTGATGCGGAGCAGCCAGGTGTTGTGTTGCCCCTCCGTGGGTAGGGGTTGGTGATCCCGGGGCCCGGTGATGAGATGTGAGATGCAGGGCCTGGTGGGCGCAGGGACGCGGGGACAGCGCTCTGCCTTGCGGCACTGTGGTACTCAGCCTGAGACGTTGACACAGTTTTACAGTAAACCACACGGCTGGAAAGACGGTTCCCACGGACGGCTGCACTTGCTCTCCCAGTAGGTGACGGTGATGTCCCTCTGACCTGCACCTGATGTTTCTAAGTTGGTAGCGATGGGTCCCCACCGGTAACCCGCTCCCCGGCTTCAAGCTGGACCGGAGGAGCTCTACTATTTGCCCGCAGACACTGGCCCTGAGGAACTGGTGCCTTGGCGGTGGCGGTGTTCCTCCTTAATGGTTGGACTGTTGCCTTCAATCGGGACTTGGTTGTTGGGGGATCTACGTCCCCTTCACTGACGGATTCGGCAAATTATGGCGACTCCTAGCCTTGCCGGGGTCCGAGAGGCCCCTGCCCTGGTGCTGACTGTCCTTTGCACGCTGCTCCAGACCGCCGGGTCACTACCCGTCCGCGGTCCTTCCAGGAACTCCCGAACAGTCACCCCTCTGGATGGTCACCGTCGTTGCTGACCTTGCTGACCTGTCCTGCACACAGCTGGACTCACTTCAGGCTTCCTTTCTGTCACCTTCCTTGCTTTCCTCCTTTACCACTTTACTTCCTTCACTTCTACTTGTTTACTCCTCACTCAAGCCCTGCCTGGGCTAAACTCTGTTGTTTACTCCTTCATGTCCCTCACTGGACTGCCTGGTTTCTCCCGCCTCCAGAGCTGTGTCCTCCTCGGTGGGCGGAGCCAACCGCCTGGCCCACCCCCTGGTGTGAACATCAGCCTCTGGAGGAAGGCAACAAGGATTTCTGGTTAGCTTTGGTGTTCCTAACTGGGATGTAGGGTGTGGTGGTGTGATGACCTGTGACCCCTGGCTTGCCCAGGGCGTCACATAGACATCCCCCTTTACTTATACATGTAATCATACTTGCAACAAAGAGGATGATACTGAAATATTGGTTGGAGTCAAAAGTACCCTCGTTCGAAGAAGTAATAATCCATATAAAACGGCTGATGGAGTTAGAGAGCCTTGATGCTGGAAGGAAGTCGGGACGATTGGGCAGTTACTTCAAAAAGTGGAGGGAGTTCATTATAACCTACTTCAATTCGGAGGAAATAGAACGCTTAATGTCACCATTTAAGGAGACGGCGTGGTATCACTCTGAGAAGTTAGGTGGTACACTCGGAGGATTGGAGGTGGGAGTTGAAGGTGACCAGGTGGGAGTGGGTTTGAGTAGTGGGGGGTTCAGGGGGGGGAGTAGGAGAGTTTCACAGGATGGTTGCAAATTAATTTATAGAGTTAAGCTGGGTTCACACTAAGCGACAGCGACAACGACGTCGCTGTTACGTCACCATTTTCGGTGACGTAACAGCGACCTTGTAAGCCGCTGTTATGATCGCTGTTTAGCTGTCAAACACAGCAGAAGCAGCGATCATAACGTCGCTGTGCTACATGTGCAGAGAGCAGGGAGCCGCGCTTAGCGCTGGCTCCTTGCTCTCCTAGGTACAGTACACATCGGGTTAATTAACCCGATGTGTGCTACAGCTACATGTCACAGTGCAGAGAACAGGGAGCTGCGCGCACTGCTTAGCGCTGGCTCCTTGCTCTCCTTGCTACAGTATACATCGGGTTAATTAACCCGATGTGTACTGCAGCCACATGTGCACAGAGCAGGAGCTGGCACTGGCAGCAAGAGGGGAGGCTGGTAACGAAGGTAAATATCGGGTAACCAGGGAAAGGTCTTCCCTTGGTTACCCGATGTTTACGCTGGTTACAGCTTACCGCAGCTGCCAGACGCCGGCTCCTGCTCTCTGCTCGCTTCATTTCGTCGCTCTCTCGCTGTCACACACAGCGATGTGTGTGTCACAGCGGGAGAGTGACGACCAAAAAATGAAGCTGGACATTCAGCAACGACCGGCGACTTCACAGCAGGGGCCAGGTCGTTGCTGGATGTCACACACAGCGACAGCGACGGGACGTCGCTGCAACGTCACAGAAAATGGTGACGTAGCAGCGACGTCGTTGTCGTTGTCTCTGTGTGTGACACCAGCTTAAGTTATAAGGGTTTCCGTGAGGTATTAAAGATTCTGAGTCTTACTGTGAATACTGTGAATATTGATTAGATGTTGTACTGAATTGTAAATGTAAATGGAACGATATACAATTTTCTTGTCATTTTGCTGATAATTTTGTTGATATTATTATTATTTGTTCTATGTAATGACTTGTTTGCTTTTGAAAATAAATAAAAATTATAATTTAAAAAAAAAAAAAGATGGATATATAGATGGATGGATTGATGGATAGATATATAAATGAATAGATAGATAGATAGATAGATAGATAGATAGATATGTGGCGCCCTGGACAAGCCAGGGGCCACAGAGAACAACACCAACACACCCCACACTCCCAGCAGGCACACCGAAGTCAGACACAAAACCCTTGTTTCCTTCCTCCAGGGGCTGATGTCCACACCAGGGGGTGGAGCCAGGCGGTTGGTCTCCACCCACCGAGGAATTCACAGTCCTGGAGGCAGGAAAACAGTCAGTGTAGTTTGGAGGAGTGAAGAGAGTAGTTGGAGAGGTGAAAGTGGAAGGAGGAAAAGTAGCAGTCGAGCAGTCTGAAGTGAGTCCGGGTGTGTGGCCTGGATGGAGCAGCAAGGTTGGCAGACGGTGGTGACCGTCTGCAGGAGTGGCCTATCGGAGTTTACCGTAAGGACCGTGGACGGGCGGTGGTCCGGCGGTACCGGACTGGTACACAAAGAGAAGTCAGCACCATCTGGCAGGGGCTTACGGACCCCGGCAAGGGTAGGAGTCGCCGTGAATTTGCCAAACCCGTTAGCGAAGGGAACCTCCTGGGTTTCCCAGCAGCCAAGTCCCGACAGAAGGCAACAGTCCAACCATATGAGGGAGACACCGCCACCGCCAAGGCAACCGTTTCCCAGGGCCAGCGCCTGCGGGCAAAAGGGGCTCCTCCGGCCCATATCCAAGCCGGGGAGCAGGTTACCGGTGGGTACCCATTGGAACCGTTTAAAAGTACTTAGGTGCAGGGAAAGGCAGTCACCATCAACCTGCCGGGAGAAACAACCGCAGCCGTCTGTGGGACCCGTCAATCCAGCCGTGTGTTTTACCGAGAACTGTGTCCTCATCATTGGCTGAGTGAGTACCACCGTGCCATGCGGCACAGCACTACCCCTGCGACCCTGCACCTCACTAGGCCCCGCAACCCGCCTGCCATCCATCCCTACCTACCCCATCACCAGGCCCTGGGACAACCAACCCCCTACCCACGGAGGGGAGAACTAACATCAAAGCTGCTCCCTGTCATCGCTCCCGGGATCCCCGTCCAGAGCAGCGGTGGTGTCACCAATATCACCACAACCGTGGGAGGCGTCACGGACAATATATCAAATCCCCACAATCAAACCCCTTTTCACTCACGGGCGAGGAATGCCGCTCGAGTCCCCGGGATCCGGCCCACCGCTCGAGCCACCACCGAGCAGCAGCAGCCGGACCCGAGCAGTGGGAGAGCGAAGCGTCACCTCCTCCGCCCGCGACTGATAGATAGATAGATAGAAGGATCGATAGATAGAGGGATCGATAGAGGGATCGATAGATATAGGGCTAGATAGAGAGATAGATAGATAGATGGATAGATGGATAGATATATAGAGGGATCGATAGATAGAGGGATCGATAGATAAGAGTGATGGATAGATAGAGGGATAGATAGATATAGGGCTAGATAGATAGATAGATAGATAGATCACATGGAGCACTTTTCAGTCACCGGGGCGGGCCACACATCCTCCCAGATCATGGAAGTCTGAAAATTTTGGAAATTTTGCTAAGTCCCAAGAAAACTGTTTCTCGGGTCACATTGAGTTAATCCCAAAAATCGTTACTGGCAGCAAAAAAATGATTAAGATTAAGTTTGGTAATGTGGGGGGTTCAGAGTGCTGTCTGTGGATGCAGAGTGCTATGTGGAGGTGTAGATCACTATGTGGGGTGCAGAGCGCTTTGTAGGGGTGCAGAGCGCTATGCAGGGGTGTGGAGCGCTATGTGTGGGGTGCAGAGCATTATTTTCAGATGCAGAGGACTATGTTGGGCTGGAGAGCACTTTGTGGGAGGTGCAGAAAGCTATATGTCGGAGCACTATGTGGAAGTGTAGAGCACTATGTGTGGGATGTATAGTGCTGTGTGTGGCGAGCAGAGTGCAATATGTTGGGTGTAGAGCATGATATATCTTCCAAAATGATCGGGATTTTGGGGTGCAGCCCCCAAATTGCTAAATACTGCCTCCACAGCTCTGAGATTAATGATTCCTGTTTTTATGTCCCCCAAGTGATTTCTTTCTTGGCTAGAAACACATGTGGTGCCCCAGGACCTGGTCGCCACAACAGTATTGCCCTCCCAAAGGGTTAATGCTGAGCCTGGAGGTAATTGGGAGGTCCATTGGCCAGCAAGTTTAACATCCAACGCAGTTCTCCCTCCGGCCAGCAGGGGGAGCTCTGAACCTGGAATTCCAGGGAGCATTCCTTAAGTCTGACCTGAGGGAGGAAGTAGTGTTCAGTCTGTAGAGAGAAGTGAAAGGAAGCAGAAGCAGAGTGTGCTGTCCTGTGGATCTGGGGCCTAGAGCTGGAACAGCTTGGCCCAGGGAAGCAGGAGTAGCAGAGAGGCAGAGAAGAGACTCGGACATCGGAGTCTGTGGCCACCAGGGCTTAAAATACTCCCTGGTAGCCGAATCCGAAGGGCAGGAGAGCTGCAAGCACCTGGCCCATAAACAGCCCGAAGGTACAGCTGCAGCATCAGGGCCCGGTGTGGACTCCAGCAGAGAAGCACCAGAGAGGGCCTGCGCAGCCTACCACAGAGGGAAAGGGACGTACCACCGGTCCCAGCAGCAAAGAGGGCCATTGCTGGATTCAGAGAAGCAGGGTCCTATCATAACAAAGAAAAGAACAGGAGTAGGCCTCATACTCAGCTGGCCAGAAAGATCACCCCAAGTACTTCCAGGCCGACCGGATCCCCTTCACCACTTGTGACGGTCTCCCAGGACTGGACTGTTCCTAAAGTAAAAGAGGAGAAGGTAAAGAGACTGTTGTTTGTGCCCGGTTCTTTCATTGCCTGTCGGCCCTGCACCGTGTTAGCCACACAACACCATAGACTTTCACGAGCACTAACAGTGTCCCCGGGGCTCCGCTCCACCTGTGGGGAGCAGTACCATCATTGCTGCAGTATCATCACTCCGGAGGCCTCACACAGCAGCGGCGGCTTAATAGCCGCAGACCACAGGTGGCGTCACGAAACAAATACTTTAATTGCTCCCAAGTCACCAGCCATATTTAAACTGACACCCACCAGGGCCACGGAGCCGGGCCCCGCCACCACTGACGACCCCCGGATTAGTCCGGCCAGGCACCGGGTGTCCCATAGCCCTGGGGTGGGAGAGTCAATTTTGGCGTCACGAACAGGATTTCGTGCCCGGTCCCACCGGGTACTGTGCGCCTGCAGAAACTGTGCTTAAAAGACTGTGTTACTGTTTGCAAACTGCCGCCGCCATTAGCCTCGCCGAGCGCAGGAAGAAGGGGGGCGTGCCTGACAAAGAGCGCGAAGGGAGCGCGCCATCAGAGCGGAGCGCCGTTAACCCCGCGCTACCCGGAAGAAATTTTTAAAAGTGAACGGAGCTTGGTGAGGTTCACTAAGGGGGAGGAAGATGTACGACACAGAGGGAGAGCAGGTGGCTGTGGTAGCTCAAGACGCAGCAGCACCGGCCAATGTAATCCCAGTCGCCGTCACCCCAGCCCCCGCTGTAGCGCCTGTAATGCCGATCACAATGCCGTACATCCCGGGAGCAGAATGGCTGCCGCAGTACTCCGGGGAATCACATACCCTGAGCGACTTCAGAGAAAGGCTGCACAGCTTGTTCCGGGTGTATCCGCTGACTGAGAGCCAGAAGGTGGGCATATTAATGGGGCAGCTAGCCGGCGCGGCCCAGCGTGAAGTGAATTCCTGGCCTGATACAGATAAAGGGACAGCAACCCAGATACTGGCCAAGTTAAAGAGTACTTTTGACACCCACACCGCTGCAGAAATAAAGATGAGATTCTTTGGGTGCAAACAACGGGCCACAGACAGCATAAGGGACTATGCCTTAAACTTGCAGGAGGCCCTGAGAGCAATTAAACAGGTGGACCCAGAGAGTGTACGTGAAGAAGACAAACTCCTAACCGAGCAGTTCATAGAGGGGCTCCTGTCAGATGCCCACAGGACACAGCTGCGTATCATGGTCCTGCAGAACCCTGCTCTGGACTTTGCAAAGTTTAAGGACCAGGCCATCCGGGTACTGAGAGAATCTACACCGAGTGACCCAGTACCCCTCCGGCCTCTTGCTATCACGTACCCAGGGGTGGTGCCTGCAACACGAGCCACTGCAGGGGCTGAGGCGCAGTCCCTGGATAAGGATCCCACTGCAGAGCTCAGACAGCAGGTCCAGGAGCTGACCAAGACTGTAGCTGCCCTTGCCAGGACCGTGCAGTCTCTACAAGTGACCCCATCGCCTGCAAGAATCGAGTTGGCCTCCAGCCCAGATGACGTCCCATGGATGCGACAGAGGAGGATTCCGCCGACCCGAGGAAAAGATACAGACCGGTATGATTCAACGGGACAACCGATCTGCCGCCGCTGCAGTCAGGCGGGCCATATTGCAAGACACTGTCCTTTAAATGGGCCGAGCCTGGGGCCAGGAGCCAACCCCCAGGTGTAAGGAAGCCCGGCTCAACCCCCAGTCGCAACAAGTATGTGGGAGGACGCCCGGTCCTTCCTATTGTGCTGGATGGGATCCCTTTGAATGCCCTCCTGGATACGGGGTCCCAGGTAACAACCATCCCTTATAAACTGTGCAAAAGATATTGGGCTGATTCAGACATTGACCATGGCCCAGATGATGATTTAACAATTGTGGCCAGTAATGGTCAGCCCTTACCTCAAATTGGGTATAAAGAAGTAACCATTAAAGTGGGGCGGGTAGAATTGCCATGTCAGGGGATGATAATTGTAGATATTGATCGCAAAGAATCTGACCCACTGCTGACCATTGGTACAAATGTGATAGAAAATTGTATTGCCGAAGTGATAATTTTGTTGCAACTGGCGTCTGAAACTGCCAGCTCCGGGCAGCAGCGTGCCCTACAGAGGGAGATCAGAGCCCTGATGAGGAGGCAGCAGGTAGAGCTGGCCGGAGAGAAATTGGCAGTGTGAGGGTAAGTGACCCCCTCCCCATTGCAATACCCCCAAGAAGTGAAATGTTGATATGGTGTCGGGCAGCAATAGGCCTCAAGGGTCAGGATTACCAGGCCTTGGTAGAACCGGTGTATTCAGACAGTAGGCCTGGAGTCCTGATAGCCAGAGGGGTAGCAGACGTCCGCAAGGGGAGAGTGCCCGTCCGTGTCCTGAATTGTGGGGAGGAGGAAGCCAAATTGCCCCGGTACGCCACTGTAGCAAAACTGTACACTGTCAGTAACAATACCATCAAAGCAGTGGAACCCTTAACCCCGTCCGACCAGGCGGAAGACAATGGCTCCAAGGGGCAGCTGGAAGACTGGTGCCAAAAATTACATGTGGGCACTGACTCCACCCCCTCACACCAAAAGCATGGGGTTTACCGGGTGGTACAGGAGTACGAGCGGGTCTTCAGCAAACACCCCCTAGATTTTGGGCAGGTAAAAGGGGTTAAACATCAAATCCCCACGGGTGATCATCATCCCATTAAAGAGAGATACCGCCCTGTACCCCCAACACAGTATCAGCGTGCCAAAGAAATGTTACGGGAAATGAAGGAGGCTGGAGTTATCAGAGATAGTTGTAGCCCCTGGGCAGCTCCACTAGTGCTCGTAAAAAAAAAAGATGGTACAATGAGAATGTGCGTAGATTACAGACAAATTAACCGCATTACACATAAAGATGCTTATCCACTACCCAGAATAGAGGAGTCACTAACAGCCTTAAAGTCAGCTAACTATTTCTCCACCTTGGATCTCACCAGTGGGTATTGGCAGGTTCCCGTGGCAGAGGCGGACAAGGAGAAGACTGCATTCACGACACCAATGGGTCTCTGCGAGTTCAATTGTATGCTGTTCGGGCTCTGCAATGCCCCAGGGACATTTCAGAGATTGATGGAGTGCTGCTTGGGCCATCACAACTTTGAAACCGTGCTATTGTACCTGGATGACGTCATAGTCTACTCCAAGACCTACGAAGATCACCTGAGGCACTTAGCAGAAGTGTTTGAGTCCCTGTCGGAGTATGGCCTGAAGATAAAGCCATCCAAATGTCACCTCTTAAAGCCAAAGGTACAGTACCTGGGTCATGTGGTCAGCGCAGAAGGTGTGGCACCTGATCCGGAGAAAGTCACCGTAATCAAGGACTTGCCAAGACCCACCACGGTAAAGGAGGTGCGGCAGTTCCTTGGGCTGGTGGGCTACTACCGAAGGTTCATTGATGGTTTCACAAAGATAGCAGCGCCTCTTCAAGATCTCCTGGTGGGCCAGCCGAAGCAGGCTAAGAAGCAGAGCCCTCCATTTGAATGGAACAGCCAAATAGAAACATCTTTTGTCCGGCTGAAAGGGGCTCTCACGGGAGAAGAAATTCTGGCCTACCCTGACTACAGCCAGCCGTTTGTACTGTATACAGATGCCAGCAACGTGGGACTGGGAGCAGTTCTGTCCCAGGTGCAGGGAGGCAGAGAGAAGGTGATAGCTTACGCCAGTAGGAAGCTTCGGCCCACAGAAAGGAATCCAGAAAACTACAGTTCCTTCAAGCTGGAGTTCCTCGCTATTGTTTGGGCAGTGACTGAATGCTTCAAGCACTATCTGGCATCGGCCAAGTTCACCATCTTCACGGACAACAATCCGTTGACACATCTGGCAATAGCCAAGTTAGGTGCGTTGGAACAGCGATGGATGGCCCGGCTGTCTAACTTTGACTTTACCATCAAGTACCGGGCTGGCAAGAAGAATAACAATGCTGATGCGCTGTCCAGAATGCCTCACTTACCCGAGTCTGGAGAAGACCTGGATGAACTCGAAGAGATAGAGTTACCGGCTTTCCATCACCAAGGTGTTTCCCAGTGTGAGCATGCTGTAGGAGTGAAGCGCTCGAGCCAGCACGAGGTCTCGGTCAACCCATTACTCCACCATAATTGGGAAGAGACACAGAACGGTGACCCGGCCGTGCGATTGGTCAAAGAAAAGCTAGCACAAGCTGAGACCCATCTCGGTCCAGACGCTCCACAAGAAGCCCAGCAGTTGTGGAAGGAGAGGGGACGACTGTTCACCTACCAAGGCAAGCTCTGCAAGAGATATGTCAACTGGCGAACGAATGAACTCGTCTGGCAGATAGTGGTCCCACAGAGGGATGCTCCAATGGTCCTAGCAGCTTACCATGATAAAGCAGGACACTTTGGGTGGAAGAAGTTGGAGACCCTACTCCGCGATCGGTTCTACTGGGTGCACATGAGAAAGACGATCGAGAAGTGGTGCCGAGACTGTGGTCCGTGTAACCTGAGGCGGAAGGATGATGCCAGCCAGAGGTCTCCCCTACAGCCAATTGTCACGAAGCAGCCCCTGGAGTTGGTGGCCCTGGACCACGTGAAGTTAACACCAAGCCGGTCAGGCTATGTGTACGCCCTCACCATTGTGGACCATTACTCTCGTTTCCTGGTAGTAGTGCCTGTGAAGGACCAGACAGCCAGAACAGCAGCTAGAGCATTCCAGGCATACTTTTGTCGGCCTCACGGTTATCCGGAAAGGGTACTGACTGATCAAGGTCCTGCATTTGAGGCCGAAGTGTTCCAAGAGTTCTGTAACATGTACGGCTGTAAGAAAATCCGAACAACACCGTACCACCCCCAAACCAATGGATTGTGCGAGAAGATGAACCATGTGGTTATTGATATGCTGAAGACTCTACCTCTGGAAGAAAGAAACCAATGGCCAGAGAAGTTACCAGATCTGGTAGACCTGTACAACCATATCCCAGTAAATTCAACCAACTGCAGCCCTGCTTACCTGATGTGAGCAAGACCTGGCAAGTTACCTGTAGATTTTGAGATGGGGACTGTGTCACCTGAAGCGGTTCAGGAGATAGAAGATTGGGATACAGAGCGACAACAGCAGTACCGCAAAGTCCAGGAATGCGTAGAAAGGAGCCTGTCCCAAGCAAGAACGAGACAAGAGCAGAACTACAATCAAACAGCCCCAGCAACTCCCTTAGCACCTGGAGAACAGGTCCTCAAGAAAAAGCGGAGGGCGCATAAATTAGATGATCAGTGGGAGAATGAACCCTACACCATTATTCCCTCCAACTTTGACAATAGTAAGGTATGCCTCATAAGCAAAGATGAAGGCAAGACCTATCAAGCAGTTTCTCGAGACCGCCTGAAAGCGTGCCCTGAACGGTGCAGAATCCAAAAAGAAGTAGAAGAAGTACAAGAAAGTCCCCAAAGTCAAGAAAAAGAGGAAGAGATGATCCAAACAATCCTTGGAAAATTCCCCAAAACTTGGACCCGAATAAACAAT
This sequence comes from Anomaloglossus baeobatrachus, assembly GCF_048569485.1. NCBI lineage: Eukaryota > Metazoa > Chordata > Amphibia > Anura > Aromobatidae > Anomaloglossus > Anomaloglossus baeobatrachus. The sequence goes on along the minus strand of NC_134353.1, from coordinate 485,121,300 downwards.
GCCATAGTGGTACCAGTCTTGACGTTCCCGCAGTTGGTCAAGCCAGAAACAGAAGAGGTTCCAGATCCACCTAAAGAACCGTCCGCTCCAACACAAGATGACACGCCAGCAGTAGAACAGGAGGCTCAACCCCCTGCCAGTGGTGAACCTGCTGTACCCTTGGCGAATCTGAGACCCCGTAGGCAACCAACATGCATCCCTGTCAGGGTTAGGCCTACCAATAACACGGGGGGGGCAGACACTCCAACTAGTCAGATACAAACCCCAGAGCTACGCCGATCCCTACGTAGCACTCGGGGACAGCCCCCTCCAAGGTATAGAACATAGAAAGTAAAATACCTAACAGAATGTATATAGTTAGTTGAAATGTCTTGTATGTAATGTTTTGTTTTAGGTGATTAAGTAAATGGACAATTGGGCCACTGGACTATGGGTGGCCAACACCTAGCTGTACATAGTTAGCACCAGTGTGCTCAGCACCCCTGAAGAAAAACCCGTCCGGCGTGCATAGAGTGGGGTCATCAATGCTCTGACACATGCCCAGAGCCTACGTTGGGGGTTTTATCGCGGCGGGTCCCCCATGGAGCAGTATAATGGACACCCGGCAGGGAGCCACACTGGACTCTTATAATTGTTAAAGGTTGTAACATGTATGTCTTGTTTTGTTTTCTACAGTCCGGGAGTACTGAATTTAACTAAGGGGCCCCAGGACCTGGTTGCCACAACAGCATTGCCCTCCCAAAGGGTTAATGCTGAGCCTGGAGGTAATTGGGAGGTCCATTGGCCAGCAAGTTTAACATCCAACGCAGTTCTCCCTCCGGCCAGCAGGGGGAGCTCTGAACCTGGAATTCCAGGGAGCATTCCTTAAGTCTGACCTGAGGGAGGAAGTAGTGTTCAGTCTGTAGAGAGAAGTGAAAGGAAGCAGACGCAGAGTGTGCTGTCCTGTGGATCTGGGGCCTAGAGCTGGAACAGCTTGGCCCAGGGAAGCAGGAGTAGCAGAGAGGCAGAGAGGAGACTCGGACATCGGAGTCTGTGGCCACCAGGGCTTAAAATACTCCCTGGTAGCCAAATCCGAAGGGCAGGAGAGCTGCAAGCACCTGGCCCATAAACAGCCCGAAGGTACAGCTGCAGCATCAGGGCCCGGTGTGGACTCCAGCAGAGAAGCACCAGAGAGGGCCTGTGCAGACTACCACAGAGGGAAAGGGACGTACCACCGGTCCCAGCAGCAAAGAGGGCCATTGCTGGATTCAGACAAGCAGGGTCCTATCATAACAAAGAAAAGAACAGGAGTAGGCCTCATACTCAGCTGGCCAGAAAGATAACCCCAAGTACTTCCAGGCCGACCGGATCCCCTTCACCACTTGTGACGGTCTCCCAGGACTGGACTGTTCCTAAAGTAAAAGAGAAGAAGGTAAAGAGACTGTTGTTTGTGCCCGGTACTTTCATTGCCTGTCGGCCCTGCACCGTGTTAACCACACAACACCATAGACTTTCACGAGCACTAACAGTGTCCCCGGGGCTCCGCTCCACCTGTGGGGAGCAGTACCACCATTGCTGCCGTATCATCACCCCGGAGGCCTCACACAGCAGCGGCGGCTTAATAGCCGCAGACCACAGGTGGCATCACGAAACAAATACTTTAATTGCTCCCAAGTCACCAGCCATATTTAAACTGACACCCACCAGGGCCACGGAGCTGGGCCCCGCCACCACTGACGACCCCCGGATTAGTCCGGCCAGGCACCGGGTGTCCCATAGCCCTGGGGTGGGCGAGTCACACATACTTTATGATTTTAATAAATCAGCCTTTTGTATGGCCTTTTAGTACCATATGTGGTAGAAAAGGCTATTTGGCAGCAGTTGGACCATTAAGCATCCATTTCATTGAGAGTCTTCTTAGTCTGAAAGACCATAAGCCCAGGTACAAGAATTACATGAAGTGGGGTCTGTTAACCTGGAAGTGACCCCATAAGCCAGAGTGCAAGGATTCACCAGAGACAGCAAGATAACAGGCACCAAGGGTAACCCACCAGGGGCCCCATGTGATTTTTTTTTTTCTCAGTAACTGTCACATTGTGGACTACATTTCAGTGGACATATTTTGGGGTGCAGACATGAAAATGCTAAATACTGCCTTCCACAGTCTCTAAATTAATGACTCCTGTTTTTTTGCCCCCCAATTGATTTGTTTTCTTGGCTAAAAACACATACTTTATAATTTCAATGAATCAGGCTTTTGTATGGCCTTTTTGTACCATATGTCGTAGAAGAGGCTATTTGGCAGCCTTTGAACCTTTAAGAATCTCCTGTAATTCAGTGCCTTCTTAGTCTGAAAGGCCCATAAGCTGAGGTACAGGAATTACCTTTAGTGTTCTCAGAAAAATGAGGGGCGTCAGGCACCAAGTGGTAGCGTGCCAGGGTACCCATAAGCCCAGGTGCAAGAATTAGCCCAAGCTCAAGTTGGGTCTGATCACCATGGGATTATTTCTAGGTATCTGTCCCATTGTAGGGTACATTTGAGATTTGAGAAGGAATTGGAGTCGTCGAGCAGTTAGCAATGTCCCCGGTTAAGCCGGACCGAGGCGGAAAAGTACCGCAGTTCCTGGAGCTGCCAGGTGGATGCAGCAGTCAAATTCAATCTCGTGTTTGTTCTTTTGATTTTTCTGCTCATTTGAGGTACTGCAAGCGAGGATCCGCAAAAACGTCAGAGAGGTGCCCCTGGAAACTCCATGAGCCAAGAACAAAGTATCACAAAAAAGGGACACTTTGACTTAACCACGAGGAGCCTTTTTCCGTCACCAGGGTGGACCAGACACCCCTCCCAGATCATGGAAGTCCGAAAATGTTTAAATTTTTTCTAAGTCCTAAAAAATATGTTTCTCGATTCCAATTGCCGAGTCCGGTCAAGAATGAACAGTTTCTTGGGTCTCATTAAGTTCATCCCAAAAATGTTTAGCGGCAGCCAAAACCGATTAAGTTTGGTAATGTAGGGCGTGTAGAGCACTATGTGGGGGTTCAGGGTGCTATGTGTGGGTGTAGAGCGCTATGTGTAGGGTGCAGAGCGCTATGTAGGGGGTGCAGAGCGCTATGTGGGGGTGCAGAGCGCTATGTGTGGGGTGCAGAGCATTGTTTGTGGATGCAGAGCACTATGATCTGGGGATGGGGATGGGGATCTATAGCGCTATGTGTGGCGCGCAAAGTGCAATATGTTAGGTGCAGAGGATGACATATCTTCCAAAATGAATAGGTTTTTTGGGTGCAGCCCCCAAATTGCTAAATACTGCCTCCACAGCTCTGAGATTAATGATTCCTGTTTTTATTTCCAACAAGGAATTTTTCTCTTGGCTAGAAACACATACATTATGATTTTAATGAATCAGCCTTTTGTATGGATGGCCTTTTTGTACCATATGTGGTAGAAAAGGCTATTTGGCAGCAGTTGGACCATTAGGTATCCCTTTCATTCAGTGTCTTCTTAGTCTGAAAGACCATAAGCCAAGGTACAAGAATTGCCTGAGGTGTGGTCTGGAAAAATGGAAGTTACCCCATAATTCAGAGTGCAAGAATTGCATCAGAGACAGCAAGATAGATAGATAGATAGATAGATAGAAGGATAGATGGATAGATGGATAATAGATAGATAGATGGATAGATAGAGGGATAGATAGATGGATAGATACATGGATATCTATCTATCCATCTATCTATTTATCTATCTATCTATCTCTCTGTCTATCTATCTATCCATCCATCCATCTATCTATACATATATTTATCTATTTATCTATTCATCTATCCATCATCTATCCATCTATCTATCTATCTATCCATCCATACATACATACATCCAGCTGGGCCCGTCCCCCACACAGGATGACCCAGAGCAGGCCACTGATCGGTGGGGCCCACGGCAGTATGAGAGGCCGGTCGTAGCCGGCGCCGAGGGCACCCAGGTGGGCCTGGCTCCTGAGCAGGAGTTGCGGATGTGCATGCCCGCATTTATGTGAGAAAGAGCGGCAGCGGTCCACCGTTGCATACAGTTGTCCCCGTTGGGACCACCAGTAAGAAAGTTTGAAAGTTTCGAATGATAAGATGTAATTACCAGAAGAATGTTACCTGATTGACCAACTTGATTTGAACCGGTCGTTGCCAGCAACTGGTCCCCGTTGGGACCCCCTTTTCAAATTACGCGTAGAAACTACTATGAACAGGCCTGAGAACTAGCAGGGCAACCACAAACTTGTGGCGTGTAAATAAAATAATGTTTGTTGGCTTTAACCGTTACCGCCTCCGGAGAGGCAGATTGGAGGAAGGGCCCGCAGTGGAGCAGGCTGGGGCCCAGCCACCACCGGAACCGGTGGCGATCCTCTGGAGGGGTTCAGGGGTCCCCATGGACGTGGGTCCCTTGATAAGGACAGAACCCGCTCGGGCAACTTGTGCAGGACTGGGGTCAAGGGGTGCTGCCTGTTTGCTTAGGGGCAGCATCAGGGCCAGGTTGCTTGGGTGGGAGAGAGCGGAAGCCGTAACCGTAACGTTTAAGTAGAGTACCTCCCGATGTGGGAAGATGTTATTATAATTGTATTGTATGTTTACTGTTTTTTCTATTTTTCAGTTGTGAAAATAAAACCGGTGATGGACGGGCAGCCCGCGGACGGTCTGCATTTAACTAAGGGGGAATGTGGCGCCCTGGACAAGCCAGGGGCCACAGAGAACAACACCAACACACCCCACACTCCCAGCAGGCACACCGAAGTCAGACACAAAACCCTTGTTGCCTTCCTCCAGGGGCTGATGTCCACACCAGGGGTTGGAGTCAGGTGGTTGGTCTCCACCAACCGAAGAGTTCACAGTCCTGGAGGCAGGAAAACAGTCAGTGTAGTTTGGAGGAGTGAAGAGAGTAGTTGGAGAGGTGAAAGTGGAAGGAGGAAAAGTAGCAGTCGAGCAGTCTGAAGTGAGTCCGGGTGTGTGGCCCGGACGGAGCAGCAAGGTTGGCAGACGGTGGTGACCGTCTGCAGGAGTGGCCTATCGGAGTTTACCGTAAGGACCGTGGACGGACGGTGGCCCGGCGGTACCGGACCGGTACACAAAGAGAAGTCAGCACCATCTGGCAGGGGCTTACGGACCCCGGCTAGGCTAGGAGTCGCCGTGAATTTGCCAAAACCGTTAGCGAAGGGAACCTCCTGGGTTTCCCAGCAGCCAAGTCCCGACAGAAGTCAACAGTCCAACCGTGTGAGGGAGACACCTCCACCGCCAAGGCAACCGTTTCCCAGGGCCAGCGCCTGCGGGCAAAAGGGGCTCCTCCGGCCCATATCCAAGCCGGGGAGCGGGTTACCGGTGGGAACCCATTGGAACTGTTTAAAAGTACTTAGGTGCAGGGAAAGGCAGTCACCATCAACCTGCTGGGAGAAACAACCGCAGCCGTCTGTGGGACCCGTCCATCCAGCCGTGTGTTTTACCGAGAACTGTGTCCTCATCATTGGCTGAGTGAGTACCACCGTGCCGTGCGGCACAGCGCTGCCCCTGCCACCCTGCAGGCCCCGCAACCCGCCTGCCATCCATCCCTACCTACCCCATCACCGGGCCCCGGGACAACCAACCCCCTACCCACGGAGGGGAGAACTAACATCAAAGCTGCTCCCTATCATCGCTACCCAGATCCCCGTCCAGAGCAGCGGTAGTGTCACCAATATCACCACAACTGTGGGTGGCGTCACGGACAATATATCAAATCCCCACAATCAAACCCCTTTTCACTCACGGGCGAGTAACGCCGCTCGAGTCCCCGGGATTCGGACCACCGCTCGAGCCACCACCGAGCAGCAGCAGCCGGACCCGAGCAGTGGGAGAGTGAAGCGTCACCTCCTCCGCCCGCGACAGATAGATAGATAGAAGGATCGATAGATAGAGGGATCGATAGATAGAGGGATCGATAGATAGAGGGATAGATAGATATAGGGCTAGATAGATAGATAGATAGATAGATAGATATATCACATGGAGCACTTTTTAGTCACCGGGGCGGGCCACACATCCTCCCAGATCATGGAAGTCTGAAAATTTTGAAAATTTTGCTAAGTCCCAAGAAAACTGTTTCTCGGGTCACATTGAGTTAATCCCAAAAATCGTTACTGGCAGCAAAAAAATGATTAAGATTAAGTTTGATAATGTGGGGGGTTCAGAGTGCTGTCTGTGGATGCAGAGTGCTATGTGGAGGTGTAGATCACTATGTGGGGTGCAGAGCGCTATGTGTGGGTGTAGAGTGCTATGCAGGGGTGTGGAGCGCTTTGTGTGGGGTGCAGAGCATTATTTGCAGATGCAGAGGACTATGTTGGGCTGGAGAGCACTTTGTGGGAGGTGCAGAAAGCTATATGTCGGAGCACTATGTGGAAGTGTAGAGCGCTATGTGTGGGATGTATAGTGCTGTGTGTGGCGAGCAGAGTGCAATATTTTGGGTGTAGAGCATGACATATCTTCCAAAATGATCGGGATTTTGGGGTGCAGCCCCCAAATTGCTAAATACTGCCTCACCAGCTCTGGGATTAATGATTCCTGTTTTTATGTCCCCCAAGTGATTTCTTTCTTGGCTAGAAACACATACTTTATGATTTTAATAAATCAGCCTTTTGTATGGCCTTTTTGTACCATATGTGGTAGAAAAGGCTATTTGGCAGCAGTTGGACCATTAAGCATCCATTTCATTGAGAGTCTTCTTAGTCTGAAAGACCATAAGCCCAGGTACAAGAATTACCTGAAGTGGGGTCTGTTAACCTGGAAGTGACCCCATAAGCCAGAGTGCAAGGATTCACCAGAGACAGCAAGATGACAGAGACAGCAAGATGAAAGACATGTGTAGGGCTGGTGCTCCCAGACCCCTGGCACTTCAGGCCTACCTTCCGCCCCCATATAATCTTTTTTGCTCCCTCTTAATGTGCCGCCCCCACAGTCCACCGACTTAGGCATCGGACTTACTGGTGCAAGAATAGATCCATTGGAGGTCTGAGAAATATGTTGGGATGTCAGGCACCAAGGGTAATCCACCAGGGGCCCCATGTGATTTATTTTTTCTCGGTAACTGTCACATTGTGGAGTACATTTCAGTGGACATATTTTGGGGTGCAGACACAAAAATGCTTAATACTGCCTTCCACAGTCTCTAAATTAATGACTCCTGTTTTTTTGCCCCCCAATTGATTTGTTTTCTTGGCTAAAAACACATACTTTATGATTTCAATGAATCAGGCTTTTGTATGGCCTTTTTGTACCATATGTCGTAGAAGAGGCTATTTGGCAGCCTTTGAACTTTTAAGAATCTCCTGTAATTCAGTGCCTTCTTAGTCTGAAAGGCCCATAAGCTGAGGTACAGGAATTACCTTTAGTGTTCTCAGAAAAATGAGGGGCGTCAGGCACCAAGTGGTAGCGTGCCAGGGTACCCATAAGCCCAGGTGCAAGAATTAGCCCAAGCTCAAGTGGGGTCTGATCACCATGGGATTATTTCTAGGTATCTGTCCCATTGTAGGGTACATTTGAGATTTGAGAAGGAATTGGAGTCGTCGAGCAGTTAGCAATGTCCCCGGTTAAGCCGGACCGAGGCGGAAAAGTACCGCAGTTCCTGGAGCTGCCAGGTGGATGCAGCAGTCAAATTCAATCTCGTGTTCGTTATTTTGATTTTTCTGCTCATTTGAGGTACTGCAAGCGAGGATCCGCAAAAACGTCAGAGAGGTGCCCCTGGAAACTCCATGAGCCAAGAACAAAGTATCACAAAAAAGGGACACTTTGACTTAACCACGAGGAGCCTTTTTCCGTCACCAGGGTGGACCAGACACCCCTCCCAGATCATGGAAGACCGAAAATGTTTAAATTTTTTCTAAGTCCCAAAAAATATGTTTCTCGATAGATAGATAGATAGACAGATAGATAGAAGGATAGATGGATAGATGGATAGATAGATGGATAGATAGAGGGATAGATAGATGGATAGATACATGGATATCTATCTATTAGTGTTGAGCGAGTATGCTTGTCACTACTCGGTACTCGCACGAGTATCACTGTACTCGGGCTACTCGGCGGGGACCGAGTAATTTCACGATACTCGTGCTGTACTCGTGGTCTTCATGTTGGTGCTCTTTTTACAGCCATCCCTTATGCAGGGATTGGCTGGCAGACCACTGCAATGCCACAGCCCTGTTACTTGTGGAATTGCAGTGATTGGCCGGCCCTCACAGCATGACCGTGCCTTTAGCCCGACACTTCCCCGCTCGGCTACGGCCCCTCCAGCACTCCACTCCGCGTGTATATATATATGCACGCTTACACACACACGCACGTTTTTTTTTTTAATTTAAAGTTTTATGGTTTCTACATGCTGCCGGGGATCATTTCAGAATAATACTCGGGTCTCCCATAGGATAACATTGGGCTCGGTGCTCGGGCCGAGTACACGAGTATTTTGAGATGATCGGCCCGAGCCTCGAGCTCCTGAGCATTTTAGTACTCGCTCATCACTACTATCTATCTATCCATCTATCTATCTATCTATCTATCTATCTATCTCTCTGTCTATTTATCCATCTATCCATCTATCTATCTATCTATCTATCCCTCTGTCTATCTATCTATCCATCCATCCCTCTATCTATACATATATTTATCTATTTATCTATTTATTCATCTATCCATCATCTATCCATCTATCTATCTATCTATCTATCTATCCATCCATCCATACATACATCCAGCTTGGCCCGTCCCCCACACAGGCTGACCCAGAGCAGGCCACTGATCGGTGGGGCCCACGGCAGTATGAGAGGCCGGTCGTAGCCGGCGCCGAGGCCAACCAGATGGGCCTGGCTCCTGAGCAGGAGTTGCGGATGTGCATGCCCGTATTTATGTGAGAAAGATCGGCAGCGGTCCACCGTTGCATACAGTTGTCCCCGTTGGGACCACCAGTAAGAAAGTTTGAAAGTTTCGAATGATAAGATGTAATTACCAGAAGAATGTTACCTGATTGACCAACTTGATTTGAACCGGTCGTTGCTGGCAACTGGTCCCCGTTGGGACCCCCTTTTCAAATTATGCGTAGAAACTACTATGAACAGGCCCGAGAACTAGCAGGGCAACCACAAACTTGTGGCGTGTAAATAAAATAATGTTTGTTGGCTTTAACCGTTAACGCCTCCAAAGAGGCAGATTGGAGGAAGGGCCCGCAGTGGAGCAGGCTGGGGCCCAGCCACCACCGGAACCGGTGGCGATCCTCTGGAGGGGTTCAGGGGTCCCCATGGACGTGGGTCACCTGATAAGGACAGAACCCGCTCGGGCAACTTTTGCAGGACTGGGGTCAAGGGGTGCTGCCTGTTTGCTTAGGGGCAGCATCAGGGCCAGGTTGCTTGGGTGGGAGAGAGCGGAAGCCGTAACCGTAACGTTTAAGTAGAGTACCTCCCAATGTGGGAAGATGTTATTATAATTGTATTGTATGTTTACCGTTTTTTTCTATTTTTCAGTTGTGAAAATAAAACCGGTGATGGACGGGCAGCCCGCGGACGGTCTGCATTTAACTAAGGGGGAATGTGGCGCCCTAGACAAGCCAGGGGCCACAGAGAACAACACCAACACACCACACACTCCCAGCAGGCACACCGAAGTCAGACACAAAACCCTTGTTGCCTTCCTCCAGGGGCTGATGTCCACACCAGGGGGTGGAGCCAGGCGGTTGGTCTCCACCCACCGAGGAGTTCACAGTCCTGGAGGCAGGAAAACAGTCAGTGTAGTTTGGAGGAGTGAAGAGAGTAGTTGGAGAGGTGAAAGTGGAAGGAGGAAAAGTAGCAGTCGAGCAGTCTGAAGTGAGTCCGGGTGTGTGGCCCGGACGGAGCAGCAAGGTTGGCAGACGGTGGTGACCGTCTGCAGGAGTGGCCTATCGGAGTTTACCATAAGGACCGTGGATGGGCGGTGGCCCAGCGGTACCGGACCGGTACACAAAGAGAAGTCAGCACCATCTGGCAGGGGCTTACGGACCCCGGCAAGGCTAGGAGTCGCCGTGAATTTGCCAAAACCGTTAGCAAAGGGAACTTCCTGGGTTTCCCAGCAGCCAAGTCCTGACAGAAGTCAACAGTCCAACCATGTGAGGGAGACACCGCCACCGCCAAGGCAACCGTTTCCCAGGGCCAGCGCCTGCAGGCAAAAGGGGCTCCTCCGGCCCATATCCAAGCCGGGGAGCGGGTTACCGGTGGGAACCCATTGGAACCGTTTAAAAGTACTTAGGTGCAGGGAAAGGCAGTCACCATCAACCTGCCGGGAGAAATAACCGCAGCCGTCTGTGGGACCCGTCCATCCAGCCGTGTGTTTTACCGAGAACTGTGTCCTCATCATTGGCTGAGTGAGTACCACCGTGCCGTGCGGCACAGCGCTGCCCCTGCGACCCTGCATCTCACCAGGCCCCGCAACCCGCCTGCCATCCATCCTTACCTACCCCATCACCAGGCCCTGGGACAACCAACCCCCTACCCACGGAGGGGAGAACTAACATCAAAGCTGCTCCCTGTCATCGCTCCCGGGATCCCCATCCAGCGCAGCGGTGGTGTCACCAATATCACCACAACCGTGGGTGGCGTCACGGACAATATATCAAATCCCCACAATCAAACCCCTTTTCACTCACGGGCAAGGAACGCCGCTCGAGTCCCCGGGATCCGGCCCACCGCTCGAGCCACCACCGAGCAGCAGCAGCCGGACCCGAGCAGTGGGAGAGCGAAGCGTCACCTCCTCCGCCCGCGACAGATAGATAGATAGATAGATAGATAGAAGGATCAATAGATAAAGGGATCGATAGATAGAGGGATCGATAGATAGAGGGATAGATAGATAGAGGGCTAGATGGATAGATAGAGAGATAGATAGATAGATGGATAGATATGTAGGGGGATCGATAGATAGAGGGATCGATAGATAGAGGGATCGATAGATAGAGTGATGGATAGATAGAGGGATAGATAGATATAAGGCTAGATAGATAGATAGATAGATAGATAGATAGATCACATGGAGCACTTTTCAGTCACCGGGGCGGGCCACACATTCTCCCAGATCATGGAAGCCTGAAAATTTTGAAAATTTTTGCTAAGTCCCAAGAAAACTGTTTCTCGGGTCACAATGAGTTAATCCCAAAAATCGTTACTGGCAGCAAAAAAATGATTAAGATTAAGTTTGGTAATGTGGGGGGTTCAGAGTGCTGTCTGTGGATGCAGAGTGCTATGTGGAGGTGTAGATCACTATGTGGGGTGCAGAGTGCTATGTGGGGGTGTAGAGCGCTATGCAGGGGTGTGGAGCGCTATGTGTGGGGTGCAGAGCATTATTTGCAGATGCAGAGGACTATGTTGGGCTGGAGAGCACTTTGTGGGAGGTGCAGAAAGCTATATGTCGGAGCACTATGTGGAAGTGTAGAGCGCTATGTGTGGGATGTATAGTGCTGTGTGTGGCGAGCAGAGTGCAATATGTTGGGTGTAGAGCATGACATATCTTCCAAAATGATCGGGATTTTGGGGTGCAGCCCCCAAATTGCTAAATACTGCCTCCACAGCTCTGAGATTAATGATTCCTGTTTTTATGTCCCCCAAGTGATTTCTTTTTTGGCTAGAAACACATACTTTATGATTTTAATAAATCAGCCTTTTGTATGGCCTTTTTGTACCATATGTGGTAGAAAAGGCTATTTGGCAGCAGTTGGACCATTATGCATCCATTTCATTGAGAGTCTTCTTAGTCTGAAAGACCATAAGCCCAGGTACAAGAATTACCTGAAGTGGGGTCTGTTAACCTGGAAGTGACCCCATAAGCCAGAGTGCAAGGATTCACCAGAGACAGCAAGATGACAGAGACAGCAAGATGAAAGACATGTGTAGGGCTGGTGCTCCCAGACCCCTGGCACTTCAGGCCTACCTTCCTCCCCCATATAATCTTTTTTGCTCCCTCTTAATGTGCCGCCCCCACAGTCCACCGACTTAGGCATCGGACTTACTGGTGCAAGAATAGATCCATTGGAGGTCTGAGAAATATGTTGGGATGTCAGGCACCAAGGGTAACCCACCAGGGGCCCCATGTGATTTTTTTTTCTCGGTAACTGTCACATTGTGGAGTACATTTCAGTGGACATATTTTGGGGTGCAGACACGAAAATGCTTAATACTGCCTTCCACAGTCTCTAAATTAATGACTCCTGTTTTTTTGCCCCCCAATTGATTTGTTTTCTTGGCTAAAACACATACTTTATGATTTCAATGAATCAGACTTTTGTATGGCCTTTTTGTACCATATCTCGTAGAAGAGGCTATTTGGCAGCCTTTGAACCTTTAAGAATCTCCTGTAATTCAGTGCCTTCTTAGTCTGAAAGGCCCATAAGCTGAGGTACAGGAATTACCTTTAGTGTTCTCAGAAAAATGAGGGGCATCAGGCACCAAGTGGTAGCGTGCCAGGGTACCCATAAGCCTAGGTGCAAGAATTAGCCCAAGCTCAAGTGGGGTCTGATCACCATGGGATTATTTCTAGGTATCTGTCCCATTGTAGGGTACATTTGAGATTTGAGAAGGAATTGGAGTCGTCGAGCAGTTAGCAATGTCCCCGGTTAAGCCGGACCGAGGCGGAAAAGTACCGCAGTTCCTGGAGCTGCCAGGTGGATGCAGCAGTCAAATTCAATCTCGTGTTGGTTCTTTTGATTTTTCTGCTCATTTGAGGTACTGCAAGCGAGGATCCGCAAAAACGTCAGAGAGGTGCCCCTGGAAACTCCATGAGCCAAGAACAAAGTATCACAAAAAAGGGACACTTTGAGTTAACCACGAGAAGCCTTTTTCCGTCACCAGGGTGGACCAGACACCCCTCCCAGATCATGGAAGTCCGAAAATGTTTAAATTTTTTCTAAGTCCTAAAAAATATGTTTCTCGATTCCAATTGCCGAGTCCGGTCAAGAATGAACAGTTTCTTGGGTCTCATTAAGTTCATCCCAAAAATGTTTAGCGGCAGCCAAAACCGATTAAGTTTGGTAATGTAGGGCGTGTAGAGCACTATGTGGGGGTTCAGGGTGCTATGTGTGGGTGTAGAGCGCTATGTGTAGGGTGCAGAGCGCTATGTAGGGGGTGCAGAGCGCTATGTGGGGGTGCAGAGCGCTATGTGTGGGGTGCAGAGCATTGTTTGTGGATGCAGAGCACTATGATCTGGGGATGGGGATGGGGATCTATAGCGCTATGTGTGGCGCGCAAAGTGCAATATGTTAGGTGCAGAGGATGACATATCTTCCAAAATGAATAGGTTTTTTGGGTGCAGCCCCCAAATTGCTAAATACTGCCTCCACAGCTCTGAGATTAATGATTCCTGTTTTTATTTCCAACAAGGAATTTTTCTCTTGGCTAGAAACACATACATTATGATTTTAATGAATCAGCCTTTTGTATGGATGACCTTTTTGTACCATATGTGGTAGAAAAGGCTATTTGGCAGCAGTTGGACCATTAGGTATCCCTTTCATTCAGTGTCTTCTTAGTCTGAAAGACCATAAGCCAAGGTACAAGAATTGCCTGAGGTGTGGTCTGGATAAATGGAAGTTACCCCATAAACCAGAGTACAAGAATTGCATCAGAGACAGCAAGATAGATAGATAGATAGATAGATAGATAGATAGATAGAAGGATAGATGGATAGATGGATAGATAGATAGATGGATAGATAGAGGGATAGATAGATGGATAGATACATGGATATCTATCTATCCATCTATCTATCTATCTATCTAGCTATCTATCTCTATGTCTATTTATCCATCTATCTATCTATCCATCTATCTATTTATCTATCTATCTATCTATCTATCTATCTCTCTGTCTATCTATCTATCCATCCATCCATCTATCTATACATATATTTATCTATTTATCTATTCATCTATCCATCATCTATCCATCTATCTATCTATCTATCTATCCATACATACATACATCCAGCTGGGCCCGTCCCCCACACAGGCTGACCCAGAGCAGGCCACTGATCGGTGGGGCCCACGGCAGTATGAGAGGCCGGTCGTAGCCGGCGCCGAGGGCACCCAGGTGGGCCTGGCTCCTGAGCAGGAGTTGCGGATGTGCATGCCCGCATTTATGTGAGAAAGAGCGGCAGCGGTCCACCATTACATACAGTTGTCCCCGTTGGGACCACCAGTAAGAAAGTTTGAAAGTTTCGAATGATAAGATGTAATTACCAGAAGAATGTTACCTGATTGACCAACTTGATTTGAACCGGTCGTTGCCGGCAACTGGTCCCCGTTGGGACCCCCTTTTCAAATTATGCGTAGAAACTACTATGAACAGGCCCGAGAACTAGCAGGGCAATCACAAACTTGTGGCGTGTAAATAAAATAATGTTTGTTGGCTTTAACCGTTACCGCCTCCGGAGAGGCAGATTGGAGGAAGGGCCCGCAGTGGAGCAGGCTGGGGCCCAGCCACCACCGGAACCGGTGGCGATCCTCTGGAGGGGTTCAGGGGTCCCCATGGACGTGGGTCCCTTGATAAGGACAGAACCCGCTCGGGCAACTTGTGCAGGACTGGGGTCAAGGGGTGCTGCCTGTTTGCTTAGGGGCAGCATCAGGGCAAGGTTGCTTGGGTGGGAGAGAGGGTGGACCAGACACCCCTCCCAGATCATGGAAGTCCGAAAATGTTTAAATTTTTTCTAAGTCCCAAAAAATATGTTTCTCGATTCCAATTGCCGAGTCCGGTCAAGAATGAACTGTTTCTTGGGTCTCATTGAGTTCATCCCAAAAATGTTTAGCGGCAGCCAAAACCGATTAAGTTTGGTAATGTAGGGCGTGTAGAGCACTATGTGGGGGTTCAGGGTGCTATGTGTGGGTGTAGAGCGCTATGTGGGGGGTGCAGAGCGCTATGTAGGGGGTGCAGAGCGCTATGTGGGGGTGCAGAGCGCTATGTGGGGGTGCAGAGCGCTATGTGTGGGGTGCAGAGCATTATTTGCGGATGCAGAGCACTATGTGGGGGATGTATAGCGCTATGTGTGGCGCGCAAAGTGCAATATGTTAGGTGCAGAGGATGACATATCTTCCAAAATGAATGGGTTTTTTGGGTGCAGCCCCCAAATTGCTAAATACTGCCTCCACAGCTCTGAGAATAATGATTCCTGTTTTTATTTCCCCCAAGGAATTTTTTTCTTGGCTAGAAACACATACATTATGATTTTAATGAATCAGACTTTTGTATGGCCTTTTTGTACCATATGTGGTAGAAAAGGCTATTTGGCAGCAGTTGGACCATTAGGTATCCCTTTCATTCAGTGTCTTCTTAGTCTGAAAGACCATCTTTGACAGGGGTAAGGGCACCTCTCCCCACTCCTGAGGACTCCCTACTGCAGGTCTGCAATCAGCAATGGTGGGGGTTGTACCCATGCTCCCTGCTCCAGGGTTCTCCTGTACCTGAGACCTTGCACGCTGGCTGTATGGGGTTATCAGCTGCCTCTCCTCCGCTGCCCGGGTGGTTTCCTCCCTCTGTCTCTGCTGCTGCTGGGGCTTCCCCTGCCTCTCCATCTTGGGAGATGGAGAGAGAAGGCTTCCCCTGCCTCTCCATCTTGGGAGATGTCTGCGGTGCTGTCCTCTGCTTCGGCCTGGTAAGGAAGCCTCTGATTCCCTTCTCCTCTGTCCGTGACGCTCCTCTGCTGGGCCCCTGGGAGCTCACCCTTCTCCTCCGCTGCATATCCTTTTCTTACAGGCTCTTGGGCTGGTTTAATTGTCAGTAATGTAGTCCGGTGGCAGAAGTTGAGACATACACGTCCTCACTCCTTCATAGCCAGGACACGCCCCCCCACATTTGCTTTTTATAGCACTAAGGCTATGTGCGCACGTGTGCGTAATTCATGCAGTTACGCTGCGTTTTGTAGCGCAGCGTAACTGCATGCATCCTCGTCCCCTACACAGTCTATGGAGATTGTGCAGGGGCCGTGCGCACGTGGCATATTAGAACGCAGCGATTCGGCTGCTGCCCGAATCGCTGCGTTCTAAGAAGTGACATGTCACTTCTTCCGTGCGCTTTGCCGGCAGCCCCTGCTCTGTCTATGGCAGGAGCTGCAGGCAGAGCGCACGTTCTCGCCGGCACCATGCGCTTCAGAACAGAGCTTTTCAGCTGCGCTCTGAAGCGCACCTTTTAGGTGCAGTGCAGAGCGCACACGTGTGCACATAGCCTAAGTCCTCTGCTTTGTAACTAGACAAGAAAACTGAACACCGACAACTGTGCACCGCGGTCACGGATGGTTCAGATGATAATAATGACCGGTCCCTGAATGGAATGTTCATGTCTGTTCTCATTGTGGTCACATCAGAGGTTTATGGCATCATGAAATTGCATCTGACCACACCTGATAAGTAAATAAAGATGACCCGCCTGCCTATGTCATCACGACCACACCCGATAAGTAAATAAAGGTGACTCGCCTGCCTATGTCATCACGACCACACCCAATAAGGAAATAAAGATGACTCGCCTGCCTATGTCATCACGACCACACCCGATAAGTAAATAAAGGTGACCCGCCTGCCTATGTCATCACGACCACTCCCGATAAGTAAATAAAGATGACTCGCCTGCCTATGTCATCATGACCACACCTGATAAGTAAATAAAGATGACCCGCCTGCCTATGTCATCACGACCACACCTGATAAGTAAATAAAGGTGACCCGCCTGCCTATGTCATCACGACCACACCCAATAAGGAAATAAAGATGACTCGCCTGCCTATGTCATCACGACCACACCCGATAAGTAAATAAAGGTGACCCGCCTAGCTATGTCATCACGACCACTCCCGATAAGTAAATAAAGATGACTCGCCTGCCTATGTCATCACGACCACACCTGATAAGTAAATAAAGATGACCCGCCTGCCTATGTCATCACGACCACACCTGATAAGTAAATAAAGGTGACCCGCCTGCCTATGTCATCACGACCACACCCAATAAGGAAATAAAGATGACTCGCCTGCCTATGTCATCACGACCACACCCGATAAGTAAATAAAGGTGACCCGCCTAGCTATGTCATCACGACCACTCCCGATAAGTAAATAAAGATGACTCGCCTGCCTATGTCATCACGACCACACCTGATAAGTAAATAAAGGTGACCCGCCTGTCTATGTCATCACGACCACACATGATAAGTAAATAAAGATGACTCGCCTGCCTATGTCATCACGACCACACCCGATAAGTAAATAAAGATGACTCGCCTGCCTATGTCATCACGACCACACCTGATAAGTAAATAAAGGTGACTCGCCTGCCTATGTCATCACGACCACCCTCGATAAGTAAATAAAGGTGACTCGCCTGCCTATGTCATCACAACCACACTCGATAGGCAGGCGGGTCACCTTTATTTACTTATGTCATCATGACCACACCTGATAAGTAAATAAAGGTGACCCGCCTGCCTATGTCATCACGACCACACCTGATAAGTAAATAAAGGTGACCCGCCTGTCTATGTCATTACGACCACACCCGATAAGTAAATAAAGATGACTCGCCTGCCTATGTCATCACGACCACACCTGATAAGTAAATAAAGATGACTCGCCTGCCTATGTCATCACGACCACACCTGATAAGTAAATAAAGGTGACCCGCCTGTCTATGTCATCACGATCACATTCGTTAAGTAAATAAAGGTGACTCGCCTGCCTATGTCATCACGACCACACTCGATAGGCAGGCGGGTCACCTTTATTTACTTATGTCATCACAACCACACCTGATAAGTAAATAAAGGTGACCCGCCTGCCTATGTCATCACGACCACACCTGATAAGTAAATAAAGGTGACCCGCCTGTCTATGTCATTACGACTACACCCGATAAGTAAATAAAGGTGACCCGCCTGTCTATGTCATCACGACCACATTCGTTAAGTAAATTAAGATGACTCGCCTGCCTATGTCATCACGACCACACCTGATAAGTAAATAAAGATGACTCGCCTGCCTATGTCATCACGACCACACCTGATAAGTAAATAAAGATGACTTGCCTGCCTATGTCATCACGACCACACTTGTTAAGTAAATAAAGGTGACTCGCCTGCCTATGTCATCACGACCACACTCGATAGGCAGGCGGGTCACCTTTATTTACTTATGTCATCACGACCACACCTGATAAGTAAATAAAGGTGACCCGCCTGCCTATGTCATCACGACCACACCCGATAAGTAAATAAAGGTGACCCGCCTGTCTATGTCATCACGACCACATTCGTTAAGTAAATAAAGATGACTCGCCTGCCTATGTCATCACGACCACACCTGATAAGTAAATAAAGGTGACCCGCCTGTCTATGTCATTACGACTACACCCGATAAGTAAATAAAGGTGACCCGCCTGTCTATGTCATCACGACCACATTCGTTAAGTAAATTAAGATGACTCGCCTGCCTATGTCATCACGACCACACCTGATAAGTAAATAAAGATGACTCGCCTGCCTATGTCATCACGACCACACCTGATAAGTAAATAAAGATGACTTGCCTGCCTATGTCATCACGACCACACTTGTTAAGTAAATAAAGGTGACTCGCCTGCCTATGTCATCACGACCACACTCGATAGGCAGGCGGGTCACCTTTATTTACTTATGTCATCACGACCACACCTGATAAGTAAATAAAGGTGACCCGCCTGCCTATGTCATCACGACCACACCCGATAAGTAAATAAAGGTGACCCGCCTGTCTATGTCATCACGACCACATTCGTTAAGTAAATAAAGATGACTCGCCTGCCTATGTCATCACGACCACACCTGATAAGTAAATAAAGGTGACTCGCCTGCCTATGTCATCACGACCACACTCGTTAAGTAAATAAAGGTGACCCGCCTGTCTATGTCATCACGACCACACCTGATAAGTAAATAAAGGTGACTCGCCTGCCTATGTCATCACGACCACACTCGTTAAGTAAATAAAGGTGACTCGCCTGCCTATGTCATCACGACCACACTCGATAAGCAGGCGGGTCACCTTTATTTACTTATGTCATCACGACCACACCTGATAAGTAAATAAAGGTGACCCACCTGCCTATGTCATCGCGACCACACCTGATAAGTAAATAAAGGTGACCCGCCTGCCTATGTCATCACGACCACACCCTATAAGTAAATAAAGGTGACCCGCCTGTCTATGTCATCACGACCACACTCGTTAAGTAAATAAAGATGACCCGCCTGCCTATGTCATCACGACCAAACCCGATAAGTAAATAAAGGTGACCCGCCTGCCTATGTCATCACGACCACACTCGTTAAGTAAATAAAGGTGACTCGCCTGCCTATGTCATCACGACCACACTCGATAGGCAGGCGGGTCACCTTTATTTACTTATGTCATCACGACCACACCTGATAAGTAAATAAAGGTGACCCACCTGCCTATGTCATCACGACCACACCTGATAAGTAAATAAAGGTGACCCGCCTGTCTATGTCATCACGACCACACCTGATAAGTAAATAAAGGTGACCCACCTGCCTATGTCATCACGACCACACTCGTTAAGTAAATAAAGGTGACCCGCCTGTCTATGTCATCACGACCACACCTGATAAGTAAATAAAGGTGACCCGCCTGCCTATGTCATCACGACCACACCCGATAAGTAAATAAAGGTGACCCGCCTGTCTATGTCATCACGACCACACCTGATAAGTAAATAAAGGTGACCCGCCTGCCTATGTCATCACGACCACACCCGATAAGTAAATAAAGGTGACCCGCCTGTCTATGTCATCACGACCACACCCGATAAGTAAATAAAGATGACTCGCCTGCCTATGTCATCACGACCACACCTGATAAGTAAATAAAGGTGACCCGCCTGCCTATGTCATCACGACTACACCTGATAAGTAAATAAAGGTGACCCTCCTGCCTATGTCATCATGACCACACCCGATAAGTAAATAAAGGTGACCCGCCTGCCTATGTCATCACGACCATACTCGTTAAGTAAATAAAGATGACCCGCCTGCCTATGTCATCACGACCACACTGCTTAAGTAAATACGCTTAACTATGGCATCACTTTGTGATGTCACAATCATCAAAGGCTCTAAACAAACTGCTCCTGGGAGCTTTACAGCCATTTCTCACTTTTTTCTATAGAGACAGGATGATAGAGCCGAACTATGGCAGCCAGAAAGACGCAAGTGGAGCTCTTGCCTTTTTGGAGAGAAACGGGATAAGAACGCTACATTTTCATCAGAATGGAAGACGAGCCGATGGAGGACGACCTAGGACCACGAGCATCAGGCAACCCTGGTGACGTATAACACCCACCTCCTCTGTATCTGCTGATGTCATGTAGCCCTTTGGTGGCGTTTAATCAAGACTGGTGTTTTTCTATACCAACCTTCATGAAGCGCCCATTGGAGTAAAATGCACCAAATTAATTTCCTTTTAATGAATTTGACTCATCTGTTAAAGGGAATCAGTCAGGAGGTTTTTGCCACCTAATCTGCATAATTTCTGGGTAGATATCCTGATTTCAATGATGTGTCACTTACTGTATTGCTTAGTGTAGTTTTGATAAAATCACTGTGTAATCAGCAGGAGATTATCACTACAGGACTACTTGGCATGCTGAAGGTAGTCCAGCATATTCATGAGCTTCATATAACTGCTACATCTGCAGCAGAGAAAACATTGACAGCAAACAGGCTCAGTAAGTGACACATCGCTGGAATCAGGGTCTCTTGTGACTTCTCCCTGTATCTTCAGCTCCTTGGGAGACTCATGTACAGGGTACAGTGTAAAATATGCAAAACAATTAGCTATTTTTTTTATGAGATTTCTGGTGATAAGTCCTTATCCTTGTTTTTCAGAATTTTAATTCAGGTTTGTTAAAGGGGTTTTCCAGGCTTGAGGGTAAAAGTCTTCAGTTGCTCTAGGTGTCAGCACCTGAACGCATGTATGCAAGTCACATACTTGTAGTCACGACTGACAGCTACTACTGGTACAGGTGAATCCTCACAGCGCACAGTGCAGTTCCCTGTTAGGATTCAAAAGTCTGTTGTTAACCTCAAGCCTGGACATCCCCTTTAAGAAAAAAGTTACATTTTATGATATATTAAATATATTAACATGATTGTTCCCTACTGGAAATCCATTGTATTAAAGTTAAATAGTTATCCTTGTAAAATTTTCTGGTGCAAACTGATTGAGGAGTGAACTCTTTAAGGTGCGTATGTGCCGCCCCGCGCTCGGCTGCCGCAGCCGAGCAGCTCGGATCCGGGCTTGTTACTGGTGGGTGACTCGAGCGCCTCCGGACCCGGGGGTCACTTCGCTCTAAAAGGGATTTGCTGGCGATCTCGATATGGGGTGTGATGGTGGTTAGATAGGTGCACGGTCGGAGCCGCGCTTGAGTTCGTGACGCCACCCACGGGATATGGTGAAGGTAAACACCACCGCTGCTGTTACAGGGCACCCGGGGCAGATGGTCGGGCAGCAAGATGTTAACCCCTCCGTGGGCAGGGATGGCGGCCCCGGGACCCGTTGGGAAGGTGTAATGGCTGAATGGTGCAGGGCGCTGCGCTGCCAGATGGCACAGTTGTATTCACAGTTAGTAATCGACACACACGAGTCTCTGATAAACAAAGTTGATGGTGGTCGGTGCCCGCAGCCGGCTGCGTCTGGTCCCCCACACGGTTTGGTGGTCTTTGCCTTTCTCCTGCACCTGTTGTATGTGACGACTGCCTATGCTTCAGCAACGGGAGTCTGCTCCCCGGCGTGTATGTGTCGGTGGAACCCGTTTGCCCGCAGGCGGTGGCCCGTGAGATCTTTCTGCCTCTGCGGTGACTTTCTATCCCCCTCGGTGGGCTGTTGCCTTCTTTCGGGACTTGAGACGGGAAAGGCCCTAAGATCCAGACCTCAATCAGAGAATTCTACTCGGTCCAGTGGTCTGAGTACCCCACTGGTGCTCCGCTTTCCAGTCGGTTCCCCGGTTCGGTACCGGCGGGCCACTACCCTGTCTCGGTGCCTTACGGTTCCACCTGGCCGTCTTCCCGGCTCCTGCAGGCGGCTACCACCATCTGCCTCCTTGCCACAGTACAAACAAAGAAAATTGCGACCAAAGTCCAGGGTACAAAGTGAAAAAACTTTATTGGTAAATAGGTGCAGGGCGGCACAAACAAGTGTGGACATAGACAATGATCTATAGCGGACTACTGACAAACCAAAGGTACTGATTACTAGTAGTGGTAGCGGTTATATGTTAACCGGTATATATATATATGTAATCAGATAATAAATAGTCCACCCAGGAAACTGCATAGAATATACAGGCTGGAATATAAACCCCAAACCAATTCCTCAAAAAATCATCATGGCAACCACACAAAGAGTATGTTGGAATAGATAAATAAAAAACAGGGTTGCACAAAGTTGGTGGAGGGTTATGAAACAGATCCCAGCCTCCGATGATAAGGGAAACATTGATAATTGCAGTTTTACCTGGGAAGTGTGAAGACCAAGAGAGCCTGCGTCCAACCCGACGGCCGTTTCGGCTGTAAAGCTTTCGTCAGGGGGCGTGAAAGCGGAGCACCAGTGGGGTACTCAGACCACTGGACCGAGTAGAATTCTCTGATTGAGGTCTGGATCTTAGGGCCTTTCCCGTCTCAAGTCCCGAAAGAAGGCAACAGCCCACCGAGGGGGATAGAAAGTCACCGCAGAGGCAGAAAGATCCCACGGGCCACCGTCTGCGGGCAAATGGGTTCCACCGACACATACACGCCGGGGAGCAGACTCCCGTTGCTGAAGCATAGGCAGTCGTCACATACAACAGGTGCAGGAGAAAGGCAAAGACCACCAAACCGTGTGGGGGACCAGACGCAGCCGGCTGCGGGCACCGACCACCATCAACTTTGTTTATCAGAGACTCGTGTGTGTCGATTACTAATTGTGAATACAACTGTGCCATCCGGCAGCGCAGCGCCCTGCACCATTCAGCCATTACACCTTCCCAACGGGTCCCGGGGCCACCATCCCTGCCCACGGAGGGGTTAACATCTTGCTGCCCGACCATCTGCCCCGGGTGCCCCGTAACAGCAGCGGTGGTGTTTACCTTCACCACATCCCGTGGGTGGCATCACGAACTCAAGCGCGGCTCCGACCGTGCACCTATCTAACCACCATCACACCCCATATCAAGATCGCCAGCAAATCCCTTTTAGAGCGAAGTGACCCCCGGGTCCAGAGGCGCTCGAGTCACCCACCAGTAACGAGCCCGGATCCGAGCGGCTCGGCTGCGGCAGCCGAGCGCGGGGCGGTACATACGCACCTTAAAGAGTTCACTCCTCAATCAGTTTGCACCAGAAAATTTTACAAGGATAACTATTTAACTTTAATACAATAGATTTCCAGTAGGGAACAATCATTTTAATATATTTAATATATCATAAAATGTAACTTTTTTCTTAAAGGGGATGTCCAGGCTTGAGGTTAACAACAGACTTTTGAATCCTAACAGGGAACTGCACTGTGCGCTGTGAGGATTCACCTGTACCAGTAGTAGCTGTCAGTCGTGACTACAAGTATGTGACTTGCATACATGCGTTCAGGTGCTGACACCTAGAGCAACTGAAGACTTTTACCCTCAAGCCTGGAAAACCCCTTTAACAAACCTGAATTAAAATTCTGAAAAACAAGGATAAGGACTTATCACCAGAAATCTCATAAAAAAAATAGCTAATTGTTTTGCATATTTTACACTGTACCCTGTACATGAGTCTCCCAAGGAGCTGAAGATACAGGGAGAAGTCACAAGAGACCCTGATTCCAGCGATGTGTCACTTACTGAGCCTGTTTGCTGTCAATGTTTTCTCTGCTGCAGATGTAGCAGTTATACAAAGCTCATGAATATGCTGGACTACTTTCAGCATGCCAAGTAGTCCTGTAGTGATAATCTCCTGCTGAATACACAGTGATTTTATCAAAACTACACTAAGCAATACAGTAAGTGACACATCATTGAAACCAGGATATCTACCCAAAAATTATGCAGATTAGGTGGCAAAACCCTCCTGACTGATTCCCTTTAACAGATGAGTCAAATTCATTAAAAGGAAATTAATTTGGTGCATCTTACTCCAATGGGCGCTTCATGAAGGTTGGTATAGAAAAACACCAGTCTTGATTAAACGCCACCAAAGGGCTACATGACATCAGCAGATACAGAGGAGGTGGGTGTTATACGTCACCAGGGTTGCCTGATGCTCGTGGTCCTAGGTCGTCCTCCATCGGCTCATCTTCAATTCTGATGAAAATGTAGCGTTCTTATCCCGTTTCCCTCCAAAAAGGCAAGAGCTCCACTTGCGTCTTTCTGGCTGCCATAGTTCGGCTGTATCATCCTGTCTCTATAGAAAAAAGTGAGAAATGGCTGTAAAGCTCCCAGGAGCAGTTTGTTTAGAGACTTTGATCATTGTGACACCACAAAGTGATGCCATAGTTAAGCGTATTTACTTAACGAGTGTGGTCGTGATGACATAGGCAGGCGGGTCACCTTTATTTACTTATCAGGTGTAGTCGTGATGACATAGGCAGGCGGGTCACCTTTATTTTCTTATCAGGTGTGGTCGTGATGACATAGGCAGGCGGGTCATCTTTATTTACTTATCAGGTGTGGTCGTGATGACATAGGCAGGCGAGTCATCTTTATTTACTTAACGAGTGTGGTCGTGATGACATAGACAGGCGGGTCACCTTTATTTACTTATCGGGTGTGGTCGTGATGACATAGGCAG
Source organism: Anomaloglossus baeobatrachus (assembly GCF_048569485.1). NCBI lineage: Eukaryota > Metazoa > Chordata > Amphibia > Anura > Aromobatidae > Anomaloglossus > Anomaloglossus baeobatrachus. The sequence continues at coordinate 485,096,467 of NC_134353.1, read as the reverse complement.
GCGGGTCACCTTTATTTACTTATCAGGTGTGGTCGTGATGACATAGGCAGGCGGGTCACCTTTATTTACTTAACGAATGTGGTCGTGATGACATAGGCAGGCGAGTCACCTTTATTTACTTAACGAGTGTGGTCGTGATGACATAGGCAGGCGAGTCACCTTTATTTACTTAACGAGTGTGGTCGTGATGACATAGGCAGGGGGGTCATTGTTATTTACTTAACGAGTGTAGTCGTGATGACATAGGCAGGCGAGTCACCTTTATTTACTTATCGGGTGTGGTCGTGATGACATAGGCAGGCGGGTCACCTTTATTTGCTTAACGAGGGTGGTCGTGATGACATAGACAGGCGGGTCATCTTTATTTACTTAACGAGTGTGGTCGTGATGACATAGGCAGGCGAGTCACCTTTATTTACTTAACGAGTGTGGTCGTGATGACATAGGCAGGCGAGTCACCTTTATTTACTTAACGAGTGTGGTCGTGATGACATAGGCAGGAGGGTCATCTTTATTTACTTAACGAGTGTGGTCGTGATGACATAGGCAGGCGAGTCACCTTTATTTACTTATCGGGTGTGGTCGTGATGACATAGGCAGGTGGGTCACCTTTATTTACTTATGTCATCACGACCACACCCGATAAGTAAATAAAGGTGACTCGCCTGCCTATGTCATCACGACCATACTCGTTAAGTAAATAAAGGTGACCCGCCTGCCTATGTCATCACGACCACACCCGATAAGTAAATAAAGATGACCCGCCTGCCTATGTCATCACGACCACACTCGTTAAGTAAATAAAGGTGACCCGCCTGCCTATGTCATCACGACCACACCCGATAAGTAAATAAAGATGACTCGCCTGCCTATGTCATCATGACCACACTCGTTAGGCAGGCGGGTCATCTTTATTTACTTATCAGGTGTGGTCAGATGCAATTTCATGATGCCATAAACCTCTGATGTGACCACAATGAGAACAGACATGAACATTCCATTCAGGGACCGGTCATTAGTATCATCTGAACCATCCGCACAGTTTTCGGTGTTCAGTTTTTTTGTCTAGTTACAAAGCAGAGGACTTAGTGCTATAAAAAGCAAATGTGGGGGGGGGCGTGTCCTGGCTATGGAGGAGTGAGGACGTGTTTGTCTCAGCTCCTGCCACCGGACTACATTACTGACAATTAAACCAGCCCAAGAGCCTGGAAGAAAAGGATATGCAGCGGAGGAGAAGGGAGAGCTCCCAGGTGCCCAGCAGAGGAGCGTCATGGGCAGAGAAGGGAATCAGAGGCTTCCTTACCGGGCCGAAGCAGAGGACAGCACCGCAGACATCTCCCAAGATGGAGAGGCAGGGGAAGCCTCAGCAGCAGAGACAGAGGGAGGAAACCACCCGGACAGCGGAGAGGCAGCTGATAACCCCAGACAGCCAGCGTGCAAGGTCTCAGGTACAGGGGTACCCTGGAGCAGGAAGCATGGGTACAACCCCCACCATTGCTGATTGCAGACCTGCAATGGGGAGGCCTCAGGAGGGGGGAGAGGTGCCCTTACCCCTGTCACAGATGGAGGACAATAATAAATCTCAAGCAGAGGCTGTTAATGCTGCAAATGGGGAACAGGGCCCTGCTAGTGGAAATCTCCTATCTTCAGTGAGACACAGCCTGAGTCAAAGTGTGTATGATATGGAAATGCAAGCAGAGTTAGAGCCTGCCACAAGTACAATAAGATCACATGAACCAGGAGTGCTGACAGAACTTAATGAAATACGGGCACACATCTCTTCTATGCCCACCAGAGAAGATATGGAGACATATACAGCAAGGCTGGAACAGACATACCGCACAGAGCTGTCGGCCCTGAGGGGGGAGGTGGAAAGAGTGGACACTCAGAACCAAATACAGGCAGCTAAAATACAGAATATAGAAGACACCATTCAGGCACAAGGGGCCATTTTGGATCAACACTCCCGCCAAATACAATATATGGTGGAAGCAATGGACGATGCTGAAAACAGGGGCCGGAGAAACAATTTAAGGGTCCGGGGTTTACCAGAGTCTGTTGAACCTAAGGATCTCCAGAGAGCCCTCCAAGTGATGTTTAATGAGATCCTGGGTGAACCATCAAGCCAACCCCTGGAGCTAGACAGAGTGCATAGAGCGCTTGGCCCTAGACCTACACAGAATGACAGACCTCGAGATGTGATTTGTCCTTAAAGAGGCCATCCTGTTTAAGCTGCGCAGTGGAGTTTCACCAGCATACGAGGGGAGCCAAGTCCAGATTCTGCAGGACTTATCCCGTTTCATTTTACAAAGAAGGAGAGCAATGAAACCTCTCCTGGACATGCTCCGTTCGTATGAGTTTCAATACAGCTGGGGATTTCCCTTCCGCCTGCAGGTCCGACACGCGGGAAGAATGCATGTTCTTAGGAACCCGACTGATATGCCATCGTTTTCTGCAGCCCTGGACATTCCGTTGGTGCCTATAGAGGAATGGCCGGTGTTTCCAATGGGGGGATGGGGTGCTGCCCCAGATGGTGATCGGATGCGTGGCTCTCGAAGAGGAAGACCAGTCTGATGTTTAAGGAGTTATTGGTTTATAAACAAAAATTCATTGGGTTGTTTCTCAATAGAATGTACCTCCCAGTTTTGCCATAATTTTTTTGCCAAGGGGATTAAGTCTTTCTGATTATGAGGGAGGGGGTTCCCTCCCGCCTTCCTGGAAGGGGGGCACCCCTTGATGGTGTATAACACAATATTCTCTCTAGACCTTGTGTCCTCACATTATATAGGGCTCTGGCTGACAAACTAAGTTGAATAATTGCTTATTGTTAGTCCGGGGTAGGGGGCTCCTTTGTAGAAAGTTCCCTCCCTGATTGGGATAACACGCCATAAAGGAGTGGCGTAGTCTCACCATCCCTAGGTTAGACAGTTTGGTATTCTCTTATACCTATACAGTTACTTTTAGTCTTTTTAGACCCGACGTTAGGGTCTTGTTGTGACCTTGCAGGCGGGAGGCACTCTGACCTCCTTGCCTTTGGTTTCTACTGCTTTGTTGGTAGTTTATTTTGTATTCTCGACCTTCTTACCGCTTCTCTTTTATTTCCTCTTCTCTTTCCCTGCTCTTCCTATCCTACTTGCCTGCACATCTCTCTCTCTCCCTAATCCTTGAACCTATCCCTAGAGTCCCCACCGTTCCTCCTCATTGGAATGACGCAGATTAATTGGGGTTCACTAAATGTGAGGGGACTTAATGTCCCGCAAAAACGCTCCCAGATATTTTTTGACATGCACAAAAAAAGAATCCATATACTATTGATCCAAGAAACACATTTTAAAACGGGCCACCTCCCCATCTTTAGAGAAAGATATTACACTAACTGGGTCCACAGTTCCAACCCAGAGTCAAAATCCAAGGGAGTGTCCATAGGCATCCATAAGTCCCTAATGCACACAGTTCTAGATACACGGGTGGACACGGAGGGAAGTTTTATATTCCTGAAAATTAATGTTAACTCATCCATTTTTACCATTGTCAATTGGTATCTACCGAATAGATATCCGGCGACGACCTGCTCCTCTCTCCTGTCATCACTGGATGAATTCGCAGAAGGGACCGTGATCGTGGGCGGTGATTTAAACTTCACTTTGGACCCTAAGGTAGACACAACGTCGGGACATAACTTTCTCTCAATAAGGAAACTAACGAAGGTTAAACGTTGTATACAGGAACTCAGATTAGTGGATGCATGGAGAACACTACACCCAGTAGACCGTGACTACACATATTTTTCCCCGGCTCACTCTTTCGTACAGCCGCATAGACCTATTCCTTGTAAGTCAGAAGGCCCTGACATGGCAGATACAGGCCTCTATAGGCAGTATCTCTTGGTCAGATCATGCCCCCATATTTTTGAGCCTCACTATCCGGAATGGGCCTGGGAGGCCGTGGTCTTGGCGATTGAATGATAGTCTGCTGAGGGACCAGAGATGCTTGAAAGACCTGCAGAACACAATAGATAAATTCTTGGAGATACACTCAGGAGACACTACTACCCTACCTGTTCAATGGGAGACACTCAAGTGTGTGTTGAGAGGGATTCTGATCAAACATGGGGCTAGGATTAAGAGGGAGAGAGCCCAAACCATTCTGTCTCTACTTCAGAATATTTCAGACTTAGAGAAGATCGATAAGCAGACATTATCCCCGGTGACACTGACAGAGCTAGTTAAAAACAGAGAGGACCTTAAATCCATTCTGGACCGACAATACGAGCGCTACAGGAATAGACTAAAAAGATTTATGTATGAATATGCGGACAAATGTGGCAGACCACTAGCTAGGTTATTACATCCGAGAGGGGACCCCAGTCACATCCCTACGATCAAAAAATCGGACGTCCTTTTGACTCAGAACCCAATCCACATAGCGGAGCAGTTTCAAAAATATTATAGTGACCTTTGCGACATAAGGGGCAAATTTGGGGATATGCTACAAGAAGCTTTGGAGACTAAAATAAATGATTACATACTTAAAACAGCCCTGCCGACTATACCCAATATTGAGGTTGAAAACCTAGAAGCAGACTTTACAGAGACAGAAGTGGCATCTATTATCAGGAATTCTCCCTCAGGCAAAAGCCCAGGTCCGGACGGGTTTACCCCTAAGTTCTATAAAATTTTTCAGACTCAGTTATCCCAGTTCATGACCAAAGTATTTAACTCCATATCTGAAAACTCCCAGTAGGTAGCATAGTCTCTTGAAGCACACATATGTGTTATCCCCAAACCGGGAAAGGACCACTTGCTGGTTACAAATACAGACCCATCTCACTGATTAATTTAGATTTGAAATTTTTCTCTAAAGCACTTGCCAACAGACTTGCCCAGTCCCTGCCTGGGATAATACATACGGACCAGGTGGGATTTGTAAAAGGCCGGGAGGCACGGGACAACACCAATAAATTGTTCCTCCTGATGGCTCGGTCGAAGGCTCAGTCTCTCCCCATGTGTTTACTTTCAGTGGACGCGGAGACGGCCTTCGACCGGGTCAGTTGGAGCTTTATGATGGCAGCCTTGAGACAGGTGGGTTTGGGTCAGAAATTTTTGGGTAGAATTGCGTCCCTGTATAAGAGACCCTCAGCAAAAGTCAGGACAAATGGGTTTCTATCATCATCCTTTCTGGTCAACAATGGAACGAGACAGGGATGTCCACTGTCACCAATCTTATACGTCATAGTCATGGAGCACCTTGCGGTCGCCCTGAGAAACAACACAAGCATCCATGGGATAGAGGCGGGGGGGAGAACCGTAAGCTGGCTCTATTTGCAGATGACCTTCTCATGTTCATTTCCCAACCACACATATCCTTCCCGTCCTTGCTCAAGGAGTTCGAAGAGTTTGGCAACTTAAGCAACTTCAAAGTAAATTTTTCCAAATCAGAGGCCATGAACGTGACTTTATCGGCAGAAGATCTTGCGAGAGTATCACAAAACTTCCCTTTTAAGTGGCAACCGTCAGTTTTAAAATATCTGGGAGTTATGGTACCTAGGGATCCAGCAAAAATTGTACATCACAATTTTTTCCCCTTATTAGAAAGGACAATCAGGGACTTAAAGAAATATGACAAAAAGAGATTGACGTGGTTTGGGCGTATAAACGCGATAAAAATGGATGTGTTACCGAGGTTCTTGTTCCTGTTTCAGACAATAGCCATACAGCTACCGTTTAGTTACTTCTCCAAGATCTGGACAGCCTTGTCTGGGTTTGTCTGGGGGAACAGGAGACCCCGAACAGGAATTAAAACTCTGACCAGACACAAAAGTGACGGGGGGGCTCCCAAATTTTCAGTTATATTACAAGGCAGCTATCCTAACGAGATTACTGGACTGGCATTTTCATGGTAATTCGAAAAAATGGGTGGTGATTGAACAGGATATGCTGGGAACTCCCTTACATTTACTCCCATGGTTAGAGAAAGAAAGTAGGATCCAGATAGCGAAGGGAATGGAGTTCACGCGGACAGCGATGGGGATGTGGGATGGAGAGATAAAAAAGGGATCTCTCTCTCAGGAGCAGGGCCCACTTACCCCTGTATTCGGTAATAAGAAGTTCCCCCCGGGACTCCACTCCCATAGATTCGGGGGATTTACTCGGGCGGATGATACTAGTTTTTGTCACGTGCTCCAGGGACACACCCTACCAACTTATACTTCCATGCAGCCACAGGGAGAGAGATTTCCTGGATGGAATATATGCAGTTGAAATCTTTCCTCTCGTACCAGGACAGGGAGAGAAAGATGAGGACACCCCCTACTCCTTTTGAGAAAGTATTTTTACAGGGGTCATCACCTGGACATGGCATCTCACTCATTTATAAAATGCTGAACCAGAGAAATAGGGTGGATAAACCTCACTTTGTCTGTAGGTGGGAAGAGGAACTGGGAGAAGATATTCCAGAGGACGATTGGAGCAGAGCGTACCTGTGGACCCACAAGCTTTCCTTGGCGTGCGCCGCTCAAGAGAAAAGTTATAAAATTCTCACAAGGTGGTACCATTACCCGACTAAATTACATGCTATATTTCCCTCTGTGTCTGATGTGTGCTGGAGGTGTCGCACAGACACAGGTACAATGCTACACATATGGTGGAGCTGTACTAAGCTGCAACCCTTTTGGGACTCAGTGTTCTACCTGTACAAAAAGATGAGCGGAGGTGAAATAGAAAAGTCCCCCCAGGTTGCCCTTCTTTCTATGCTCCCAGGAGCTATTAAAACACAAAAAAGGGACATGTTGCGATTTTGCCTGGCGGCTGGCTGTATAATTATCCCACGATTTTGGAAACAGACTAGATGCCCTACGGTGCTGGATTGGTTGGAAAAGATGACAAACCTCCAGAGAATGGAGGAGCTGACAGCAGAACTAAATGGGAACACAGAAAAATTTACTACAGTTGGGGACCATGGATTATGTTCATGGAGTCCCCAGAGTTTGTGGAGAGTTTGGCGAGCTTTTTGAACTTTTTGAAATGGTGGGGAGTCTCATTCCTTCCCCCCCTTTTTTCTTTTCTTGCTTTCCCCCTCCTCTCTAATTTCCTCTTCTTTATGCTTGTATCTTTCCTCTTCTTTATGCTTGTATCTTTCCTCTTCTTTCTTTCTTTTCTGAACATTAATCTGCATTTTTCTAGTTTCATTTTTTATATGAAAAGATTTATCAATAATTCATAAGACAATAGACATACAATGAGAATGAGTATAATAGGATACGGGAAGTCAAAAGAAGTGCGAATTCTGACCTATAATTTATAAGTGGTTGTATGGTTATAGCAAAAAGATAATTTGAAGAATTCCAAGAAATTTAGTAATGTAACAATTTCTGGATGTTATCCCGGCATTGAGAAAATGTTTATGTATTGTAATTGCACAAATGATATGTTTGTATGTTGACAACAGTTTCATCAATAAAACAGATTTGAAATAAAAAGCAAATGTGCGATCAATGGTTCCCCTGAAATCACAGCCCTAGAGCCGGAGGATCAGCCACTAAGGATTCTGGGAAAATTCAGTGACAGAGGTTGAACTAAATAAAAACTGAGAAATTTTTAGAAATCCGAGAGAGACCCTGGAGATGTAATGGCGGCCGAGTATTGTGTTATACACCCTTGTACAATAAAATATATATATATATATATATTATATAAAGCTCAGTGTATGTATGTATGTATGTATGTGTGTGTATGTATGTATGTCCGCTAAAGGAATCCGCACCGTAGCATTTACAACCACGAAATTTTGCACGGACGCCCCATGTGACCCAGGGAACCTCGTAGAATATGTTTTCACAGAAAAATGTAACCCCATGCTTTACAGTTAGTCTCTAAAATCCTGCCGCTATTAAACTGAATGGAGGTGGGAGCTATAGGTTATTAATAGCAAGTGTCAGTGGTTGCTATAGGAACGAAATAAACTGTTAGTTGAAGCTTAAGCGTGAGGTTATATGATGTCGGTGGAGAGATGGATAGAGAGACAGAAAAGACAGACAGACAGAGACACAGACTGAGTCACAGACAGAGACACAGACACAAGCAAAGAGACACGCCGGGCAAAGAGACACGCCGGGCAAAGAGACAGACACACACACACACACAGAGATGGAGACAGATAGACTGATACAAATACAGACAGAAATAGAAATACTCAGACAGAGACGAAGACACAGACAGAGAGACAGACAGACAGCGACACACAGACAGAGACTGGGAGAGAGACAGAGAGACGGTTACTATCCCGGGCAATGCCTGGGTACTACAGCTATATCTAATATGTAAAGCTGAATGTGTGTATGTATGTATGTATGTATGTATGTAGGTATGTATGTCCGGGATTGGCATCTGCACTGTCGCAGCTACAGCCACAAAATTTTGCATACTCACACGTCTGGACCCCGAGAGCGTCATAGGCTATGTTGTGAGGCGAAATTTTACCCCGCGCGTTCCAAATTACCAATGAATTTTGTCCCTATCTACATAATGGGGAAAAGTGTATCCGCACCGTCGCTTTTACAATCAAGAAATTTTGCACAGACATCTCATGTGACACAGGGAACGTCTTAGACTATGTTTTGACCGGAAAATTTAACCCCGCGCTTTACAGTTACTCTCCAAAAAACATGCCTCCATTAAAGTAAATGCAGCCTGGAACTACAGGTTATTAATAGTTGTGATTGGTTGCTATAGGAACAAAAAACATTCACAGTTTAACAAGCTTACAGTTAGGTCCAGAAATATTTGGACAGTGACACAAGTTTTGTTATTTTAGCTGTTTACAAAAACATGTTCAGAAATACAATTATATATATAATATGGGCTGAAAGTGCACACTCCCAGCTGCAATATGAGAGTTTTCACATCCAAATCGGAGAAAGGGTTTAGGAATCATAGCTCTGTAATGCATAGCCTCCTCTTTTTCAAGGGACCAAAAGTAATTGGACAAGGGACTCTAAGGGCTGCAATTAACTCTGAAGGCGTCTCCCTCGTTAACCTGTAATCAATGAAGTAGTTAAAAGGTCTGGGGTTGATTACAGGTGTGTGGTTTTGCATTTGGAAGCTGTTGCTGTGACCAGACAACATGCGGTCTAAGGAACTCTCAATTGAGGTGAAGCAGAACATCCTGAGGCTGAAAAAAAAGAAAAAATCCATCAGAGAGATAGCAGACATGCTTGGAGTAGCAAAATCAACAGTCGGGTACATTCTGAGAAAAAAGGAATTGACTGGTGAGCTTGGGAACTCAAAAAGGCCTGGGCGTCCACGGATAACAACAGTGGTGGATGATCGCCGGATACTTTCTTTGGTGAAGAAGAACCCGTTCACAACATCAACTGAAGTCCAGAACACTCTCAGTGAAGTAGGTGTATCTGTCTCTAAGTCAACAGTAAAGAGAAGACTCCATGAAAGTAAATACAAAGGGTTCACATCTAGATGCAAACCATTCATCAATTCCAAAAATAGACAGGCCAGAGTTAAATTTGCTGAAAAACACCTCATGAAGCCAGCTCAATTCTGGAAAAGTATTCTATGGACAGATGAGACAAAGATCAACCTGTACCAGAATGATGGGAAGAAAAAAGTTTGGAGAAGAAAGGGAACGGCACATGATCCAAGGCACACCACATCCTCTGTAAAACATGGTGGAGGCAACGTGATGGCATGGGCATGCATGGCTTTCAATGGCACTGGGTCACTTGTGTTTATTGATGACATAACAGCAGACAAGAGTAGCCGGATGAATTCTGAAGTGTACCGGGATATACTTTCAGCCCAGATTCAGCCAAATGCCGCAAAGTTGATCGGACGGCGCTTCATAGTACAGATGGACAATGACCCCAAGCATACATCCAAAGCTACCCAGGAGTTCATGAGTGCAAAAAAGTGGAACATTCTGCAATGGCCAAGTCAATCACCAGATCTTAACCCAATTGAGCATGCATTTCACTTGCTCAAATCCAGACTTAAGACGGAAAGACCCACAAACAAGCAAGACCTGAAGGCTGCGGCTGTAAAGGCCTGGCAAAGCATTAAGAAGGAGGAAACCCAGCGTTTGGTGATGTCCATGGGTTCCAGACTTAAGGCAGTGATTGCCTCCAAAGGATTCGCAACAAAATATTGAAAATAAAAATATTTTGTTTGGGTTTGGTTTATTTGTCCAATTACTTTTGACCTCCTAAAATGTGGAGTGTTTGTAAAGAAATGTGTACAATTCCTACAATTTCTATCAGATATTTTTGTTCAAACCTTCAAATTAAACGTTACAATCTGCAATTGAATTCTGTTGTATAGGTTTAATTTCAAATACAATGTGGTGGCATGCAGAGCCCAACTCGCGAAAATTGTGTCACTGTCCAAATATTTTTGGACCTAACTGTATATGTGAGGTAATAAGATGTCGGTGGGGAGACGGATAGAGACAGAGAGAGACAGACAGGGAAAGAGACAGACAGGGAAAGAGACAGACAGAGACAAACGGTGAAATAGACAGACAGAGACCTGGAAAGAGACAGACCTGGAAAGAGACAGACCTGGATAGAGACAGACCTGGATAGAGACAGACCTGGAAAGAGACAGACCTGGAAAGAGACAGACCTGGAAAGAGACAGACCTAGAAAGAGACAGACCTGGATAGAGACAGACCTGGATAGAGACAGACCTGGAAAGAGACAGACCGAGCACATTACTTGGCCAATTTAGTTAAATATATGTTGTGAAATGCTTCTATTAGCTTAGTTTTTGCCTTTTAATAATTACATTTAGATCTATTTGTTTTGTGGTTTTTGTATGCAGAATACATTTTTGTTAATGCATTCTATTTTGTTAACAGCAGTTATTAACCCGGGCGAAGCCGGGTAGTACAGCTAGTATATATATAAATGGCACTCGCCAATAAACTATATTATGGGTGTAGAGTATCACAACAAGTCTCCTTTTGGTGATTTTGGTCCTGCGGTCATGCTTTGCACAGTACATCTCTTCTCTTATCCCATTATATACAGCCGCCACCTACTACAATACATCACGCCTCTCAGCCCCATCCTGCACTACATGGCTCCTCATCTCTAGATAGCCTCTTACTCTAGTACATGGCTCCTCTCATCTATATACAACCTCATCCTGCAATACATGGCTCCTCTCATCTATATACAGCCCCATCCTGTAGTACATTGGGTGCAGACTTATTAGGCAAGTTGTACTTTAGAGGATTTTTTTATTATTGATCAACAACTATGTTCTCAATCAACCCAAAAGACTCATAAATATCAAAGCATAATATTTTTGGAAGTTGGAGTGTTTTTTTTTTAGATTTGGATATCTTAGGAGGATATCTGTTTGTGCAGCTAACTATTACTGTTCAGACTTATTAGGCAAGTTAATAAAAACCAAATATATTCCCATCTCACTTGTTTATTTTCACCAGGTAAACCAATATAACTGCACAAAATTTAGAAATAAACATTTCTGACATGCAAAAACAAAATCCCAAAAAATTAGTGAAGGTTATAGCCACCTTTCTTTATGATGACACTCAACAGCCTACAATCCATAGACTCTGTCAGGTGGTTAATCTGTTTGCAATCAACAATGTGTGCAGCAGCCACCACAGCCTCCCAGACACTGTTCCGAGAGGTGTACTGTTTTTCCTCCCTGTAGATCTTACATTTTATGAGGGACCACAAGTTCTCTATGGGGTTCAGATCAGGTGAACAAGGGAGCCATGTCATTAATGTTTCATCTTTTAGATCTTTACTGGCCAGCCACGCTGTGGAGTAGTTGGATGCATGTGATGGAGCATTGTCCTGCTTGAAAATCCTGTACCACTGGTTGAAGACGTTGTCTTCCAGCTCTGAAATATGGCCAAACTGGTGGCAAATGGCATCTTGGCAGCTTCCCACTTGATTTTCCTCAATTCATGGGCAGTTATTTTGCGCCTTTTTTGCCCAACACGCTTCTTGCGACCCTGTTGGCTCTTTGCCATGAAACACTTGATTGTTCGGTGATCACGCTTCAAAAGTTTGGCAATTTCAAGACTGCTGCATCCCTCTGCAAGACATCTCACAATTTTGGACTTTTCAGAACCCGTCAAATCTCTCTTCTGACCCATTTTGCCGAAGGAAAGGAAGTTGCCTAAAACGTATGCACCTCTTATATAGGGTGTTGATGTCATTACACCACACTCCTCCTCATTACAGAGATGCACATCACCTGATTTACTTAATTTGTGGTTGGCTCTCAAGCCTATACAGCTTGGAGTAGGACATGTATAAAAATGATCATGTGATCAAAATACTCATTAGCCTAATAAGTCTGCACAGTGTACATGGATCCTCTCATCTATATACAGCCTCCTCCTGTAGTACATGGCTCCTCTCATCTATATACACCCCTATCTTGCACTACATGGCTCCTCTCATCTATAGCCCCATCCTGCAGTACATGGCTTCTCTCATCTATATTGTCATGTTCCCCGACTCCCGTGCCACGCTCCCCAGCTCCCGTGCCACGCTCCCTGGCTCCTGTGCCAAGGTCTCCGGCTCTCATGCCATGGTCCCCGGTCCTCCGCTCCACAGCCTCCTTGCTCCCTCTCCCTCACCTGCGTCCTCCCGGCGTCCAGATCCCCGCTCCCGGCACCCTTCTGCGACATTGAGCCTTCTGCCGGGCACTCCTGCCTCCTGTGCACCGCTTCCTGCCCTGGCATCTGGCACCCGGGCCACGCGCATGCGCGTTAGGGCACGTGCGTGCGCAGTCATTGACCCTCTCTTAAAAGGGCCAGCGTCCACTGACAGGATATTGACTACACAGGTACAGGGTATAAAGGGGTTTCTTTTCCAAGTGGGCGGGGCCTGTTCTTCGTGTTTAGTAAGCTAGGAGTCAGGTCCTCCTGTGCCTTGTCCAGTATTGACTCTATCTGTGTCGTAGAGCCGCTCCTGCCACGCCAACCGGTCCTGACCACGACGGTTCCAGAACTCCGGTCGGTGACTGTCCACCACCTCTTCAATTCCTCCAGTCTCTGATCCCTGGATCCGTGTGGTGACCGACCCCCTCGCTCAGCTGGTTCCGGATTCTGCCTGACATCATCCCGGCCTCCGAACCTGAGCCTCACCACCCGGACTACCTTCAGAGACTCTGTGGTCCCAGGGACTTCTTCATTCCGGTTCTCTGAACGGACTGTCCTGCTACCCGTAGTGCTCCAGCTACCGGGTATCATAAAAAAGAGAAGTTTTGGCAGCACTCTACGGTGTCAAGAAATCTATTTTATTTTTATTTTTTGCAGACAGGTGATACAGACATGAGGGAGCTGGGGGAGCGGAGCACAAGGACGACGGTACCGTTTCGCACCTCTAGGGGTGCTTACACGGGTCCATACCAAAGCACCCCTAGAGGTGCGAAACGGTACCGTCGTCCTTGTGCTCCGCTCCCCCAGCTCCCTCATGTCTGTATCACCTGTCTGCAAAAAAGAAAAATAAAATAGATTTCTTGACACTGTAGAGTGCTGCCAAAACTTCTCTTTTTTATGATATTAGTACTTGCTCTGGCTTCTTGGCATATAGCACCACGGTAGTTCAGGACTTCCACTTGCCGTCAGCTGTTTTTTTTCAGCCAAGTCCAATGTGAGGATACAGCAGCTGATCTGCACTTCAAGCACCCACAAGACAGGCTCTACATGGTATTGAGCCAAAGGACTCTCTTGCAGCATTTTCCACAGAGTGGTAAGCAGTGCAGTGCACAACTTCTGTTTTTTTCTTCTATTTTACCAGCTACCGGGTACCCTGCCCTCCGGTGGGGTGCTCAGTCCAGTGGATCCACCTCCTGGACCTACCCGTCCTCCTGGCCCTTACATATATACAGCCCCATCCTGCAGTACATGGCTCCTCTCATCTATATACAGCCTCATCCTGCAGTACATGGCTCCTCTCATCTATATACAGCCTCATCCCACAGTACATGGCTCCTCTCATCTATATACCTCCTCATCCTGCAGTACATGGCTCCTCTCATCTATACAGTGGCGGACATACCGCATGTGCAGCACGTGCAGTCGCACAGGGGCCCCGAGCGGTAGGGGGCCCCAAGGCATGAAAACATGTACTGCTGCTTTACTTTGCCGGCGGCAGCTTTAGTCCTAACAGGAGAAGCAGGGGCCCGATCAGCTGAATGCATATGATTATGCTGAGCTGACATGGGCCCCTCCCCTCACCTGTTAGGGCCTGGAGGAGCGATGATTCATCACCTCTGCAGAAGCTGCCAGCCGCGCAGAGGATGATGTAATTTCTCAAAGGCAGAAATGAGGCTCCGCCCACCAGCTCCGTCTCCAGCACAGCAGGGGCCTCTGTATACAAACAAGGCTCCCTGCCCCCCCTCATCCCTGAGCTGCTCTCCCCCTCCTGCACTAGAAATATTTCAAGAACAGCAGTCAGACCTCAAGAGGAGGAGAAGAGGCTGCACCACAGAGAAGATGGAAGAGCCGGCTCCAAAGAAGAACTGGGCCCCAAGTGTAGAGCGGGTGAGTCCATATGTAATGTGTGAACTTCTATCTATCTATCCATCTATCTATCCATTATCTATCTATCCATCCCTCTATTATCTATCTATCCATGTTTCTATCCATCTATCCATCCTCTATCTATCATGTATCTATCTGTCTATGTATCTATCTATCTATTATCTATCTATCCCTCTATCTATCCCTCTATATGTCTATCTATCCTCTATCTATTATCTATCTATCTAGCCATTCATCTATCTGTCTAATATGTTTGTATAAGTGTCATGTCTATGTGTTTCTGCACATTTGTGTATATGTTGTACATGTATTTATCTGTAGCTCGATTACAAGTGTGAGAAAAGCCGGATATGGTGATGTGACCATATAGGTGAATACATTCATATATAGAAGTCTCCTACTCACTTTTTTATTGATGGAGTGTGTCTGTGCATGTAATGTAGTGTAAGTGTATTTATATACTCACCTAATGCCGCTCTTCTACGTTCCTGAGTCCAGTCACCACTCTCCGGTATCTCGGGTCACACTACACTCTGAGCCAGAAGTCTTTTACAATAAAAGCCTATAGAGCCTCTTTCTGATTCTCCAGACATATTGTATTTCAGGTCCTGCACAGAAGTGTAACCAGCAGATACTAAAGGGCGGGGATGTCACTGAGAAAAGGAGCAGAACAGCGCTGGACACTGGAGATACTAGAGAGTGGTGACATCAGTGAGAAGAGGAGCAGAACAGAGCTGGACACAGGAGATACTGATGGGCGGGGACGTCACTGAGAAGGGGAGCAGAACAGCGCTGGACACTGGAAATACTGGAGAGCGGTGATGTGACGCCCTGGCCAGCCAGGTAGTCACAGATAGGGCCCCGCACAACACCAGTCCCACATTAGGCAACATCAGCCAAACACATTTAAACCCTAGTCACCACCCCTTAGGACCGGAAGACACACCAGTGGGCATGACCAGGCGGTTGCTGCACGCCCACCAAGGGGTCTAGAAGGCCAAAGGCGGGAGAAACGTCAGTTTTTCAGTTGGAGTTCAGGTTCAGTTAGGGAGGAGTGGAGTGAAGGTCAAGTGTGTGAAGAAGGCCTGTGAGACAGGTCTGCAGCAAACTGACAGGTGCCAGGGTAGGAGCCCTGGTACCTCTGGCTAGGAGGCATACGGAGGTCTCTGTCTGCAGGAGCTGGGAAGACGGCTCGGTGGAACCGCGGTGGACTGGGATAGGGTAGTGGCCCGCCGGTACGGACCCGGGGAACTGAAACGGAAACTGGAGCACAAGGGGAGGTACTCAGACCCTGAAACAAGGTCCAGAAGCTACTGGACTGAGTTAATCAACTGATTGGACTTGAGGTCCTTTCCCACCCAAAGTTCCTCATAGAAGACAACAGCCCAACGAGGGGGATAAGTAGCCACCGCCATGGCTCAGAGATCCCACGGGCCAGCATCTGCGGGCAAAAGGACTCCTTTGCCCACATCAAGCCGGGGAGCGGACTCCTGAAGATGCAAGCGCAGGTAGTCCAACATCACAAACAGGTGCAGGAGAAAGGCAGAGACCACCAGCCGGGTGGGGGACCAGACTGCAGCCGGCTGTGGGCACCGACCACCATCAGCTTGGTTTACCAGAGACTCGAGTGTTTCATTCCAATAGTTAGTACACCAGTGCCCTCCGGCCATCTCCCTGCACCGCCAAACTACCCTCAACGGGTCCCAGGGCCACCATCCCTGCCCACAGAGGGGTTAACAACTTGCTGCATACCATCTCCCCCGGGTGCCCCGTCACAGCAGCGGTGTACAGCTTCACCACATCCTGTGGGTGGCATCACGAACTTTACACGGCTCCGGACGTACAACTACGTCCCCAAACCACAAAACCCCCTTTTTGGGATTGGAGTGCCTGCAGGGCCCCCGGGTCCGGAGACCCTCGAGCGACACACTGAAGGTCCGGATCCGAGTGGCTTGACTGCCGCCGAGCACGGGGTGGCACAGTGACATCACTGAGAAAAGGAGCACAACAGCGCTGGTCACCAGAGAGAGTGGCGGTAGGTGAGTATATTATGACTCGACATGCATATACACATATTCCATCAGTAAACAAATTAGCGAGACCTTCTTTAATGGTGTTTATGGTGCAGCTGTTTTTTGTTGTATTTCCTCTGTTTCTCTTCTATACCATCCTGTGTTATAGAGCACTGCTTACAAGGAACCTGACAGCGGATGCATGTCACCCATTGATCGAGCAGCCTGTATCAGACATCACATCTGTCCGACTGGTATTTCATGTGGCTCAGTCCCTGACAACTATTAATGTTTTTCTCTGAATCTCCGCAGCGTTTTAGGGTGACACACACCTGGCTATGATCATACAGCCACTGCCTGGTACAGGCTGCCCACAGCTAATGGGTATCAGCTGTCAGGATCACATATGCCTGGCTGTGATCATACAGCCACTCCCTGGCATACGCTGCCCACGGCTCATGGGTATCAGCCATCAGGGTTAGACATGCCTGGCTGTGATCATACAGCCACTGCCTGGTACAGGCTGCGCACGGCTCATGGGTATCAGCTGTCAGATTCCCTTTAAAGGAGTTGTGTGAAATAATACATGCACTGTAAAGAAACTGTCTGGAAAAAAGATCTAATGGGGGGCTACATTTTGTAAAACTAACAAAATAAATTATTCACCCCTGCTGTCACCTCAAGGATCCAGCACCGGCTGTCCTGTGGTCTGTGCAGCATTATGTCCCCGCTATACTAGACACAGGACGGATGCAGTTTGTGATCAGCTTCAGCGGTCAGGAGACTTAAATTGCAGGTATCACAAGCTGCAGCGATCCTGTGTCCCATAGAACGGTGACATTAATGCTGGCACAGAGCACAGGACGGCCGGTGGTGGATCCCAGAGGGTGATAGCAGGCGAGTACAATTTATTTTGTTATTTTTACAGAATCTGGCCTCCAGGTAATGACCTTTTGTCTGGACAAGTCCTTTAATAAACTATAATCCTCATCTTTCTTGCACCTGACAGCTCTAGTGGTGCATTCCCTGATGCTTCTGTTTACAGTGGCTGCAGACATCACAGCCCAGGTACCTCATGTGACCGCTGTAGACAATCACTGGTTTCAGACTCTTGTGCCGTATACCGTATCCAGTTTGTGCCATTTCTATCTAATGTAAATAGAAGCATTGGAGACAGTGCTGAAGCTGCAGCATATAGAAGGGTGGCAGGACTGTGCTGTGTTATATTCAGATGGTAAATATGGAGCTTATTTATTGTTTAGATTTGATAGCTGTGTCGAAAAACTAGGAAAAAACAGTAGAACCTATATGTTTACATCATTTTGTTATGGTATGAAGGAGGAAGGTGGTGGGGGGGGGCAAAAAGATTTCTTTCACAGGGGCCCCTTGTAGTCTGTGTCCGCCGCTGCCAACACCCCTCTGCTACTGCGACGTACCACAGGTCCAGAGCTGCATCTACAGACTAACTGCTGGCTGGAAGAGCAAGCTTGAGACTAGAGTGGCTGAATCAACCCTAAATGAAAAAACTGTCTACTGCGACTCGTTTGTTAGGACCTGTCTGAGGCCATCGGCTCAAAAAGGCTTCCTAGGACAGACTTAACACTAGCCACTCTATAATACAGGTTCCAAAGGAACCCTGGCCTTCACTTTTACACCCCTGTACAGAGATAGAGACTTACCATAGGGAATGGTTGCATCTACAGAGTAGCTGCTTGCCGGAGGAGCAAGCTTGAGGCTAGTGGTTCCTTCAACAATAACTTAAATATAGCAAACGAAAAGGCAACAGTATTTATCTGCCCAGGTCACAGAAACTGATGCACTAACAGGATACAGTAGTTCTCCTTGATACACCGTATTTTTTGGATTATAAGACGCACCGGACCATAAGACGCATCCTGGTTTTAGAGGAGGAAAATAGGAAAATAAAATTTTAACCAAAAAATGTGGTCATGACACACTGTTATGGGGCAAGGATCTGCTGCTGACACTGTTATGGGGGTAATGGCCTCAAATTCTCTACTAAGGTACCCCATTCTGGTAACGATCCTCCTGCCTTGTATATGATCCTGCTCATATACCCCCATCCTGCTCATATACCAGCATCCTGCTCATATACCCCCATCCATCCTGCTCATATACCAGCATCCTGCTCATATACCACCATCCATCCTGCTCATATACCCCCATCCATCCTGCTCATATACCACCATCCATCCTGCTTGTGTAACGCCCTGGCCAGCCAGGTAGTCACAGATAGGGCCCCGCATAACACCAGTCCCACATTAGGCAACATCAGCCAAACACATAAAACCCTAGTTACCCCCCCTTAGGACCTGAGGACACACCAGTGGGTCGGACCAGGCGGTTGGGAACGCCCACCTTGGGGTCTAGAAGGCCAAGGGCAGGATAAAGTAGAGATCAGTTAGGGAGGAGTGGAGTGAAGGTCAAGTGTGTGAAGCAGGCCTGTGTCAGGTCTGCAGCTAACTGACAGGTGCCAGGGTAGGAGCCCTCTAGGACCTCTGTCTAGGAGGCATACGGAGGCCTCTGTCTGTGGGAGCCGGGAAGACGGCTCGGTGGAACTGTGGTGGACCGGGACAGGGTAGTGGCCCGCCGGTACCGACCCGGGGAACTGAATCGGAAACCGGAGCACCAGGGGGGTACTCAGACCCTGAAACGAGGTCCAGAAGCCACTGGACTGAGTTAATCAACTGATTGAGGTCTGGACTTTAGGTCCTTTCCCACCAAAGTCCCGATTGAAGACAACAGCCCAACGAGGGGCATAAGTAGCCACCACCAAGGTTCAGAGATCCCACGGGCCAGCATCTGCGGGCAAACGGACTCCTTTGGCCACAACCAGCCGGGGAGCGGACTCCTGAGGTTGCAAGCACAGGCAGTCCACCATTCTACAAGGTGCAGGAGAAAGGCAAAGACCACCAGCCGGGTGGGGGACAAGACTGCAGCCAGCTGCGGGCACCGACCACCATCATCTTGGTTTACCAGAAACTCAAGTGTTTCATTCCAATAGTGAGTACACCAGTGCCCTCAGGCCGCCCATCTTCCTGCACCGCCAAACAGCCCATCAAGGGGTCCCGGGGCCACCATCTCTGCCCATGGAGGGGTTAACAACTTACTGCATACCATCTCCCCCGGGTGCCCCATCACAGCAGCGGTGGTATACACCTTCACCACATCCCGTGGGTGGCGTCACGAACTTGACACGACTCCGGCCGTACAACTACGTCCCCAAATTGCAAAAAAAAACCTTTTCGGGGATCGGAGTGCCCGCAGGGCCCCCGGGTCTGGAGACCCTCGAGCCACCCACTGAAGGTCCGGATCCGAGCGGCTCGGCTCCCGCCGAGCGCGGGGCGGCACACTCATATACCCCCATCCATCCTGCTCATATACTGTAATGCCTGATAGGAGCCACAGACTCAGACTGGCTGTAAGGGGAATCTAGAGAAAAGCCACTCACAAAGCAGGACCCCAAGAACTCTGTAACCCTTTAATCCCTTTACAGGGATTTGGAATTACACAGAGCCTCAGAGACTGCTACCTGTGGTAGACTGTAGTCCGCGATCGTCAGGCAGGGTCAAAAGCCAGGAGATGCAAAACAGGAACAGAATCGGCAGGCAAGGGCGTAGTGAGGAGACAAAGCAGGGGTCAAATCCGGAACTGGCAGCAAGGTACAAAAACGACAGGCAGGAGGGTAGTCAAACAAAAAGCAAAGGTCAGCGCACAGGAATCACAGTAAAAACAGCACATGAGCCAGGAGAACAGAACTATCACTGGCAGTGGTCATGTGACAGGAGGGGGAATAAGAAGGGTGTAGTGTCTTCCCATAGGCTGCAGGTGAATGTTGGCCACTTCAGCCGGGAGACACACGCCACCTACAGTCAGCCAGTGGTACTGCAGGTTCCAGGGAAACCCAGCCTAGTGGATGAGCGGAGCCTGTGCTCCGCAGAGCCACGGGCATCGACTCCTCTCCCATCGCTAGCACTATCCATGGTGGGAACATGGCGCCGTCTGGCGATCTGAGCAGAAGTCGCAGGAGCGGACTCCGATGGGGACGTGACATATACCCCCATCCTGCTCATATACCCCCATTCTGCTATATACCCCCCATCCTGCTCATAGACCCCCCATCCTGCTCATATACCCCCCATCCTGCTCATAATATACCTCCATCCTACACATAAAATACCCCCATCCTGGTATATGGCCTCTATCCTATGGCACAGAAAAAAAAAAAACCTTTATACTCACCTTTCCTCACTCCCTGCAGCACCGATCATCTTCCTCTCTGTCTCAGCTGCAGCGCCGCTGAGTGGAGCCGTCACCGTTGTCTGCAGCTTTGCGATGTCTTCCTGTCTGTGCCGGTCAGCTGATCTGTGTGGACACTAGCGGGGCGCACAGCGATGACGTCATCGCTATGCTCACCGCTCTCTACACAGATCAGCTGACCGGCACAGACAGGAACACATCGCGATGCTGCAGGGGGCTCCACACACGGTGACGGGAGAGTACACTGATTCACTGCACCCCGCGTTGATAATGATGCACGGGGGGCAGTGAATACAGCCGCACATGATCACTCCAGGCTGTAATTGCCAGGGGTGATCATGCGGGCCGGCTGTTAATTATGCGTGCACCCCCTGCCCATCATCATGGCTTCAGCGCTGAGAGATGATGGGCGGGATGATGGGCGTGCATATTAAATGAGCGGGCCCACGTGGTCATGGCAGGCTGCTACAGCCTGCTCGTGCCCCCAATGACTTGTTCCACCACAGCACCCTCATTCCCCGCAGCCACATTCAGACCATAAGACGCACCCCCACTTTCCCCCAACATTTGGGGGGAAAAAAGTGCGTCTTATGGTCCAAAAAATACGGTAGATGAAGGCAGCACAGGGGCAAAAAACTGATGAGACAACCACTAACAACCTACCAATTCATGGAAAGGATGATTGCTGAGTATTAAAATTGCAAAGGCATTATGCTTGTATACGGGGTGGGTAATTTAGTGCACAGTGCACCTGGCTTACAGCCTATTACTGAAGCCCCTACTATTAGATCAAATGGACTACCCAGCACTCTATCATTGCACTCCACCGGGACAGTCACCCTAGCTAGCACTCTTATGCGGGCGTCACACGGTACGATCTATCGTGCGATCACACGAGCGATCGTACCCGCCCCCGTCGTTTGTGCATCACGGGCAGTTAGTTGCCCGTGGCGCACAAAGCCGTTAAACCCCCGTCACACGCACTTACCTGCTGAGCGACGTCACTGTGGGCGGCAAACATCCACTTCCTGAAGGGGGTGAGACGTTCGGCGTCACAGCGACGTCAAACAGCGGCCAGCTAATAGAAGCGGAGGGGCGTAGATGAGCGGGATGTAAATATCCCGCCCACCTCCTTCCTTCCGCATAGCCGGCGGGACGCAGGTAAGCTGTGTTCATCGTTCCCGGGGTGTCACACGGAGCGATGTGTGCTACCCCGGGTACGATGAACAACCAGCGAAAAGAATAATAAACAATTTTTTAAAAATAAACGAGGTGTCAACGATACACGATTTGTAACCAATTTGCGAACGTTCAGAGACGCTCGTAGGTGTCACACGGGACGACGTCGCAAATGATGCCGGATGTGCATCATGAAAACCGTGACCCCGATGACATATCGCACGATAGATAGTTTCGTGTGACGCCGGCATTATCATTGCACTCCACCGGGACAGACACCGTACCCAGCACTCTCTCATACCTCCCAACCATCCCAGATTCTGCGGGACTGCCCCGATTTGAGGGCTCCCTCCCGCAGTCCCGCGGCTCACAGCTGCTGTCCCGGCTCCTCCCCTCAGGGCAGTGAATAAATTAAATTTGTATCTGCTCTGGGTTTTTAGGACAGCCAGGACTCAAACTCAAACTCATTGTTCATGGGCAGCAGCTCTACCACTGAGCTACTGCCTCAAATGAAAAACATGGGAAGATTTGGTAATCGTGACCTCTGTAGTGCAGTAGAGAAACAGAAGCAGATTATTCAACTACATGGATGGATGGATACATGGATGGATAGATAGATATAGATAGATAGATACATGGATGGATAGATGGAGAGATGATAGATGGATACATGGACAGACAGAAAGATAGATGGATACGTGATAGATACATAGATACATGATAGATAATAGATATATACATAATAGATAGATATTGCATCTCTTTGTAGGTGAAGGAAAGAGTCAGATTCATTTGTTCCCATAAAACTACTATGAAGAAATGAGGAAAAAAATACAAATAGATATAAAAAAAGTCTTTATTTCCACCACTTTGGATTCAAACTAGTAACTTTCAAACATGTGTCCAGCAGCACTTAGCTGGTGAACCACAAGGAATGATGATGCAAGAGGGAGGATTTTATATAGATGAACTTAAAATGCAGCCTCTGATTACACAGCTGATCACACAGGATACAGAGTAGCATCTCTATGTTCTGTATTCTAGAGGGAGAATAAAAGAGATTTTTCTTTTCTTCTAATAAAATTACTAAAATAATTTAAAAAAATAGAATATCATTTTATTACTTTTTTATAAAATAATAAACATCACAAATCAGCAAATAACATGAACATATTTGGTGTCTCTGTAATTGTAATGACCCAAACAAGACAGAGATCAGATTTATGGGGATCGGTAAATGGCATAAAAAAATGGTGCAATTATTTTTCTTTATTACAACCCATAAAAAATGTTCACACGTAGCGTTAATGCTGCGTTTTTTCTGCAGGTGTTATTATTATTATTAATAATAATAATAAATAATGGAGAAAAGGCAAACAAAATACAGCAAAAATGGATTGTGTAGTTTGGTGCAGACAGTAGCAGAAAAAAACCCCCAGAATTTATGCAACGTGTGAACATGGCCTTATAGGCAGAAATAAGCAATATGTCATATAGTGACACATAAATATAAGAAAATTTTGGCTGCTATGACTATGAATGAACAGTCCGGGACATCTGCTGAATGATCCTTATTGCCAAATGGGTGTGGCTAGGGGTGTGGCCAAAATTTGCCACAGCGCGCCTTTCACTTTGTCCCTCTATCCTTTCTTCAAAAGTGGGGAGGTATGCTCTATCATTGCACTCCACCAGGACAGACACCCTAGTTTACAAGACCAACATAGATGGGATTGGCTGAAATCAAGATCCATTAAAATATGATAACTTAAATGAGGTATTGGTTAATATTTTGGCCAAAATACACAAGCTCACAACCCAACGTCAAGAACCTCATTATTTTTTGGGTATCCATACTAAAATTATGAGCAAAGCCACAGAAAAATTAAAATTTCCCAAAATTTCATAAGTTCAATATAGCAAAAAATGGGCAACGGTATTCATCTGCCCAGGTTACCCAATCTAATGCTGATGAGACAACCACTCAACCTGCCAAATTATGGAGGGGTGATTGCTCAGTATTAACATTGCACATAGATAAGGCTTGTATAGGGTGCTGGTCACATACATGAAGTGCCAGTGCCTAGCTTACAGCCTAGTATTGATGACCATAGTATTAGATTAGGCGGGCTGCCCAGCACTCTATCAGTGCACCCCACCATCACAGACACCCTAGTTTACAAGGCCAACATAGATGGGCTTGGCTGCATCCTGCATAAAGAAATATAACGTGCAAAAATATATAATACATTTATGTGGCATGGGTCAATATTTTGGCCAAAATATACAAGCTCGCAACCCACGTCAAGGGTCCTCATTTTCTTGCGAGTCCCTACCTAAAATTAAATGCAAAGCCACAGAAAAAGGAATTAAAATTCTCTAAAAGCTCATAAGTTCAATATAGCAAGAAAAAATGCTAAATCTTTCTGTGGCTTGGCTTTTAATTCACCTTTAAAGGGGTTTCCCCATGAATAAAGATAAACTTAATCAATTAAACAGGATCCCAGCTGATTCTTTTTGTGAGGTAAAACATTTCCTTACTTGCTTTTAAAAAATGTTTTACCTCAAAGAAAGAATAATTAGCGATCAAGTCCTCCCCTGCCATGGAGTATTAGCAGACCATGTCCCTGTACGGTCAGACACGGCCATTACAGTAGTAGGGGCACATATATAAGATTATCTCCGCACAGGAACATTTTTTCTTAATTATATCCAATTCTGGAAATTATTATTATTCCAAGATTTGATTAAAGTTTATGTTAAGATTAAGTTTGCTCATGGGAAAACGCCTTTAACTAACTAAAGCTTTTTTCCCCCCTAAATGTTGGGATCTGTCTAAGTACGTCAGCTCAAAAAGGCTTCCTGGGATAGACTTGGAGCAAAACACTCCATTAATGCTGGTCCCAAAGAAACCCCGGCCTACACCCTTGAGCCTCAATACAAAGATCGCTTCATAGCCTTAAGGTTGAAAGACTTAAGTCCACCAAGTTCAGCCTAAAAGCTAATGTGTTGATCCAGAGGAAGGCAAAAACCCCATGAGGCAGATGCTAATTGCCCCGTATTAGGGGAAAAATTCCTTCCCAATTCAACATACGGCAATCAGACTAGTTCCCTGGATCAACGTCCCATATAACAAAATCTAGTAACAATAACCTGCAATATTCTATTATTCACAAAAAGCACACATGCTATCCATGAACTTTTTTCTTTCAGCCGGGGTAGTAATGGAGGTGTCTGATAGACACCTCTCCATTACTAACCC
The DNA here is from genome assembly GCF_048569485.1 of Anomaloglossus baeobatrachus. Classification (NCBI taxonomy): domain Eukaryota; kingdom Metazoa; phylum Chordata; class Amphibia; order Anura; family Aromobatidae; genus Anomaloglossus; species Anomaloglossus baeobatrachus. The sequence goes on along the minus strand of NC_134353.1, from coordinate 485,071,192 downwards.
CCGGGGTTAATGCCAGCTGTCAATTCGAAGCTGACATCAACCGCAAAAGTATTAAACCGATTGCCACCACACAAGGGCAATCAGGAAAAGCAAGGCAAAGCACCAGAATGGCTGCATCTAATGCATGTGCCACTTCTGAGGTGGCTGGGGCTGCTATTTTAGGCTGAGAAGGGCCAAATAACCATGGTCCTTCCCAGCCTGATAATACCAACCCCCACTGTCTGCTTTGCCTTGGCTAGTTATAAACATAGGGGGAGCCCTCTCCATTTTTTTTAAATTTATTAATTTTGTTCACAGCAATCTTCCTCATGCAACAAAGTTTGTTAATTTGTTGCACTGCAGCCTTTCAACAAACTTTATTAGCAAACGAACAGCATTCAAACTCAGACACAGACTTATTTTTAAAAAGTCTGTGTTGGAGTTCGAGCCCTGAACACCCAGTGTCTGGTATGATCCCTGAACTTTACAGTTCAGGTTCGCTCATCTCCAATCATAACACAATATGTTATAACTGGCATGCAGACACTTAGCAAATATAATATTACAACTTGTGAAATATTTTAATCTGGTACCTTGCAATTTAGTATAAGAAATTATCTGTGGATAATAACACTCAAGGGTAATTCCCTTCAGTACTTAAGACAATGTCTCCAGCAACAGACAAGGACAATATACAAAGCAAAATGAGAAAAGTTCCTTCGCACTCCTAGGGTACCGTCACACTTTAGCGACGCAGCAGCGATCCCACCAGCGATCTGACCTGGTCAGGATCACTGCTGCGTCACTACATGGTCGCTGGTGAGCTCTCAATCAGGCAGATCTCACCAGCGACCAGCCCCCAGCCAGCAGCGACGTGGAAGCGATGCTGCGCTTGCAGGGAGCCGGCGCCTGGAAGCTGCGGACACTGGTAACCACAGAAAACATCGGGTAACCAAGCGCTTGTTACCCGATATTTACCTTGGTTACCAGCACAAACCGCTTAGCGCTGGCTCCCTGCACTCGTACACCTCAAAAAATCAAACCCCACCATAAAATTCAATACTTTATTCCATTAAACCAACAAAGTGCAAATTAAAAACAGAGTAGTTTGATGCATTAAGTTACGGTCACAGGGAGGATCCCGGGCAGATTCCCTATTCTTTCCCTTCCTGACCGCAGGGGTCGGCACCCTACAAGGGTAAACGCTCACAGAGATCAGCAGCACGAATAAGGTTGTCAGTACAGGGTTTGAAGGGTCAGTCCACGTCGAGCGGGGGCACCACTGCGTTTACCCTTGTAGGGTGCCGACCCCTACGGTCAGGAAGGGAAAGAATAGGGAATCTGCCCGGGATCCTCCCTGTGACCGTAACTTAATGCATCAAACTACTCTGTTTTTAATTTGCACTTTGTTGGTTTAATGGAATAAAGTATTGAATTTTATGGTGGGGTTTGATTTTTTGAGGTGTACTTTGTCTAAAGACCCCCCTGAACATTTTTCTAAGGTTTCTCCCTGCACTCGTAGCCAGAGTATACATTGTGTTAATTTTACCCGATATGTACTCCGGCTACGTGTGCAGGAAGCAGGCACTGGCAGCGTCAGAGCGGCGGACGCTAATAACGAAGGTAAATAGGGCTTCCTTGGTTACCCGATATTTACCTTGGTTACAGCTTACCGCAGGCTGCCAGACGCCGGCTCCTTCTCCCTGCACATTCAGATTGTTGCTCTCTCGCTGTCACACACAGCGATGTGTGCTTAACAGCGGGAGAGCAACAACTAAAAAATTAACCAGCAGTGTGTGTAACGAGCAGCGATCTCACAGCAGGGGCCAGATTGCTGCTCAGTGTCACACACAGCGAAATCGCTAATGAGGTCACTGCTGCGTCACAAAAACCGTGACTCAGCAGCAATCTCGCTAGCGATCTCGCTATGTGAGAAGTACCGCCTAGACCTGAAGTGCTCAGATAAAGTCCAACGACACCGCCTCTTTATATCCAGAGACGTTCCAGTTCCTAAAATCAGGTATTCAGAGCACCACCGGCGCGGACTCTACTAACTCCACAGTGATTGTGACAAGGTCCCACTCGACCGCCGCAGGTGTGACAGTGCGTCCAGGTCCCGCTCGACCACCACAGTTGTGACCCCTCGTCCACTTTTGAAATGTGGAGATTTCAGTCACCCAGTGTTACTAATAGAAATTCACATATAACAATACCTTTTTAGGTTTTTAATTTAATTGTATGAACGTATATCTTACCATCATGTAAAAATAAACACCAGACAATAGACAGTGATTGAAAAATATCAAAAGGATAAAAATCTAATTTGAATATCAAGATTTTCTATATATGCAATAGCATTATCATTTACAATATAGAAATCCTTCTTATCACCATGGTAGGATCTCAGGGGGCACTCCTCAACAATGTGCTGGATAGTTTGACGATCTGCTCCACAGTCACAGGTCGGAGAGTCATATTTTCCCCACTTATACAAAAAATCTGCACAGACGCCAAAGTTTGTTCTGATACGATTTAGAGTAACCCACGTTTTCCTTGGTAGATTGAAGCCTGGTGGAGGGTTTTGTAAATTAGGGAACATTTGGGGATCACCGTCTACTACATTGACCCAAAGTTCTCGCCTTTTTAACATTGACCCAAAGTCTATACCTTTTTAGGTATATAATATACTATTACCAGGTGACAAAATCCAACAAGGTACCGGAATAAATTATATAAAAATTCATCTTCTTTTGGGTTCCTCAACTAGTATTATGTTTTCTTGGTTTACATAGGTGACATCACCTATTTTTAGTCTGCAGATTATATAATACAGTGGAACCTTGGATTACGATCATAATTGGTTCCGGGTGTCTGCTATTAAACCAAGTTACTCTTATATCAAAGCAAATTTTCCCATAGGAAGTAATTTAAACGCAGACAATTCGTTCCACAACACAAAACTATTTCCTGTATTTATAAAAACTTTTACAGTAATACAACATAATCTATATATATAATTGCCTTATTCTGTCTGTCTGTCTTGCTCCAAAATTCTGTCGTTACCGCGACAAGCGTCTCATTGGCCGCTCGCCTCGGCTCCGCCCTCCCGCACGGATTGGCCACTCGCCCAGGCTTCGCCCCCCACACGGATTGGCCTCTCGCCCCGGCCCCCTGCACGCATTGGCAACTCGGCCACGCCCCGCCCCCCTCACGCATTGCACGCTCGCTCTGGCCCCGCCCCCCGCACGCATTCCCCGAACCGACACGGAGCCCCGACTCCCAGGTGAGTGCTGTACCCCCGGGAGCCCACACCAGCGTACGCCGGCAACCCAGCCGACACATACCCTCGCATTGCTGGGGTTGCCGGCGTACGCTGGTGTGGGCTCCCGTGCGTGCGGGGGGGCGGGGTACGCTGGTAACCATGGTACACATCGGGTAATATTGTGTAGCATGGTTACCAGCGTACACCGGCTCCCGGTACACATGTGCAGAAGAGAGAAGACAGAAGAAAGAAGACCCCCGATCATACTCACCAGAAGCCGACTGGGAGCAGGTGAGCGCATCAAGGTCCTGCAGCGGCGGAACACACACACACGCACACACATAAGAACAGACACACACACACACACACACACACATCAGATCACATTCACTGTCACACACACATCAGATCGCATCCACACACTCACAACATCCAGTGATATCGCTTGCTTCTCGGCGGCGATACTGTGCGTGCAGTGACCTTCCAGGACCTGCCGGAGGATCACATGGCCGGAAGCATGAGTGTGAGCGCATATGTGCGATATCGTCAATGTGTGTGTATGCGATCGGGTGTGTGCGTGTATGCGATCGGATGTGTGCGTGTATGCGATCGGATGTGTGCGTGTATGCGATCGGATGTGTGCGTGTATGCGATCGGATGTGTGCGTGTATGCGATCGGATGTGTGCGTGTCGGCAGAAGGCAGAGGAGCACTGCGTGCAGCACAGCTGCTGGGACCGTCCACCGGAGGGCACAGGCAGAAGTGGGGTGTGAGTGTATGAGATCAGATGTGTGCGTGTATACTGTCTGATGTGTGACTGTGATGGGGGGTGCACAGCATGGGGGATGGAGCACGATGGGGGGTGCGCAGCATGGGGGATGGAGCATGATGCGGGGTGCGCAGCATGGGGGGTGGAGCACGATGGGGGGTGCGCAGCATGGGGGATGGAGCACGATGGGGGGTGCGCAGCATGGGGGATGGAGCACGATGGGGAGTGCGCAGCATGGGGGATGGAGCACGTTTGGGAGTGTGCAGCATGGGGGATGGAGCACGATGGGGAATGCGCAGCATGGGGGATGGAGCACGATGGGGAGTGCACACCTCCCCCCAAAACACACACACACACACACCGCCACACACGCACTGCACAACACACCACACACACACTGGGAACCACAAACACCGCCCTACACAGACACCCACACACACAGACAACGCCGCACACACACAACACCCAACACACAAACACCGCGGCACACACAAATATACGCACATACCGCACAACACACACATTGCACAAAACATCCCTCCCCCAAAACACACACCCCACACAAACCGCGCAACACACACACACAACGCTACAGACACACACCGCTCCACAAACAACGCAACACACACAATGCAACACACAAACAACACCGCTCTCACCCCCCGCCACAGCCAGAACATGTACAGCGCCCTACACAAACACTTGGTAACTACACACAACAACATATATATATATATATATATATATATATATATATATATATATATATAAAACAAAAATCATATGTTCTATTTGCAGACATTATATATATATATATATATATATATATATATATATATATATACATATATATATATATATATATATATAAAGTACAGACCAAAAGTTTGGACACACCTTTTTCTTCGCCCGGGTTAATAACTGTTGTTAACAAAATAGAATGTATTAACATTCCTGGGATAGAATGTATAAATAGAATGTATTAACACCCGGGATAGTAACTGTCTCTCTGTTTCTCTCCATTTCTCTGTCTGTCTCCCCCTCTGTATATATCTATCTGTCTCTCTTTGTCTCTTTCCCTGTCTGTCTCTGACTGTCTCTGTCTCTTTCTCCGACTGTCTCAATCTCTTTCCCTGTCTGTCTATCTATCTCTTTCCCTGTCTGCCTATCTCTGTCACTTTCCCTGTCTGTCTCTTTCCCTCTCTTTCCCTCTGTCTGTCTCTTTGTCTGTATCTTTACCTGTCTTTGTCTGTCTCTTACCCTGTCTCTTTCCCTTTCTTTCCCTGTCTGTTTCCCTGTGTCTGTCTCTCTGTCTGTGTGTCTCTTTCCCTGTGTCTGTCTCTTTCTGTCTGTCTCTTACCCTGTCTATGTCTGTTTCTTACCCTGTCTGTGTCTGCCTCTTTCCCTGGCTGCATTGTGACACGCCAACATTCCATATAAGGGCGTGGCTGCGCATTCTTCTGAAGTTCTGGCTGCACTGTGGCTCCCAGCTCCATTTGCTTTAATGGAGGCAGGTTTTTTGGCGAATAACTGTAAAGCGCAGGGTTAAAATTTCCCCTCAAAACATAGCCTATAACGCTCTCGGGGTCCAGACGTGTGAGTGTGCAAAATTTTGTGGCTGTAGCTGCGACGGTGCAGATGCCAATCCCGGACATACACACATACACACATATACACACACACACACACACATTCAGCTTTATATATTAGATAACAAAAATCATACATTAACTACACAATACGTAAATTCTAGAATACTCGATGCGTAGAATCGGGCCACCTTCTAGTGTACTATATTCACATACAATTATTACAGTACACTAATACAAAATACTGTGCAGTAAAAAACATGTAAAACAAATTATACTGCACATTAGCTTACAATAGAATTGGTGTGCGAGAGGTACATTACAAGAAATGTGCTGTACTGGTTAGCCGAAAGAAAGTACAATACTATATCCACAACTGCAAATTGATAGAAATGATATATAGTATATACTGTACTGAACAATAGTATACCGTTCCTATTTTTCTGGCCGCTCATTCAGTGTATCATTTGCTGGCTCCACATCTTCTCTTCCTCTCACTGTTGGGGTCCCTCAAGGTTCAGTCCTTGGCCCTCTTTTCTCTCTCTACACTGCCCCAATTGGACACACCATCAGTAGATTTGGCTTTCAGTACCATCTTTATGCTGATGACACACAGCTACACCTCATCGCCTGAGCTCACCCCCGCTGTACTACAGAACACAAGTGACTGCCTGACTGCAGTTTGCAACATCATGTCTGCTCTTTATCTGAAACTTAACCTTTCCAAAGCTGAACTTCTTTTCCCCCGTCTTCCAACGTTCCTAAACCTGACATTTCCCTCTCTGTGTGTGGCACAACGATAAGTCCTAGGAAGCAAGCTCGCTGTCTGGGTGTTATACTTGACACTGACCTCTCCTTCACCTCCCACATACAATCTCTTGCCCGCTCCTGACGCTTGCACCTCAAGAACATCTCTAGAATCCACCCCTTTCTCACAATGGAAACGACAAAAACCCTTACCGTGGCCCTGACCCACTCTCGCCTTGACTACTGTAACTCTCTATTAATTGGTCTCCCCCTAACTAGAGTCTCTCCTCTACAGTCCATCCTTAATGCAGCAGCCAGGGTCACCTATCTGGCTAACTCCTACTCGGATGCCTCTGCTCAGTGCCAGTCATTGCATTGGCTGCCCATATATCACAGGATCTAATTCAAACTGCTTGTTTTCAGCCACAAAGCTTTCCACAGTGCGGTACCCCCCCTACATCTCCACCCTCCTCTCTATCACCCCACCTGTTCTCTACGCTCTGCAAATGACTTTCGACTAACATCCACACTAATCAGAACCTCCCCCTCCCGGATCCAAGACTTGTCCCGAGCCACACCAATCCTCTGGAACGCTCTACCCTAAGCAGTTAGGATGAATCACAACTCACTCAGCTTCAGATGCTCCCAGAAACGCATCTTTTTAGGGCGACCTATCACACTCAGTAGCCAAACTAAATTCACATAGTCCCTCCACAACTTCTCAGAACATAACCCCGCATCAAACTCCATGGCACCCAAATGCATCTCAAGGTTCTGGCCAACTGGTCCAGGAAGCCATTATTTATCCCCCATTTCCTTGAGATAGCAGAATTGTCATTGTAAATAAGCACTTGTACCTTGTCCCCCCCTTATCATTGTAGATTGTAAGCTCTCATGAGCAGGGTTGTCTACCCGTTGGCGTGCCGCCAGAGCCCATCGCTACCCGTTGGTGTGCAGCCGGAGCACACCGCTACCCGTTGGCGTGCCACCGGAGCACACCGCTACCCGTTGGCGTGCCACCGGAGCACACCGCTACTCGTTGGCATGCCACCGGATCACACCGCTACCCGTTGGCGTGCCGCCGGAGCACACCACTACCCGTTGGCATGCCACCGGAGCACACCGCTACGCGTTGGCGTGCCACCGGAGCACACCGCTACCCGTTGGCATGCCACCGGAGCACACCGCTACCCGTTGGCGTGCCGCCTTTTTGCTTCTATTGGCCCGACCACCGGGCTGCACCCTTGGATCTTTGGCCAACCATTGGGCTACACCCTTTGGCCTACCATCGAGCTGCACCCTTGGGCCTCTTGTGCCAATCGGACTACACCCTTGAATCTTTGGCCAACCATTGGAAAGCACCCATGGGCCGACCATTGGGCTGCAACATCGGGCCTCTCTTGGGCTGACCACCGCTACCCGTTGGCGTGCCGCCGGAGAACACTGCTACCCGTTGGCGTGCCGCCGGAGCACACCGCTACCCGTTGGCGTGCCGTCGGAGCACACCGTTACCCGTTGGCGTGCCGCCTTTTTGCTTCTATTGGCCCGACCACCGGACTCCACCCTTGGATCTTTGGCCAACTATTGGGCTGCACTCTTTGGCCTACCATCGAGCTTCACCCTTGGGTGTTATGATACGGAACCATGGAAGACCACCACAAATCATTGGCAAAAAAGGTGACAAGAGCATTGGCAACTAATCTGGCCGCCATCCCCTTACTAACCATTACAACTAGAAGTAGCCGAGGGGTGAACTAACATCCTGTGCACTGCGAACCCAGCCGGAGAACTAACTATCCTAAAGGTAGGAAAGATGAATAACTCTCTGCCTCAGAAAATAGACAAGAATAGCTAGCCCCCCACATTCAAAGACTGCGGTGATATAGGAAAAACACAATACACAGGTAGATGACAGGATTAGCAAAAGGTGAGGCCCCCGCTGACTAAAATAGGAAAGGACAGGAAAGGGACTGATGGTGGCCAGAGAAAAACCCTGCAAAATACCAACTTCCTGATAGTACAAAAAGGCCCTCAGATCGCACGATCTGAACTCCGTCCTATACCAGGTGCCCTTGTCATACCAATGAACAGAAAACAAGAATCATAACAAATTCAACAAGCCACAAACACATGGACCCAAAGGAGCTATACTCCACACAGAACTGCAGGGAGTTCCTCAACAATCCACTAAGGGGGAAAATCCCTGCAAGCAAATAAACTGAAACCAACCACAGCAAATGACAAACCCAGATAAACAAAAGAACCAGACAATAAATAATGAGCAAGCACATATCTGGGGAAGATGTGATGTAGAGCAGGAAAAAGCAGGCTGGAGATACAAAGAACAACTGACATCCGGCAACAGCCTGCAATCAGACCAGGATTTAAATAAGCAGAGAGTTAGCAAAGGAAACACCCACTGCACAACACAAGTGGTCCAAGTCCAAACCATTCCTGGCCACCAGAGGGAGCCTCCCAGCAGCCAAAACATAACTAACATTCACAACACTTGGGCCTCTTGTGCCATCCACCGGGCTATACCCTTGGATCTTTGGCCAACCATTGGAATGCACCCATGGGCCTACCATCGGGCTGCACCCTCGGGCCTCTCTTGGGCCTCACCCCGCTAACCGTTGGCATGCCGCCGGAGCACACCGCTACACGTTGGCGTGCCGCCGGAGCACACCGCTACCCGTTGGCGTGCCGCCTTTTTGCTTCTATTGGCCCGACCACTGGGCTGCACCCTTGGATCTTTGGCCAACCATTGGTGTTGTGAATGTTAGTTATGTTTTGGCTGCTGGGAGGCTCCCTCTGGTGGCCAGGAATGGTTTGGACTTGGACCAGGTGTGTTGTGCAGTGGGTGTTTCCTTTGCTAACTCTCTGCTTATTTAAATCCTGGTCTAATTGCAGGCTGTTGCCGGATGTCAGTTGTTCTTTGTATCTCCAGCCTGTCTAATCCTGCTCTACACTACATCTTCCCCAGATAAGTGCTTGCTCTTTATTTATTGTCTGGTTCTTTTGTTTATCTGGGTTTGTCATTTGCTGTGGTTGGTTTCAGGTTATTTGCTTACAGGGATTTTCCCCCTCATTGGATTGTTGGGGAACTCCCTGCAGTTCTGTGTGGAGTATAGCTCCTTTGGGTCCATGTGTTTGTGGCTTGTTGACTTTGTTATGATTCTTGTTTTCTGTTCATTGGTATGACAAGGGCACCTGGTATAGGACGGAGTTCAGATCGTGCAATCTGAGGGCCTATTTGTACTATCAGGAAGTTGGTATTTTGCAGGGTTTTTCTCTGGCCACCATCAGTCCCTTTCCTGTCCTTTCCTATTTTAGTCAGCGGGGGCCTCGCCTTTTGCTAATCCTGTCATCTACCTGTGTATTGTGTTTTTCCTATATCACCGCAGTCTTTGAATGTGGGGGGCTAGCTATTCTTGTCTATTTTCTGAGGCAGAGAGTTATTCATCTTTCCTACCTTTAGGATAGTTAGTTCTCCGGCTGGGTTCGCGGTGCACAGGATGTTAGTTCACCCCTCGGCTACTTCTAGTTGTGATGGTTATTAAGGGGATGGCGGCCAGATTAGTTGCCAATGCTCTTGTCACCTTTTTTGCCAATGATTTGTGGTGGTCTTCCATGGTTCCGGATCAGAACAGTACATCCGGCCCACAAATTTAAAGGGTACTTACTCTTAAGAAAAAGAAAAAAAAGAGGAAAAAAAAAAGCTGCTGAGAATTTTTTTTTTGGTGTTTTTCCTCTTCTTCCTTGGGTTCTGTGGAAGATTTCTTTTTTCTAGCATGGATGAATTAGAGAAGCGTGTTGCTCATCTTGATGCTAAGGTTCGTCGTATAGAGTCTTATCTTGCACAGACTCCCCTTGCAGAGCCTAAGGGGCACTTTGCACACTGCGACATCGCAGGTGCGATGTCGGTGGGGTCAAATTGAAAATGACGCACTTCCGGCATCGCATGCGACATCGCAGTGTGTAAAGGCTGGATGATACGATTAACGAGCGCAAAAGCGTCGTAATCGTATCATCGGTACAGCGTCGGCGTAATCCATAATTACGCTGACGCAATGGTCCGATGTTGTTCCTCGCTCCTGCGGCGGCACACATCGCTGTGTGTGAAGTCGCAGGAGCGAGGAACGTCTCCTACCGGCCTCACTGCGGCTTCCGTAGGATATGCGGAAGGAAGGAGGTGGGCAGGATGTTTACATCCTGCTCATCTCCGCCCCTCCGCTCTGATTGGCCGCCTGCCGTGTGACGTCGCAGTGACGCCGCACGACCCGCCCCCTTAACAAGGAGGCGGGTCGCCGGCCACAGGGACGTCGCACGGCAGGTGAGTGTGTGTGTGAAGCTGGCGTAGCGATAACTTTCGCTACGCCAGCTATCACCACATATCGCTGCTGCGACGGGGGCGGGCACTATCGCACTCGGCATCGCAGCATCGGCCTGCGATGTCGTAGTGTGCAAAGCCCGCCTAAGATTCCTGTTCCTGAATTTTTTTCGGGAGATAGGTCGAGATTTTTGAGCTTCAAAAATAATTGTAAATTATTTTTTGACCTGCGCCCTAAGTGAATCCCGTACAGCAGGTTAAGATTGTCATCTCCTTGCTGCGTGGTGACCCTCAGGACTGGGCCTTCTCTTTAGCGTCTGATAATCCGATTCTCAGTGATGTGGACTCCTTTTTTCAGGCCTTGGGTTTATTATATGACGAACCCAATATTGTGGACCAAGCAGAAAAGGTCTTGTTGTCCTTAACTCAGGGTTTGGATTCTGCAGAAACGTTTTGTCAGAAATTTCGAAAGTGGGCGGTCCTTACCAAATGGAATGATGATGCGCTTGCGGCTCTTTTTTGGAAGGGTATTGCTGATGCTGTGAAGGATGTAATGGTAGGATTTCTCGTCCCTTCTGGTCTTGATGCCTCTATGACATTGGCCATTCAGATTGATAGGCGTTTACGTGAGCGCAGGAAGACACATGCTGGTTTTGTGCCTGTGGAACAGCCTTTGGAGCCTATGGAGTGTGATAGGGTCCTTTCTAATGCTAGTCGGCAGGGGTTCAGACGGAAGAATAGACTTTGCTTCTATTGTGGAGACACTTCTCATAACATCTCTGTCTGCCCTAAACGTGAAAGGAGATTGGCTACTTCTGTTACTGTGGGTTCTTTGCAACCAAAGTTTCTTTTGTCTGTCACATTGATTTGCTCATTGTCTTCCTTTTCGGCATTTGCCTTTGTAGACTCAGGGGCAGCGCTCAATTTGATGGATTTTGGGTTTGCTAGGGATTGTGGTTTCTCCATGGTTCCTTTGCAAACTCCTATTCCTTTAAGGGGCATTGATGCTACCCCTTTGGCAGAACATAAACCCCAATTTTGGACTCAGGTGCCTATGAGAGTTGCACCAGCGCATCAGGAAACTTGTACATTTTTAGTATTGCATAATTTACAGGATACCTTGGTACTGGGATTCCGTGGTTGCAGACCCATAATCCGGTTCTTGACTGGAGATCCTTGTCGGTAGCTAATTGGGTTTGTCAAGGTGTGCATCAGGACCTTTCCGTGTCATCCACGTCTGCTCAGGCAGTTGATGTTCCGGCCTTCTTGTCTGATTTCCGTGATGTATTTAATGACCAGCAATCTGATTCTCTGCCCCCACACCGGGACTGTGACTGTGCCATTGAGTTGGTGCCCGGTTGTAAATTTCCCAAGGGGCGGATTTTCAACTTGTCTGTGCCCAAACATGATGCCATGCGGTCATACATCAGGGAATCCTTGGAGAAGGGGCACATTCGGCTTTCATCTTCTCCTTTGGGTGCCGGCTTCTTCTTTGTTGCTAAGAAAGATGGTTCGTTGAGGCCTTGTATTGATTACCGTCTTCTTAATAAAATTACGGTCAAATATCAGTACCCTTTGCCTCTGATGTCTGATCTGTTCTCTAGAGTGAAGAGTGCCAAATAGTTTACGAAACTGGATCTCAAGGGTGCGTATAATCTCATCCGTATTAAGGAGGGTGATGAATGGAAGACGGCTTTTAATGCTCCTGAGGGGCATTTTGAGTACCTAGTGATGCCTTTTGGGCTCACTAATGCACCCTCCGTCTTCCAGGCCTTAATGAATGATATTTATCGGGACCTTATTGGTAAATTTTTGATTGAGTATTTGGATGACATCTTAGTTTTTTCTGATGATTGGGACTCTCATGTTGGGCAAGTACGGGATGTTTTTCAGATACTTAAGGATAATGCACTGTACGTTAAGGGGTCAAAGTGCCTCTTTGGGGTGCAAAGGATTTCCTTTTTGGGCTTCATCCTGTCTCCCTCCGCTATCGAACTGGACCCGGTTAAGGTTCAGGCTATTTACGACTGGGTGCAACCGACTTCTCTAAAATCCCTGCAGCGGTTTTTGGGGTTTGCTAATTTTTACCGTAAATTTATAGCCAATTTTTCTGCCATTGTCAAACCTCTGACAGATTTGACAAAGGGAGCTGATGCTGAGCATTGGACCCCTGAGGCAATTGTGGCCTTCCAGGAGCTTAAAAGGCGATTCACTTCTGCCCCAGTTCTGCAGCAACCTGATGTGTCTCGCCCATTTCAAGTTGAGATCGATGCCTCAGAGATCGGAGCAGGTGCTGTTCTGTCTCAACGAGACGCTACTTCGGGTAAACTTAAGCCCTGTGCCTTTTTCTCTCGGACGTTTGCTCCTTCTGAACAGAATTATGATGTGGGGAACCGGGAATTATTGGCTATGAAGTGCGCATTTGAAGAGTGGACGCATTGGTTGGAGGGGGCTAGGCATCAAGTTGTGGTGCTTACGGACCACAAGAATCTCATCTATCTGGAATCGGCCAAGAGGTTGAAGCCTCGGCAGGCGAGGTGGGCTTTGGTTTTTACCCGGTTTAATTTTGTGGTCTCTTTTTTGCTGGGCGCCAAGAATGTTAAGGCCGATGCCCTTTCCAGGAGTTTCTGCGCGGACTCTTTGGAGGTTGTCGAACCGTCTACTATCCTGAATGATGGTGTAGTTTTCTCGGCTATTTCACCTGATCTGCGGTTGGCACTGGCGGAATTTCAGGGGGATAAACCTGAGAGATGTCCTACAGGGAAACTGTTTGTCCCAGACCAATGGAGAGACCGAGTTGTCTCTGAGGTTCATTGCTCTGTTATGGCGGGTCATCCTGGCATTTTTGGTACTCGGGATCTTGTGAGACGCTCTTTTTGGTGGCCTTCCCTGTCCCGAGATGTCTGTCGTTTTGTGCAGTTGTGTGGAGTTTGTTCTAGGTCCAAGCCCTGTTGTTCACGTTCTAGTGGGCTATTATTGCCTTTGCCTGTACCTAAGAAACCTTGGACGCACATCTCTATGGATTTTAATTCAGAGCTTCCCGTCTCTCAGAAAATGACTGTGATTTGGGTGATCTGTGACAGATTCTCCAAGATGGTCCACTTGGTTCCCCTATCTAAGTTGCCGTCTTCATCAGAGTTGGTGCCTTTGTTTTTCCAACATGTTGTTCGTTTGCATGGTATTCCCGAAAACATTGTTTCTGACAGAGGGGTGCAGTTTGTATCCAGGTTTTGGAGGATTTTTTGCTCCAAATTGGGTGTTCAGCTGTCTTTCTCCTCGGCGTTTCATCCTCAGACCAACGGTCAGACTGAAAGGGCTAACCAGACCCTGGAGACCTATTTACGGTGTTTTGTTTCTGCGGATCAGGATGACTGGGTTTCGTTTTTGCCTTTGGCTGAATTTGCCCTTAACAATAGAGCTAGCTCTACCACGTTGGTGTCCCCCTTTTTCTGCAATTTTGGGTATCACCCTAGGTTCCTCTCAGGGCAGCTTGAGGCATCTGACTGTCCGGGGGTGGATTTGGTGGTCAACAGAATGCAGCAGATTTGGGGCAGGTAGTGGATAAATTGTTTCAGTCCCAAGAAACTGCCCAAAAGTTTGCCAACCGGCGTCGGACTGTTGGTCCCCGGTTTAAAGTAGGGGACATGGTGTGGTTGTCCTCTAAAAATATTCCTATGAGAGTTCCATCTCCTAAATTTAACCCAGATTTATTGGACCTTATAAGATTTCCGAGATTATTAACCCTGTATCTTTCCGTTTGACTCTGCCTGCGTCATTTAAGATTCACAATGTCTTCCATAAGTCCTTGTTGAAGAAACATGTGGAGCCAGCAGTTCCTGCAGCAGCGCCTCCTGACCCTGTTTTGGTACAAGGGGATCTGGAGTATGAGGTTGAAAAAATTCTGGATTCCCGTCGCAGTAGGCGTCAGCTTCAGTACCTTGTGAAATGGAAGGGTTATGGGCAGGAGGATAACTCTTGGGTTGTGGCTTCTGACATTCATGCGGACAGGTTGGTTCGCGCCTTCCATGATGCTCATTCCGAGCGACCCAGTGGCGTGGGTGAGGGTTCGGTGACCCCTCCTCAGGTGGTGGGGGGGTACTGTTGTGAATGTTAGTTATGTTTTGGCTGCTGGGAGGCTCCCTCTGGTGGTCAGGAATGGTTTGGACTTGGACCAGGTGTGTTGTGCAGTGGGTGTTTCCTTTGCTAACTCTCTGCTTATTTAAATCCTGGTCTGATTGCAGGCTGTTGCCAGATGTCAGTTGTTCTTTGTATCTCCAGCCTGCTTAATCCTGCTCTACACCACATCTTCCCCAGATAAGTGCTTGCTCTTTATTTATTGTCTGGTTCTTTTGTTTATCTGGGTTTGTCATTTGCTGTGGTTGGTTTCAGGTTATTTGCTTGCAGGGATTTTCCCCCTCATTGGATTGTTGGGGAACTCCCTGCAGTTCTGTGTAGAGTATAGCTCCTTTGGGTCCATGTGTTTGTGGCTTGTTGACTTTGTTATGATTCTTGTTTTCTGTTCATTGGTATGACAAGGGCACCTGGTATAGGACGGAGTTCAGATCGTGCGATCTGAGGGCCTTTTTGTACTATCAGGAAGTTGGTATTTTGCAGGGTTTTTCTCTGGCCACCATCAGTCCCTTCCCTGTCCTTTCCTATTTTAGTCAACGGGGGCCTCGCCTTTTGCTAATCCTGTCATCTACCTGTGTATTGTGTTTTTCCTATATCACCGCAGTCTTTGAATGTGGGGGGCTAGCTATTCTTGTCTATTTTCTGAGGCAGAGAGTTATTCATCTTTCCTACCTTTAGGATAGTTAGTTCTCTGGCTGGGTTCGCGGTCCACAGGATGTTAGTTCACCCCTCGGCTACTTCTAGTTGTGATGGTTAGTAAGGGGATGGCGGCCAGATTAGTTGCCAATGCTCTTGTCACCTTTTGCCAATGATTCGTGGTGGTCTTCCATGGTTCCGGATCATAACACATTGGGCTGCACCCTTTGGCCTACCATCGAGCTTCACCCTTGAGCCTCTTGTGCCAATCACCGGGCTACACCCTTGGATCTTTAGCCAACCATTGGAATGAACCCATGGGCCTACCATCGGGCTGCACCCTCGGGCCTCTCTTGGGCTGACCACCGCTACCCGTTGGCGTGTCGCCGGAGCACACCGCTACCCGTTGGCGTGCCGCCGGAGCACACCGCTACCCGTTGGCGTGCCGCCGGAGCACACCGCTACCCGTTGGCGTGCCGCCGGAGCACACCGCTACCCGTTGGCGTGCCGCCGGAGCACACCGCTACCCGTTGGAGTGACGCCGGAGCACACCGCTACCCGTTGGCGTGCCGCCGGAGCACACCGCTACCCCTTGGCGTGCCGCCGGAGCACACCGCTACCCGTTGGCGTGCCGCCGGAGCACACCGCTACCCGTTGGTGTGCCGCTGGAGCACACCGCTACCCGTTGGCGTGCCGCCGGAGCACACAGCTACCCGTTGGCGTGCCGTCGGAGCACACCGCTACCCGTTGGCGTGCCGCCTTTTTGCTTCTATTGGCCCGACCACCGGGCTGCAACCTTGGATCTTTGGCCAACCATTGGGCTGCACCCTTTGGCCTACCATCGAGCTTCACCCTTGGGCCTCTTGTGCCATCCACCGGGCTACACCCTTGGATCTTTGGCCAACCATTGGAATGCACCCATGGGCCTACCATCGGGCTGCACCCTTGGGCCTCTCTTGGGCTAACCACCGCTACCCGTTGGGGTGCCACCGGAGCACACCGCTACCCGTTGGCGTGCCGTCGGAGCACACCGTTACCCGTTAGCGTGCCGCCTTTTTGCTTCTATTTGCCCGACCACCGGGCTGCACCCTTGGATCTTTGGCCAACCATTGGGCTGCACTCTTTGGCCTACCATCGAGCTTCACCCTTGGGCCTCTTGTGCTATCCACCGGGCTACACCCTTGGATCTTTGGCCAACCATTGGAATGCACCCATGGGCCTACCATCGGGCTACACCCTCGGGCCTCTCTTGGACCTCACCCCGCTACCCACTGGCGTGTCGCCGGAGCCCACAGGTAACCATTGGCGTGCCACCGGAGCACACCGCTACCCATTGGCGTGCCGCCGGAGCACACCGCTACCCGTTGGCGTGCCACCGGAGCACACCGCTACCCGTTGGCGTGCCGCCTTTTTGCTTCTATTGGCCCGACCACCGAGCTGCACCCTTGGATCTTTGGCCAACCATTGGGCTGCACCCTTTGGCCTACCATCGAGCTTCACCTTTGAGCCTCTTGTGCCAATCACCAGGCTACACCCTTGGATCTTTAGCCAACCATTGGAATGCACCCATGGGCCTACCATCGGGCTGCACCCTCGGGCCTCTCTTGGACTGACCACCGCTACCCGTTGGCGTGCTGCCGGAGCACACCGCTACCCGTTGGCGTGCCGCCGGAGCACACCGCTATCCGTTTGCGTCCCGCCGGAACACACCGCTACCCGTTGGCGTGCTGCCTTTTTGCTTCTATTGGCCCGACCACCGGGCTGCACCCTTGGATCTTTGGCCAACCATTGGGCTGCACCCTTTGGCCTACCATCGAACTTCACCCTTGGGCCTCTTGTGCCATCCACCGGGCTACTCCCTTGGATCTTTGGCCAACCATTGTAATGCACCCATGGGCCTACCATCGGGCTGCACCTTCGGGCCTCTCTTGGGCTGACCACCGCTACCCGTTGGGGTGCCGCCGGAGCACACCGCTACCCGCTTGCGTACCGCCGGAGCACACCGCTACCCGTTGGCGCGCCGCCGGAGGACACCGCTACCCGTTTGCGTGCCGCCGGAGCACACCGTTACTCGTTGGCGTGCCGCCGGAGAACACCGCTACCCGTTGGCGTGCCGACTTTTCGCTTATATTGGCCCGACCACCGGGCTGCACCCTTGGATCTTTGGCCAACCATTGGGCTGCACCCTTTGGCCTACCATCGAGCTTCACCCTTGGCCCTCTTGTGCCAATCACAGGGCTACACCCTTGGATGCACCCATGGGCCTACCATCGGGCTGCACCCTTGGGCCTCTCTTGGTCTGACCACCGCTACCAGTTGGGGTGCCGCCGGAGCACACCGCTACCCGTTGGCGTGCCGCCGGAGCACACCGCTACCCGTTGGCGTGCCGCCGGAGTACACCGCTACCCGTTGGCGTGCCGCCTTTTCGCTTCTATTGGCCCTACCACCAGGCTGCACCCTTGGATCTTTGGCCAACGATTGGGCTGCACCCTTTGGCCTACCATCGAGCTTCACCCTTGGGCCTCTTGTGCCATCTACCGGGCTACACCCTTGGATCTTTGGCCAACCACTGGAATGCACCCATTGGCCTACCATCGGGCTGCACCCTCGGGACTCTCTTGGGCTGACCACCGCTACCCGTTGGCGTGCCGCCGGAGCACACCACTACCCGTTGGCGTGCCGCCAGAGCACACCGCTACCCGTTGGCGTGCCGCCTTTTTGCTTCTATTGGCCCGACCACCGGGCTGCACCCTTGGATCTTTGGCCAACCATTGGGCTGCACTCTTTAGTCTACCATCGAGCTTCACCCTTGGGCCTCTTGTGCCATCCACCGGGCTACACCCTTGAATCTTTGGCCAACCATTGGAATGCACCCATGGGCCTACCATCAGGCTGCACCCTCGGGCCTTACTTGGGCCTCACCCCGCTACCTGTTGGCGTGCCGCCGGAGCACACCGCTACCCATTGGTGTGCCGCCAGAGCACACCGCTACCCGTTGGCGTGCCGCCTTTTTGCTTTTATTGGCCCAAACACCAGACTGCACCCTTGGATCTTTGGCCAACCATTGGGCTGGACCCTTTGGCCTACCATCGAGCTTCACCTTTGGGCCTCTTGTGCCATCAACCGGGCTACACCCTTGGATCCTTGGCCAACCATTGGAATGCACCCATGGGCCTACCATCGGGCTGCACCCTCGGGCTTCTCTTGGGCTGACCACCGCCGCCGGAGCACACCGCTACCCGTTGGCGTGCCGCCGAAGCACACCGCTAGCCGTTGGCATGCCGCCGGAGCACACCGCTACCCGTTGGCGTGCCGCCTTTTCGCTTCTATTGGCCCGACCACCGGGCTGCACCCTTGGATCTTTGGCCAACCATTGGGCTGCACCCTTAGGCCTACCATCGAGCTTCACCCTTGGGCCTCTTGTGCCAATCACAAGGCTACACCCTTGGATCTTTAGCCAACCATTGGAATGCACCCATGGGCCTACCATCGGGCTGATCACCGCTACCCGTTGGGGTGCCGCCGAAGCACACAGCTACCCGTTGGCATGCCGCGGGAGCACACCGCTACCCGTTGGCATGCCGCCTTTTCGCTTATATTGGCCCGACCACCGGGCTGCACCCTTGGATCTTTGGCCAACCATTGGGCTGCACCCTTTGGCCTACCATCGAGCTTCACCCTTGGGCCTCTTGTGCCAATCACCGGGCTACACCCTTGGATCTTTGGCCAACCATTGAAATGCACCCATTGGCCTACCATTGGGCTGCACCCCTCGGGGCTCTCTTGGGCTGACCACCGCTACCCGTTGGGGTGCCGCGGAAGCACACCGCTACCCGTTGGCGTGCCGCCGCAGCACACCGCTACCCGTTGGCATGCCGCCGGAGCACACCGCTACCCGTTGGCATGCCGCCTTTTCGCTTATATTGGCCCGACCACCCGGGCTGCACCCTTGGATCTTTGGCCAACCATTAGGCTGCACCCTTTGGCCTACCATCGAGCTTCACCCCTTGGGCCTCTTGTGCCAATCACCGGGCTACACCCTTGGATCTTTGGCCAACCATTGGAATGCACCCATGGGCCTACCATTGGGCTGCACCCTCGGGGCTCTCTTGGGCTAACCACCGCTACCCGTTGGTGTGCCGCCGGAGCACCCTTGGGGCTTTTGCTCCGGCGGCCAGCAACGGGCTGACGCCCTCGGGCCTCTTGCGCCGGCGGCCAGCAACGGCTACGCCCCTCCGGGCCCTCTTGCGCGCCGGCGGCCAGCAACGGCTACGCCCTCGGGCCTCTTGCGCCGGCGGCCAGCAACGGCTACGCCCTCGGGCCTCTTGCGCCGGCGGCCAGCAACGGCTACGCCCTCGGGCCTCTTGCGCCGGCGGCCAGCAACGGCTACGCCCTCGGGCCTCTTGCGCCGGCGGCCAGCAACGGCTACGCCCTCGGGCCTCTTGCGCCGGCGGCCAGCAACGGCTACGCCCTCGCGGGCCTCTTGCGCCGGCGGCCAGCAACGGCTGAAGCGCCCTCGAGGCCTCTTGCGCCGGGCGGCCAGGGCCTCTTGCGCCGGCGGCCAGCAACGGCTACGCCCTCGGGCCTCTTGCGCCGGCGGCCAGCAACGGCTACACCCTCGGGCCTCTTGCGCCGGCGGCCAGCAACGGCTACACCCTCGGGCCTCTTGCGCCGGCGGCCAGCAACGGCTACACCCTCGGGCCTCTTGCGCCGGCGGCCAGCAACGGCTACACCCTCGGGCCTCTTGCGCCGGCGGCCAGCAACGGCTACACCCTCGGGCCTCTTGCGCCGGCGGCCAGCAACGGCTACACCCTCGGGCCTCTTGCGCCGGCGGCCAGCAACGGCTACACCCTCGGGCCTCTTGCGCCGGCGGCCAGCAACGGCTACACCCTCGGGCCTCTTGCGCCGGCGGCCAGCAACGGCTACACCCTCGGGCCTCTTGCGCCGGCGGCCAGCAACGGCTACACCCTCGGGCCTCTTGCGCCGGCGGCCAGCAACGGCTACACCCTCGGGCCTCTTGCGCCGGCGGCCAGCAACGGCTACACCCTCGGGCCTCTTGCGCCGGCGGCCAGCAACGGGCTACACCCTCGGGCCTCTTGCGCCGGCGGCCAGCAACGGCTACACCCTCGGGCCTCTTGCGCCGGCGGCCAGCAACGGCTACACCCTCGGGCCTCTTGCGCCGGCGGCCAGCAACGGCTACACCCTCGGGCCTCTTGCGCCGGCGGCCAGCAACGGCTACACCCTCGGGCCTCTTGCGCCGGCGGCCAGCAACGGCTACACCCTCGGGCCTCTTGCGCCGGCGGCCAGCAACGGCTACACCCTCGGGCCTCTTGCGCCGGCGGCCAGCAACGGCTACACCCTCGGGCCTCTTGCGCCGGCGGCCAGCAACGGCTACACCCTCGGGCCTCTTGCGCCGGCGGAAAGCAACGGCTACACCCTCGGGCCTCTTGCGCCGGCGGCCAGCAACGGCTACACCCTCGGGCCTCTTGCGCCGGCGGCCAGCAACGGCTACACCCTCGGGCCTCTTGCGCCGGCGGCCAGCAACGGCTACACCCTCGGGCCTCTTGCGCCGGCGGAAAGCAACGGCTACACCCTCGGGCCTCTTGCGCCGGCGGAAAGCAACGGCTACACCCTCGGGCCTCTTGCGCCGGCGGCCAGCAACGGCTACACCCTCGGGCCTCTTGCGCCGGCGGCCAGCAACGGCTACACCCTCGGGCCTCTTGCGCCGGCGGCCAGCAACGGCTACACCCTCGGGCCTCTTGCGCCGGCGGCCAGCAACGGCTACACCCTCGGGCCTCTTGCGCCGGCGGCCAGCAACGGCTACACCCTCGGGCCTCTTGCGCCGGCGGCCAGCAACGGCTACACCCTCGGGCCTCTTGCGCCGGAGGCCAGCAACGGCTACACCCTCGGGCCTCTTGCGCCGGCGGCCAGCAACGGCTACACCCTCGGGCCTCTTGCGCCGGCGGCCAGCAACGGCTACACCCTCGGGCCTCTTGCGCCGGCGGCCAGCAACGGCTACACCCTCGGGCCTCTTGCGCCGGCGGCCAGCAACGGCTACACCCTCGGGCCTCTTGCGCCGGCGGCCAGCAACGGCTACACCCTCGGGCCTCTTGCGCCGGCGGCCAGCAACGGCTACACCCTCGGGCCTCTTGCGCCGGCGGCCAGCAACGGCTACACCCTCGGGCCTCTTGCGCCGGCGGCCAGCAACGGCTACACCCTCGGGCCTCTTGCGCCGGCGGCCAGCAACGGCTACACCCTCGGGCCTCTTGCGCCGGCGGCCAGCAACGGCTACACCCTCGGGCCTCTTGCGCCGGCGGCCAGCAACGGCTACACCCTCGGGCCTCTTGCGCCGGCGGCCAGCAACGGCTACACCCTCGGGCCTCTTGCGCCGGCGGCCAGCAACGGCTACACCCTCGGGCCTCTTGCGCCGGCGGCCAGCAACGGCTACACCCTCGGGCCTCTTGCGCCGGCGGCCAGCAACGGCTACACCCTCGGGCCTCTTGCGCCGGCGGCCAGCAACGGCTACACCCTCGGGCCTCTTGCGCCGGCGGCCAGCAACGGCTACACCCTCGGGCCTCTTGCGCCGGCGGCCAGCAACGGCTACACCCTCGGGCCTCTTGCGCCGGCGGCCAGCAACGGCTACACCCTCGGGCCTCTTGCGCCGGCGGCCAGCAACGGCTACACCCTCGGGCCTCTTGCGCCGGCGGCCAGCAACGGCTACACCCTCGGGCCTCTTGCGCCGGCGGCCAGCAACGGCTACACCCTCGGGCCTCTTGCGCCGGCGGCCAGCAACGGCTACACCCTCGGGCCTCTTGCGCCGGCGGGCCAGCAACGGCTACACCCTCGGGCCTCTTGCGCCGGCGGCCAGCAACGGCTACACCCTCGGGCCTCTTGCGCCGGCGGAAAGCAACGGCTACACCCTCGGGCCTCTTGCGCCGGCGGCCAGCAACGGCTACACCCTCGGGCCTCTTGCGCCGGCGGCCAGCAACGGCTACACCCTCGGGCCTCTTGCGCCGGCGGCCAGCAACGGCTACACCCTCGGGCCTCTTGCGCCGGCGGCCAGCAACGGCTACACCCTCGGGCCTCTTGCGCCGGCGGCCAGCAACGGCTACACCCTCGGGCCTCTTGCGCCGGCGGCCAGCAACGGCTACACCCTCGGGCCTCTTGCGCCGGCGGCCAGCAACGGCTACACCCTCGGGCCTCTTGCGCCGGCGGCCAGCAACGGCTACACCCTCGGGCCTCTTGCGCCGGCGGCCAGCAACGGCTACACCCTCGGGCCTCTTGCGCCGGCGGCCAGCAACGGCTACACCCTCGGGCCTCTTGCGCCGGCGGCCAGCAACGGCTACACCCTCGGGCCTCTTGCGCCGGCGGCCAGCAACGGCTACACCCTCGGGCCTCTTGCGCCGGCGGCCAGCAACGGCTACACCCTCGGGCCTCTTGCGCCGGCGGCCAGCAACGGCTACACCCTCGGGCCTCTCTTGCGCCGGCGGCCAGCAACGGCTACACCCTCGGGCCTCTTGCGCCGGCGGCCAGCAACGGCTACACCCTCGGGCCTCTTGCGCCGGCGGCCAGCAACGGCTACACCCTCGGGCCTCTTGCGCCGGCGGCCAGCAACGGCTACACCCTCGGGCCTCTTGCGCCGGCGGCCAGCAACGGCTACACCCTCGGGCCTCTTGCGCCGGCGGCCAGCAACGGCTACACCCTCGGGCCTCTTGCGCCGGCGGCCAGCAACGGCTACACCCTCGGGCCTCTTGCGCCGGCGGCCAGCAACGGCTACACCCTCGGGCCTCTTGCGCCGGCGGCCAGCAACGGCTACACCCTCGGGCCTCTTGCGCCGGCGGCCAGCAACGGCTACACCCTCGGGCCTCTTGCGCCGGCGGCCAGCAACGGCTACACCCTCGGGCCTCTTGCGCCGGCGGCCAGCAACGGCTACACCCTCGGGCCTCTTGCGCCGGCGGCCAGCAACGGCTACACCCTCGGGCCTCTTGCGCCGGCGGCCAGCAACGGCTACACCCTCGGGCCTCTTGCGCCGGCGGCCAGCAACGGCTACACCCTCGGGCCTCTTGCGCCGGCGGCCAGCAACGGCTACACCCTCGGGCCTCTTGCGCCGGCGGCCAGCAACGGCTACACCCTCGGGCCTCTTGCGCCGGCGGCCAGCAACGGCTACACCCTCGGGCCTCTTGCGCCGGCGGCCAGCAACGGCTACACCCTCGGGCCTCTTGCGCCGGCGGCCAGCAACGGCTACACCCTCGGGCCTCTTGCGCCGGCGGCCAGCAACGGCTACACCCTCGGGCCTCTTGCGCCGGCGGCCAGCAACGGCTACACCCTCGGGCCTCTTGCGCCGGCGGCCAGCAACGGCTACACCCTCGGGCCTCTTGCGCCGGCGGCCAGCAACGGCTACACCCTCGGGCCTCTTGCGCCGGCGGCCAGCAACGGCTACACCCTCGGGCCTCTTGCGCCGGCGGCCAGCAACGGCTACACCCTCGGGCCTCTTGCGCCGGCGGCCAGCAACGGCTACACCCTCGGGCCTCTTGCGCCGGCGGAAAGCAACGGCTACACCCTCGGGCCTCTTGCGCCGGCGGCCAGCAACGGCTACACCCTCGGGCCTCTTGCGCCGGCGGCCAGCAACGGCTACACCCTCGGGCCTCTTGCGCCGGCGGCCAGCAACGGCTACACCCTCGGGCCTCTTGCGCCGGCGGAAAGCAACGGCTACACCCTCGGGCCTCTTGCGCCGGCGGCCAGCAACGGCTACACCCTCGGGCCTCTTGCGCCGGCGGCCAGCAACGGCTACACCCTCGGGCCTCTTGCGCCGGCGGCCAGCAACGGCTACACCCTCGGGCCTCTTGCGCCGGCGGCCAGCAACGGCTACACCCTCGGGCCTCTTGCGCCGGCGGCCAGCAACGGCTACACCCTCGGGCCTCTTGCGCCGGCGGCCAGCAACGGCTACACCCTCGGGCCTCTTGCGCCGGCGGCCAGCAACGGCTACACCCTCGGGCCTCTTGCGCCGGCGGCCAGCAACGGCTACACCCTCGGGCCTCTTGCGCCGGCGGCCAGCAACGGCTACACCCTCGGGCCTCTTGCGCCGGCGGCCAGCAACGGCTACACCCTCGGGCCTCTTGCGCCGGCGGCCAGCAACGGCTACACCCTCGGGCCTCTTGCGCCGGCGGCCAGCAACGGCTACACCCTCGGGCCTCTTGCGCCGGCGGCCAGCAACGGCTACACCCTCGGGCCTCTTGCGCCGGCGGCCAGCAACGGCTACACCCTCGGGCCTCTTGCGCCGGCGGCCAGCAACGGCTACACCCTCGGGCCTCTTGCGCCGGCGGGCCAGCAACGGCTACACCCTCGGGCCTCTTTGCGCCGGCGGCCAGCAACGGCTACACCCTCGGGCCTCTTGCGCCGGCGGCCAGCAACGGCTACACCCTCGGGCCTCTTGCGCCGGCGGCCAGCAACGGCTACACCCTCGGGCCTCTTGCGCCGGCGGCCAGCAACGGCTACACCCTCGGGCCTCTTGCGCCGGCGGCCAGCAACGGCTACACCCTCGGGCCTCTTGCGCCGGCGGCCAGCAACGGCTACACCCTCGGGCCTCTTGCGCCGGCGGCCAGCAACGGCTACACCCTCGGGCCTCTTGCGCCGGCGGCCAGCAACGGCTACACCCTCGGGCCTCTTGCGCCGGCGGCCAGCAACGGCTACACCCTCGGGCCTCTTGCGCCGGCGGCCAGCAACGGCTACACCCTCGGGCCTCTTGCGCCGGCGGCCAGCAACGGCTACACCCTCGGGCCTCTTGCGCCGGCGGCCAGCAACGGCTACACCCTCGGGCCTCTTGCGCCGGCGGCCAGCAACGGCTACACCCTCGGGCCTCTTGCGCCGGCGGCCAGCAACGGCTACACCCTCGGGCCTCTTGCGCCGGCGGCCAGCAACGGCTACACCCTCGGGCCTCTTGCGCCGGCGGCCAGCAACGGCTACACCCTCGGGCCTCTTGCGCCGGCGGAAAGCAACGGCTACACCCTCGGGCCTCTTGCGCCGGCGGCCAGCAACGGCTACACCCTCGGGCCTCTTGCGCCGGCGGCCAGCAACGGCTACACCCTCGGGCCTCTTGCGCCGGCGGCCAGCAACGGCTACACCCTCGGGCCTCTTGCGCCGGCGGCCAGCAACGGCTACACCCTCGGGCCTCTTGCGCCGGCGGCCAGCAACGGCTACACCCTCGGGCCTCTTGCGCCGGCGGCCAGCAACGGCTACACCCTCGGGCCTCTTGCGCCGGCGGCCAGCAACGGCTACACCCTCGGGCCTCTTGCGCCGGCGGCCAGCAACGGCTACACCCTCGGGCCTCTTGCGCCGGCGGCCAGCAACGGCTACACCCTCGGGCCTCTTGCGCCGGCGGCCAGCAACGGCTACACCCTCGGGCCTCTTGCGCCGGCGGCCAGCAACGGCTACACCCTCGGGCCTCTTGCGCCGGAGGCCAGCAACGGCTACACCCTCGGGGCCTCTTGCGCCGGCGGCCAGCAACGGCTACACCCTCGGGCCTCTTGCGCCGGCGGCCAGCAACGGCTACACCCTCGGGCCTCTTGCGCCGGCGGCCAGCAACGGCTACACCCTCGGGCCTCTTGCGCCGGCGGCCAGCAACGGCTACACCCTCGGGCCTCTTGCGCCGGCGGCCAGCAACGGCTACACCCTCGGGCCTCTTGCGCCGGCGGCCAGCAACGGCTACACCCTCGGGCCTCTTGCGCCGGCGGCCAGCAACGGCTACACCCTCGGGCCTCTTGCGCCGGCGGCCAGCAACGGCTACACCCTCGGGCCTCTTGCGCCGGCGGCCAGCAACGGCTACACCCTCGGGCCTCTTGCGCCGGCGGCCAGCAACGGCTACACCCTCGGGCCTCTTGCGCCGGCGGCCAGCAACGGCTACACCCTCGGGCCTCTTGCGCCGGCGGCCAGCAACGGCTACACCCTCGGGCCTCTTGCGCCGGCGGCCAGCAACGGCTACACCCTCGGGCCTCTTGCGCCGGCGGCCAGCAACGGCTACACCCTCGGGCCTCTTGCGCCGGCGGCCAGCAACGGCTACACCCTCGGGCCTCTTGCGCCGGCGGCCAGCAACGGCTACACCCTCGGGCCTCTTGCGCCGGCGGCCAGCAACGGCTACACCCTCGGGCCTCTTGCGCCGGCGGCCAGCAACGGCTACACCCTCGGGCCTCTTGCGCCGGCGGCCAGCAACGGCTACACCCTCGGGCCTCTTGCGCCGGCGGCCAGCAACGGCTACACCCTCGGGCCTCTTGCGCCGGCGGCCAGCAACGGCTACACCCTCGGGCCTCTTGCGCCGGCGGCCAGCAACGGCTACCACCCTCGGGCCTCTTGCGCCGGCGGCCAGCAACGGCTACACCCTCGGGCCTCTTGCGCCGGCGGCCAGCAACGGCTACACCCTCGGGCCTCTTGCGCCGGCGGCCAGCAACGGCTACACCCTCGGGCCTCTTGCGCCGGCGGCCAGCAACGGCTACACCCTCGGGCCTCTTGCGCCGGCGGCCAGCAACGGCTACACCCTCGGGCCTCTTGCGCCGGCGGCCAGCAACGGCTACACCCTCGGGCCTCTTGCGCCGGCGGCCAGCAACGGCTACACCCTCGGGCCTCTTGCGCCGGCGGCCAGCAAACGGCTACACCCTCGGGCCTCTTGCGCCGGCGGCCAGCAACGGCTACACCCTCGGGCCTCTTGCGCCGGCGGCCAGCAACGGCTACACCCTCGGGCCTCTTGCGCCGGCGGCCAGCAACGGCTACACCCTCGGGCCTCTTGCGCCGGCGGCCAGCAACGGCTACACCCTCGGGCCTCTTGCGCCGGCGGCCAGCAACGGCTACACCCTCGGGCCTCTTGCGCCGGCGGCCAGCAACGGCTACACCCTCGGGCCTCTTGCGCCGGCGGCCAGCAACGGCTACACCCTCGGGCCTCTTGCGCCGGCGGCCAGCAACGGCTACACCCTCGGGCCTCTTGCGCCGGCGGCCAGCAACGGCTACACCCTCGGGCCTCTTGCGCCGGCGGCCAGCAACGGCTACACCCTCGGGCCTCTTGCGCCGGCGGCCAGCAACGGCTACACCCTCGGGCCTCTTGCGCCGGCGGCCAGCAACGGCTACACCCTCGGGCCTCTTGCGCCGGCGGCCAGCAACGGCTACACCCTCGGGCCTCTTGCGCCGGCGGCCAGCAACGGCTACACCCTCGGGCCTCTTGCGCCGGCGGCCAGCAACGGCTACACCCTCGGGCCTCTTGCGCCGGCGGCCAGCAACGGCTACACCCTCGGGCCTCTTGCGCCGGCGGCCAGCAACGGCTACACCCTCGGGCCTCTTGCGCCGGCGGCCAGCAACGGCTACACCCTCGGGCCTCTTGCGCCGGCGGCCAGCAACGGCTACACCCTCGGGCCTCTTGCGCCGGCGGCCAGCAACGGCTACACCCTCGGGCCTCTTGCGCCGGCGGCCAGCAACGGCTACACCCTCGGGCCTCTTGCGCCGGCGGCCAGCAACGGCTACACCCTCGGGCCTCTTGCGCCGGCGGCCAGCAACGGCTACACCCTCGGGCCTCTTGCGCCGGCGGCCAGCAACGGCTACACCCTCGGGCCTCTTGCGCCGGCGGCCAGCAACGGCTACACCCTCGGGCCTCTTGCGCCGGCGGCCAGCAACGGCTACACCCTCGGGCCTCTTGCGCCGGCGGCCAGCAACGGCTACACCCTCGGGCCTCTTGCGCCGGCGGCCAGCAACGGCTACACCCTCGGGCCTCTTGCGCCGGCGGCCAGCAACGGCTACACCCTCGGGCCTCTTGCGCCGGCGGCCAGCAACGGCTACACCCTCGGGCCTCTTGCGCCGGCGGCCAGCAACGGCTACACCCTCGGGCCTCTTGCGCCGGCGGGCCAGCAACGGCTACACCCTCGGGCCTCTTGCGCCGGCGGCCAGCAACGGCTACACCCTCGGGCCTCTTGCGCCGGCGGCCAGCAACGGCTACACCCTCGGGCCTCTTGCGCCGGCGGCCAGCAACGGCTACACCCTCGGGCCTCTTGCGCCGGCGGCCAGCAACGGCTACACCCTCGGGCCTCTTGCGCCGGCGGCCAGCAACGGCTACACCCTCGGGCCTCTTGCGCCGGCGGCCAGCAACGGCTACACCCTCGGGCCTCTTGCGCCGGCGGCCAGCAACGGCTACACCCTCGGGCCTCTTGCGCCGGCGGCCAGCAACGGCTACACCCTCGGCCTCTTGCGCCGGCGGCCAGCAACGGCTACACCCTCGGGCCTCTTGCGCCGGCGGCCAGCAACGGCTACACCCTCGGGCCTCTTGCGCCGGCGGCCAGCAACGGCTTCCCCCTCGGGCCTCTTGCGCCGGCGGCCAGCAACGGCTACACCCTCGGGCCTCTTGCGCCGGCGGCCAGCAACGGCTACACCCTCGGGCCTCTTGCGCCGGCGGCCAGCAACGGCTACACCCTCGGGCCTCTTGCGCCGGCGGCCAGCAACGGCTACACCCTCGGGCCTCTTGCGCCGGCGGCCAGCAACGGCTACACCCTCGGGCCTCTTGCGCCGGCGGCCAGCAACGGCTACACCCTCGGGCCTCTTGCGCCGGCGGCCAGCAACGGCTACACCCTCGGGCCTCTTGCGCCGGCGGCCAGCAACGGCTACACCCTCGGGCCTCTTGCGCCGGCGGCCAGCAACGGCTACACCCTCGGGCCTCTTGCGCCGGCGGCCAGCAACGGCTACACCCTCGGGCCTCTTGCGCCGGCGGCCAGCAACGGCTACACCCTCGGGCCTCTTGCGCCGGCGGCCAGCAACGGCTACACCCTCGGGCCTCTTGCGCCGGCGGGCCAGCAACGGCTACACCCTCGGGGGCCTCTTGCGCCGGCGCCCAGC